>NC_037590.1:9358658-9958658 GCF_003073045.1 Pomacea canaliculata
GTGTCAGCAACAAACAACAGCGAGATGGTGAGACTGATGTAGTAATCTGGTTTTTAAAAATTACTGTAGAAAAAATATCAAGAGTGATTCTTGAGTCAGCTTATTACAGCGACGAACGATGAGAAATTTTGTTATATTTTGAGTCACATGATCTCTTTACATCGTATGCCACCATTGGGGAAATATTAATAATATATTATATACTTGGAATATTGACCTTCTAGCATTTCTTCAAGAAGCGTCGAGTGTGTAAAACGCCGGTAGGTTTTCTCAGAATTATTTTTGTCCTTGAATTAAAAAAGAATATTTTAATTTGACTTCAAAAATCAACACACTATATTATTATAAGTAAAATGTTGCATAGTCGACTTAGGTGGACTACATTAGTCATATATTTTTTATTTTGTACTTATTATCAAAGCCTGTTATATTGAACCAACTAGTTGACGAACAGTGTGTATAAACATTTCAAGAAATCTCTGCATAAGTGTTTTTATTATAAATTGTTAATATTGTCAATGAAAGTAAACTCAGTCGTGTTAGTTTACAATGATCTCTTTATAATCCCACTGTTGAAGTTTATATCGGGAGTGTGATCAGTACAAAGATAAGTAGAATAAACATAACAAAGTGTTGTTGACAAATAAATAGGACAAGAATAAGGAGAGGTTGTGCTCAGAGAAAAACTTATGCAATCTGATATCTAAAACAGTATTGAAAACACCACAAACAACCCATAACACAACAGTCACTGTAGTTGAACAGCTGACTATGAGGACATAAATGATTTTCAAATTGAATCGAAACTCCCGCGAGGGCTACTTCGTTTGATGTGAGCATCACATAGACCATTGAATAAATAATATATATATCAGTCTAGAGCTTCTAGGGGATGTCGATCGAGGTTAAGTACCAAAAGAAAAGTGGAAAACTTCAGTCTTAGAAAGTTCCAGTTCAAAATTGAAGGTGCGAAACTGTTTGACTTCCACCTTCTTCCGAATCAGCAGAGAGTTGACCATCAACAGTGGATGGCCCAGCGGGTTAGCGCACATCTGATTTCATCTCCATCCCTGCCGCCCCTCTGCTCATGACATTATCGATCTTCCTGTCGCTAGAGGCGGCCACACTCCAGGAATATCCTGTGAGAAAGACGTTGGTCGCCGAACGTCCCAGAGCCGCGGTTCTTCAGCAACACACAGGCGACGTCTGAGAGTCGTAGTCGCTGTTGCTGGTGGTTCCGGAGTTAAGGACGTAACGCTCGGCACGCGGCTGGTCAGAGGTGATTCCGCCTGTATCCGTACTAGGCAACACCAGTTCACCTTTACAGCCAACATTGCAAACACAGCAAACCTGCACAAGGGTGTAACCTCCATGTCACGAACTAACACCGTTTAACAGCTCATTAAGAACAGAACCTAAATAACCCCTCAAATACTAATTACTTACAGCGACGAAAGGATGGAAGCTTTATTTTTTGTATGTATGTTGATTTCTTTTGTATTTAAAGTAGTCCATACCCCAACTAACAGTATAATAAATAAGTATATGGTATACTCTTCAAGAATTAACTTGAAAACTGACCTTAGACGGTTATTCATTTTGTTACCCAATCACAAAGCGATATCTTGTAATTAATAATATGACAGTGATGTTTCAAAGTAATACATTGAAAGAAAATCCTCACAAAAGATGAAAATAATCTTAGGAGAAAGTTGCTGAATTACCACTTTCCCTTTAAGCATCTCACGTGTAACTCTGGTTCATTTCGGACGAGACTGAGAACATTAGCAAAAGTCTGAATTTAAGAAATAAATATAATCTATAAAATATAAACCAAGTTTAATATTCAATGCCATTTAACAATCCAAGCAAACAGACTTAACAGGCACGAGAAAATTAAGATTATGCCTAGAGGATCGCGATACCCTGTCGACAAAAGAAGGTCTCGTCGATAGGTGACATCGTGTTTCGGAAGCACTTGGACACGGTACCTGACAACAAAGGTACAGCGTAGTAATACTTATGTAAACGTGCAGGATACTTACTATATATGTATGGCATAGTAAATGCCTCAGCAGCCTGCAGGTCTTGATCTTTCCTACTTGACTACAAAAGACGATGTCTGTAGTCTTTGACCATATTACAAGAAATACTGGACCTGCTGAGAAGTACAGGTACAGGTGAATGGATCATTGCATCCGGTTGTGATTTTTACTCCAAGAAATTAGGATATTTTATAATAACAAAAAATGCATGCGAGTGTTTTTGTATTTTGTTCAGCTTTGAAACACCTGAAATGATCTGAGTAAATCTGAGTACTGATCGCAGTAAAAATGTATTGTTTTTGATTGTCAATATGTCAACATCTCTTAGTGGTTTAAAGATCTACAATCACAGATTTGTTGTTCACCGTCTTGTTTTCAGTGTTTTGAGAGAATCTCGCATGCATCAAGATAGTAACATCAATGTCAAGATAACATTCTTTGAGAATAAAGCCCATCGTGAAACAAGAATGACAGGTGGGTGACACCTGGACCTAATTCCACCTGTCATTGTTCATATGGTCGTCCTCGTTAATATGATGCTTACTTGAAACAATAAAACAAAAACTGGAAGAGTTTCACTCACGCGTCCCACACAACATAAAAATTATAATACTCGCCTACATACAACGACGCTTGATTTTCGTTGTCGAACACAGAGGACGGTGATGATGACGACGCAGGAACGCCACGTCTCCGCCACAGAGCCCGCCAATCAGAGCCAGAGCGGGCTGAGAAAAAAAAAAACAGGAACAAAACATACACGAGCTTAATGATGACATGTCTCAACTAATAATAGGGTATAGTATTACAAATGAGACATCATGTTTGAATATACATACATTACATGTCAATCGAGCTCGTTACCTTACCAGACAAATCCATAACAGGTCACAGACACAGTGATGGTGTCTCAGCTTGGTGTTGAAAATTCTCTGGTCTCCATGTACTTAGTGCGTGCAGAGCGAAGGTGGAAGTTGCCCTTTTAACCTGTTGACAGCATGCGATGTTATTGTTACTGCAGCTCGGCTACATTGTCTGTTCTGCACATCTACACGGGAATTATTCCGCAAGACCGGGCAGTTCCAGAACTTCTCATGCTAATTAAATTTCCTGATGGAGCAGCATCGCATGTTGGGTAGTTAGACTGTTTTTTGATTATATAGGACTATTTCTTCTATAATTTTTCTTTAGTTAGGTTTCAATCAGAGGACTGACCTGCACAGTTTATCTAGGTATTGTTATGTCGCCTTGGGTGTTGCTAACAGTTTTGAGTTTCCCCAGCTGCCCCTCTCCTGGCTGCTGTCTTCTAGAAAGGATTGAAACCCTCATCACCAGTATTCCTGATGATTCTCTCTCACTGAGCTGAACACGTTGTCCAGAACCCTGTAGCCGCCGTTGTGCTTTGATTACAAGCAGACTTGCAACAGGGAGAAAAGACTGAGCTCGCTTCAAGTATCGCGCCTTCCCTAAGCCAGTATACAGGAAACAATGCGGGCTGTGGACCAGATGAATGATACAAACCCTAGAAGAATAAAGCATGAAGAAACAAATGGGATATGTGAAAAAGTTCTAGTGTTCTGTCTATCGTGTTGTGGTCTGTATGTACAGAAAAGCGAGGAAAATTTGTGTGGTAAGAGAGAGAGAGGGGACCAACCTTACCCACAGATGTTACGAGCTGAAGGTTGCCCGGCCAGAGCGGTGAAGGTTCTCGACTTTACCTCCACGGTACAGGCGTTGAAACTCGCTGCACTTCTGTCCCACGAGTCGAGGTGTCTTTAGATAAAAGTTGTTTTCCTGTCAAAACAAAATTCTTTTCAGAATCTCGGCATGGACCGTTTAAGTTTGAAAAATATTGAAGGAAAGGATTTAAAAACATTGATGAAGGACCGAAGCTGTTGTCACACCCAGACCGTTTGAACCAACTGTCATGTCACACTTGACAGACAATTATCATCCTTGATACATTTCCAATCTCTTTAACAAATTGCGTCATTCCGGCCATTGTTCGTGCATGGATTGGAGACAATAATTAACTGAACAATGAATATTTATTATTCACACGCTTACCAACTTAACAAAGAATCAATGTGAAATGTACAGACACACCTTACAATACATCAGCATCGAAAACTCTGTATATCTCGGTGTAAAAGACAAAAAACACTACTTCTCTTGTAATAACATATTGATATTTTTTAAATATAGAAGTAATTGGTGCAAAGAGATCGACTAGGAAAATTAAGTGAAGTAAGAATCATTTCTTACTGACAAGGTCCGGAACTTCTTATTATTCTTATTGGACATTTCAATAATTTACACACGCACAAATTTTTTGAAAATTCTTTGTACTGGTTATAGTATAAACTATAAGTAGTTAGTCTGAAGTATTGTGAGACAGAGAGAGACAGACAGACAAGACAAGACCCAACCTAAGGTCTTGCACAAGTTTCATTTGTATGCAGATGTCGTAGTCACTAATTCTTAGTGTCCCTTTGGGCTTGTTCATGTTTCTCCTGTTGTTACCTGCAAAACAGAAACAGTCGCATCTGGGAAATCATCGGTATTTTAATTAACATTTCGTTCTACTCGAGTTGTTACTTAGTGGTCCACATTACTGAATCATACTATAATGTGTTATGTGTGGTTTTGTTGAGTGAAGGAGAGTATGTGTGTATGTTATGCTGTAGCAGTGAGTGAGAGAGAGAGAATGAATGATCACTTACCTGAAGTCGATGTTGTTTACTATGTTAGTCATTGTTTCATTGTAGTTGTGTTCGGTATTACCACGTCGCTTCGTGTTTTGTTTCATGCATTCTATCCTGCTTACGTACCAATTGAGATGTTCAGTCAGTATGACAACTTCTGTCATTTCTTCTTTTTTCCCATTTGCTCTCCGACTTTTCTTGAAATTTTTCTTTCGCTCTCGCCAATCCTGCTCTGCTCTTATTTTACTATCACTTGTCGTGTCTCATTTCATTCTGAGTCTTGTTCAGAAAGATTCCGCTAAGTCCACCTCTGGTGACGTTCGTCACGCTCACATAGTTTCATTTAGAAACAAAGGATCTCACTGAAGTGTCGCTGGAATGGCAGTAAGTAAACTTTTTTTTCTGAATGGACCCACGAGCGCTTTTTATTCTCTTTAGTTTAGGTTGCTTTTTATAGGCACCAAGGGAACATCTACGAGGAAGTAAAATTTTATTCCACGAAGTCTGGCGGCTGTTGTTAGGTATTGATGGACTAGCAGACAACAGTCCACTTCTAGCTATCATGATGATGATAGATAATAATGATGATGATGATGATGATAATAATAATAATAATAATAATGATGATGATGATGATGATTATGATGATGATGATGATGATGATGTGCGCATGATCATGATAATAATGATGAATATGATGATCATGATATGATGATGATGATGATGATGATGATGCCATTCTGATAATAATGATGAATATTGATGATCATGATAATGATGGATATATGATTGGATTGATGATGATGATGATATGATGAGTGATGCTGATGATTGTTGGTGTGTGATGCCCATAACAGACTTGCGGAAGCCAGTACTTGTTTTTTTGTTTCTGATGTATGAATCTCTTATGATTACACTAAATACTTCCGCAAAGCGATTAAAACAGTAAAGTTGTGTTGTATGTGTTGCCTAGTATACTACAGTGCTGGGTCTGCTGTGTCACACTGTGGAATTTTTGACAAGAAAACTCCATCAAAGTCTTTTTGTAAGACATTCTGTAAATTTAGCTTTTTTTATCTTTACACAAATACTTCACACAAATGCATGAATTACAAGCACATGCCATTACAGACAATTCTTCAACCTGTGTGTAAGTTATATTTTAGACAAAATATTAAGTACAGAACATTGGTAGAAATAAAAACCTTAATACTGACATACATTATGCAAATTTATAAATGTCCTTCTTGGTATACGATTTATTGATAAATAATGTACAAATGTAACAATTTCAGAATTCGATAATAATTATTAGGAATTAAGAATTTTCATGGGCAAAAACGAAGGGAAATGCTCAGTGACTAACCACAGCAAGGAAACTTTCACAAAGATTATGGGTATTACTGATCGCAGGAAGGAATTACTTGCCAAATCTGTTTTTGCGTTAAAAGTTTTAACTATTAACAATGGAAGGGATATATTAGTCCAGATTTGTGTCTTATAGTGTCTTATTGCAAGTTTTCTTATTTCTTTAATTATGTTAATAGACAGGTAACGGGTGTAAACTAGATAACAGGAAATACAGTGAGAGACTGGAATAAAACCAGTCTAACGTGCGACGGGTGTTGATTCACATCAGCGTGAAATCACAAAGGAGTGAAAACTTGTCTTTAGATGTACAAGCAAACATATAACAGGTAAATTAACAACTTTGAGAAAATGAATCTTAATAGTCGTCACAGTTTACACGTATTAACAGTCGCGTTAGATTGAAGTAACAAAAAGGACAATGTGGGAAAATTTTACAGTTTTAAGAAGATTCGAGTTCAAAATACTGAGGGTTGCCACTCTCGCCATCTTCTGAATCAGCCGACTGGTGTCTGGCCACCAAGGTGGGGGTGAGACCCAGGGGGGTGTAGCCGCCGTCAGGACTGGTCTCCGTCACGGACTTGATGTCGATCTTATCGAAGTACGTGGCTTCCTCCAGCGACCTGTCAGGTCCTTCAGTGGCCCTCGTCTTCCTGTCGCTGGCGGGAGATGGCGCCACGTGCTTGGCCAGGGCGTACGGACGGTCTTGTGGAGGAGGCTGGATGGCGACAGTTGCAGGATGTTCAGGTAACTGATTCTTGTGGTACACACAGGCCACGTCTGGCAGCAGCTCCAGGTAGTCGTAGTCGCTGCGGCTGGTGGTCGCCGAACCGTGGTAAGCGATGTAACGTTCGGGTACCTAGAAATGACCAGCGCCATCTTGACAACACGTGGAAGCACCCTTACAACTGGGTGTGAGCCTTTGTGTGAATGACTTGCAGAAATGAACAGTTTCAAAATAATATTGAGTGTAAGTTGCTAGCTTACCTGACTTGACTAGTGCATAATTCAAACTTCTCACTTGTAACGACCTACATAAGAGGTGAGAGTTCACCTACCTGAGGACGATCGCGGATGCCCTGGTTGCTACAACAAGTTTCATCTGTCGGCGATGTTGTGTTTGCCGAGCGTTTGGACTCGGTTGTCCTGGTGACAAATGTACATCAGAGTATATAGTTGATGTAACTGATGTAAATACTTAAGTACAGTCGTACAACAGAAATGTATAGAGTAGTCAGTCTTGGCTCACTTGAAGTAAATTTTTGAATGTACTGCAGAAATAACACAGCATAACAAATACCTGAAGTAACTGCAGATCGTACCAAAGATATATGTTACAAAGGTGTAATATACGTATTGTCAATGTTGATTACATCATCTGCATTTAGAGTGCATATCCAGGAAAAGTCAGAAACCTATACAAGTATATAAGTTTAATATCCGCACACAACTTGTCTTCCTTCAGGTGATAGTGCCAAAGGTACCGAGAAAGTAAGAGAATGAGAAATTGTCTTACAGCTTCTGATTCCCACTTCACACAACTGACAATTTCCCTAAACATGAGTTTTCTCTGTCCCTGATTTACTAAAGAAAATACAGGACCCGCTAATGCAATGCATGAGATATATCAACTGTATCTGATCTCTTTTTCATTTTGTACTCGAAAAAAAAAAGAAGTTTATTCCTTGCTACTCCACGAGAAACATCCGGGCGCAAAAGAACCAAAGAAACTCAGATTTATTTATTAACAAGAAAAAAATATGCGTGCTGTAATGATTTTGGAAATATCATTTTAACTTAAAAACACCTAAGTCGGTCTCAAAGTTATAGCAAGAAATATTGTTTAGACAAGTATAAGTATTTTAAAACTCTCGTTTGTTCAATAAAGATATAAATTCATTCATGTAGTTTAATTTGTGTTCTACCAACTATTTCTGTTGACTTTTTGAGCGAATATCATGTGCTCCAGGTTAGCAATTGAAGGCAACATTCTGACAATAGTTGAAGGTTGCAACTGAAGACAAGACTGGGACCTTGGGTAGGGGGGACACCTTGAACTACTTTACTTCCCTCCTCTAGTGAGCTGGGATACTGCTAGGGTAACAGGATCAAATTATCTGAAGACAGTAAAAAGACAAAGACTAGAGGTCTGTCCACATATCCAATAATATTGCAGGCAGGACGTACAGACGACGTTTGAGCTTCCGTTGTCGCAGGCAGAGAACGACGATGATGACGATGAGCAACGATATCAGCGACACACCACAGACCACACCAATCAGCCGCCTCAGAGGCAAGGGATCAGCTGAGGACAACAACGGAGACACATTAAAACAATCTGCGCATGCGTAACTGATCACGTGGGTGTAAACGGTTATAACGGTCACAAGACTACCTGTAGGCCTGACAACTTGCACAACAGAACGTTTCAAGGCGCTAGCATGGAACAGTAACTCAAAATCAACAAGTAAACCTAAAAAAGCTGTTGGTAATCTAATAAGTTGGTTAAACACACAAATAACATTACAACAACGTACGGTGCCATGGCAATGGCGGCTAATTGTGTCTGGCTAGTCACAACAGAGGGAAAAAGTGAACTAAAGATTTTTTTTTGAGAAAGCTAGAAAATATCCTAAAATCTGTCGACATTAATGTTATTTTATTACCAAATATATTTTTACTATTAGGAATGGATCGTCGCTATCAGTCATAACATCACAACCGCTAGGAAACCGTCGCCAGGTATCAGGGATACATCTCTGTATGTAATAATTACCTTAACTATAATATATGTTTTATTATCACCAATAGGAATAAATTGTCAACTGTACGTAGCACTTAACTATTACTAGTTGATTTACTTATTCACAAAGGTTTTCTTTATAGCTCCGTACATACATTGGAAGACATCGTCACTGTTATCAGTGTTGTCTCTATGAGGTCTGTTGCTCACCTGACTGTTCAGTAAAGGTGTTACAGGTACAGTGGTATTGTCTCAACTTGGTGTTGAAAAACGTCTCCGTCGTCACCTGTACATCAGTTGAGTTGCACAGTGCGGAAGTGTAGAGTTTCCCTTTATCCTGTTGATGATGATTATTATTGGTTGTTACCTGTTTTATATTTCATGCTACCACACATCTTGCTGTTCTGTTATAGAGCATTTTGTGCACATGTACACATGGGATTTTTTTTTTTTTTTTGCAAAACAAAGACCAGTCCCATAATTTCTCACGCTAGTAAATTTCTGGCTTGATGCGTGTGATTTGAAGGCCTCTACTGTTTTGTTATCTTTACAAGGTGTATGTCATAAATTATCTTACAAAGCAGTTATCACTTAAGTTTCATTTCTTTCATTTTTAAACTGATCTTTATTGGTCACTTTTATTGCTTCAGGGAACGCGTCACGAATAACTGCCAAGGTATTTGGGGAAACTAACGAACAGGTAGATGAGTGCTCAGTCAGGACTAGATGTCGGCCTACCCCAATACACTTGTGTCAGACAAAGAGACTGCCTGACGATGGTTACAATGTCCGGAGTTACTGTTGCAACCATACTTTAAAATGTACTACCCCTTTGAATAGTGCTTTTAAAAATAAGGGTACTTTACGATAAGTATTGGATTTAAGTACTGTATATTGGTCTGTTAGAGAAAATTAACATTAAATAACTATTCCCCTTCTCACTTATTTTTGATTTAATGAGATCATGATCATGTGACCACTGTACATCTGGATATTGTAGTCATACTCGCTTTGGGTGTTTTCTTTCTTGTCTTTACTTTAGACATTGTATAAGAGACTGACCTGCACAGTTTGTCGAGGTATGTGCTGTCACCTTCGGTGTTGTCTAAACAGGTTTTGAGTTTCCCCCAGCTGTCCTCTCTAGGGATGCTTTCTTCTAGAAATGGGGGATAACTCCTCCTCACCCAGTATTTCCTTGATGGATTCTCTCGCCTGAGTAGAGCACTGGTTGTCCAGAACCCTGTATCTGCCGTTGGCGTTTTGGTACATCAGACTGCAACAGGAGGCAAATGATTGGGCTTGGGCTACCCTATATCGATGGACTGAAGAGTGGATGAGTAGTTATGTGGGTTAGAAAGATGTTGACGAGGTGAGAAGGATGCGATCATCTATGAAGCGAGGCACCAAGTCTACAGCTGCGTCACACAGGTGTCTAGTGCTGGTGAGAGTACCTTTAGGGTCCAACAGTCTCTGCTCTGGCCACCAGGCTACCCGCTACCTGTGTGTGTATGTGTGTGTGTGAGAGAGAGAGAGAGAGAAATAAGAGAAACAAAATGTTGAAGGGAGGGGACGAACCTACCCACAGATGTTACGGAGCTGAATGTTGTCGCCGGCCAGGATGCGGTGAAGGTTCTCAGACTTATACAGCTCCACGGTACAGGCGTGAAACTCGCTGCACTTCTGTCGCACGATGTCGAGGTTGTCCTTTAGATAAGAGTTGTGTTGTCCTGGCAAAACCACAGTACACAATAGCATCACATCTTTGTATATAAGTTTATACATGTGTGTGGTTTTTAGGCTTTCCTAATTTAGTATGGACACGACTGTCCTCTTCTGACTTTGACTCTGTCAATTAAAGTAACCTCTGGTACAAATTTTAATTTGGAAATATGTTAGTGGGGGAAAAACATTCAAAGGCTTGAAGCGCAAACCCGGTTACAACTGTGCAGGACATGTGAAGCTGTTCTCATACAATGGCGCTTGACTGTACGATGTGATCTGATTTATTTCCGTCCTCTGTATCAAACCTCATCGGATGAGTCATCTGGCTAAGGCTTTGTTCGCGTGGGTGCGTAGGATAAAAAAACGGAATTAAATTCAGTCTTAAGTATCATGTCACTGCCTAAACGTACAGTTACACAATAAAAATTCAACCGTGGGAAATGCATCAACATTATCTACACATCGGCATCAGCTTACCTAATCTATCCGTCGCTCCATGAAATACTAAATAAATACAGCTACTGATCGTGTGTTAGCGATGCCTTAGCAGTAAACTTAATGGTGGTGAAAACGATTGTCAGAAAATGTCAGTAAATATTTTTCACCTAAGTAGGGCGTACTTCAAACTTGTATGACGATGAACAGAATGGACGAGGACTGATGCAAGGGTTAGGACTTTTATTAACATTTAAATGATTTATACTACAACTGAGGTCGATGAAAACATCCGATGAATACTGTTATAACCGATAAAGTAGTGTTCCATGTGAAGTGTAGTGTTGAAGGGACTTGAGACAGAGACATAGAGATGGAAGAGAGGAGAGACAGAGACTAACCTGACATCCCGTCACAAGGTGTGTTGGTAGTTGTAGTAGACGCACGTGTAGTTGCAGGAGTCGTTGTTGCTCGTCTGGTAGTCTTCATGTTTATCCTGGACCTTGGGCCTGCGAAAGAGTTCGCGTCGCCATCTTTGAGAAACATTTGTATTTTCACAAAACATCTACTTTTGGTTTGAGGCTGTTAGTGTTGGGTCATTGTGTGCGGTCTGATACTAGCGTGAGTATATCTGTGTGTTGGGGTGTGTGTGTGTGAATGTGTGAGATATATATAGAGGAAGACTCACTTGAAGTTGTTTGTTGGGAACTGCCGAGTCCATTGACCATGGTAGTTCGTGTCTGTGCTGTTGTTGTTGCCGCTGAGGTTCTTTTACCAGCGATGTTTAATTCATTATTGTCAGACATGTTTATCTCTCTTCACTTCTTTTGACAGAACTGTGTTTTTTGTCTCGCCTTTCCTCCTGCGAGGTTAACTTATTTTTACAAATCTTCTTCAGCTCTCCCGACCTCCCTCGCCTCAACTAATGATGCTTGTGATGCCTGATGTCACTCTAACACATTCACAGTTTTTTTTCAGAGATCCCTCACGAATACTCGAGTTTGCTGTCCCCTCTGAAAGCAGACGATCCAATGAAAAATTCTCACGGATGAGCCGCAAAATAAGTTGAGCGAGAGCTTATACTGCATTTCCTCAAAACTGCACATCTAGAGGGAAATTTCTTCCTCGTCACTGTGGTTGCCGGATGGGGATAAGTACTGCCACGTGACCTCATCAGAAACTATGCGGACAACAATGATGACAATGTGTGTGTATGTCAAGCCTATTGAACTGTGTAGGCCAGGGCAAAAAATTTCTATATCAGCACTGTTTTAGTATTCATGAAGCAAGCGTTTCATCGTTTTATCAATACTTTCTAAAAATTTATTGAGAAAATGGAAAGATGTATAAGAAGACAGCTTTGGGCGCTAGTCTACTGCACTGTTAAGTCTACTGTCTTAGTCTGGTATTCTGGGCATGACAATTATATTTATTGTTTTGTTTATTTAAAAACAATCTTTAAAGTTAGATTTTGTTGTATTTTGCCAAACACTTCCCATAATGCATAGATTATGGGATACAAGTATATAAATAATAGACGATACTTCAGCCAGTGAACAAGTTTTTTTCTACGTGAAATAACAACCACACAACTAGAGAAAACAACTCATTATCACATGAATTTCACGATTTTATGCATGGATTTTATTGGCATATGATTTTTGTGTGGAATAATGTACAGATGTAGCAAAGCTGCGACGATTATACTTTTAAAAGATTCTTTGTGGACAATGTCAAACACGAGGAGAATATTTAGCCACAACAATCACAAGGCTTTTTTGGGTTTGTGCCTGAAGGAATAACCAAAGAAACCAAGGGATTAACTACCAAATCTGTTAATTAGATGTCTCCTTTAAAAACGATGGAAAAGCACAGTTGTCTTATGGACTGAACTGATGTTCACAGAGTCCTTGAACAATTGCTTGTCACGCTTGAATAAACTGTCAGGTGATTGAGGTCAGAGCTGGGTGGACGCGTGGCTGGCCCGATGTTCGTTGCATACGTTTGGCCGACCATTGGGGAAATATTGAAAAGCACGTGAACAGATTATACTGATTACGCATTCTACTGTGTATAATCAGGTTTTTCTCAGACTAATTTTTTTAAAAATGAATATAATATTAGGAGGAAAAAAATCAACAAAGACAATGGATAACTTAATAACACAAAAAGGTCTTTGTTAAAGTTTGTTAAAAGTTCCGCTTCTGAAGCTTCCGCCATCATAAAAACGAGACACTCTTTCTCTGTGCCGATGATTTTGAAGATGGAATAAAAAAAAAACAAAAAAAAATCTGGACAGAAAAACATAGACCTTAAAAAATCTAACAGTCATTTCAATACACTATTAAACATTTTCCTGAATATAAAATACAATTAGAATCCTAAACTCAAAATTTAAAAATAAAAACCGAGGAAGATTCACCTCAACAGGGTTTACACTAATACAGGACACAATTTATCAGTCTGATCACAACTTAAAACAACACTTGGAGACAGGTCAACCTCCCAGTTCCTGCCTAACATGTGAACCTTCGGGTTCTGAGGGTTAGCATCAGGGGCAGAGTCCAAAGGAGTGCACACAAACCCTCAGCTTTACCAGCAAAACTATAACAGGGAGCAGGACAACTTTTGAAAATGTGTTTTGACATTGTATATCATTGCCATTTGCTTTGTGAATATGAAACAGATATAGTCATCCTTTAAGGTCAGGACTGGTGGCACACACTAAACATGTCTGTTCTACCCTCAACCACTATACTTTGCTGAAATGTTTTTTTAAGCCGAAACGGTTTAGAAATCAGTTCCCAGTCAACAGTGGGCACATGTGGACAGGCCAGAAATCAAGTATTTACCGCTTTTTCTGTAAACATCTGCTTCATCATCCATCACTGCTGATATTAAAACAATGGTTTAAGGATCTAGGGGTAACTTTACTTGATTTTCCACACACATACACTTTTTATTTTCTCTTTTAGTTTTTCATAGCGATACCGTGTTGACTTGTGATACACAAGTTGCTGCTATTGGTATTACTTACTACTACTACCACCCAAAATATAGATATGATAAACAGGATCTACAATACACACGAAAGTGATTGTGTGTGTGAGAGAGAGCAAAACACAGATGTTGATACCAATATAGACACAATGGCAGTCGATTTCAAATGGTTTCAGACCTTTTTTTTTACTCATAAAGCACAAAATTAAAAATAATGAATACATCCTCAAAACAAAATTACCGGTACGTAACTTGCACGCTCTGACCCTGCTGAAGTTTGCACGCACTAGAGAGTCCCGTCAGGTTAAAATAACAAAAATGGACAATACGAGAAAGCTTCTCAGTTTCAAGAAGGTTCGAGTTCAAAATACTGAGGGTTGACAATCTCGCCCTCTTCTGAATCAGCCGACTGGTGCCTGGCCACCAAGGTGGGGGTGAGACCCAGGGGGGTGTAGCCGCCGTCAGGACTGGTCTCCGTCACGGACTTGATGTCGATCTTGTCGAAGTACGTGGCTTCCTCCAGCGACCTGTCAGGTCCTTCAGTGGCCCTCGTCTTCCTGTCGCTGGCGGGAGATGGCGCCACGTGCTTGGCCAGGGCGTACGGACGGTCTTGTGGAGGAGGCTGGATGGCGACAGTTGCAGGATGCTCAGGTAACTGATTCTTGTGGTACACACAGGCCACGTCTGGCAGCAGCTCCAGGTAGTCGTAGTCGTTGTGGCTGGTGGTTGTCGGAAGTATGGAAGGAATAGAACGCTCGGGTAACGGTGGCTTCTGGTCAGCAGGTCGACTGGTTCGGAGTTTGGGGGACCTAGAAATGAACAGCGCCATCTTGACAACACGTGGAAGCACCTTGAATACAGGGTGTGTACAACTATGTAAATGAATCACAGCCGTTAACAGTTCATTAAAACAGAACCGGAAGATGCTGTCAGATACGAATAACACTGACCAAAGCTATTGGTCATTTTTATTGTTGTAGGAATTTGATTTCTATTGTAACACTGTAAAATATTTTTATTAGCAATAAATCAGTTGCCTAATTGCTATTTATACTAGTTCACACTCTTACTAACAAATAAATACATTTTTTCTGTTAAAGAATACAACAAAACCTGACCTTGTAGTATTCTTTCATTATTTACTCATTTTATCGATGCTTAGGTTTATTCTGACGACTCCAAAGTCATACAATACAATAACGTTCGTCCGTTATGTCAGTGTAAGTTGTGTAAGTGTCAGTGCAATATGTCAGAGTAAGTTTGCTAGCTTACCTGACTTGACTAGTGCATAAGTCAAACTTCTCCTTGTAACGACCTACATAAGAGGCGAGAATTCACTTACCTGAGAGTGATCGTGGATCCTCTGGTAGGTACAAGTTTCATCTGTCGGTGATGTCTGTCCCGAGCGTTTGGACTCGGTTTCCTGATGACAAATGTACATCGGAGTATTTATATTGGACTAGCTGTAAACTGAAGGTACTAAGAAATAATAGAGGCAGTACATTTTAAAAAAAAAAGAATAGGTTTGGTTGCAGAAAGACAAATTTGCTCTCTGGGACAAATAATAGTGTTATCACACCAGGTCATGTTGCAGAAATATTCAGCACACAAATAACTACAGGTCGTTGGCAAGATAACACACACGAGTAAGGACACGCATTTCGCACACACAGGCACACAGAACATCTGACAAATAAGTATATTATGAAAGTTTTGTGTCCTTAATGTACTAAAGAAATACGGGACTACTACTGCAGTAGATAAGATTGAGCTTCTTTCCCTTTCCTTTTGTACTCAAACGAAGAAACTGAGATTTAGGAAAAATACTCCTGTAGGAGGGAAGTATCATTTTTCCTTAAAGAAACCCTCCATCTAAAATAATTTCATGGTTACAGCAAAAAAATATTGTTCAGGCATGTATAAGTATTAATAAAGAACGATAATTATAATTTTGTTTGTCCGCCTATGATCTAGCGACCATTTATGTTGACATTTTGAGCGAATTTCGTGAGCACCAGGCCAACAACATCAAATAAAGAAAGTTAAAGGATAAATTCTACAGAAGGTTTGTCCAACACCAGAGCACGAGACTGTACCTGTGGGCCAACACCTTGATCTCTATTCTGCCCCTCCACTGGGACCCTCCTTGATAATGTTAGAAACCACAACACTTTCTGTACAAAGTGTCGATCAACGAGAAGGTCTTAGCACCATCAGATCAACAAGTTGTGTGCGTGCGGAAACTTCAGCCTCCACATCCGTTAACCGCTACGATTACGATCGTTTGTTTTTACATCGTCTGTATCTACCGATATCTGCAGAAGAAACAAAACAACAAACGATGACAGCAATGCAATCAGCGAAAAACACCGCAATCTACCGAATTGTTTCAACAAATCAGGGACAGCCATAGAGTGCTGTAATATTTAAAAATTGAAATAAAAACTGGAGAACACAAATGTTAATAAACCATTGCAAAGTTCTTTAGTGAACGCCAGAAATTATCCGCTGAAAATTATGTGTTAAAACTAAACCAAGTTGTTAGACACTATTTAAAACAATTCTTACTTTAAAGGATAAACTACCACTGAAACCTATATTATCGCTTTTATTCGTGTATGTAATAATTTATGACTCGTTGACTTACTTATTCCTTAATGTGAATACATTATCGCTCCCTACACATCCTCACTATTGTCAGTATATTGTCACTATATTGTTTACCAGAAGACTCAGTAAAAGTGTTGCAGATGCAGTGATGTTGTCTCAACTTATCGTTGAAAAACTTCTCTGTTGTCGTCTGTACATCAGTTGAGTTGCACAGCGGAAGTGTGGAGTTTCCCTTTAACCTGTTTGAGAATGTCATACGAGTCATTATCTGTTCATACTTCTTGCTACCACAGGTCTTGCTGATTTGTTATTTAAATTTTGTGCACGTACACGCATGTGTAATTATTTCTGCAAAAAACTCCTAAAATCTCTTACACAAAATAAAGTTCGGGCTGATGGGTGTGCTTTACAGTTCTATATGTTTCTTTATCTGTTAAACGTTTTTTGTTTGTTTTTGTTTGTCAAACGTTGTCTTGGAAAGCACTTTTCTTTCGAATTTCATTTTCAAACTGATATAAGTACTTTAAAATAAGTAATGAATATTGTATGCTCATATGAATCAAAAAATTAGCTTGTATAACCTTTTTTCCTTGCTCACTTTATTTTGATTTGATCTGCTTAGCTCATGAGCATCTGTGATGATAAATTACAAACAGTGATGCTGTCGTTAACGATGTACTTTCTTCTTTTTTCTTTATTTTACATGTCGTATAGGAGACTAACCTGCACAGTTCATCGAGGTGTGTGCTGCCGCTATTGTTGTTGTCTAAACAGGTTTTGAGTTTTCCCCAGCTGTCCTCTCTAGAGCTGCTTCCATCTAGATTGGGAGATAACTCGTCACCCAGTATTTCCTTGATGGATTCTCTCTCCTGAACTGAGCACTGGTTGTCCAGAATCCTGTAGCTGCCGTTGGCGTTTTGATACAACAGTCTGAAACAGGATCCAGATGACTGCATCTTACCATTACCGATGGATGGAGAAACGAACGGCTCTGCTGGTGGGTTACATGAATGAAGAGAAGGTGAGAAGGTGCGACGGTAGGGGTAGATGTGTATGCGTGTATAAAGAAGAGGTTTCCCTTCAGCTATTGTCGAAGGTGAGGGACGCTTAAAGCGAGGTTTGTGAGGGCGGTGCCCATCTCCTTCACCTCGCTGTAGTTTCTACCCAAATACTCCATGAAGTGAGGTACCCAACTGTATAGCGGGGTCACACTGGGTTATGAACCTCGTGTCCTACTCTGAGTGTGTGTGTGTGAAGGTGAGGCACAGAGCAAAAAAAAGAAAGTAAGAGAAAGAGAATGTTGAGAGGAGGGGGACGAACCTACCCACAGATGTTACGGAGCTGAATGTTGTCGCCGGCCAGGATGCGGTGAAGGTTCTCAGACTTATACAGCTCCACGGTACAGGCGTGAAACTCGCTGCACTTCTGTCGCACGATGTCGAGGTTGTCCTTTAGATAAGAGCTGTGTTGTCCTGGCAAATTACAGCACACACACAGACACACAGAGTTATTTCTAGTCTCATGTACCTTCCAGTAAAGAAAAAAAGCATTCCAGAATTTGTTCTTCTGATGTCAACTCAGACAATTATAAATGTCTCTTTTAATTTGGAAATATTTTAATCAGTAAAACATTTCAAAAGCTCAGAGCACACAGCCAGTTACAACTGTGCAGGAAATAATTATCATTGTTTGACTTCACTACTGACAGTACGATACTTCAAGCACCACGTGATCTTTTATTTCCTTCCCTGCTTACATCTCAGTCTATCGGATGTGTCATCTGACTGAAGGTCGCTGGGCATAGATGCACGAAATACACAATTTAAATAAACTAAATACTTACAACGAACAACAGCTTGTCTATACATGGTTATAAAATAAAACAGAACGGGAACGAACCTCGGTAAATGTATCTACACTATATACAGAAGTACATCAGAACAGACACAATCTTTCTCTTCGTGACACGGATGATAAATAAACATTCGTACTGAAGTTGTAATAACAAAGTTGTCATTGTTTTAAGTAGGCTTAATGGTGGTACAAAATGGTATTTAGAAAATTTCAGCAGACATTGATATCTGAAGTCATGTTACATGGACAGTGGAACACGAAAAGTAACTCATCCTCTACGATTAGAGAGAACAGACGAGGTCCGGAGACAGAGTTATGCCTCGTTAATATTTAAATCGTTTACATCCACACTGAGTTTGACAGTTACATCTTTAAACTTAATTAGTTATACATGAGAAGCACTTTTATAAATGTAGCCTCAAAGGGAGAGGTGAGACAGAGACCAAGACCAACCAGAGATCCCGCCACAAGTTGTGCTCGTAGTTGCAGAATGTTCTGATGTCGGTTTGGTTGTGTCTCTGCCGGACACGTCTCCTGCAAAATGGTAAAAGTCGACATTTGTAGGAAGTAGCTGTATTTTGAGTCGCTTAACATCCTGTTTTTTGAGACTATTACTGTTTGTGTGACATTTCCCAATATTGTCATGTAGAAATCACCTCAGCGTGCGTGCGTGTGTGTGTGCGTGTGTGAGAGGGTGGAGGAAAAAAAGAGGAGAAACTTACTTACCTGAAGTCGATGTTTGTTTATGAGTGTCTAATACATTGTTCGTGTTGGTTTGTGTCGTTATTACCGTTGTTGTCGTAGTTGTTGCTTTAGTGCATCTTACTGTGTCTGCTCGACCAGCGAAGTTTTCTTCGTTTTCGGCACATTCACTCATCTCTCCTTCTGTCCCAGTAATGGAACCTGTGCTTGTGTTCTCATTCATTCTTCCTGAGATGTGACTTTTTTCCCCAGGAAACTTATTAGGTTCTCTCTTTTCTACATCGCCTAAAATTACGAATATTTATGATGCCGTCCGTCGTTCCAAGACATTGAGAGAATTCTCCAGAAATGCCTGAGTGCACTACTGGTGACGGCTCCACACAACTTTCTGTTAGAAGACAGACGATCGCAATGAAACATTCGCTCGTATTAGTCCGGATAAGTTGATAGAGAGCTTATATTACTTTCCTCACATCTGCTCATCTATGAGGAAGTTAAACCTTCTGTCAGGAGGCTGGCGGGTGCTGATGGCCACGTTCACGTGACGTCTCGTAACTCTCTGCGCGCGTGCGTGCTTTTTGTCTTCATTTAGTAATGAAAATTGAATCGTACAATCTTTTCCAGATTAAATGAGTCACTTTTATTACTCGAACGTCAAGTCCCCGAGATACAGACACACGCTTTGAGAACTTTTGTATTCCAGCGGCAATCCACAGACACAACCAAGTCTTGGATATCACAAGTCTTTGAGTGAAGGTCCTCACACTGCTGGCTCTGGTACCCGGAGCGCCGGGTCTTTTTGTTTCATGTATGTCTATATTTAATATCGTACTTGAGGTTTCATGAAACGTCTCATGTAGTAGCAACATTAGCAGACAAACAGTTCCCTGAAAAGGATTGATAAAGATGTTTTCTATTTTCGATTTGTATCTAGAAAACTGCAGTGCTTGCAACTCTGTGGTTGTATCTTGGGGACTTCAATTCGAGAAATAAAAGTGACTGATGTAACTATATCTGGAAAAGTTCGTTAGTTCCTGGTGACGTCACGTAAGCGTGGCTGTTAACATCCGCCAGGCGCCGCAACAAAAGGTTTAACTAAAGAGGATAACAAGACCACTGCGACCACTTAGACGGGGAAGTGAAACCACGCTGACCCGGATGTAGCTTTGGCCACGCCCTCCTACAATCATCGTCACAGTTGATCCTCCTCAGCATCAGTGTTCGCGTGGCGATGCCTGGAGGTGCATGGTGCTGTGCCGAGCTGTCATTACTCTCCGACTAAAGATTTTTGATTGTTCTCTTTTCCGAAGACGAAGAGGGTGAGTTAACGGTATTTCCTTTCTTCAGAGGTATACTCTTTGATATAATTAACAGTCGACGGCCAGCGGTTCACTTCCCAGGGAGACGGCAAGTGGAGGGACACTACGTGTAGGGGAGTGGAGGCTACTTCTTTCTAGAAAGGTGCGGTGTTCTTGTTTTTTGTTTTTGTATTTTTTTTGTTTTGTTTTTTTTGAGTATCGCGGATTTTTTGTATGTTGACTTTTTTGTTTTTTTTAAAATATTGATATGTATTGGTATTTTGTTTTTGTTTTAAGATTCAATAGGCGCAGTCTACGGGGAAAGGGAGATGGGCCATGGAGTCGAGGAGAATATTTAATTAGAGTTGTTTAGTAATTAGCAACTTGTATATTAAGAATTAGTTTTATCTCAACAATTACCGTAGAATTTTATTAAGTATTTTAACATATTTTGTTAATATAATTAAATGTTTAGATGTCTGCAAACGAGGCAGAGTTGTTTTGTGAAGTAAAAGAATGCACAAAAGTCCAGATAACTACGTGTTTTGTAGAGTCTGTGGAACAGACACAAACAATCTTGAAGTTGTTTTTACAGAACATTGCGGCACAGCACTGATGTCTTTACACTTTAAACCGCTGTGTAACCGATTGTCCTGCTGCTGTTGCTGAATAGCAACGCTAGCTTGAACGCAGATGGAGTTCTAATTTGAAAGTGGGAGAGAGACTCATTTATCTGTGAAGGAGCAGATGTTTGTTTTATAAATTATTTTACAATGAGTTAGCTATTATTTGAAAAAAATGCGTTTTCTTGCTTTTTAAGACTTTCTTGACTTCAACTAGTTTTGCGGAACATTATTTTAAAGCAGAGGTTATTTCTATGACTTTATTGGTTAAAACCGAATGAGTGCAAAAGAAAAAAAAAACCCAGAGAAAGAAACAGGATTCGTTACTGGCATCAAGAAGAAACAAATAAGCAAATAAACAAACCAAACCAACCAACCAAACCAAAAAAAAAAAAAAAAAAAAACCAAAACAAAGACAAGCAATCAAAACACAAAAGCGATTTTAAAATTTAGATTCGTGTTTTTCGCAGATGGATCTGCAAACAGGCTTTAAGTTTAAGGTTAGGTTAGAATATATACGCTGTAAATATATATGCGTACCTTCTGGACTAAATTTTAATTGTATACAGTCATCTCCCCAAAGTCCGCTCTATCTGTGTGAGAGTAAGAGAGAGAGATGACAGACACCAATTCACACCCAGACACAATTACCAGAAACACAGAAAAAAATGAGGCTACGCTCATCACGTGACACAGAGATGAAACTCAAAGAAGCTGAGTACAAGGGAGGATAACCTCTCTGGGTCAAGCATGCACGTGTTTCCGGAGCGTTAGTCAGTGCGGACGTATCGTCGTTTCCTCAAGTAAAACTCTCGTACAAATCCGTGCTCTAAGTGTCCCAGTGTTAGCTGTGTAGATAAGTACTTCCCTTTCTTATTGTCATGATGTGTTAGCTATGTAGATAAGTACTTCCCTTTGTTATTGTCATGATTTGTCTGTAGTTTACCCCTCAAATTGTCTTTCATATTCTTATACATGTAATATGTTTTAGCGGTATTTTTGTGGCTTTATCTTCGTGTCATAAGATAGCCTGATATGCATCGACTTTTTATTATTATTAATATTATTATTATTATTATTGGCTGATTAATAACAGCCAAATTAGTGATAACCTGACTCAAGTTCCAGCATTGAATTAAATTGTATTAAAGTAACTACAATGAGAACTAAAGATTTCTGGGTCCAGATTTATGTTCGGAACACTATACGTGACTTGAAGTTCAGGAAATCACTACATGATGGAGACAGGCATTTATAGTGTCAGTTCAGAACTGAAAACAAAAATTTCTCAGAAAAAACAAGACAGAATTTAATGATGATTTGATTTATAAATTGACAGCATCTATTCATGATCAGCATACTCTCTGGCATATTATGAAGAAAATCCCTCCAAAGTTAACCCCGCTTGACAAGGAGGTGGGTAACTGCGAAGAAGTGATAGAAGAGAATAGTGATATAGTAGTTTTTTTGTAGGGGTGGATTGTTGGGGGCAAGAGGAAGTTGGTCTTACAAGGTACTGTTATGCCTGTGGTAAATGTGTACAAATATCTTGAAATCTTGTTTTCAACAAAGCTAAGCTTTTCTGCTGCATGTCACGACTTGGGTAGTAGAAGCAAGAAAGCTCTTATACCTATTATGTAAGATATTAGAGCCTACAATAACCCTAGTCTACACAACGATTGAGAAATCAGTTATTAGATAATTAGCTATTGGGTAAAAATAACTCGAAGGAACATGATAGACTGTCCCAGAAAGTAAGATGCTGCAAAGTTTAGATGGTAGGGGTAAAACTAATTGGATATCTACTATTAGAATGAAACTTTTATCACTTGCATTTGGTTTCGTCTGGATAAATCAAGGTGTTGAAAATATGAATATTTTTGTTATAGAGTTGAAAGAAAGATTAATTTGTGTAGGTAGATGATTGAAATCGCATATTAACAGTAGTGACAGGTTATCCTTTTACTGTGCATATGACATGTTAAACAGCATTAAAACTTATTTATCAATGAATTCAGACCTGCATTTGCAGAGTATTGTGGCAAAATTTAGAATGGGCGTTTCAAGTATTGCTGTTCATTATTGTTGACATAAACAATACACTGTACAGGACTTAGTGTGAAGTATGTAAAGTAATTCAAGAAGTGTAAGCATTGTTAGCATCAACAGACCATAAAGTACCATACATAATTTTTCGCTTTATTTTTTATACATTTAAATTGAGAAACAGTCTTGCCATGAAATGATTTCACGATTTGATAATTATGTATGGTAACTACATAGCAACTTTTCCTAGTCAGCTAATGTAAATTGTCATTAACTGTTTGTAACATTGTTTTATCATGGCTTTGTTCTCTCCCCATCAGTAGTGATATGGTCCTAGAATAAACAAATCTCTCTCTCTCAAACACACATGTATACATGCACTCAGCTAGCATCATACCCCACACAATGACCCAAACAGCAACAGCCTCAAACAATAGAAAATGTTTTGTGAAAATATAGTTGCTTACAAAAGAAAGTGACGCTAACACTTTTGCAGGCCCGATATCCAGAATAAACATGAAGACTACCAGGCAAACAACAACGACTCCTGTAGCTACACGTGCGACTGCTGCAACTACCAACACACATTGTGACGGGATCTCAGGTTAGTCTCTGTCTCTCCTCTCTTCCTCCCTAGGTCATTGTCTCACATCCCTTCAAGACTACTCTCCTTATGGAAAACTACTTATCGGTTATAACAGTATTCATTGGATGTTTTCATCCTTTTCACCACCATGAAGTATACTTCTGCAACACCGTTAACACAAGATGAGTAGCTGTATATATTTACTATCCCGTGGAACGACTGAAAAATACAGCATGCTGAGGTTGATGTGTAGACAATGTTGATACAGTGACCACGGTTGAGTTTTTTTTCTAATTTTATTGTGTAACTCTGTATAGTTAGGCCGTGATCTCATATTGAAATTTAGTTGAGTTTATGTTACGCATTCACACCAACAGAACTTTAGCCAGATGACACATCCGATGACACATCTGATGAGGTCTGATACAGAGGACGGAAGTAAATCACATCAGCTGCGTTGTGTCTGTCGTAGGGTCAAGCGCCATTGTATGAGAACAGCATCACATGTCCTGCACAGTTGTAACCGGGTTAGCGCTTCAAACCTCTGAATGTTTTTTTTTTTCTCATTAACAATTTTCCAAATTAAAAGTTGTATCAGAGGTTCTTTTAATTGACTGGGTTAAATTCAGAAAAGGACAGTCTTTTCCTGACCGGGGAATAGCCTACAAACCACACACATGTATATACCTATATACAAAGATGTGATGCTATTGTGTACTGTGGTTTACAGGACAACACAGCTCTTATCTAAAGGACAACCTCGACATCGTGCGACAGAAGTGCAGCGAGTTTCACGCCTGTACCGTGGAGCTGTATAAGTCTGAGAACCTTCACCGCATCCTGGCCGGCGACAACATTCAGCTCCGTAACATCTGTGGGTAGGTTGGTCCCCCTCCTCTCAACATTCTCTTTCTCTTACTTTTTCTTTTTTGCTCTGTGCCTCACCTTCACACACACACAAGGACACGAGGTTCATAACCCAGTGTGACCCCGCTATAGAGTTGGGTACCTCACTTCATGGAGTACTGGGGTAGAAAATACAGCGAGGTGAATGAGATGGGCACCACCCTCACGAACCTCGCTTTAAGCGTCCCTCACCTTCGACAACAGCTGCAGGGTAACCTTTTCTTTATACACGCGTGCACACCTACCCCTACCGTCGTACCTTCTCACCTTCTCTTCATTCATGTAACTCACCAGCACAGCCGTTCGTTTCTCCATCCATCGGTATGGGTAAGATGCAGTCATCTGGATCCTGTTTCAGTCTGTTATATCAAAACGCCAACGGCAGATACAGGATTCTGGACAACCAGTGCTCAACTCAAGAGAGAGAATCCATCAAGGAAATACTGGGTGACGAGTTATCTCCCAATCTAGATGGAAGCAGCTCTAGAGAGGACAGCTGGGGGAAACTCAAAACCTGTTTAGACAACAACAATAGCGGCAGCACACACCTCGATGAACTGTGCAGGTTAGTCTCTTATACGACATGCAAAATAAAGAAAAAAGAAGAAAGTACATCGTTAACGACAGCATCATTGTTATTAAGTTTTGGGATAATTAATCATCACAGATGCTCATGACCTGAGCAGATCAAATCAAAATAAAGTGAGCAAGGAAAAAAGGTTATATAAGCTAATTTTTTGATTCATATGAGCAAACAATATTCATTACTTATTTTAAAGTACTTATATCAGTTTGAAGATGAAATTCCAAAGAAAATGCTTTCCAAGACAACGTTTGACAAAACAAAAAACAAAAAACGTTTAACAGATAAAGGAACATTTAGAACTTTAAAGCACACCCATCAGCCAAAACTTTATTTTGTGTAAGAGATTTTAGGAGTTTTTTTTCAGGAATAAAATTACACATGGGTGTATATGTACAAACTTTAAATAACAAATCAACAAGACCTGTGATAGCATGAAGAATGAACAGATAATGACTCGTATGACTTTCTCAAACAGGTTAAAGGGAAACTCCACACTTCCGCTGTGTAACTCAACTGATGTACAGACGACAACAGAGAAGTTTTTCAACGACAAGTTGAGACAACATCACTGCATCTGTAACACCTTTACTGATTGGTCGGGTAAGCAACGGACCTCATAGAGACAACATTCTGATAACATTAATGATGTCTTCCAATGTATGTACGGAGCGATAATGATGTCAATGAGTGATAATTATTATGCACAATAATGATTTATTACTATTAGTGATAATATAATATAAACGATTATTACATAAACTAATACAGTCAAATCTCCCTACTATGCCACCTACCGGGACCGAGCAAAAGTGGCATAGTAGCGAGAGTGGCATAATACGGAGGGTTCGTAAAAATGGCTTTATTTGCTCAAGTTACCCGTCAGTCCAAAGCTTTCAAGAATAGTCAGCTGGCGCTAGCTGTCTCCTCTCATTCTCCCCCTCACCTCTTCATCCTCCACCCCTCTCAACCACATCCGCACACCTACATCCTGTCGCTAGTCGACCCCCTTCCGCTCTCCCTCTGTCACGTGACTGTCACCCGGCCAGCGACCTACTCCCATCGCCAGCCTCCACCCTCCCTGTGTGCGTGCTAGGTTCCATCCACCTAACTGCCATGTCCCACACTACCATACAGTATAATAATCGAGCACTGCATGGAATTTCACAACTTGTGTCTTTTAACAGTCACACAATAGTGGCATAGTAAATTTTTTTACATTGAATTTATAGTCGGGACCGAGCAAAAGTGGCATAATACCGAGAGTGGCATAGTAGCGGGGTGGCATAGTAGAGAGATTTGACTGTAATGTATTCGTGTTCGTAAGAACTGTTTTTAACAGCGGTGATGAATTACTGATAATGATGATGCATTCTTAATGTGGATAATATATTTGGTAATAAAACAACATTAATGTCGACACATTTAGGGCCATTGTCTAGCGTTCCCCAAACAACTATGTAAATCTTTAGTTCCCTTTGTTTACTTTTGTTACTAGCCAGACATAGTAAGGTGCCTTGGTCACATAACCCGTAATGATGTTATTACTATTCAAGTATGTTTAACTTAATCAGTAGATGACTAAGCGCCTTGTTCATGTTTATTTGTTGATTTTAGTTACTATTCCGTGCTTTTGCATTGAAACGTTTTTAGAGTGAGGATGTTTTTCCTGATACCTATGATATGGTCTTAATATTGATGACATATTCCTACTGTTTATGATATATTACTGGTTATTGTATTCTAAATAGTAAGATTTTTTAAAATTGGTGATTAAATAATATTCATAATTACTCTTCAGCTGAGAAAGTGGACAGACACAGGTTTTGTACTGAGTTGTTTCATAACTTATGCTTTTGCTGATACGCCGGATGATGTAGTCATCTGTTGTAAATAATGATTAAGTATTTTTTGAAGATATATGACAGTGATTATATGTTTCTAAAACCGGATGAAGTAAGTATCCTAATAGTCGCAGTGTCTATCTGAAAACAATGCTTTATATTCCTGTTACTGATGGCATGTACATACTACTGAATGTGGAACTACACTAGTTTAGACAGATTAGCTTTCGTCGTTTAGTATTCTCAAACAACAAACATTGGTCGCTATTTTGGTGATTTGGCTACCATTGTTGAAGCACTTCAAAAATAAATTCAGCAGATAACCAAGCTCATATTTTATGATCCACAGCTTGCGCCTGACAAAAAAAAAAAAAAAAAAAAAAAAAAAAAAAAAAAAAAAAAAAGTTACTAATTTGAACTTCCATGGGAACAACTATCAGACTCAAAGTTTTCGCAATCTTTCTTCACGGTGTTGTTTCCACTGTAATTGTAGAAACATGATCAGTTACACACCCCATGTTTTATTATCTTGTCTCCTTTGTTTCCTCAGCCAAGTCCTTACCTCTAGTACCGCTGGTTGCCGGGGTCTGTGGCGGGGCGCTGTTGTTGCTGCTCATCTTCATCATCGTCTTCCTCGGCGTGCGACGACGCAAACTCAGATGTGAGTTGTACAGACGGTGGGGAAACATGTGAACCTATTCTACTTTGATTTTCATACTATTACGGGCTGGTTTGAAAACAAAGCATGTAACTTGTTAATAATTCACCCGTCAACGCGTAAAAGTTTTACCTTTTGAAGAAACTGCAGACATGTGGACACAAGTTTCAACACCAGAATGAGATGGACTGCACGTGAGTAGATACTTGAACAGCTAATATTCACAAAGCCTCGCCTCTTGAAGTAAGTGTACATTTCACAAATACAGAGAATTGGTAGATTAGCAAAATACTTTTTCATATAATGATGGTCACCGCAGTTAAATACAGAACAAAATGTTCAAGACTTGTTTGAGATTGGGACTATAAACATCCAACAGGATATCGTAACTGATTTATTCTACCCTGCAATTACCATTAACCCTTAAGTCATAGTATCCTGTACCTTTTACAGTTTGAAAAGCGAACATCTCAGTTCACTCTTTCTGTTACTTCTAGGTTGAACCCTGAGGCCAAAAGCTCAAGGACGAGGAGAAATTGTTTTCAAAGTCTGAAATCCGAGACCAGCAGCAAAAATATTGACAACTAGAAGTTGACAAAGAAAGACTGATGTCTGTTGATAGCACTGGATGTAGGAAGACATTGAAAATAAATGGATTTTATTTATTGGGAGACACCTACTGCATAGCTTGTTATCTTGAAAAGGTTCTGAAAGCGTTTCTCAGTGTTGACTATTTCTACATCAAATAAAATGAACTGGTGAAATATATTGTTCAGAAATGTCAGCCACCTT
Source organism: Pomacea canaliculata (assembly GCF_003073045.1). Lineage (NCBI taxonomy): Eukaryota > Metazoa > Mollusca > Gastropoda > Architaenioglossa > Ampullariidae > Pomacea > Pomacea canaliculata. Next base: position 9,387,179 of record NC_037590.1, read on the forward strand.
TACTTAAGGGAATGCACATTACGATGACAATGCCAAGTAACAATTCATGTTGACTGTCTTCCGTGTCAAACAAGTAAATCAGAAGCTTGAGGAAAGGTAAACATTGTAATATTGTGCACACTTACCGGGGTAATTTGTTACACAACACCCTGATATGGTTACAAGTAATTATTAGACCAATTACAGGTAAAAGAGGAGGTAACATGGTTGGAAATTGACCTCATACTGATGTAGAAAACGTTTTTGAAAAAAAAAGAAATGTTTTCAGTTTTTAGAAAAGTTGTATTATCTCATCCTTCATCCGTGGTAGGTAATGAACATCACAGTTCACACACACACACCTCCTATTATTTATCTTTTTTCTTGCATCTACTTTTTAATACGCTTGCCATACACTTTATTTGTACTAATTATTATTATTAAAATTATTATTAAAAAGAACAAAAAAAAAAATTATTATTACAAGAAATAGTAATGCAATACACAATTAGTAATATACAATACTCTCAAAAGTGATTTTATGTGTCTGAGAAAATGATTTATACCAATTAGATATGCTGACAAAGTAAAAAGATAAATAATAACAGGCTGACATGTCTGATGGAGTCCGTTAGAGGGCACGGGGGGTTGGGGTAGGGCGAATGCTTTCAAAGAAATGCTGGCTTTCGTTTAAAGTTTTAATGTGAGCGAATTCAAACAGCTTCACTTTACACAATAAATTCAGCAAGTGAAGGCCATGATGTACTTATTTGTTGTCATCACAAGGTGTTTTGTAGTCACCTGGCGGGGGGTTAGAGAAGGGAGGAAAGTTAATGCCACGGGGAAGTGGAGAAACTCGGACAACTGTAACCAAAGAAGCTGACACCATAAGAGGGACGATGTCTCCCGTACCTCCGTGTTTTCCAGAATATTTAACCCTTTTGAGGCTGACCGGTAGGTTTTGGCGGGAACGAGAAGGAAATTTAGCCGCAGCCATGTCTGATAAGATTTCTAAAATCAGTGATCAGTTTTGTTTTTTTAAAGGTATTATATTAGAGCCTGACCTGCACAGTTTGTCGAGGTGTGTGCTGTCGCCTGGGATGTTGTTCAAATAGGTTTTGAGTTTCCCCCTTCTGTCCTCTTCAGATCCGCTTCTTTCTAGAATGGGGGATAACTCCACATCACCCAGTATTTCCTTGATGGATTCTCTCGCCTGAGTTGAGCACTGGTTGTCCAGAACCCTGTATCTGCCGTTGGCGTTTTAGTACAACAGACTGTAACAGGCGGAGGGCTGGAGTGTATCACGTGATAGAGCCCTCTCTAGACTTTTTGATGGAGGGATAAATCGCTTGGCTTGAATGGGTAAATTAATGATGGGAAAAGAAAGATGGAGGCAACTCATGGTACAAAGTTCGGTGTTCATGTGTATTGGTTTTTCCCTGAGCTATAGTCAATGTTGAGGAACGTTTAAAACCAAGCTTTTGTGAGGGTGGTGCTCATCTCCTTCACCTCGCTCAGTTATCCCCCATACTCCATAAAGTGAGTTTCCCAACTTTACAGCTGCGACAACACTGGGTTGTGTTTATTTTGTCCCAGTGTCATACGACTTGAGGGTCGGACACTATCCTTCTAAATCGCTAGGCTATCCGCTCCCCTTTTGTGTGTTCGGGGAGAGAGAGAAAGAGAAGAAAAAAAGATTAGGATGGAGGAATGAACCTACCCACAGATATTTCGGAGATGAATATTTTCTCCGGCCAGGATGCGGTGAAGGTTCTCCGATTTATACAGCTCCACGGTACAGGCGTGGGCGGCCCGGTGGCGCAACGGTTAGCGCTGTTAGCGCCTGTCACCAATACAGTGAAGGTTGGCTGCCCTGAGTTCATTTCTCGTCTCGGGCATGCTGTTCTTTCTCTGCACGTGGCATCTGTTTACAGGGCTGGCTGCCCCTCCGCAAGGGACGGTCCCAAGCCCGGCTGAAAAAGGAGGAGGGTTGGGCGTGGGGCCAGCACCCCCACCGTAAAACAAAATCCTTTGCTACCAAAACATCGACAACAGTTAAGACTGTCGTCGATGGCCTATGTCCAACAGGGGCGAAGGGCATAAAAAAAAAAAAAAACGGTACAGGCGTGAAACTCGCTGCACTTGCTGTTGCACGATGTTGAGGCTTTTCTAACTAAAATAACGAACTGTATTGGCCTTAATACAGAGTTATGCCTCATTAATATTTACATCCAGAATTGATGAAAACACTTTGTAAACATGATTATAGTTCTACTTGAGTACAAGTGACCGGGTGTCAGCCCCTATGGTACACGACTTACATAGCTTAACAGTTCATTAAATATTCAAAACAACTCTGCCTCTTTTGTAGGTATCTAAACATATAACAAAAATATGGTAAAATACTTCATAAAATTATAACGATAATTGTTGAAAAAAACTTATTCTTAATATACATCACGAAAGTTACTAATTACTTAACAACTCTAATTAAATATTCTCCTCGACTCCATGGCCCATCTCCCTGCCCAGTAGACTGCGTCTATTCAATCTAAAACAAAAACAAATTACCAATACATATCAATATTTTAACCAAAACAAAAATAAACATACAAAAATCTGCGATATTAAAAAAAAACAAATAAAAAAAATAAAAAACAAAAACAAAAAAACCCGCACCTTCCTAGAAAGAAGCAGCTTCCACTCCCCTACACGTAGTGTCCCTCCACTTGCCGTCTCCCTGGGAAGTGAACCGCCGGCCGTCGACTGTTAATTATATCAAAGAGAATACCTCTGAAGAAAGGATATGCCGTTAACTCACCCGTCTTTGTCTTTCGAAAAAGAGAACAATCAAAAATCTTTAGTCGGAGAGTAATGACAACTCGGCACAGCACCATGCACCTCCAGGCATCGTCCCGCCAACGCTGATGCCGAGGAGGATCAACTGTGACGATACTCGTAGAAGGAGGGCGTGGCCGCGACTACATCCGGGTCAGCGTGGTTTCACTTCCCCAAGTGGTCACAGTGGTCTTGTTATCCTCTTTAGTTAAACCTTCTGTCGCGGCGCCTGGCGGATGCTAACAGCCACGCTTACGTGACGTCACCAGGAACTAACCAAAAGGGAATCGTACAACTTTTCCAGATATAGTTACATGAGTCACTTTTATTTCTCGAAATTGAAGTCCCCAAGATACAACCACAGAGTTAATGAGCAAGCACTGCAGTTTTCTAGATACAAATCGAAAATAGAAAACATCTTTATCAATCCTTTTCAGGGAACTGTTTGTCTGCTAATGTTGCTTCTACATGAGACGTTTCATGATACCTCAAGTACGATATTAAATATAGACATACATGAAACAAAAAGACCCGGCGCTCCGGGTACCAGAGCCAGCAGTCAAAGACTTGTGATACCCAAGACTTGGTTGTGTCTGTGGATTGCCGCTGGAATACAAGAGTTCACATAGCGTGTGGTTGTATCTCGTGGACTTGACTTTCGAGTAATAAAAGTGACTCATTTGACTAAATCTTGAAAAGTTGTACCATTCACTCTTCATTACTCAATTATTAGAATAAAAGCACACGCGCGCGCGCAGAGTATCGAAAACATAGTTACTGGTGACGTCACGTGAACGTGACCATCAGCAGCCGCCAGCCTCCTGACAGAAGGTTTAACTTCCTCATAGATGAGCAGATGTGAGGAAAAGTAATTTCAGCTCTCTATCAACTTATCCTGACTAATCCGAGCGAATGTTTCATTGCGATCGTCTACTTACTGACAGAAAGCTGTGTGGAGCCGTCACTAGTAGTGCACTCAGGGATTTCTGGAGAATTTCTCTCAATGTCTTGGAACGACGGACAGCATCATAATATTCGTAATTTTTTGGCGATGTAGAAGAGAGAGAACCTAATAAGATTCCTGGGAGAAAAAAAACCTCACATCTCAGGAAGAATGAATGAGAACAAAAACACAGGTTCGATTACTGGGACAGAAGGAGAGATGAGAGAATGTGTCGAAAACGAAGAAAACTTCGCTGGTGTCGTAAACATTAGATGCACTAAAGCAACTACGACAACAACGGTAATACCGACACAAACAACCACGAACAATGTATTAGACACTCATAAACAAACATCGACTTCAGGTAAGTGAGTTTCTCCTCTTTTTTTCCTCCACCCTCTCACACGCGCACACACACGCGCACGCACACGCTGATGTGATTTCTACATGACAATATTGGGAAATGTCACACAAACAGTAATAGTCTCAAAAAAAGAAGTTAAGCAAAAATACAAAAATACAGCTACTTCCTACAAATGTCGACTTTTACAATTTTGCAGGAGAGGTGTCCGGGAGAAGCACAGCCAAACCGACATCTAAACATCCTACGAGCACTTCTTGTGGCGGGATCTCTGGTTGGTCTGTCTCTGTCTCTGTCTCTGTCTCTGTCTCACCTCTCCCTTTGAGACTACACTTCTTATAGTACTTGTCTTGTATAAATAATCAGTAAGTTAAAGATGTAACTTTGTCAAAACTCGTTGTGGATGTAGACGATTTAAATGTTAACGAGGCATAACTCTGTCTCCGGACCTCGTTCTGTTCTCTCTAATCGTAAGAGGATGAGTTACGTTCTTGTTCCAACTGTTCATGTAACATCACTTAAGATATAAATATTTGCTGAAATTTTCTAAAATACCCTTTTGTACCACCATTAACCCTACTTAAAATAATGACAGCTTTGTTATTACAACTTCAGTACGAATTTTTATTTATCATCCGTGTCACGAAAGAGAAGATTGTCTGTTCAGATGTAACTTCTGTATATAGTGTAGATACCAAGGTTCGTTCCCGTTCTGTTTTGTTTTATAAGCATGTATATAGACAAGCTGATCGTTCGTTATAAGTATTTAGTTTTATTTAAATTGTGTACTTCATGCATCTATGCCCAGTGGACTTCAGTCAGATGACACATCCGATAGACTGAGATGTAAGCAGGGAAGGAAATCACGTGGTGCTTGAAGTATCGTACTGTCAGTAGTGAAGTCGACCAATGATAAATATTTCCTGCACATTTGTAACTGGCTGTGCACTCTGAACTTTTGAAATATTTTTACGGATTAAAATATTTCCAAATTATAAGAGACATTTATAATTGTCTGAGTTGACATCAGAAGAACAAATTATATCCGGAATGCTTTTTTTTTTTACTGGAAGGTGCATGAGACTAGAAATAACTCTGTGTGTGTTGTTGTGTGTTGTTGTGTGTTGTTGTGTGTGTTGTTGTGTGTTGTTGTTGTGTTGGTGTTGTGTTGGTGTGTATGTGTGCTGTAATTTTACAGGACAATACAGCTCTTATCTAAAGGACAACCTCGACATCGTGCGACAGAAGTGCAGCGAGTTTCACGCCTGTACCGTGGAGCTGTATAAGTCTGAGAACCTTCACCGCATCTGGCCGGCGACACAACATTCAGCTCCGTAACATCTGTGGTAGGTTCGTCCACCTCCTCTCAACATTCTCTTTCTCTTATTTTTTATTCTCTCTCTCTCTCTCTCTCTCTCTTCTCTCTCTCACATGTAACGGATAGCCTGGTGATCAGAGCAAGACCGTTGGCCCCTAAAGGAGCTCTCACCAGCACACTAGACACCTGTGTGACGCAGCTGTAGACTTGTTACCGTCGCTTCATAGATGACCGCATCCTTCTCGCAACTTGTCAACATCATTTTCTAATCCCACAATAACTACTTATCCATTCTTCAGTCCATCGATAATAGGGTAGCCCCAAGCCCAATCGTCTGCCTCCTGTTGGCAGTCTGTTTGTAGCCAAAACGCCAACGGCAGATACAAGGTTCTGGACAACCAGTGGCTCAACTCAGGCGAGGAAATCCATCAAGGAAATACTGGGTGATGTGGAGTTATCCCACCTTCTAGAAGAAATCAGCTCTAGAGAGGACAGCTGGGGAAACTCAAAAACCTGTTTAGACAACACCCAGGAGACACGACACACCTCGACAAACTGTGCAGGTCAGTCTCTTATACGATGTCTAAAATAAAGAAAAAAGTCGAGGAGAGTGTCCACTATTACAATTTGGATGACAGTGGCCACATGCTCATGATTTAATGAAATACAAACCAAAATGAAATGAGCAAGGGAAAGGTTATTTTAGGTAAAGTTTTTGTAACACAGTAATAAAGTTTATTACCCAATTTAAAGTAATTTCTTCTAAACACTTACATGTGGAGTAGCTATGAATATTGTAGTCGTCGTATCTTGCCGCATGCATTCTGACTCAAACCGGGTACGCATATCAATCACTGACTCACTGATGTCACAAATTGTGTCTGAAATGACTATTCTGACGGTTAAAGAAGGCAGAATCATTTCCGACAAAGGAAAAAAAATAGAAATGAAAGTAGAAAATAATCAGTTTATAAATAAAAGGAGAGTGACAAATGCGGTATTCAATGTCATCACATTAAGAATCTTTAATGATATCTTAGTTTGACAAATTATTAACATCAATCAGTTTAAAAAATAAAGAGCTTCAAAGTTTACAAGTGAGGTCAAATTTAATTAGCACGAGAAATTATGAGAACAGGTCATTAGCAGGAATAAAATTTGTCATGCGTACATAACACAAAATACAATGTAACAGATCAGCAACACCTGTGGTAGCATGAAATATAAACAGGTAGCAGCAATAATAACAATAATAATCCTCAATCAGGTTAAAGGGAAACTCTACAGCTCCGCTGTGCAACTCAACTGATGTACAGACGACGACGGAGAAGTTTTTCAACGACAAGTTGAGACAGCATCACTGCATCTGTAACACCTTTACTCAACAGTCAGGTAAGCAACGGACTTCATAGAGACAACACTGATAACAGTGACGATGTCTTCCAATGTATGTACAGAGCCGATACTGATGTCAATGAGTGATAATCATTAAGTAAAAAGAATGAATGTATTACCCATTAGTGATAATATTGTTTAAACGATTATAACATAAAAACCTAATAATGTATTCGTGTTCTAACCAACTAATGATCAGTTACACATCCATGTTTATTATCATGTCTCCTTAGTTTCCTCAAGCCACGTCCTTGCCTCTAGTACCGCTGTTGCCGGGGTTCTGCGGCGGGGCGCTGGTGTTGCTGCTCATCTTCATCAATCGTCTTCCTCGGCGTGCGACGACGCCCCCCCCAAACTCAGAGGTGAGTTGTACAGACGGTGGGCAAACATGTTAACCTATTCTACTTTGATTTTTATCGTATCACGGACAGTTTTAAAACAAAGCATGTAACTTTTTATTAATTCACCCGTCAACGCGTAAAAGTTTTAACCTTTTGAAGAAAACTGCAGACATGTGGGACACAAGTTTCAACACCAAAATGAGATGGACTGCACGTGAGTATATTCTGTGGAAAAGCTAATATTCACAAAGCCTCGCCTCTTGAAGTAAAGTGTACATTTGACAAATACAGAGAATTGCTTAGATTAACAAAATATTTTTTCATATAATGATGGTCACTTACTGCAGAACAAAATGTTCAAGACTTGTTTGATATTGGGACTATAAACATTCAACAGGATATCGTAACTGATTTATTCTACCCTGCAATTACCATTAACCCTTAAGTCATAGTATCCTGTACCTTTTACAGCTTGAAACGGAACATCTCAGTTCACACTTTCTGTTACTTTTAGGTAGAACCCTGAGGCCAAAAGCTCAAGGACGAGGAGAAATTGTTTTCAAAGTCTGAAATCCGAGACCAGCAGCAGAAGAATTGACAACTAGAAGTTGACAAAGAAAGACTGATGTCTGTTGATAGCACTGGATGTAGGAAGACATTGAAAAAAATGTATTTTATTTATTGGGAGTCGCCTACTGCATAGCTTGTTATCTTGAAAACTTTCTAAAAGCATTTCTCAGTATTGACTATTTCTACATCAAATAAAATGAACTGGTGAAATATTTTTTTTCAGAAATGACAGTCCCAATCACTGAAGAGACTGCACATTACGATGACAATGCCAAGTAACACTTCATGTTGACTGTCTTCTGTGTCAAACAAGTAAATCAGAAGCCCCAGGACAGGTAAACATTGTAATATTGTAAACACTTACTGGGGTAATTTGTTACACAACAACCAGATCTGGTTACAAGTAATTATTAGACCAATTACAGGTAAAAGAGGGGGTCACATGGTTGGAAATTGACCTCATACTGATGTAGAAAACGTTTTTGAAAAAAAGAAATGTTCTCAGTCGTTAGAAAAATTGTATTATCTCATCCTTCATCCTTGGTAGGTATAATGAACATCACAGTTCACACACACACACCTCCCTATTATTTATCTTTTTCTTGCACCTTCTTTTAATACACTTGCCCTACACTTATTTCTACTATTATAATTATTAAAATTATTATTAAAAGAGAACAAAAATAACAATTATTATTATTACAGAAATAGTAAATGCAATACAACAATATGTAATATACAATACACTCAAAAGTGATTTTATGGTGTCTGAGGAGAATGATTTTATACCAATTTAGATATGCTGAAAAAGTAAAAAGATAAATAATAACAGGCTGACATGTCTGATGGATCGCTTAGAGGGCAACGGGGGGTTGGGGGGTAGGGCGACTGCTTTTCAAAGGAAATGCTGGCTTTAGTTTAAAAGTTTTTAATGTGAGCGAATTCAAACAGCTTCACTTTACAACAATAAATTCAGCAAGTGAAGGCCATATGTACTCATTTGTTGTCCATTCCATTATCTCAAGGTGTTTTGTAGTCACCTGGCGGGGGGTTAGGGTAGGGAGGAAAGTTAATGCCACGTGGAAGTGGAGAAACTCGGACAACTGTAACCAAAGAAGCTGACACTGTAAGAAGGACGATGTCTCGGACAGTCCGTGCCTCTCGTGTTTTTCACAATATTCAACCCTTCTGAGGCTGACCAGTAGGTTTTGGCGGGAACGAGAAGAAAATTTAGTCAGGCCCGGGCTACCGAGAGAAGAAGACGTGCCTGAGTCACGAGGTCTACATCTCCCGAGTTGAGATTTGTGTGAAGTAAGGTAGTGTCCGTCAACGCTGGATGCAGCGCGGTACTCACCCGTTGTGGGTTAATCTTGCCTAGACGAGGTATGACATCTTTTTCTCTTATTACTTATGGAATTGCATTGATAAAATTCTTTTCTCTTATTTGTTGTGAAATGGCAAAAGTACTTGCGTAGGTTTTGAAGTTTGAAACATGTGAGAGAAAGTTGTGTGAATTGTAGAACAGCGTGAGTTGTTTAGAATGGTTACAGTGTAACCTCGTGTTACAGGTTTTAATTGTGTCGGCTGAAGAATTGGAGCCATTCTGGATAAGGAAGAATCGCCTCCCAGAACCATTCCGTGATCCACGTGAGTTTGGTTCAGCACCCAGCAGCACGTGCTAGGAGCCCCGTGACGTCATCGCGGATTACCTCCCCTGTGACCTAGGAAACCGGCTGACGACACGGCCAGCGTGTACTGCCAGCGTGTACGGCCGTCGTGTGTGTGTCTATTTTTGTTAATGAATTCTAGTTTGTTGGACATGTGGAGAGCGACAACCCTAAGAGGGACGATGAGCTGTGAGTGACGTACTCAGCGATTGGCAGAGAGGTGATAAGACAGGAAACAGAACTGGAACCTCGTTGGTAGAAGACAGTGCGAGGAGTGCAATCTTCATACTAGGGTTGTATGATTGGACTATGTTGTGATTGATGTACACCATCGATGTACCACCGGCATCGTGCAATAAAATATCGGCCGGCAGGTCATTATCGTCACGTGTCAAACACCGGAACCTAACAACAGTCCCGCTGTTGACCTCGTGACCCGCCTGCTCATCAAATGTCCAGGTGGACGCCCAATGTCCCGCTTTCTGGCAAGTTGATTAATGTTCCGCATGTATTTTAAAAATCTGATTACCGTACACTGATTCGCATCCATGCTTTTGGTTTTGGCTTTTGAATTTTGGCGTTTTCTTGTTGATCCCTATTTATTTTTCGGCCGATATCGCTTATTGACATCATTATCGCTCCGTACATACATTGGAGACATCGTCGACTGTTGTCTCTATGAGGTCCGTTGCTCACCTGACTGTTCAGTAAAGGTGTTACAGGTACAGTGGTATTGTCTCAACTTGGTGTTGAAAAACGTCTCCGTCGTCGTCTGTACATCAGTTGAGTTGCACAGCGGAGCTTTAGAGTTTCCCTTTAACCTGTTTAAGGATTTTTATTATTGTTGTTACCTGTTTGTATTTCATGCTTCCACACATCTTGCTGTTCTGTTACACTGTAATTTGCACAGCCACGTATGTGAAATTTTATTTGTACAAAATACCCAGTCCTATAACTTCGTCATTATGTGTTTGCTTTTTTAAACTGTTTCTTTGTCATAAACGGTCTTGAAAAGGAGTTATTTGAATATTCTTCTTTCATTCTCAAACTGATCTTTTTGTCTTTTTTTTCCCTTATACTTTTTGTTTTCTTATTGGAAATGATTTCTGTCCTCTTTAGCCGCAGCCATGTCTGACAAGATTTTCTAAAAATCAGTGAATCAGTTTTCTTTGTTCAAGGTATTGTATGAGAGACTAACCTGCAACAGTTTGTCGAGGTGTGTTTAGCTGTCGCCTGGGATGTCGTTCAAACAGAGTTTGGTGAGCCCCAGGCTGTCCTCTTTCAGCCTCGCTTCTCTTCTTAGAATGGGGATAAACTCCTCATGACCCAGAAATTCACTTGATGGATTAATTCTCACTCCTGAGTTGAACACTTGGTTTGTCCAGAATCGTGTATCTGCCTTTTGGTACAACGAGACTGTAACAGTGGATGATTGGAGTGATTCACGTGATAGAGCACTCTCTAGACTTTTGGATGAGAGAGAAAACGAATCGCTGCTTGAAGATCAAATTAATTGATGGGGAAGAAAGCGATGGAGGCACTCATGTACAAAAGTTCGGTGTTCATGTGTATATGGTTTTCCCTGAAGCTATTGTCAATGTTGAGGAACGTTTAAACGAAACAGCTTTTTGTGAGGGCGTGCTCATCTCCTTCACCTCGCTCAGTTATCTCCCCAATACTCCATGAAGTGTTTTCCAACTTTACAGCTGCGAACATGATTATAGTTATGCTTTTTGAGGGGGTGTTCACAAGCGACCAGGTGTCAGTCCACTATGAAATGTTCTTCTTATAAAAAGATTCTAAAAGAATATTGAGTGTAAATTGGTGATATACACCTGGATAACCCTTTACCTTCAGAACCCGAAGGTCACATGTTAGACAGGAATGGATGATGTTAACCTGCTCCAAGTGTTTTTAAAGTCCTGACCAGACTGGCTGATAAAGTATCATTTATTACTCACGAGCTAATGCTGCTTGACAGCAATCGCTTAGGAGCAGTGAAGCTTATTCAGGTTTTCTTGTTAAAACGTTTCGTTGGTATGTTAGTTTATCTGAACTTCCTCGGACATATATACACAAACGGGACAGTGGCGTTCTTCCACTAGTTATCTTCGAGTGGATGGAGACGCGTAATTGACACTGATAATAAACCGAGTGGTAAACACATCTATTACACAGGCCTGCTTCACCACCTTAAACTGGGAAGGGTGATGACACGCGTATTGAATGATAATAAACCAGTAAAAAAATAATATGCAGCTGCCCCACCTAAAACATTATTCTACAAATGAACACACTCATGCCCATCAACAACATAGATTACTTCTCCAAATACCCGGAACTGTGAACTGCGTCCAAACTGCTTTTACTTATCAACAACTAACTATTTCTCTCATACTTTGGCAGTAGTGTCTGTTTTTTTATTTCAACCAACCCATTCGAGTAATTTTGTATTCGGTTAGTTTTAATAAATATTTTCCTCCATAAGCTGTATCCGTATAATCACTACTCGGGTCTCCTAGGGTACCTCTATCATTTGTTTTCGTCGGTCATGTCATCAGTATCGACCTTTGTTCAGAATACACACCTGCACAAGGTATTTATTGAATCTTCTTCGTCTATCTTATGTCTGCTTAAGCAGGAAGATGATTTTCCCATGCGGACTTCGCGTCTGTCTTTTTTTTTCGTTTGAGCTACAAGCTCATCGTTCATCTGTTGTCTGATGGACTCCCTCTCTGTGGGTGAGCACTGGTCATTCAGCGTTCTGTAGCTGCCAGTAGAACTGCTGTAACAGCCACCCACCGCAACAGGACGGTACGACTCACGTTTACAAGTCTCTTCGGGCTTTGTGCATCTTTACAACAGTTTTTAGAAAGAGGGACCAAATAAATAAATGCTCTCCTCGTCGCATATAAGAATGATATAAATATAGATGTTTATTAATCTGGGCCATGGCGCGCTGAGACAATGTGTACAGTTACAGAAGTGAAATAATCTTACTGCAATGTCATATATTGAAAACGCAGTGCAAAGTATTGCAAACTACAAACTGAAAAGGCAGTCATCATGATGTATGCAAATGTTCTGTCTTGAAGGCTTCAAAGTAATACATTAATGTTGTTGTTTTTTATTTTTTGTTTTTTATTCCATCTTCAAGAGGAGTGGAAACAGAGAAAGAGTGTATCGTGTTTATGATGGTGGAAGCTTCAAAAGCGGACTTGTCACGTGAACTTTTAATCAAAGACTTTTATGTTATTAAGTTATCCATTTCTGTTTGTTGATTCTTTGGTCCTAATATTATATTTATTTTCTTAAAGTCCTATTTAGTTGTTGTTGTTTTAACCTTGCTTGTAGCCGTTGTGACAGTCACACAACTACACATTCTCTCTATCAAAATAACAGTGTAGTATAAAAAGAAAACTATCAACGCTTTATTGCAAATCCGTGTACACTGTGTACACTGTGTCTGTCAAATAGTTTGACCAATAAAACAACCTTGCTCTGAAAATGGTTTTCAAATAATGAATTTACGCTGTGCTAGGTTTACTAGGTTTTACTGATGTGTCCGAATGTTTTCAGTTAACATGTAATTAAAACATTCATTATCTTGCAATATGATTTCAAAACAAAAAAAAAAAAAAAGAAAAGAAAATTAGTCTCAGAACAATCTGATTATACACAGTAGAATGCGTAATCAAGATGATCTGTTCGCGTGTTCTTCCATACATCCCCAATGGTCGGCCAAACGTATGCAACGAACATCAGGCCAGCCACGCGTCCCCCCAGCCGCTGACCTCAATCACCTGACAGTTTATTCAAGCGTGACAAGCAATTTTTTCAAAGGACTCTGTGAGCATCAGTTCATTCCATGAGACAACGGGGCTTTTCCCGTCAGTTTTAAAGCAGACATCTTTAACAGATTTGGTAGTTAATCCTTTGTTCAAGGCTGAAGTATCGTCTATTAGGTCATATACTTGTATGCCATAATTTATGCATTATGTGAAGTATTAGCAAAGATACAACAAAATTTTAATTCACAGATTGTTAATAAAAAAACAACAAAAAGCAATAGATATAACTGTCATGCCCAGAATACCAGACTAAGACAGTAGACTCAGCAGTGCAGTAGACTAGCGCCCAAAGATGTCTTCCTATACAACTTTCATTTTTAAATAAATTTTTAGAAAGTATTTAATAAAACGATGAAACGTTTGCTTCATGAATACAAAAACAGTGCTGATACAAAAATTTAGTGCCCTGGCCTACACAATTCAATAGGCTTCACACACACACACACGCACGCACAAAGAATTGATAGCGAGGAGTAACACCGTATCGCCATTTGTCCGCACAGTTTCTGATGAGGTCACGTGGCAGTACTTATCCCCATCCGGTAACCACAGTGACGAGGACGAAATTTCCTCACAGATGTGCAGTTTTGAGGAAATGCAATATAAGCTCTCGCTCAACTTATTATGCGGCTCATCCTTGCGATTATTTCATTGAGATCGTCTGCTTCAGAGGGGACAGCAAACTCGAGTATTCGTGAGGGATTTCTGAAAAAAACTGTGAACGTTAGAGTGACATCAGGCATCACAAGCATCGTTACTTGAGACGAGTGAGGCTCGGGAGAGCTGAAGAAGATTTCTAAAAATAAATTAACCTCGCAGGAGGAAAGGGTGAGACAAAAAACTCAGTTGTGTCTAAAAGGAGCGAAGAGAGATAAACATGTCTGACGATGAATTGAACTTCTTTTTTAGAAAAAACACAGTGGCAGCGACAACAACAAAGACACGAACGACCATGAGCAATATACTCGGCAGTAATAAACAAACAAGTGAGTCTCCCTCTCTTTTTATATATATCACTCCCACACACAAGCACTCACGCTAGTATCAGACGCACACAATGACCCAAACACTAACAGCCTCAAACAGAAGATGTTTTGTGAAAATACAGTTATTTCTCAAAGATGGCGATGCTAACTCTTTCGCAGGCCCAATGTCCAGGATAAACATGAAGACTACCAAGCGAGCAACAACGACTCCTGTAACAACACGTGCGTCTACTACAACTACCAACACACCTTGTGACGGGATCTCAGGTTAGTCTCTGTCTCTCCTCTCTTCCTCTCTGTGTCTCTGTCTCACGTCCCTTTAACACTACACTTCACACGGAACACTATTTATCGGTTATAACAGTATTCATCGGATGTTTTCATCGACCTCAGTTGTGGCATAAATGATTTAAATGTTAATAAAAGTCCTAACCGTGTATCAGATCCTTGTCCATTCTGTTCATCGTCAATCCACTTGAAGTACCCCTACTTAGGTGAAAAATATTTACTGACATATTCTGACAATCCTTTTCACCACCATTAAGTTTCCTGCTGAAACATCGCTAACACAGTACCAGTAGTTGTATTTATTTAGTATTTCACGGAGGATTATGTTTGCTGAGGTTAATATGTAGACAATGTTGATACAGTTATCACGGTTGAATTTTGTTGTATTTTTAGTGTGTGACTGTACGTTTAGGCCGTGATCTCAATACTTAAAACTGAATTCAATTGATTTGTTTATCCTGTGCGTCCATACGAACTGAGCTTTAGCCAGATGACACATCCGAGAAGGTCTGATACAGAGGACGGAAATAACTCAGAGATCACATCAACTGCGTTGTGTCAGTCGTAGGGTCAACTCCATTGTATGAGAACAGCTTCACATGTCCTGCACAGTTGTAACCGGGTTTGCGCTTCAAGTCTTTGAATGTTATCCCCCATTAACATAGATGTTCTTTTAATTGACTGAGTTGAGGTCAAAAGAAGACAATCTTTTCTTTCTGGAGGGAATAGGCTTGAACAAACACATACATGTTGATATGTACACCTACATTCAGAGATGCACATGTGATAATATTGTGTACTGTGATTTTGCCAGGACAGCACAGTTCTTATCTAAAGGACAACCTCGACATCGTGCGACAGAAGTGCAGCGAGTTTCACGCCTGTACCGTGGAGCTGTATAAGTCTGAGAACCTTCACCGCATCCTGGCCGGCGACAACATTCAGCTCCGTAACATCTGTGGGTAGGTTCGTCCATCTCCTCTCAATATTCTCTTTATCTTATTTTTATTCTCTCTCTCTCACACACCCAGGTTGCGGATAGCCTGGTGATCAGAGCAAGACCGTTGGCCCCTAAAGGTGCTCTCACCAGCACACTAGACACCTGTGTGACGCAGCTGTAGACTTGTTACCTCGCTTCATAGATGACCGCATCCTTCTCGCCTTGTCAACATCTTTCTAATCCACATAACTACTCATCCACTCTTCAGTACATCGATATAGGGTAGCCCAAGTCCAATCGTCTGCCTCCTGTTTCAGTCTGTTGTACCAAAACGCCAACGGCAGATACAGGGTTCTGGACAACCAGTGCTCCACTCAGGCGAGAGAATCCATCAAGGAAATACTGGGTGATGTGGAGTTATCCCACCTTCTAGAAGGAAGCAGCTCTGGAGAGGACAGCTGGGGGAAACTCAAAACCTGTTTAGACAGCACCCCAGATGACAGCTCATACCTCTATAAACTGTGCAGGTCAGTGTCATACGATATCTTAAATAAAGAAGAAAGTCGAGGAGAGTGTCACTATTACAATACGGATTAAAGTGGTTATTTGCTCATGATTTAATGAAATCAAACCAAAAGGAAATGAGCAAGGAAAAGGTTATTTTAGGTAAAGTTTTTGTAACACTAATAAAGTTTATTACCCAATTTAAATTAGTTTATTTTAAGTACTTACATTTGAGTAGCTATGAATATTGTAGTCGTCGTATCTTGCCACATGCAGTCTGACTCACACCGGGTATGCATATGAAGCACTGACTCACTGATGTCACAAATTGTCTCTGAAAAGACTATTCTGACGGTTAAAGAAGGCAGAATCATTTCCAACGAAGGAAAAAAAATAGAAATGAAAGTAGAAAATAATCAGTTTATAAATAAAAGGAGAGTGACAAATGCGGTATTCAATGTCATCACATTAAGAATCTTTAATATCTTAGTTTGACAAATTATTAGCATCAATCAGATTAAAAAATAAAGAGCTTTAAAGTTTACAAGAGAGGTCAAATTTAATTAGCATGATAAATTATGAGAACTTGTCATTTGCAGGAATAAAATTTCACATGCGTACAAAATACAATGCAAAAGATGAGCAAGATGTGTGGTAGCATGAAATATAAACAAGCAATAACAACAACAATAATAATCCTCAAACAGGTTAAAGGGAAACTCTACAGCTCCACTGTGCAACTCAACTGATGTACAGGTGACGACGGAGAAGTTTTTCAACACCAACTTGAGACAATACCACTGTACCTGTAACACCTTTACTGAACAGTCAGGTGAGCAGAGGAACTCATAGTGACAATACTCTGATAACAGTGACGATGTCTTGCAGTACATGTACAGAGGGATAATGATGTCAATGAGTGATAATCATTATATACAAGAATTATGTATTACCATTAGTAATAATATAGTTTAAACGATTATTACATAAACTAATAATGTATTCGTGTTCGTCAGATAAAAAATAAAAAAATTACTAATTTGAACTTCCGATGGAACAGTTGTCAGACTCAAGGTTTTCTCAATCTTTCTTCACAGTGTTGGTTCCACTGTAGTGAACACGTGATCAGTTACACATCCCATGTTTTATTATCATGTCTCCTTTGTTTCCTCAGCCAAGTCCTTGCCTCTAGTACCGCTGGTTGCCGGGGTCTGCGTCTGGGCGCTGGTGTTGCTGCTCATCTTCATCATTTTCTTCCTCGGCGTGCGACTGCGCAAACTCAGAGGTGAGTTGTACAGACGGTGGGCAAACATGTGAACCTATTCTACTTTGATTTTCATCCTATCACGGGCTGGTTTGAAAACAAAGCATGTAACTTGTTATTAATTCACCCGTCAACGAGCAGATGTTTTACCTTTTGAAGAAACAGCAGACATGTGGACACAAGTTTCAACACCAGAATCAGACGGACTGCACCTGAGTATATTCTGTGAAAAGCTAATATTCACAAAGCTTCACCTCTTGAAGTAAGTGTACATTTCACAAATACAGAGAATTGGTAGATTAGCAAAATACTTTTTCATATAATGATGGTCACTGCAGTTAAATACAGAACAAAATGTTCGAGACTTGTTTGAGATTGGGACTATAAACATCCAACAGGAGATCGTAACTGATTTATTCTACCCTGCAATTACCATTAACCCTTAAGTCAAAGTATCCTGTACCTTTTACAGTTTGAACCGCGAACATCTCAGTTCACCCTTTCTGTTACTTCTAGGTTGAACCCAGAGGCCAAAAGCTCAAGGACGAGGAGAACTCATTGTTTTCAAAGTCTGAAATCCGAGACCAGCAGCAAAAACATTGTCAACTAAAAGTTGACAAAGGAAGACTGATCTTTGTTGATAGCACTGGATGTAGGAAGACATTGAAAAAATGGACTTTATTTATTTGAATTCTACAAAGCTTATTTCTTTAAAACTTTCTAAAACTTTCTAAAAGTTATTATTATTAAAATTATCGTCATTATTATTGTACTTATTACAGACATAGTAAATGGTATCTACAATACACTCAAAAGTGATTTTATGTGTGAGATAGAGATTTATACCAATTTAGAGATGCTGCCAGTTTATTTCATATTCATCACATATTTCATTTTTACTCATAAACACCGTCATTAAAATAACAAATTAATCAACAAAATGAATTTCAGTATGTAATTTCGTTTTAAAGTAATTTGCACGCACTGACCAGACCACAGTGTAGACGCACTAGAGTCAGGACATGCTTGTCCTTAGAAAGCAAAAATTTGTGTTCCTGCTCACAGACTATGTCAACATGTAAGTACAGACTATGCCAACATGTAAGTACAGACTATGTCAACATGTAAGTACAGACTATGTCAACATGTAAGTACAGACTATGCCAACATGTAAGTACAGACTATGCCAACATGTAAGTACAGACTATGCCAACATGTAAGTACAGACTATGCTTTGGAAATTGTTTGCAGAGGATGTTTAGGATTTTCTCTGATTCCTCCTTGCAGTGTAATAGTCAGAGGAGAAATGGATGCAAATCATCTGGATTTTTTATGGATAACTGTTACTTGCTTCTTATTATCTCTTTTAGAGGATACGCTTGCCTTTTTTGTTTTTTATTTTTATTTGTTTGTTTGTTTATTTATTGGAAACGTTGTCCGTCGTGCGTACTCCAAGTCTTCTGCCCACTGCTTTGAAATCGTTTCAAGTGAACATTTAGTCCATGGGTTCTCAATAATAAATGGTTCAGTAAGCATGCGTGAGATGTCTGACTTCAGGCTGGGATCCAGTTTATTAAGAGTAGCGGGGAGGGCGGTAACAACTGAAATAGGAACAAATTGGGTTTTTTTTCCACTTTTCTTAACTTATAGTGGTC
Organism: Pomacea canaliculata; assembly: GCF_003073045.1. Taxonomy (NCBI): domain Eukaryota; kingdom Metazoa; phylum Mollusca; class Gastropoda; order Architaenioglossa; family Ampullariidae; genus Pomacea; species Pomacea canaliculata. Next base: position 9,406,079 of record NC_037590.1, read on the forward strand.
ACGTGAAATGATTTTCCAGTAACTGTAAGAGCTTTCGACCTTTGACAGATGCATATGTCACAATCTGACATAAAAAGATATTCTATTCGCATTTCTCATCCAGGGTTGACTGTTTGTCTCTTCATAGCATCCACTTTCCTTTTATTCACTGATGGATGTTTTTATTTATGTGCATTCACATACTAGCTACACCACCAGGCGAAAACACCTTTCTGTAGACTGACCTTTGACTTTCAGCCACTCGAACATGATGTCAACGACTATCCGTGTGATAGAAATGATTGGTCGTTTTAACTACCCGTCTGCCCCTTAGTGCAATTAGTGGAGCAGCCTTATATGCTGATTAATCTGATGAACATGGAGTACATGCGTATCTGATGTCAGTAAAGAACAAACACAAATGATCGACAGTATGTGTTTATTGTTGCCCTTTGATGATTTTTATGTTTCTTTCTCGAATGACTAATGAAACGGACAGGACCTGTAAAATTTATAAAGTAACATTACAGTATATGGTACAACAATTATTTACACTGGACAACGAAGATTAGAATTTTTTTAAGCTTGGAAAGCTTTCGACTACTGCTTCTAAAATAAAAGTTCAAACTAAATCTTAATCCCAGTTTCAAATAGAAAAAAAATGTGTTTCATAAAATTTGTAATATAGCTGTTAAAGGGAAAACTTTATGGTAAAATAATCCCTGCAGGGGGCTTAATTCTGTACTTATTTTTAAACATCTTTTGTTGAATTGTACCAATCCGACTGTTTCGTGCAAATACACATGAAGCAATTTTAAAACAGTTTATGGTTCCGAGCATTAGAAAAACCATCGGATTGCGCACGCGCGCACACACACAAAATAGGTTATACATTAGGCGAATCAGACCAGTACTAAAATATAAAATTGCTGCCTGAGATACAGCCTCCAAGTCCTATTTCGACAAAGTAGCCATAATCAAAATCATGTGTAGAAAATTACAATGAAGCCATTCATTCTAATTATTACTATAGACTCAGCAAAGCCATGGACAAACGCAGCACCAAGATTGCTTTCAAAGCCAAAGATTTCTGAAAGACTGACTAGTCACCCAAATTCAAAAGATGTAACAGAGCCAATAAAATGTAGATTAAAGAGAAGCTGTTTATATCTTCTCTAAGACCAGAAAGGGAAAATTCAAATCGTTTGCAAGAAGCTAAGCCTTCAGCTACAGCAGCCGCTCTCCATGGAAGAGAGTCAACAACCATGGCACCTTCAATACTAAAAGATAAATAGGAAAGCTATCACATTGGAGTGCATCCTGTATGTTTTCACACACAAACTGTGGACGCATGTTTATACAGATGGATCAGCTGAAAGAGACCACCAAAATTGGAGTAGATGGAGTCACAAATTAGCTCAGGGACGAAAACACTCCAGAATGCGATTTCCAAAAGCTAGTATTCTAAATACTTTAGGGTCGAGGCTTCAGGGCTGCAGCTCACATGCTCTGTGGCAAAATAGAAAAAAATTAGAACAATAGTCCTGAAGCCCTCTTTAATAGTTAGAACAAGGAACTGAATACCCTTGCATAGGCCCTTGTCCGACTCACCAAAGTCACATCCTGCTGACAACCGGATGTAGAAGATCTTGGGATCCCTGTGGTGTCGACAGCTCCAAGTCCTGTCACCTCCCTGTATGAGAGGGGGCGAGCACTCGGTCTTTTGTGCGTTTGTTTTCATTGTTTATGAAATGTGCGCTACATATTTTGTCATTAATAAACTTGCTTGCATTGAATTATAGCAATGTGGCTCTCCAGTCTGACTCTACACGATACTACATCGCTTCATTGTTATATGGCAGCAAAGTGGTTCACCTTTCCATTGTCGGTATGAAATTATGTTGACTATCACGGCATGATCTTGCCAAGACCTCTGGAGTTCCTGATGAAGCTTTCGGAGAAGACACACCTGAGCAGGGATTGACTGACGATTCATGTAGGTGTCGATAAATCGCTCAACAAATTTTCCCAATTCTCAGTCCCATTCCTTGGAATGCCGAAATAAGACAGATTGGTATGACTGTATTTTAAGTAAAATTTCTATAGAGCGAATGAAATATTGTCTGAAGGCAGGGCAACTAATAAAATGTATTTTGTCAAATTCTAATGACATTTTATGGTAGAGACATTATTCTTTGATGATCAGATGACTGTGTTTAAAGAAATAAAATCACTAGCATCCAAATAAGGTAAACACATCTCGTCTGAAGCGGGTCGACCTGTTGAAGTAGACATAAAAACCTAGCGAGCAGTTCATGTAAGACAGATAAATGGCGATTTGTGCTGACGCCCAGTAAAAATTATAGTAGCGTCCCCTGGACGAGAAACCGTCTACCACCAGCATGGCGACAAAAAAGACAACCCAGGGTATGGTGGTCAGGATGTAGACACAAGACACAATTACGAGCATCTTGGTCAGTGTCGTGTGCCGCCCTTGACCTTTCTCATTGCTGGAGCTCGTCTGACCTCTCCAGGTCATGGCTGCTCTCAGCTTGACCACGGTCAGACAGGTAGACAGACACGTGACTACAAACGTTGTCAGCGGCAACACACTCATCATAACTATGTTTTCCAGAATATCGACAAATAATCCGGCGTTGATGTAGAAATCAGACAGAGAAATGGCAGTTTCTGAGGAGCTGTTGTTTACTCTGACTACTTTAAATTTTGCAGGCACGACCAAAAACGCCAAATGGTTCAGACAAACAATACAAACCATAATCACCGCCATGTTAAAACTACTAATTAAGGAGGCCGCCTTCAACGGGAAGAGCACACATAAGCATCGTTCAATTGCTATCACCATGGTGATGCACCCTGAAGCACTTCGAAATCCCAGACAGACTCCAGTGAAGGAAGCCAAGAGTAGGTCATAGAGACCTCCATATTTGACAGGGTCGACTTGCCCCAGGTAGTAGACAACACTGAACACCATGGACACCAGCAGGAGACACAGGTCCACCAGCGACAGCGCCAACAGACACACGTTCATGCGGTCCCCGAGTCCCTGGCGCCAGAACACCACACAGCTGATGATGTTGGACGGCACGCCCACCACAACAACCACAGGTTCGATGACACATTGTAAGACAAACAGCACAGTCAGGTAGACCTTGTAAGACAAGATGTCGCCTGGATGGTCCCGTGGGGCGAAGACACAGCTGGCTGACACACATGTTGTGGTGTTCATTGTTGTTGATGATTACTGCAACAAGCGACATAGATGGTTTACATTTGGATCCACTCACCGCTCAGTCAATCATTAAAGACATTTTTAAAAGATCGTCAGTCTAGGTGGGAGAAGTAAATATTTACTTCATGGATTGCTCAGTGAATATGTGAAAGATGTTTTATTGCAAGATGTAAGCCAGTCTGTTCATGGAAAAGTACTCCAGTAAAAGTTTCGAAAATAATTTTTCTCAATTTATTATTGACAGCCCTGCACAACAGAAACCTAAAGCGAAAACATTCACCACTTCACCAGTAACTGGAAGTCTGTGAATCCTCTTAGTTTGCTATCTCACAGATACACAAGCTATATATACGAAAATTATTAAAAGTTTTAAAATAGTATAAGTATAAAAATACTAGTTGTGTGTGTTCATGATTGATAATTTATCATGTCTATCATGTCTATCATCATTCATTCATGTCTTTACTGTTGTATAACCCTACAGAACATCTACTTTCCTCTTGTCCACTGTCCTGATGTGGTTTGTGTCTTGTCTTGTGGCCGACAGTCTTATTTCAAGTGTTTTCACATACTCAGCTCAGACAGTCCAACAAGTGCAATTGTCAGCTCGTCCTCATTACCTTGACTTACCGGCTACTGCAAAATCACTGAGGTTAGCGGCGATAACAACGGAGACGACACCATTGAGGACATCACATCGTCTCTAGATGTTCCTTCCTCCTTACGGCCGGCAGCTGGTAACTGCTTGAGATGAAACACAGCCAGGTGGCATCTCTGTCTTCTTAAGTGTGGACAAGGAACAATAATATTCAACAATTATTTATTGTCTTATCTATTGTATCTGCAAAGAAGAGAAATAGTTTTTTCCCTCTGCATTATTTCCCTGCATATCTCGTGCTGCATTTGTTTACTTAGTGGGGCATCGCAATCAGGCAGCTGGAATAAAATATTCGTGAAAGTGATTAGCATGATTGATTTGTGCTTATTTTCATGAATTTTTTAAAATAAATTTCAACAGATTAAAAAAAATATCTCAGGATCCTTTCGGGGATCTTATTATGTCTCGAGTGTGCAGTTGGAATTGTTTAAATAGAAAATATTTATTGAAAAAAACGAATGGTATGTTATAAATATTATAAAATACTTCGTCTTCAGCTGTCTCTTTTGTTTAAAATAATAACTGTTGCTCGAAAGTATTTGTATATTATTAAAAATCGTAAATATTTTTTTCTGAAGAAATAATTTGCCAGTCGAAGTTTACAGTGTCGACATATATTTTCCAATAACAGGAAGTGTACACAATCTTAATATTTTTTCTGTGAAAATCGCTTTCCTTTTTATTTTGATAATAAGTAGTTTTACTGCAATGTTTTTCTACCTTAGTTTTTTTTTCAACAATAGTGAGCAGGATTTTATTTTTTACCGCATTTGAACAATGCTATTGAAGAAATTTCATTCTGTCGGGAATTTTACAGATGTTTGTATTTGTAGACAACAGGAAAAATATTTCAAAAGATTCGTATATTGTAAATTTGAATACAAGCCTCAGCTCACAGAAGGTAAGTTTAGTTTCTGGATGGTCTCATATTTATAGAAGTAAACACTGAGAAGTTTCTAGAGACGTAGTCTCTAGTGCTTCAGTTTTCTAACAGCCCTCGTCAGCAATTGAAGTTCCTCCCTTACATTCCTAGAGAACCGTGGGAAGTACGGAGGACTTGCAGTAAACACTTGATTGCAAGTATCATGGTGTTTGTGTGCTAATCTTGCTCCACCTGCTCATTGCTATTCTAACTATTGCATTACTGATGCGGATGTCTTCCACGCAGATGTCCTCCCTGTTTCCAAGATACATGAAGCTTTTACGGTCTTTGAGGTGTTTCTGTTGGTGCAGGTGTGTGATTTGTTATTATTGGTATTGATGAAATACCATGATAATACTATAACAAATTTAAATAGGCTTGTAATCAGATAAGTGAGAATTCATCACACAGTTTCACAGTATAATCAGTAAAGTTTTATTAATCATAGAAATCGAGCAACCGCGTTGTAGTAGACTGCTCTCAACTACTGTACACTTATGGATCGTAATTTGAGAATAAATTCGTAGCTTACCCCTCTTCGTGCTTTGGGAAATTGTGGAAACGTTTTCCTTTTGAGGTTAATTTCAACCTGGAGTTCTGACAGTTAATTGCAGAACACAATTGTCCACCTTGCCTCAGAATATCACCCTCGCTTGCTTGTGTCATGTCGTTTCTTAGCATCACGTTACGAAAGATAACTCTAACCGACGAGTTTCCCCTGCGGTCACGAGTGGACCCTCTCTATATCTATTCTCTATATCTATTCTCTCTGACTTTCACAAGGTCCCCAGTGAACAGTCGGTCCCGTCCTTCACCCGGGTCACCCAACTTTTTCTCTCGTTGCCACGACGTCGACCGCTTTGAGCGTAACCTTGGAGACCGTCTTGTCTCTGAATCACTTCTCTGAGAGACAGTTGTAGGATGACACACAACACCACTATTCTACTTGAACTTGTCAACATAAATATAAATAAATATACACAACATTCACTGCATGAAGTTGTTTATTCACGTTTTCATTAGTGTTTGCATAATCAGCGAGAAATTTGCATAAACACCACGTTTTGCACACGTGTATTGTGAAGGAAAATTGTTGGTATAATATGTATATATAATATGTTGGTATAATATGTGAGATTTATTAGTTATTATCCATTACAAACATTTTATGGAAAACACAAAAATTTTAGGAATTTTTAAATCCAAAAAAATATCGACACCGCCACAACCTTATCAACATTAAAGCGACATTGGACAGCCAGCGGCCAGAACAAAGTAACGCGGGAATTCTCGTCAACTAATGATGCTGACTACCATAAACTGTGACTGATAACCAACAATTTTTTTTATTGAAAATCAAACTATACATGTAAAGCATGACATAAAAGTTGATCAGCACAATTCAATTAAACCCCAAACAGCGGCCATAATTATTAACACATATGGATCAGCCTCAGTAAATAAAGCAACTAAACCAGAAATCAGTAACAACATTGAATTTTTATCCTGAAAAAGCTGCTACACATTCATCATTTTTAGCGAAAATTAGCGTTTTACTGAGACTATCCACATAACCACATCAGTATAATGTGCGTTTTACACAGACTGTTCAACAACCTGGCCCTCAATTCATCGACATCTGCGGCTTTTGACAATCAAGCCATACATGTTATACCCGGGGTACCCCACTATACCATTTGAGTGCAGATAGCCGGTGGCCCCCCATATATCAAACAATCACAAAGTTTGAACCTACTGTAAACTGTTCAGCAACCTAGCGGGTTGTGTTGACGCGCAAACTCTGGAAAATTGAGTTCTGCCACCCCTGGGTACCCGACTATACAACGAGTGGAGTTACGTGCTCTCACCCGATTCCACTATTGCTGCAGCACAGTGTGGTAGGCGGGTAGATGCCACTTACTGATGGACAAGTGTTCTCGAGGATTCCTTGGCTTGGCTGCACTTTGACCCCCGTTTTCTGGCTGTACATGAGCGGTCAAGATAGATGAATTAATTAATAGTGTTGGAGGGATTTTCATAAACTACCTAAGTTACCACAAGACAGTGTCACATAAATCATCAAAAGAACCATCGAAGGTTTATGTACCCTTATCTAGTTCAACCCTTCCCTTCTTGGTCCATTCGACACATAGCAGTTCAAACTTGTAGGAAGGCATAGACAAGTCTATCATCAAACCATTTCTTTAATTCTTCGATAGTGTCCTCGAAGGCCAGCAGATGACGAGACCTTTTTAAATCAAGCGTGAAATACTCAGGAACAGTGGAATACTATGGAACAGCCTCCCTCTCCATCTTAAGCAGACCAACTCCCTGAACTGCTGTCGACGCCATCTTTCTAAATACTTTCAAGACAAATAGATGAGGCCTCTAGTGATTCCTCCCAACTCCAGGACACCTTGTCAATAAATACATAATTTTTTTTAACCATCACTTTTGTACATATCCATCTTCCTTTATGTCTACAACAATTTTTTCTATAAATCTTAATTACTTCATTTATATTGTTAATTTTCTTCCCTATAAAGGGCGAGGGCTAAATGGAAACAAGCATTTTCTTGCTTATTTTACCTCTCCTAAATAAAGAATTGTCATTATCAATTGTCATTGGAGGTCAGTTCCCGGTGAAGCGTGTACCTCCGTCCTCTTGGTTACAACCATTATGAATACTTTCGGACACTTTCCCGCACAAATAATGAATCAGTATTATTTTTAATAACTCCTGTTTACTAAAATGCAGTGAATGCATAATCTAAAAGTCGAGTACAAAAGTAAAAATCGTTGTTATGGAGATTGATATGAGGTATTTATGTCAGTAGAGGGGAGGCAACACCCCTACAAACAAATATATGCCGATAAACTATTAGTTTTTAAAAAACCACCTTTTATAATTCTTTTGACCCGCTTCGAGTGACAGTTCTTCTGTCAGGATGTGTGTTTGACCAACGGACTATGACCATCATCCTATTATCCTCAACTGACAGCATCTTTGCTGCTTTTCTTTACTGTAGTCTTGACATTTCTAACTTCTATTTCATATATTCGTGCGAAAAAAAAATTTTTTTTGTTTCTTGTATTTGTGGTTTATTCTAATGGAGTATGCGTGTTAATTTCGAAGGAATAATAATATAGAGGAAGAGTCCAATTTTTTTACCTCCTACAAACAATTTGAGAAAGACGTCAGCAGTCCTCATCTTCAGTGTCTTTTACTCTCTTTGTTTGCCACTAACAGAATCACTTTCTGATCATCACTTTAACTGACTTCTTGTTGCATTGTTTTGAATGAAACATACAACTGAACTATTTCTAAGAATAGTTTTTTGTCTTAACATTTGGAGTCTTAGATGTGCTCAAGCAACAGAAAAAAGAATAAACTTCTTTTCTGAAGCGGGATGACCTGTTAATGTAGACAAAGAAACTGATGGAGCTGTAGAAGTTAGAGAACTGACTAGACGCTTTAACTGCCGTCCAGTAAAAATTAAAGTAAGTACCGCTTTCTGAAAAACCTTCTACCAACATGGAAGACAGGTAAAAGATGACCCAGGGTAGATTGGTTAGGATATAAACACAGCAGACCACTACAAGCATCTTAGTCACTGCCAGGTGCTGCCCTTGACCTCTCTCACTCTTAGAGGTGACCTGACCTCGCCAGGTCATGGCGGCCCTCAGCTTGACCACGGTCAGACAGGTAGACAGACACGTGACTACAAAGGTTGTTAGTGGCACCATACTCATCATAATTATGTTTTCTAATATGTCGATTAACTTTTCATTGTTTACGAAGAATTCAGACTTGGCCGGCACCAGCGTAAAAGAGCTGTTGTTTATTTTAACGACTGTCAGTTTCGCAGGCACAGTGAAAAACGCCACCTGGTTCAGACAAACAATACAAACCATAATCACCGCCATGTTGCGACTACTGATCAAAGACGCCGCCTTCAAAGGGAAGATAACGCACAGGCACCGCTCTACAGCTATCACCATGGTGATGCACCCGGAAGCGCTTCGAAATCCCATGTATACTCCAGACACAAAAGAGAAGATTATAGCATAAAGACCTCCATACCTGTCAGGGTCCACCTGCCCCATGCAATTACCGACACCGTACGCCACTGTCACCAGCAGCAGACACATGTCCACCAGCGACAGCGCCAACAGACACACGTTCATGCGGTCCCCGAGTCCCTGGCGCCAGAACACCACACAGCTGATGATGTTGGTCGGCACGCCCACCACCACAACAACAGGATGAATGAAACTTTCTATAATAAACGAAGTCATCAGGTAGTCGTTGTAAGACATGATTTCACGGTGGTTGTCCCATAGTGCAAAGCCACAGGTGTCGGCACCGCACTCAGTTTTATTCATCTAGTTTTATTCCTCAAGATGGCGGCAAGGAATAGCCTCACCGTCGCAAATGGGCAACAAAACCTATGAAATTGAACCACCTCCGGCAAGGTGCCCCTAAAAAGTACCACCATAACAAGCCGACACCCGGATTCCAAGGATTCAATTGGATGTTCTGTTCAAAAGAGCCTAAAAGTGTTTCTATCTTTCCTTTTCTCCAAGGACACGGACAAGCAGAACACGGGTGAGAACCTCGAAAACCAAGATGGCGGTAAGTGCCTCTTACGCCTCAATGTCTTGCTAACTGTACTCTGTGGCCGGAGCCACCTGATAGGCAACTATGGGCCCTAACACGAGAGCCCGCCTCGCCCAAAGTCTCCTCTACATCAAGGATGACTCATGTGGCGAGCAAATAACAAACACTCTTGATCCCATTCAAAAAACATTTAAGACTCAAGAGCGATACCTAGCAGCCTGGCGCTTTGTTCTCTACCAGCGTTATGCTGGTGAGCATCAGCCGAAAAGCCTCATAGTGCGGTGGACCAACTACGGCCTCCTTCACCGCCCCTTACCCTCCACCCCTATTATAAGCCATAATGAAAAAATCCCCTCGGACTTACGGCAGTCGACAATCGACCTCAGGCTACGTATCGGCCACAAAGAAATTATGAAGACAGTGCTGAAAATCCACGTGTACTATTCAACGTGTACTGTCCTGCTCCAAGGGAAAGCATGCCGAAAATGGGTGGACGAGGAATTTCAAACCCTCGTAAAAATCGTCCACACACTCGCGGACACAAACATGGATGTGCTATCCCTTACGGCCCCTGCCTTGAAGGCACCGACCGTCACTGAATACAAAGCGATTGCGATTGAGGTTACCCATCCTTCTCAGGATGACCTGTCACTCCTCAAATATATTGCCCCAGCTCAACGCCCCAAGGCGCTGAAGGGGACACCTAGCCACTCTCCTACCCTTCAAGCTCTGCTAGATCGCCCGCAGTTTCCACTGCCTTACCCTCCACCCGCTACGGACGACCTCTCTTTCCCCCCCAGTACCAGTACTGCCAATAACAATGCCACCCAACCTACAATCAACTCCCACATCTCCCACCTCCACCCCACAGCAAATCAAACCAACCATGACGTCGAACTCTCCTGCCATCTCAACTGTGTTCAGCGGGAGTTGTTTGAGACGATCACAACAAGTCTTCGCGAGGAAATCGCCGGCCTGCGCGCATCTCTCCTTCAACTCACGGAGCAGATTCAGTCCCGTGACGCAGTGTGTCACACCCCAGCGCAACGCCCAGCTTCTACGGACAGCGGAATGACAGGAAACAGTCACGACAGTCCGGCCATCAGACCTCGCAACCCCCAATCATCTGACACAAGCGAAACGTCTCCTCCCCTGCCCCACGCAAGCCCCCAGCCACGCGCTCGTCCACTCCCCTCCCCACGAAATACTATCCCTCCTCCCCCTTACCCTCCAGCCCTCGACTGAAACAAGACACCCGCCCCACTCCAGTCCCTCGGACAACGACAAACCGCCGGTTGCGCCCGGCCACACACCAAGTGACTGTCTCCTCCCCCCCACCACCATCTTCAAATGTAGAAGTCGCCGAAGCAAACCGCCACAAACAAAACCATCGTCTGGGCGTGCATCCCAACACGGCGACTCTGATATTGGGGGATTCAGTTGTCGCTGGCCTTCATCAAGACAGGATGGCTGTTGATAAAGAACCCTGCCAGGTACTTTCGCTATCCGGCCTAAACAACAGCAAACTGTTGGCCGCTCTACGAGACACCCCAACACTAACCCAAATCACCACCCTGGTCATACATGTAGGTATCAATGTCTGTAAAACAGGATACATAGTCAGCCAAGAGGCCTGGCACAGTGTCATTTCCAACTGCCAGAGATGCTTCCCCAGAGCCAGGATCATGATGTCCTCCATACTGCCGCACAAGGACTGTCACCCCCACATCACATCCTGCATCGTCCAATCAAACAAAAACATGCAGGCTGCTTCAAAACAGGCAGGGTCCCACTATGTAAACAATGACCTGACCTTCTACACGCTATCTGGACAGCTCAAGACGGGATGGCTGCGAGACAGTATTCATCCCAACACCAGAGGAAGCAGTGGGCTGGCAGTGAACATCAAGCGTCACTTTTCCGCAACCCTGGCTGGTCGAAATATGACACCACCACCCAGGGAGCAAACCCTCTGTGCAGGAAAAACCCAGATCCCACTCCTCACGAACCGCAGCTTCCACCCCCCTTCCCGGCCCTCTCGTCGTAACCAAACTCCATACAACCCCTCCCCCCCCAACAGGCAACCCCTTTTCTCCCACCCAAGACCCACACAATCGCCCTCCAAAACGAGGACAGGACAGACAACCCTCGGTCCTCCAGACACCAGACGACCACTGTATTCAGAGGTAGTGGCAAAGCGGTATCAGCCGACCAATCACCGACAGGATGACGCATCCGGCACTCTGCTGACCACACCTCCATATGATCCCCCAGGTGTCAGAGGATCTCCAGATACTGTTACCAGCAGGAGACACCAGGCAGTCCTGGACTTATTGGCCAAACTTCTACTGTAGTTGCCTATCCAGCGGGGCTATGGCCATAACTCCGTCGATTTGAAAAATAATTCTTGCATCATTGTGTGAACTTCTGTTTGGAGACGCTGTCTGGTCTCCAGACCTTTGCTCATTCTGTGTTTATTACCCACAAAGGACTGCTGTGATTCCAAATTGAATTCTTCAGTTGTGAATCTCCGTGAACGAACTGGACACAACTTGCTGCTTATTTTATCTTCTCACTAACATTTACTAGATTACTTTTGTCTGCCAAATTCTTTCCCTACTAACAACTTAGGTCCTGGAACTCAAGTACTCTATAGCCCCATATAATTAGACTCCTTATTCCCCAGGAAATGTCACCACATAGCCCACACAAAGAGTGGCCTACTAAAGATGGGCTTAGAATAGGCCACCTCAACATTAACACTGCGCTCAACAAAATACCTGAGGTAGAAACTTTCATTTTCAACTTCGGAACCCCCTTCCATATCTTTACCCTGTCTGAAGCCCGGGTTACGGAACTTGTCTCCCTTAACGACATCGCTATTCCTGGGTACACACTGGAACGTCGGCACCCAGAACGCAAACATGAAACGGGCTTAATCACCTACATCAGCACAGCACTAAACACTAAGCGGCTGCACCACCTAGAAAAGTACAACGTAGAGTCAATCTGGCTAGAAGTAAAACTAAAAAATACGGCTCCACTTCTTATAGGATTCATTTATAGAAACCCTAGCGAACGAGCCGAGTGGACAGACCACTTCAGCTCCATGCTAGATGCCGTGCTCCTTGAATCCAAAGAATACATGCTGCTAGGGGACTTCAACATCGACCTCCTCAAACCTAATAAGCAATGGATAGAGAAGATCAGCCTAGCGAACCTCACCCAACTAGTTACCACCCCAACAAGGGTCACTAACACTTCACAGACACTCATCGACCATATCTACGTCAGCAACCAACACAACATACTCGAAGTCTGTGTGCCCATGACAGGCTGCAGTGATCACTTCCCTGTTTGCTTGACGTGGCACAAAAATGGGACCAAAGTTCCCAGAAATTCACACAAAACAATCACCTACCGCTCCTTTAAAACCTTTGAGGAAACTAAATTTCTAGCTGATCTATACAACTCTCCCCTAAACAAAATATATGATATCACAGACCCAGATGAAGCCATCACCTACTGGCACAACCAATATCTACAAATATACAATAAGCATGTACCACTGCGGACCAAACGTGTTAAACACCACATCAAACCTGCTTGGTTCGACCTGGAGCTCCAAGCAGCAATTAATGTAAGAGACAAACTTAAAAGGAGGGCCAGGAAGCGGAATTCAAAAAGCAAAGAAATTTTGTCACCGCTATGAAACGAAGCAAGATGAAAAACTACTTTAGCAAACTGATAGAATGCAAACAGAACACCAAACTGATTTGGAAAGCCATCAATCAGCTAACCAACAAGTCAAGAAAAACCAGTCCCGCAACTACAATAGCCCCTAACACTCTGAACGCACATTTTGCAGGAATCGCTCCTAGGGTAGTCTTAAATGACAAGTCACAAGAAAACAATCTAGACAAGTTACAAAGCTTCTGTAACTCGAAGCACATTGATATGGCTCTCTCCATCCCACCAATGACTATATTGGATGTATATCAAGCACTCACCAAACTTAAGGATACTAACACCAAAGGTCCAGACAGCATCAACAACAAAATCCTAAAGCTCTCAGCACCGGCCATTGCGGAAAGCCTGACCTATCTGTGTAACCTCTGTATTGATAAATCTTACTTTCCAATTCACCTTAAACAAGCAAAAGTAATCCCAATTCACAAATCAGGTGATCCAAGCGACCCTACAAATTATCGTCCAATCTCTATTCTATCGCCTCTCTCAAAACCCTTAGAAAAACACATCCACAAGCACCTACAAGAGCACCTTCTAAGGTATGAACTCCTCCATACAAACCAATCCGGCTTTAGGCCTCGTCACTCTTGCCACACCGCTCTTACATCTATGGTGGAACAATGGCTAAATAATATTAATGACAATCTTTTCTCTGCCGCCTTATTTGTTGACTTTGCCAAAGCCTTTGATGTCATAGATCACAATCTGCTTATCAGAAAACTAACTTTATATAAACTAAGTACCAGTAGCATCGAACTCCTTATCTCCTTTCTTGACAATCGAACTCAGAGAGTTGCTGTAAACAACCAACTGTCTGATCCCCTTGAAGTTAAATTCGGTGTCCCTCAAGGGTCAGTACTAGGACCCCTGCTTTTCTCCATATACATAAACGATCTTCCTCTCCATATATCCCAATCCTGTGAAATGTTTGCAGACGACACCACAATACACGCTCACCACCAAAAGATTGAGCCACTCGCTTCCATCCTACAGCTGAGCGCCGACGAGCTCCAGGCTTGGACTGAATCCAACCACATGTCCCTCAACCCCCAGAAAACTGAAGTCATGCTTCTAACAACCAGACAGAAAAGACAAAACCTAGCCACCCCATTTCCTACTATCCAAATCGGCGCTCAGTCAATAACTGAAGTACAGGTCACAAACTAATGGGTGTTACCATTGACAACAACTTATCGTGGTCCCAACACATTTCCACCACAAGTAAAAACATTTCCAAGAAAGTCTACCAGCTGTCCAGAATCAAACATTTCCTTGACACTCACACAAGAAAACTCTTCTACACCACCCACATCCAATCAGTCATTGACTATGCCTCCACCCTCTGGGACTCCGCTAGTGGATCCTCCATGAAACCTCTAGCTAGTGTTCAGAGGCGAGCAATCAAAGCCGTCCTGCTAAAACCGAAATTAGACCCACGTGACTTCACCTCTCTAGGCGTCCTTCCTCTTAAAAACAGACTCAAATTTAACAAATGCATTTTCATGTATAAAATACTGATGGGTAAACTATCGCCAAGACTCTCTCTCCTATTTTCCTCCAATAACTCTAGAACCTTCCCAAAACTGAATATTCCCTTTCCAAGACTAGACCTCTTCAAATCAAGTCTGAAATTTTCAGGGAGTGCGCTATGGAACAGCCTCCCTCTCCATCTCAAACAATTGCACTCCCTGGCCTGCTTTCGACGCCATCTATCTCAATACGTTCAAGATATATAGATAAGCCCTCTAATTCCTACCAACTCCAGGTGACCTTGTGAATATATGCTAATCTCTTCTTTAACCATCACTTTGTACATATCCACCCTTCTCTATGCTTATTATCTTTTTATATTTAATGCTTAATTAATTCATTTCTATAGTTAATTTTTATGCTTATTATCTTTTTATATTTAATGCTTAATTAATTCATTTCTATAGTTAATTTTTTCCCTGAAAAGGGCGAGGGCTAAGTGGAAAAAGCGCTCAGTTGCTTATTTTACCCCTCGTTAATAAAGAATTGTCATTGTCATTGTCATTGTCATTGTCATTGTCGATATTTTCTGCAACAAGCGACAAATTGATGGTGCCATAGAAGTTTTAATGAATTATATGAGAATATCAATAAGAAAAGGGTTTACTACAAGCCAGAGGATTTTCTTATTTCACAGCATACTCACTTGATATTGTTTTAAAAATTCAAGCTTTTTCATCAAATTTTTTGTCATTATCGATCATCCTACACTCTTCAAATCGTCGGAAGTAAACATTTACTTCATGGACTGCTCAGTGAGCATGTGAAGATATAGTTCACGATGTAAGCTAGTCTGTTCAGTAAGACCAGCGTGGGAAACCTACTTCAGTAAAAGTATTGAAAGTAATTTTTTTTCAATTTCTTATTATCGACAGCCCATGCACAAAACAGGCCTACAGCGAAAATGTCACCGCTTCACCAGAAACTGGAACTCTGTCGATCCTCTTAGTTTGCTATCTCACAGATACACAAGTTATAAATATATATACGAAAATAATTAAAATTTTAAAATAGTATACGTATAAAAATGCTAATTGGTGCCTGTTCAAGATTGACAATTTATTATTTACTCAGCCATGGTTTGATGTCTTTACTTTTGTATAACCCTACACAACATCTACTTTCCTCTTGTCCACTATCCTGATGTGGTTTGTGTCTTGTCTGGTGGCCGACAGTCTTATTTCAAGTGTTTTCACAGACTAGCTACACAAAGCTCAGCCATTCCAGCAAGTGCAATTGTCAGCTCGTCCTCATTACCTCGACTTACCGGCTACTGCAACACGACTGAGCTCAGAGGCGATAACAACGGAGACGACACCATCGAGGACATCACATCGTCTCTAGATGTTCCTTCCTCCTTACCGCCGGCAGCTAGTAACTGCTTGAGATGAAACAGTCGGGTGGAATCTCTGCATTTTATACTGTTGACGAGGAACAATAATAATTATTGAATATTTATTTAGTGTCTTACCTATTGTATGTGGAAAGAAGAGAAATAATTCACAATCTCTACAATAAATTCTTGCATAGCTCGTGCTGCATTTGTTTAATTAATGGGGCCTCGCAAACAGGCAGCTGGAATAAAATATTCGTGAATGTGGTTTGCATGATTAATTTTTCCATATTTTCATGGAAATTTTAATTAAATGTCAACAGTTTTTCAAAATATGTTAGGATTCTTTCTATGTATTTTTATTACGTAGAGAGTGTACATTTGGAGTTGTTTGAATAAAGAAATTTAAAAAAAAAAACAAAAATAATGTTTTAAAAATATTACAAAATACTTTAAGTGTCTTCAGCTGTCCACCATCTTTAAGATAATAATTGTTGCTCCAAAATAATTGTTTGTATACTATTATCATTTGTAGTATTCGTAATAGTTATTATGTGAAGAAATAATTTTCCAGTCGAAGTTTACAGTGTCAGATGAGGTGTACACAATCTTAATATTTTTTATATGAAAATTGCTTTCCTATTTATTTTAATAACAAGTAGTTTTACTGGAGTGTTTTCGAGCTTAGATTTTATTTTACAATAGTGAGTAGGTTTTTCTCTGGAGCAGGCGGCATTTTAAAGAAATAACAAAGGTTGTTGAAGACATTTCTTTTATTTTACAAATGTTTGTTGTTGTACACAACCGATTGCATGTATCATGGCGTTGATGTGCCAATCCTGCACACCCTGTCGTTGCTAGTACATTCCTGATGCAGATGTCATCTGTTTCCCAGATACATGAAGCTTCTTTGAGGTGTTTCTGTTGGTGCAGGTGTGTGATTTGTTATTATTGGTGTTGACCTGTACTTGCTCTTGTCAGACACTTTCTTCCTGTACTCAGCGCGTGCTCTCAGCCTCTTGTTGATGTCGGGTAGCTCCTGTCTGCTGTAGAGTCCATGTAGTCTTCAAGTTGTAGAAGCTAAGACCAGTCTGTGGTTTCTCCTCTCACATGTACAGCTGACATCTCATACTGCATAACTACACTGGTTGACATATAGTTGTTATATATAAATAGTTAATATAGTAGTTAAACAGAATATTTCAGCGCAAAGTAAAGACAAGGTGCTGCTGTTTCTTTTTGAACTCTGTTATCTGATTGCATTTATTTTGTTGCATTGTAGGAATATGATTGACTCGTGGAAATAAAAATGAAATGGCTTTAGCTTGCTACGCATATATAGCACGCTCTCTCTTTCTCTCTATTACACAAACATCTGTGTTGGTGTGTGCGCGCGTGTGTGGAGTGTGTGTATGTATGTGTGTGTGCGTGTGTGTGAAAGAGAGAGAGGGATCGACTGTGCTTATACAGCGCGCAACACCTTATGTAAATTCCAAAATCACAAACAAAAGCGTGGAATGCCACGTGGGGCTTATTGCTATGACAGTTTATATTAGTTTCCTCCAGACTATATCCAGACAGGACTGAATACTCGTGACTTGTAACTGTCTTGAAGTTAATAAAGACTGGCGGGCAACTCAGCTTTGAACCGCGAACAAATGATAGCAAAACCGTTAACAGTTGACCATGCCAAGCTCCGCTTCAATCTTTCATTTAATAGTTCCTTGTTTAGACCCTTGTAAGGATGCTGGTGATGATACAGCAGCAGAACGAATGTTAAGCTTTGTGGGAAAAGTTGATCACAGGATTTCTTATAACTTAATGTGAGTGTAACTAATGAAAGGGGCTTTAATCGACATCGGAATTTTCCACCGAGACTTGTTAGAGTAAAGATGGTGGAATTGTATACATTGCAATACCCGTGTGTCATCTTCAATAGGATCCCGACATTTAAGCTGCAGTGAAGAAGATTCATCATCGCATATTCCTTCTGAAGTCTTTCTCTGTCTTCCAGAGATTGCTTCAGTTATTTTACATATGGACAGTGTGTTTTACAACAGTTTATCAGTGAAGGACAAGAGCAGCTGCCATAATGTTGTATACACCTGTTCCAAAGTGACTGGGACAGTCCAGGGTGATCTCTTGACTGTTACACGGGAAGACACTTTTGAAAGTGTCTGCAATTCTACTCGATGACAGGCATCCGACTGCCTCGTGTCTCTGGGATAACTTAAGTCGTATCTTATTTTAAGATGAAGAAGTTAATATTGTACTAATAGAGTCAGCTATTGACCATGCCTTCGATATGTGGTGACATTCTCACTGTTAACACCAGCGCCGTCTCTGATAAATCATCTACCTCTTTCTGAAGGACAGAAAAATTATGTTCAAATGTTTTTATTCCGGTAGTAGTCACTTATTCCAAGTACTTTTAAAACCTGAGATCTATATAAAAATGGTGAGCTCACAACAGTGCACATGCAAATGTTAGCTGTCTGATGACAAGTGTCTAACCTCCACACGTTAGTAGCAATGTTAGTGCATTATTCTTTGATGATGGAGTGACAGTCGTCTTCCTACAACTAGTATAAGTTTGAACAAAACCGTTGAACTGTATCTAGAGTTGGGAAATGGTCTTCAGATATCTGCTATGCAAACACCCAAATAAGTTAAACACATCCCTTCTAAAGCGAGTCGACCTGTTGAAGTAGACATAAAAACCTAGCGAGCAGTTGATGTAAGAGAGATAACTGTTAGTTTGTGCTGACGTCCAGTACAAGTTATAGTAGTGTCCCTTGGACGAGAAACCGTCTACCAGCAGCATGGCTAGAAAGAAGAGGACCCAGGGTATGGCGGTCAGGATGTAGACACAAGACACAATTACAAGCATCTTGGTCAGTGCTGTGTGCCGACCTTGACCTTTCTCATTGCTGGAGCTCGTCTGACCTCTCCAGGTCATGGCGGCTCTCAGCTTGACCACGGTCAGACAGGTAGACAGACACGTGACTACAAACGTGATCAGCGGCAACACACTCATCATAATTATGTTTTCCAGTATATCGACTAAAATTCTATTTTGGATGTAGAAGTTAGACGTTGAAATAGCGAGCTCTGTTGAGCGGTTGGTAACTTTCACTACCGTTAACTTAGCAGGAATAGTGAAAAACGCCACCTGGTTCAGACAAACAATACAAACCATAATCACCGCCATGTTGCGACTACTGATCAAGTAGGCGGCCTTCAGCGGGAAGACAACACACAGGCACCGCTCTACAGCTATCACCATGGTGATGCACCCGGAAGCGCTTCGAAATGCTAGGTAGACTCCAGAGAAAAAAGCTAAAAGTAAGTCATAGAGACTACCATAATCTGCAGGGTCGACTTGTCCCAGGTAATAGCAGACACTGAACACCACGGACACCAGCAGGAGACAGAGGTCCACCAGCGACAGCGCCAACAGACACACGTTCATGCGGTCCCCAAGTCCCTGGCGCCAGAACACCACACAGCTGATGATGTTGGACGGCACGCCCACCACAACAACAACAGGCTGAATGACAGCTTGTAAAATAAACACCACAGTCAGGTAGTCCTGGTGGGACATGATGTCACGTGGGTTGTCCCATGGTGCGAAGCCGGAAGTTCGAGCTGTACTATTCATTGTCGATGATATTCTCTGCAACAAGCCACAAATGTGAACAAATATGGTTTTAACTATTTCCGTTAGTTTATCATCAAGTGACGTAGTGCCCAAGGAGTCCAGTACAAATAGCGGGCGAAAAGCCCTGGAACTTAAGCCAGTCTATCGTTTGTAGGCAAACCACCATCTCAGTTTACCAACTACATCAAACCACCATCACCACTTACCAGCTACACCACAGTCACCAAGTTTCATGGTGAGCTCTGAGCCAGAAGATATCATCGAAGAAACGCCATTGTGTGTGGAAATATTCCAGACATTTTCCCTCCAACATATAGCTGTAAACATTCTCGATAAAAACTCATTCAAGTAGAATCGCTTATTTGCTTGTATGTGAGAGAAGAGTATACAATAATTACCGCCTTATCTACACTCCAGTAATAATATCTGAGTAAATATATGCAATAGTTTACTCGACCTCCTGTGCATTCTTGATACAGAATTTATTTAATCAAGGATGAGTTGTATGTATGCGCCTATTACAAAAATAATCGTGGAAAAAATTAGCCAATTTATTTTTTTATTATTATTATTTCCCTGAAATATTTTAAAACTAAACAGCTTTGGTAAATGTCGGGATCTCTTAAAGGGTTGTTAATAATGTAGACTGTGTAATGTCGGAATTCTGAAGACTAAAGTATATTTACTAAACAACTGCTGCTTCAGAAATAATACAACACGTGTCCTGCATTTGCACCTGTCAACCTTAGAAAGGATAATTTTTGGTTTAAACATTTTTCTTCTTGTTTCTGCATAGGAGTGTTTAGTTTCTGACAATTTTCAGGCTCGAGTTTAAACAGTGAACATGGATTTCACTGGGATATTTGAGTTTGACAATATTAATATATTTTGACGATAATCACCATGTTATTTATTATAATTAGAAGTATTTTCATTGCAGTGATTTTCAGTTTTGATATTTTTCTTTGGTAAGAGTGCGCCTGGCATGCAAAAAACCAACAAATAAGAAGGAAGATTCCCAGCTTTGGGGCAAACTCCATGCTGACAGTGAACGGCGTTCACATTCTTTTTGAGGGGCTGGATGCACCTGCTGCCCCCTGGTTTCCACTCCAGTGTATCATTCATGGGATTTCTTTATGTTGGGACTGTAACGGTTGTTCAACTCACGGTGAGTTTGTTATCGCAAGCACATTATAAACATCAAGGTGAGTCCAAGACAAGTCTTAATTTCTAAACGAAAAGAAACACACCTTCTCTTGCATAAATAACAAGAAATATGTGATAAAAGTTATTTTATTTACAACAATGGGCAGTAACTGTAGTATCCTTCTGTAGATCTTTATGTATAAAGCTGTATATCAATGCCCAATAAATATCTTGATATTTTACAGAAATATTGCGGTATATCAGAAAGACTGAAAAAACTATGCGGATGTGTGTGAAGGGGTCTGGTGAGTGGCTCACCGTGTTTAAACTTGTATCGTTTGTAATACTTGTGTGCTAAGGATGGCGCTGATTTGTTTCTTATTTCGGATGTTACAACAGGAGGTGATCGCTGTAGGTCTTGGGATGCTTTAGTAGCCTTATACACACTTGCCGAAGACTTGAGGGCGGATAATCCCAGCAATCGTCCTGTCCATCCCATCACTACATTGGTAGCCTCCCTTGCCGAGTGCATGTCTGCAGTATGAAGGGTCGATTACTCGAGGTGTAATCTTTTAGGACAAGACACGTATCGTCATGGTAATAAGCCTTATTGTCGCCCTTGCCGTGACACACACACACACACACACGCACGCACATACACATTTAAAAGTCTTAATAAAATTACCTCAGAGAAGAAGCACTCTCCTATCTAATAAATTAACCAACAAAAGAAATGTTACATCTCAACATAGTGTTTAGAAACATCTTGTAAGTGTTAAAATCTCCGGAGGCATTCCACCTAATGTATAAAACAGCAATTAATAAAGTAATTACCATGGTTTTGAGAAGCATGATGCCTTTTTAGAAGATTAGGTTAAAGGAAAACCAAAGGTTTACCCAGGACACAGACTTGGAATGTAAGGACCCGCACAACTGCTTGTTGTTGTCTTTGTTGACACCCTCAAGTATCAGTAATCAAAATAATCATATTTTACTATACTAATTTCTATATTCTTCAGTATACATATATATTTTACTAAATAGAATGCTGAAGTATGAAGTGTCAACCGAAGGTGTCTGAGTTTTGGAATGTACAAAGAGGTGAAATACAATTTATTGTGATCCACGAGCAATAACAATTAACACAATCACTAATAGTTCACTAATAGGTTGCCTGCATTAGGACCAGCCAATGTCTACTGCACGTGTGTTTGTTACACGTGACATGTCACCTACACATTCATCACACACACTTTGATCAGTAATCTGATTGTGGTGTACACAGTAGGCCATCGGATAGACAACCCAGGAGCGTGGATGACTACATATTCGTTTTTCAACGGGTAAACTAATTGGTTGTTTATTAATAGCAATTTTTACCTCGAGGTATCTATTAGTAGTAGCAGTAATGAATGTCAACATCCAGTAGCCTGTAGCCTGCAGTTCTAATTACTGGAGGAAAGGATGGCAGTGTCATTATCCTCTTTCTTCAACCCCGTTAATGAATAATGTCATTCTGTCTGTAAGTCCCTCTACTTGATACCCGGAAGAACAGGATATCCCTGGGTAAAGTGGGAAGGATATAGACAATGGAGACCACTGAGAACATCTTTGTCAGAGCTGTGTGCTCATGGTCTATTAATAATAATAATGAAGATGAAAAAGAAGAAGAGTTTGCTTGCATTAGTTGACTAATATTCACGAAATTGTAACATTTATGGAATGTTTAATAACCGTTTTGCACGCCAAATGTTTTCCTTCAAATTAGGCTTTTATTACCCGCATGTACGATGTAACATGCAAAAAATACCAATTTAATCCCCAAAATATAAATATCTATACAGTGGATACAGTATTCTCTGTCCATGGCTTACTCTCGGTATTAGCAGAGAAACACCCAACGTGTCGTGTAGCATCATTCACTTCGTATTGATGAGTGGGAATGATTTCCTGTCTGAAAGGTGGTGTCACTTGATCACCGAGCGTGCCTAGTACCCCGTAGATGATGATAATAACAATAATAATAATAGTATTATGTCATGGATCTAGTTAGTGCTAGAACTGGGCGCGTGTGTAGATGAAAGCGTGCGAATGATGGACGTTCTCTAAATAGAACGTGAAAAATGACGTATAGTGACGTCAAAAAAAAAAGAGTGAGGTAAGCGGGAGAGAGACGTTGGAAGGAATATGGAAGCAGAAGGACGTTAGAGGGCATTTAGAAGAAGGACGCTGGAGAATAGAGAGAAGAAGAGGACGTTAGAGAGTAGATAGAAGAGGAAGAACGTTAGCGAGTGGAAGAAGAAGAAAGTTAGAGAGCGGAAAGGGAGAGGTGAACGCATTTGCCAAGACAATGCGATTTGCTAATCAGAGATCGAATGTACTAATGTGAAAGGAGAAACGACTGCCAAGACAGTGAGTTTATAGTGTGTGAGGTGTTCGTTGTACTTTGTAGAGGTGGAGATTGAAGGAAGAACTGTGGTGTTAGAGACCGTTTTGCTTTTATAGTTAGGATCTTTTTTTTTTTTTGTTGGTTGGTAATTTTGATCAATAAACAGACAGACTCGTACAGGCGAATCATTCTTCAATTGGAACGAAAGCACGCGCAATTGTCCGACCCGCTGGTGAGTTGGAGAGAGCGAAAAACAAGAGGCACCGGCAGTGTCGTGACATATTAATACTACTACTATCATTATTATTATTCAAACACCAGCTGAATAAGAGCTGGAGAAGCCAGTTATTCCAAACCTTTTACCTAGAACAATATATTGGGTATTACAAAAAATTACACATCGTTTTCCTACCATCAATGTGTCTTTGTCGACATCCTCGTCTTCGTTCTGACAAAGACCAGCAGACGCCAGGATCCTGCATCGTGATTCTATTCGTACGATGCTGACCTCGTCAAGCAGCTGATGGATGTGATAGTTTTATCTGTTGATTGACATTCTTAACTTGAGGGCAGTGTTAATAGGCGAGTAAAGGAATCAAGCAAAATGCTTACAATAGTGGAGTATAGTGTCATTAATGTGATGTCAATAAAAGGACAGCAACGGATGATTATTGAAAGGCTACATTGGTGTCGGTCTTCTGTAATGGTCAGGGCCACTGCATACAACAAATAGTAAATGCTTCAGGTTCTCGTAAAGTCAAATAGTATCTTTTTATGAAGTCTCTTAAGTTTTAATCTCTTTATTGTCGATGTTTGAAAGGTTACATACAACTGGTCTCGGTTTTTAATCAGAGCTTGGGAAATGATTTCTTTGTAATAGCAGCCAGTGATTACAGACAGAGAACGAAGGAAGTTTTGAAGGCAATGGCCTTAACATTGTAGGCGGCGCCAACACAAAGACCCTGCCATAATATATTCTTCCTTTTCACGGGAGCAGAGAGATGTTACGTAAAGTACAATGCGTAGCATGCTCTCTATCCTGTTGTTGAGTCTCTAAAACAAACATCTCAACCAGTCACCCTCGTCTTTCTACTCACCTCTACAGCTGAGGATGTCTCATGTAGTGACAAGTACACGTGACCAACACAACACGATTGTTCTTTCTTCTCTCACTTTGTCATGCACAGCAAGTGTGTTTCTATATCTGGGTTCCTGGCCACGCTAGCATGCCAGGTAATGTTTAGGCGGACCATCTTACTGATGTAACTTCCCAGTCTAACTGTTCTCTGCGGTCACCGGTGTTTGCTGATTGTTAGTCTGACATCTTGAAATACATTCAGTCACGAAGGCAGTGCCACTGGGAAGCTGGGACACTATCAGAGTAAATTTCACACCAACCTTTCTTGCTTTCATTCCCGCTTGCCTACTGGCCATTATGCTCGGCGAAAGAAAGGGATTTCATACTGACTAATGGGCGATGAATGACAGAAAATCGAAATAACATCTTTTCTAAAGCGGGTTGACCTGTTGAAATAGACATAAAAACTTACCGTACTGTTGATATAAGATATGTAACCGACAATTAATGCCGTGGTCCAGAAAAAATTATAGTAACGTCCATCGGATGAGAAATCTTTGACCATCAGTGTCGCCATGTAAAAGACGACCCAGGGTATGGTGGTGATAATGTAGACACAAGACACCACTACCAGCATCTTGGTCAGCGCCGTATGCTTACCTCGACCTTTCTCAGTACTGCAACTTACCTGTTGGCGCCACATCATGGCGGCTCTCAGATTGATAACGGTCAGACAGGTAGACAAACACGTAACTAGAAATGTTGTTAGCGGCAACACACTCATCATAATTATGCTTTCCAGAACATTAAAGAACACGGGATTTGAATTGTAAGTGTCAGAGACGGCAATAGCAAAGCTGGACGAACCGTTATCATTTCTAATAACTACAAACTCAGCTGGTATAGTAGAAAAAGCCAGCTGATTAAAACAAACAATACAAAACATGATAACAGCCATCTTGCGGCTACCTATAAAAGTTGTTGCCTTCAAAGGCAGGACAACACACAAGCATCGTTCTACTGCTATAACCATGGTGATGCACCCTGAAGCACTTCGAAATCCCAGATTCACACCTGAGACGAAAATTATAAGTAAGTCATAGAGACCACCGTAGTGTACAGGGTCGACTTGTCCCAGGTAATAGCAGACACTGAACACCACGGACATCAGCAGGAGACACAGGTCCACCAGCGACAGCGCCAACAGACACACGTTCATGCGGTCCCCGAGTCCCTGGCGCCAGAACACCACACAGCTGATGATGTTGGACGGCACGCCCACCACAACAACAACAGGTTCCACAAAATAGTGGAAGATAAACAGTGTCATCAGGTAGTCCTCGTGAGACAAAATGTCGAACGGATTGTCCCATGGTTCAAAGCTGGAGGCGGAGGCGGAGCTGTTCATTGTCAGTGATACTTCACTCGTTGTGTTGTCCTCATCTGTGGGGATAGGTTAAGACAAGTGGAAGCATTATTCATCTTAGTATCCTAGGATAGTGATAAGCAAAGCTTAGATGAAGAGTTTAGTAGCAAGATTTTTCTTGTCCCTTTAAAAGTCATTCTCCGTTGTTTTTCTAGTCAGTAAATGTTTTGTTTAATACTTTAAGAATGCTTCTTACCCCTCAAACTATTTCCAAATGGATACTACAGAAAGCATGTCGAGGAATAGGCCTTTAGCAAGTAATTTGAAACAGAATTAGTCTCAAACTGTCAAACACCGATTTTCATTGATGTTGAGCACGAAATAATCAGCAGGTAGAAGGAACTGACTCTCCTTTCAAACAACACATTCTTTCTGAAAGTATCTTTACTCTCAGAGAAATAGCCTCGATCTGCTTGATGAATCCCTCTTTGTACTCAAGCAAATTAAATAGAAGTCCAATAAAAAAAAATTATAGTTCGAAGGAAAGAAAAAACAAAAGTAAGAATGTGAATGTAATTATTCAACAAAATCTATATCCACCCTCCTCCAGCTTTACATGAGCCACGTGAATAAGAACAAAATGTCAGTCAGACTACAAAAAATCAGTTTTTGCTCAGAACTCTAGAATTTAATTTTGATTTTACTGTGTCGGTGCAATCAGCCGCACGTTAAATGTATACATATTTCGTTTGCTGTAACATTTTTGTAACTGCTTCATGATAAAAATGTTTTAAACTTCTTTTCTTGTATTTTATTGTTAAATGGAAAACTTTTTTCTTTCATATTTTTGTAACGGCTTCATTATAAAAATATTCCTGTTTGTTGAATAACAAATAATTGCACAGTGTTTGGCAGTTTAATTAGACTAAGTTGTTTCCTTACGACTGAAGCAATGTCTATGTGTGTACAATATTTTTTCTGTGACTATGTACTTCTTGGGTTTTATTTAATCTTAAATATTTTCTTTTGTCGTGCAAATCGACCACTTCGTTGTGAAATCCGTTTTCACTTTATTTTTAAATTTCTTTTATTTAGAGAGCACTTGCTATAATTTTCTTTTTTCTGCATATGTTTTGAGTTTTATCATCTAACTGCACATCAGAGGCAGTACGGAGTCCTGCAAAACATGTTCAGGTCATCATCATCTGAAAACCACATGGCGGTTAAAGTCAGTATTCAAACACCAGTCTGCATGTCTATGCTACTTCTGTTTTCCAGCTGTCTCTTGATGCTCATCTATCTAAATAGAAGCAATAGACGTCTTGAGTTCAGAGGTCAAATTACTTTTAACATCGCAATAAGTCAGGTTCGTGAAATTGGTTCCACCCATAAGAAAGTTGTATTTATTACGGTTCAGTTCTCACTACACACAAATAGATAACAACTGAATCACAGACAATGAGTTTTCAGCAAACCACACGGGAACAAAAATGACCAGACTGCAGCTGAGCAAAATCCAAAACACATTTTATTGAAGTGTTGCCGTGGTTAGTCGACATTTTAAAGTCACAGACAAACAATAATTACTTTCTTGGACACATTTCTTGATGTCGAGTCAGTAACCATGGTTACGGAAGGAGAGAAATCCGAGGCCGACAAACAGGAAGTACCTGCGCTGACTGAACATGAAATACCAATGAACTACTCTCAGTCTTGTTGATGACAAGGTCTGAACGCTGCGCCACCTGGACTTCATGTCATTGTGTCGACTTGATGATGATGACGACGACGACGACGACGACGACGACGACGACGATGACGATTCCAGTTATACATGAAGAAGAATGTTTGTAGGCAGTTTGAGCAACTTGACTCACAAACACATCTAAAAATAATGAGCTCCTTCAGAGACAAACCAAAATGTCTGATCACTCGCCTCTTTTTACCAATTAATTTTTAACATTCTAAATGTGAAATTCTATATTTCGTAGGAATAACATTAAATTGAAGAAATGATGAAATTCTTTATAGTAAATAATCAGTAGCAATCTATTTATAAACTTGTAGCACTTGTGAAATCATAAATAGTTGTTTACAGTTTGCATGTTTGCTTCCACACAAATAAATTTATCCAGATAAAAACTCGTAGAGGTTTAATTTAAACCCGTTCACATTATTTGACTGGTTATCAGTAGTTTAAGTGAAGACATCATCTGAACACACCTCGGACATCACTGTCCCACCATCCAGTTCTCACCTGACAGGTGACCTGTCCATCTGTTACTTCCAAGTCGATGCCTGGTGTTGCAACACGCAGCCTTATCTTACTTATCGTCGCGACAACTGACAACACAGCAGTCATCTCCTACACCCGTCTGACCACTCACAGGTGTGAGTCATGGCTGAGTGACGAACACGTGACGGTGAGTGCGCACTGCGCATGCGCTGAGTATTTCATGCAATGTCCTGACTGACGATGGATGCGCACAAGCGTTCGTGGTGTGTTCGTTAAATACAACCAATGATGTTAGCATCCAAGTTGTACTTTCCCCTTCTCTCACATCTTGTTAAACTTCGAACTCACTTTACTTGCAATACTCATGCCCAGTCCGATATTTTTGCAACTGTTATTTTGTAATTAATTTTCTTACAAAATCTAGTAGTTTACTTGAAACTGTTTCAGTAATAATTCGCTAATGTCATATGTCATTTCTGGACAAATGTTAAAATGCTGGACTGCATGAATAACAACGTGTGTTGACAAATTATTAGTGAGATGTGGAGGTAATGAGCGGGGCTGATAAACTTGACTGAGAATCAACTGAACGGCACCCAACCTTTATTCGTGTATTCCAGACATTACAGACAAAACTTCTCGAACCGATCAAAATAATATATATATATAAGGATATAAATATAACAAAGACCTTATAAGCATTTGAGATTCAATTTAAAAATTTTTAGAACATTCTACCTTTAAACTCACACAACTCGTAAAGTTTCATGACACTCGTCTTCAGCGCCTTTAAAATATGTTTTCTGCCTGCGCCTTGACTACCCGACATCGCCATCTTCCTCTGTTTGTATTCTGTGTTGTTCTGCATGTAATTTGTCTGTATGGTAAATCAAATATTGTGGCTTTTCATTTTTGTATCATACCATCTACTCCGTGAGTTCATGTGTGTAAAAATCTGAATCCCTCAAAAATCAAATATACACAAACTGTACAGAGGGTGGTCAAGCTATACCAGTATCAGGCAAGATCAGAACCAAATTTAAAAAGAAACAGTATAACAAACTCAAGGTCCTTTAAGTAATGAAAAGTAGAAGCAAATATAGTATCTAAACCGAAAAAAAAATAAAAGTCTAGAAAATAGGGAAAAAGAAAAACAAGGAATCGTGTACCCAGTACAGTACACGAACCCTGGGTGCCTGGCAGACCTCCTGGACACCAAGAGTAAATGACAACAAAAGGGAAAGAGGGCAACAGCAACAGTAAACAACACTAGTAAACAAAAATTAAGAGACCCTATTCCCATTTCTTCTCTAGCTCTTTCCTTTCCTCACGCATCAATCTTTCACTCCCTGTATTCCCTATCATCCCCATCCCCTCACAGTGCGTAATCACCTCTAGGTGGAAGCACTTTCCTTTCCTTTGGGTGTTTGTGTGCATGTGTCTGACAGATATTATGAAACCGACTGCATGTCAGACACATTGAAGGGGCGGAGGAATATATAGAAATGCTCATTGTTGTTGTTGTTGTTGTTGTCGACGTTGTTGTTTATTCTTTGTTACTTATTAAACCATGTGTGTGAGAGATTTACCATTTCATACCAAAGATATTGTAAAGTCGAAATGTTCATGTTTAGGCTCTCCCGATTTGAATCCACACAGTTTTAAAATAAGATAGTAGAGTGCTGTCTCTAAGAACATCTTGTCGCCTTGAGGTCTCTACTTACTGATGTGAAATTACAGCAAAATAAAGCCAGGACATCTTTTCTGAAGCGCGTGGACCTGGAGAAGTAAACATAAAAACTCACCGAGCTGTTAATATAAGAAATTCACAGGCGAGTACAGCTACTGTCCAAAACAAATTATAGTAAAGCCCCTGCACTGAAAACTCCTCTACAAAAGGGTGGTCAGATAAAAGATGACAAAGGGAATGGTGGTGAGGATATAGGCACAGGAGACGATGACAAGCATCTTCGTCAGCGCCGTATACTGACCTTGACCTGTGTCACTGCTGCTGACCTGACCTCGCCACGTCATGGCTGCTCTCAGCTTGACCACAGTCAGGCCGGTGGACAGACACGTGACTAGAAACGTTGTAACCGGTAGCACACTATTCATAACTACATTCTCCAATGTATCCAGCAACAATCTATTCCTCAGGTAGAAATCAGAAAATGAAACAACAAACTTTGACGATCCATTATTAATTTGAACAACTATTAATGATACAGGTGATGTCACAAGCAGCACCTGGTTAAAACAAACAATAAACACCATGATCGCTATCGTCGTTCCTGCTACTGATCAAAGACGCCGCTTTCAAAGGAAAGACTACACAGAGACATCGCTCTACCGCTATCACCATGGTGATGCATCCTGAAGCACTTCGAAATCCTTGATTCACTCCGGAAAGGAAAGCTAAAGGATGTCATACAGGTCACCAAACTCTTGAGGATCGACCTGCCCCAGGTAAAAGCCGACGCAGTAGACCATGGAGACGAGGAAGCACAGGTCCACCAGCGACAGCGCCAGCAGACACACGTTCATGCGGTCCCCCAGTCCCTGGCGCCAGAACACCACACAGCTGATGATGTTGGACGGCACGCCCACCACAACTACTACCGGTTGGATGAAGACATTTATTATGAACACCGCCATTCGGTAGTCTTGGTGAGAGAGGATGTCGAGTGGGTTGTCCCATGGTCGAGAGAGGCTTGTTGAATCCGTGGTTTTGTTCTTCATCGTTGATGATGTTTTCTACAAAAAAGTAATGCGAACAAGGATAATGTGACCTATTCACAACATCTGATCAAACATAAAACATTAAGACAATTAGGTGTAAACTTTGTATAAATAACAAACAACTGATCGTTAACATCATTGCTATTGCTGCTACTCTCCCATTAGCCATAACTACCAAACTCATTGCCCATCACCCAATGCTCATTGCCATATACCCATTATCTATCATCTTCTGCCCAATATCTACTAGTAGTATAGTTTGGCAATATTGCAAAGTCCTTTTTATTGACCAAAGTTTTTAAGGATACAAAATGGAAGCAAGGCGTCCCTGTGACACCCGTAGTCGCTGTGCATTCAGTGTGTGAGTTGTGTTCACCTCGGTGGAGCTTCCACTCAGGCTGCATTGCCTTACCCCAGAGCGACATCGGGTGATGCTGATGTCAACACCTTGTGTAAGAACCAGTTCTCCCCTTATGCATGTGGATTGGAAAACGCATCATGGAAACATTAAGGTCCTAACAGTTTAAAGATCATAAGACAGATCATCAGAAAAAGCATGTCAGTGACCCAGGAGCAGGTGACACAGCACCCGGTGTACATATAGCGGGTATCATTCACAACACATCCTCTTCTCCTCGTCGAGAGTGTCATTCCTTCTCTTTCTCATCTTACGAGCAGGACAAGTAACTTTGCATCATGTAGGTGGCTGATGTCAAGTGGCTCATGTACCTCGGAATCCTGATTACCTCCACACTCCGACTACTGATTAAAGTCACCGCCTTCAACAGAAGGACAACACAAAGACATCGTTCTACTGCTATCCTCATAGCGATGCACCTGGAGGTACTTCCAAATCCTACACCAATACCTGAGATGAAAGCATAGAGTAAGCCACAAAGCTGAAAACCATTCCAGACAGTTTCCAGACTTTTCTGCTTCTGATTGATTGAGTTCAGGAGTTTGCAAACAGTCGACTCATTGCGAGAGCAACAACCTTTCGAGAAGTAACAGCTGGTAGACAATTTGTGAGAGCCATTAGAGTAGACATACACACGAGCTAACATTTGTTTTCTTTGTAGTCTTATTAGAGATTTTTATAATCATTTTACAGTGTACCCGAACTCTGTCGTGTACTCATGAGAAGGATGTCTGGAGGCAGATTTCCAGTGAAGCTCTGTTTGGTGTTTAACAAGCTCTCTAAACGACTTCTTCCTGGAAAATTTGTCAATACAACTTTGTTATTGTTTCCACCTCCACCACACTTTTCAATCAAATATATTTTGTCGCAAATTTCTTTTCAATCGCTCTTTCTTTCATTATAGATTGACTAAATGCTATACATCTCTAGTATTTTCAAATAATAAGGACACAAACCGGCCTGGTGCACACGTTGTTTACATGACCTCTGCCCTCTAGGCCAGGTCAGCAGCGGGGTGTCGGGACCTACCCCCAGCCCCACTTACCAGTTACCCCAGAGTCACGTGACGTGACTGTTGAGACCG
Source organism: Pomacea canaliculata (assembly GCF_003073045.1). NCBI lineage: Eukaryota > Metazoa > Mollusca > Gastropoda > Architaenioglossa > Ampullariidae > Pomacea > Pomacea canaliculata. The sequence goes on from NC_037590.1 coordinate 9,438,242, forward strand.
GACATCGCAACTCTCAGCCTCAGAAGCATGGACTTTCTATTTTATAGCCTCCGAGTACCTGCCACCCGATCAATTGTTAATTGTCTTCAGGTACGTTCTTTTTCTTGTCAAACCGAGAGAAATCCAAAGTTAAATAATCAAATGTAATTGTTTACCTGCTTCATGATTATATTTTAATAAGGAAAATATTTACATTTAATTCTGTATACAACAGATGAAGACTACAACACCGGAGTGACAGTAAGTGTGCGAGGAACTCATTAACATAATAATCTACAAACAACTATGCAGCAACTATTTATTCACTATTTTTCTGATCACTTCTAATTCTATTTATCCCTACATTCAAAAATTATTCGCAGGTAACATTAAATAAAAGGACCTTTTAAATACTTAAAAACATTTTATAAAACGTGAGACTTTTTTCAATAGTTAAAATCATATGGTGTCTTATTTAATAGGTATAATACTAAAATCTGTTTTTAATTAATTACAAACAAATTTATGATGCTCAGTATATTTTTAAAAGGAAGAACAGTCTTGGATAAGAGTGCAAAAACTAAGACAAAATGGATAAAAATAATTTGTTGCCTTCAGAAATATTTCTTTTATTTTCAATGATCAGAGATTTTATTCTTGTAACAAGTAGTATCTGGTATTTTAGCAGTGCAGACTGGGTATAATTACAACATGTATTTCACTGCCTTGGATGAGAAGGATAAAACTGTAACCGTTGTTTGATGGCGTTGGCTTTGTCATGATGTACATAAGTATTATCTTTGCAATGCTTTCAGTGAAGATAATTTTCTTTCACAAGAATACAATAAAGTTTTTCGCTTTTTGCAGAAATGTGGAGACATGAACAAAATACTTGATACTCAACTCATTCATTTTTGTTTTTTTTTGTTTTTTTGTTTTTTTGTTTTTTTGTGTGACTTACAACTGAGCTTGATGCCCTGTGGTTAGGGCACTGGCGTCCGAACTTAGAGCGCTGTGGTTCGATTCCTGAATAGTGCAGCAAACTTTCCCCAGTCGACCCAGCTGGCAGGGTTGGGAACCTTCTCCTGAGAGGATTGGGGAAGGTAAGTCAGCGAGAGAAAGGAGATGGGCACAGACATCGTGTAAAGCAGGCCCCCAGAAAGGTGATGTTAACACCTGACCCTCCAACGACCTGAAAAGGTCAGTGAGTGACCTTTACCTGACCTTCCCTTGACGTTTTCATATAGCGATTCATATCTACTTTGTACTTAACTGTTTTTAGTGGAATAAACAGAGAAATGTTTTAAGTGATGAATTATTGTCTTGTGGGTTTTGTTCACCGCTAACTTCTTCCCCTCGTCTATCTGCTCTCTGTCTGAAGTGACAAGAGCACGTGACTCCCAGAATATCGAGAAAAGCTGGCAGCCGATTGTGTTAGGTACCCGGCTAAACATTTCTTATTCTTTCTTTCTTTCTTTTCTGTAATAGAGGGGCATCTCCCGGTACGACAGGTCAAGCGGTCCCCAGGTATTTTGAGGGGTGGATACCTTGAGAACTAACCCCGGTGCCGTTGCCCCCTGTGATAGTCACTACCTTCAAAGGGAAGACAACTCAGTCTTTGGCTTTTACCAGAGTGATGCTCCTTAGCGTTGCCTTTATAGCGACATTTCTGTGCACCCTACTTTGAACCACAATAAATTTCTCAAAAAGTTGTAGAAAAGTTGACATCATGCTCGCCATTTCCTCTTTTCCATGAGCCAGTGTTTGCGTTGTCTCTGTCATGATCACGGGTGGTTATACCCGCTGAATACACATCACAGGTGAGACAACTAAAGGTGGAGTGTGTTTGATGTAGTCTCCACTCTGTCTGACAAAATTGTTGTAATTATTTTCTACTCATTCTCGACATGCTGTTCCTCTCCGGGGTACCAGTCATCACAGGACAGCCACACCTACACTGTGTGTACTCAGTGCTTCAGATGAACTACGATTACAGCATTCAACTCAGTAAACAAACGGCAGGAATAACAACAATTAAATATTTGCTTATTGTAGATACTGGGTTTGTTTATCTTTAAACCAGACGAGTTTTGTGTCGTTAGTGTTCGATACGAGCACCATCCCGAGCCTCCAGGTAAGGACGTCAGGGATTTTCTTTTTCTGTCTGTCTGTCTGTCTGTCTGTCTGTCTGTCTGTCTGTCTGTCTGTCTGTCTGTCTGTCTGTCTGTCTGTCTGTCTGTCTGTCTGTCTGTCTGTCTGTCTGTCTGTCTGTCTGTCTGTCTGTCTGTTGTTTATGGGATTCGGAAGTGGACTGTGTATAAGAAGTGACATACGGGTGTCTACCTACTTGCATACAAATCTACATGAGTACAAGAATGTTTGTCAATATAATCAGTCCGCTTTTTGTGCTTTGATGTTGTGAAGGTTGCGACACACAGAATGTCCATACGGAGCTCGGGTACATCGTCTGTGAGCGGCGCCTGGTGTTGTCACGTGGCTACCCACGGTCTTGAACACAGGGTGTGTCCTGGTGTAAGGTACCCAGTCCTTACCTGCAGGCTACAGATGGCGAATATTACTCACAAGAGCAATACTAGGAATATTGAACACAGAGGGTTTGACACCTTTATCTACACACATCTACTTTACACAATAACCTTTACAACCCTCTCTTGTTCTGACCTACAGGTACCCCAGCACCTCCCCACCTGTCTGTCTAGCGGGGCATTGTAACTTCTCTCTATCACATGTATTATTGTGAAGGTATGAAGGTAACTGGTAACAAACTGCCGTTTATAAAACACAAGTATACAAATATGATCAGGCCAGTTCTTAGCCCCCGCGGGGCCCGAGGCAAAGGGCATGTGCGGGGCCCTCACGCCACGATCACACGGTTTTAGTTGGGATCTAAAGTCACTTATCAATCACAAGCGCGGGGCCCTAGGCAGATGCCTCGTCCGCCTGCCCCTAAGCACGGCCCTGAATATGATAGTGTTCTCGTGTGTACATGCATGCCTATGTGTGTGTGGGTGTGTCCGCGAGCACCTCCTGGTCTGCTTACTTGTATGTGGATTGTAGGTTCTCCTGTCTGTAGACAAACAAACAGACGGACAGATGAGTGTTATCATGAGTGTTATCGTGTCTTGAAGATTTTATATTTTACACTTGCACGAGCTAGGTGATCAGTCATCTGCTTCTCCTAACCCTGACAAAGCCGCTAATCATGTCTGTCGCTCATTAACACCGAGCCTCCATCGTATACAGGTGGTGGTGAACATGTCATTAGACAAAATATTGACAGATTATACAATATTGCACACACACACACACACTTACACACAAACACGCACAGACACACACAGAAACAGACAGACATACACACACAGACACACAACCTCACTATATTTTTCCTTTTTTCGTTGCTTCGAGATGATTTCACTACTGAACTTCTGCAGACAGAAAGTTCGACTGTTGATGAAGTATATCTGTGTGTGTGAGAGAGAGAAAGTGTTTATTGTTGTCTTGTTGCTGTTAATTGAAACCGTGAGCATCGGGTTGTAGTTTCTCATTCTTTACAAGAAAACATACGAAGTTAATTTTACAGGAATAAAAAAACACAGATCTTAAGAATGAAATTAGAAATAGATAAGCACATCCCATGGATACCAATAATAGAGGGAAGTTATGAAAGTAGACGAGGAGATATAAATGCACTGATGTCATTCAAGCAAAGCCTGGACATCCGGGACTACAATTAGATGGGAGGAAGAAAATTGTTTATCCAGTCCTTTCTTTGATAATTCGAAGGGCTGCATATTTTTTTATTTTTGTGTTTAATGTAAACACACAGAAATTACCTGTTTCCACGTGTTTTGTAGAATAGTTATCAGACGGCCTCTCCTCCAGGTGAACTAGAATTACTCACTACTATACCACGTGTGTATTTTAAACGGCCGACCGTTATTAACTGAACTCATGTGTAAGCATCTCGGTTCATTAAACATCAGGACAAAGGTATTGATAATCCACTTAAAGAAAGAAAGAAATTGTGATGATTTGTTTCGATTTTTCTGAAGCATTTCTAAATATTATTAAATAAAAGTGGTGAGTAAATAGAACTCGTGTATTTATGAAGCGAGTGTTTGTATGTTTCATCGACATATTATTCCTCCTTCTTCACTTGCCTCTGTGTGTGTGTGTGTTTAGTAGACTGTACGTGCATGTGTGCGTACGTGTGAGTGAAGAGCAACACTCGTCATTATAAAAGTCCAGGTGTAGGACAGCCTTCAGGTGTATCCACAGGTAAGTTAGAGGTAAGTGTACATTGACATCAGCCTCTACTTTATCAAACACTCCATCTTCAAATATTTTTCATGGAGAATATCTGCTTTTATTTCAGGTTTCTGTTGTTTGTTTTGCAGTTATATTTATATAGCACTCCACTCTCAAAGTGCTTCACTCTCTCTCTCTCAAAACCACACACACATACAGTGTATAACTCATTATACACATCGGGTGGATGAAAGAGTAGAATCCGGAAATTAACTATCGACGGTCAATAGATAGTGTCACATTCTGAAAAAGAGGTATATCGGAGCCAAGATACGAACCCACAGCTGTTCACGATTCTGTACATACCCGATTGGCTCGTATTTTCTGACCGCTCGCCTCCTCTTTCTGTAATTAATCTTCAAAGTGACTATCGATGGTTAGTCTTCAGATTAAACTACTTCTGATTAATCTTCACACTAACTACTTGTAGTTGTTTTTCAGTCAATCATTTCATCTGTGAAAGCATTGTTTGGCGGCCAATCACTGATGTGTCACGTGACGCCATGACAACACCTGCTACGTCCAACTTCACGCTGCAGGACGACCAGCCACCCGTAACAAGTCATGGACCAGTCAACCTTGTACTTCTGCTCCTACCTAGCGCCATGTCCTCCACCAGTCCACGTGACCTCATGTCTTACAACGACTACCTGACGATGTTGTCTGTCTTCAACTGCGTGTTGAAGCCTGTCATCATCGCCGTGGGCGTGCCCACCAACGTCATCAGCTGTGTGGTGTTCTGGCGCCAGGGACTGCGCAGCCGCATGAACGTGTGTCTGTTGGCGCTGGTGCTGGTGGACCTGTGCTTCCTGCTCGTTGCCATGGCATTCATGGTGTGTTTCTTCCTCGAACTCATCGACCCCGTCCGCTTCGACGGTCTTTACATTTCTCTCCAAGGACACATCGTTGGAGTTAACCATGGTTTTCGGATTGCCTCCGGGTGTATCACCATGGTGATCGCCGTCGAGCGGTGCCTGTGCGTACTGTTCCCGTTAAAGGCGGCCTCTTTGATCAGTAGTCGTGGCATGGCAGTGATAATGGTTGGTATTGTTTGTCTCACACAGGTAGGTTACTTCTCCATGCCAGCTACCTATGTGGTACGGTGGACCAACAGTACACCAAGGTACGTCTTGACCAAATCGTCTGACTTATTTATGCAAAACCAAAAGTTTTTTACAGTCTTGGAAAAAATCATAATGATGAATGTAGTACCGATAACCACCTTCATTATCACTTGTCTGACCACCGGCCTGACCATGGTCAAGCTGACAGCCGCCATCACGTGGCGAGGGAAGATGTCATCCACCAGTGAGCAGGGTCAGGATCGACACACAGCTGTCAGCAAGATGCTGGTGGTGGTCTGTGGTGTCTACATCCTGTCCTCCATCCCTTGTGTCATGGTCTACGTCTCCACTTTAGTCACAGAAGAGTTTACTCTTCGTGGTCAGTACTACAATTTCTTAATGACTTCCCTTGTCGTTGCTAATTATTTCCCTACATTAACAGTTCCATTAACTTTTTTATTTTCTTCTCCAGGTCAGGACGCTTCAGGAAGTATGTTACTACATTGTGTAGCTGTTCAATTAAAGATACATCTAAGTCAAGTTTTTAAAATCTGCCTTACTTTACCTCAGCATAATAAAGAAATATTTAAAATATTACTAAGCTTCATGCCTGGATACTCCTGACCTTCGACCTCTGTATGTCGATGACAGCAGGAACTCCTTCCTCAAGACTGTCACAGACATTATTTATTATCTTTATATAACAACCGTAAGTGATGTTGTTGATATTCTGATTGTCATGTAACCAGACCGAGGCAGGTGACCAGCTTAATTCGTGTTTGTACCTTTCACTTTACCGTTGTAGGAAAAGTTCCCACGAAAACTAGAACCATTCATATTCTAGGTACTGTAGTATGTGTCATCATTGGGATTTTTGTTTCGCTAATTTATACCATTGTTGCTCTTTTTTATCTTTGACATTTTCTTTAGAAAGTTTGGAGTCTGCAAAAGACCCACCTTTACTTTTGGATTTAGTGTTTGAGTTACCTCTAACACTGGAAGGTCTGCTGTTATACATATTGCTCAACCATGTGTGTAGAAATATCAGGGTAACCAACCGGGTAATTATTGTGATATTTTTCTTTAAGAAAGAAAAACACGAACCAATTTTTTAAATGTTTATTTTTATTTATTTTATTTTTTGTGAGATAATTCTTTATACAGTGTAAGTGTACTCACCGAGATGGAATGGTGTACTCACATTAATTATGATGTTAATCATGCGGGGCTTGATGAAGATAAACTTGCAAAGATTATTAATACAATTTGAGGAGGAAGAAAATGTTGAAAAGCTCAGGGAACAAGCAAATAACGATGACCAGTTACAGGTACATGACCTCACAAGGTCCACGATCAGATTTGGAGAATATATATATGCATCCAACAGAAATATTCACACTGTGTTATTACTAAGTATGAAATTAGAAATACATGAACACAGATCTTAGGAATGAAATTAGAAATAGATAAACACAGCGCATGAATACTAATAATAGAGGGAAGTTGTGAAAATAGATGAGGAGATATAAATGCACTTCCTTCATTCAAATAAAAACTGCTCAGTCCGGGACTACAATTAGCTGGGAGGAAGAAAACAATTGTTTACTCCAGTCGGTTCTTTGATAATTTAAAGTGCTGCATTATGTTTACTTTTGTTTGTAATATGAAGCACGAAACACACAGAAACTACGTGTCTCCATGTGTTTTGTATTTATTTATTTATCAGAGTATCGTTCAGGTGAACTAGAACTACTCACTACTATACCACGTGTGTATTTTCAAAACGCCGACAGTTATTAACTGAACTTATGTGTAAACAGCTCGGCTTCATCAAACATCATGACACAGGTCGTGATAATCGGCTTGAAGAAAGAAAGAAATTGTGAGGATTTATTTGTCGATTTTTTTATGAACTATTTCTAGATGATACGAAATAAATGACATGTGTAAACATAGCTCTGGTGTATTTATGAAGCAAAAGTTTGTATGTTTCATCGGCAGAGAGATTTATACCAAGTTAGAGATGATGACAGTTGATTTCATATTCATCACATATTTGATTCTTACTCATAAAGCTAGTCATTGACATAACAAGTTAATCAACAAACCGAATTTCATAAAGTAATTTGGTTTGAAAGTAATTTGCACGCACTGACCAGCCACAGTGTAGACACATAGACAGTCGTGTTAGGTTGAAAGGAGGATAAGGAAAATGTGAGAAAACTTTTAAGAAGGTTCGAGTTCAAAAAATCAGGGTTTCTACTTTCGTTTCTTCTGAATCAGCCGACTGACGATTGACCACCATGGTGGGGGTGAGACCCAGGGTGGGTGGTGTAGCCGCCTTCAGAACTGTTTTCCGTCACGGATTTGATGTTAATCTTCTCAAAGTTCGTCCCTTACTCTAACGAAGACACATTAATAAAATCTGCGCACGTGTAGCTGATCCCTTGTCCGAGACAAAAACAAGGGTACTGAACAGTGAGAGAAGACAGAATCACAAAACCTCTCCCAAGAATCCAGACACATCATTCAAACCTCTTAAACCAAGCACAGAGTAAATGCATTGGCTGAAAATTGTTTAAAAATATCTTGTCTTTATTTTCAAGGCAACGTTTGTTTATTGACCAGCACACTTGACAGACACAAAGTACACGCATTATCAAGAAAGTATGACATAGGTTTATTGTATACTAAACTGTTGGTTGTGTTAGAATGTGAAGTTAGTCCCGGTATGCTGATATTCAAACGCTGGCATGAGATCCAGAGTGACTTTCTTTGACTCACCAAAACATGCACTTATTATTTATCCCTTGTAAACCTCTTTTTCATAGGGGTACTTTGTGATAGATGCTATTATTATTCTTATTACGACTACAACACCGAATATGTACTGGGTGAATGGTATCTACAATACACGCGAAAGTGTGTGTGAGAGAGAAAGAGAGAGGTTTATACTAATTTAGAGATTGTGGCAGTTAATGTCTCATTTATCCCAGATTTAGTTCTTACTTATATAGCACATGATTAAAACAACAAATACAAATGTCAGGTACATGACTTTTTTAAACACAGCACACATTCAAATCATGTGATAACACCAGGCTGCAGTTCAGAAATACATGTGCTAGAGTTGCGTAAGAATAAAATAATGAAAAGGAAAATGTGGAAGAAGTTTTCAGTTTTGAGAAGGTTCGAGTTCCAAATACTGAGGGTTGCTACTTTTGCCCTCTTCTGAATCAGCCGACTGGTGTCTGACCACCAAGGTGGGGGTGAGACCCAGGGGGGTGTAGCCGCCGTCAGGACTGGTTTCCGTCACGGACTTGATGTCGATCTTATCGAAGTACGTGGCTTCCTCCAGCGACCTGTCAGGTCCTTCAGTGGCCCTCGTCTTCCTGTCGGTGGCGGGAGATGGCGCCACGTGCTTGGCCAGGACGTACGGACGGTCTTGTGGAGGAGGCTGGATGGCGACAGTTGCAGGATGTTCAGGTAACTGATTCTTGTAGTACACACAGGCCACGTCTGGCAGCAGATAGTCGTCGTCGCTGTGGCTGGTGGTCGTCGGAAGTTGGTAAGGAATATAAGGCTCGGGTAACCACGGCTGATGGCCAGCAGGTCGACTGGTCGGACTTTGGGGTACCTAGAAATGACCAGCACCATCTTTATAACACGTGGAAGCACCCTGAACATAGAGTATCAGCCCCTATGTAAACGACTTACACAGCTTTACAGTTCATTAAATATTAAACCGGAATCTGCCGTTAAATACTAAATACACTCTGTAAAGCTATTGAGGTTTTTATTTTTGTAAGAATGTTCATTTATATTGCATCGCTCTGTATGTTTATTACCAGTCCAGCCTTCTATCCTTGATAGAAATTTATACTAATTCACACGCCTACTGACAAATAAATACATCGTATACTTTCAAATAATATGACGGAGCCTGATTTTGTAGTGTCGTCTCATTATTTCTTCATTTGATACAAACATTCATCTTTTAATTGAGATGCAAAAGTTCTGTCTGGCGGCTTCAAAGTAATACATCAATATTCTTCTTTATAAAAGATTCAAAAAATAATATTGTGTAAGTTGTTAATTAATCTAAATTGACTAACACATAATTCAAATGTTTTCACCTTTTTTGCGACCTACGTAAGAGGCGAGAACTAAGTCGACGTGGCGCACACGAGGATTCACGTACCTGAGAGCGATCGCGGATACCCTGGCTGGTACACCAGTCATCTGTCGGTGATGTTGTCTTTCCCGAGCGTTTGGACTCGGTTGTCCTGATGATCAAATGTACATCGAAGTATGAACTAAAAACTACAAGTAACACGACAGAAATGTATAGGAGCTAAATATCACCACAAACCTTGTCAACCTTCCATGATACAAAACTACCAAAAAGGCTGGAAAAGGAATTTTTTCTCACAGCTTCTAATTCCCGCACGCACACACAAGAAATAAAGAAAGCAATATTTATCTATTAACTTAAAAATATACGTGTCGTATTGATTCTGGAATTATCATTTTTACTTTTAAAATAAACTCATCTCATTTTTACAGCAAAAAATATTGTTTAGAAAACGTATTTTAAAAATCGTGGAAGTCCAATAAAGATTTGTAGTTTTTATATCTATGATCTAGTGGCTATTTCAGGTTTTGGGCGAATTTCATGTGCTCAAAGCTTGCAATGTCAATTTTGATACAATTCTGAAAGAGTTGAAGGTTGCAACAGAAGACAAGACTAGGGACTGGTGGGCGAATACATTTGGGGATACTCCTTTTTTTACAGGACAGAATGGTTTGAAGACAGTAGAAGAACAAAGTCTAGAGGAGGTTTGTCCACACATCCTGTGATATTGCATGGCAGGACGTACAGACGATGTTTGAGCTTTCGTTGTCGCACGCAGAGAACGACGATGACGACGATGAGCAGGAATATCAGCGACACAGCACAGACCCCCCAATCAGCCTCAGAGGCAAGGACTCAGCTGAGGAAACAACAGCCACACATTAATACAACCTGCGCATCTTATAACAGGTTACCTGTGTTTAGGTTACCAGGGAGCATAAACAGAGAGTCACAAATCATCGTTCACACCTGAAACCGTTTTAATCAGTCAAATGTTTCAAGAGGGGAGCATGAAATAGTAACTCGAAATAAACAATACTTGAAGCTATTGTTAATCTACTGTATAGATTAAACATATGTCAATAGTAATAATATTATCACCGATGTCAGGGTGGAATACATCGTCACTGTTATCAGTATTGTCTCTATGAGTTCCTCTGCTCACCCGACTGTTGAGTAAAGGTGTTACAGGTACAGTGGTATAGTCTCAACTTGGTGTTGAAAAACTTCTCCGTCGTCACCTGTACATCAGTTGAGCTGCACAGCGGAGCTGTAGAGTTTCCCTTTAACCTGTTTGATGATGATTATTATTAAAGTTATTGTTACCTGTTTATATTTCATTCTACCACACATCTTGCTGTTCTGTTACACTATATTGTGCACACGTATGTGAAATTTTATGATATTTTCTTTGTTTAGTTTTCTTTGTTAAAGGTATTCTATGAGAGACTGACCTGCACAGTTTGTCGAGGTATGTGTTGTCCTCTTGGGTGTTGTCTAAACAGGTTTTGAGTTTCCTCCAGCTGTCCTCTCTAGAGCTGCTTCCTTCTAGAATGGGGGATAACTCCTCATCACCCAGTATTTCCTTGATGGATTCTCTCGCCTGAGTTGAGCACTGGTTGTCCAGAACCCTGTAGCCGCCGTTGGCGTTTTGGTACAACAGACTGCAACAGTCGGACGACTGGAGTGTATCAGGTGATAGACCCAGTACTCCGTGAAGTGAGGTACCCAACTTTACAGCTGCGACACCCTGGGTATGTGGATCTTGTGCCAGTCTACACGACTGGAGGGTCGCACACCGTCCTTCTAATCGCTAGGCTATCCGCTCCTCTTCTGTGATTTCGTGCGTGCGTGTGTGTTTGTGTGTGAGGGAGAGAAAAAAAAGAGAAGAAGAAAGAGAAAGATGGAGGGATACCTACCCACAGATGTTACGGAGCTGAATGTTGTCGCCGGCCAGGATGCGGTGAAGGTTCTCAGACTTATACAGCTCCACGGTACAGGCGTGAAACTCGCTGCACTTCTGTCGCACGATGTTGAGGTTGTCCTTTACATAAGAGTTGTGTTGTCCTGGCAAACCACACCATAAGGTCATTACATGTGTGGGTGGGTGTATGAGTGTGGGTGTGTGGATGTATGAGTGTGAGTGTGGGTGTGAGTGTGGGTGTGTGTGGGTGTGTGAAACCATTTCAAAAGCTCGGAGCCCCCACTCAGTTACAACTGTGCAAGAATCTGATTCTGTTTGACTGTGTGACTGACATGACGACACTAAGTCACACGTGATCTCTGAGTTGTTTCCTCCCCCGGTTACAATCGAGTCTGTGTGTCGTCTGACTCAGTGAGCATAGATGCCCGAAATACACAATTGAATTTAACCGAATCCTTATAACGAGGCCATCTGACTGCTCAAACACGTTTTTAAACTAGACAAGAGGAAGAATCAACCTCTGTAAAAGTATCTACACTATATACAGTTCGTCAGTTAATTACTCTTTCACATCGTAACATGGATAATAAATAAACATGACTAATGATCTTGTAATAACAATGTTGTCAGAAGTACACTTAATGGCAGTATAAAATAGAATTTAGAAATATTTATTACTTGTCATGCTAAACTGGACAGTGGGACAAGAAATTTAACTCAATCCTCTATGACTAATCAGAATGGACAAGGCGGGTACACAGAGTTACATCTCAGTAATATTTACATCCAGTGTTTGATGAAAACACCTTTGTAAACATGATTATAGTTACTTGAGAATCGGTGTAAGAATCGTAGTCTTATCAAAGGGACCAGAGCCAGAGACTAACCTGAGTTCCTCCCACAAGGAGTGCTCATAGTTGCTGCAGTCGTAGTTGCTGTAGTCGTAGTTGCAGCAGTCGCACGTGTAGTTACAGGACGTATTGCTGTCCGTTTCGTCGTGCTTCGACCGGATGTTTTGCCTGCAAAAAGTGTGAAAGTCGGTGTTTGTGGAAAGTAGCTGTATTTTGAGACATACGACATCTTTTCTTATTTGAGACGGTTATTGTTGTTGTGATATCTCACACTATTGTTAGTAAGACCGAGTAAGAAAACGCGAGGAGGAATGCGAGATTCACTTACCTGAAGTTGATGTTTGTTTTTGAGTGACGTGTACAATGTTCATGGTGGTTTGTGTCGGAAATACCGTTGATATCATCGATGTTTATTGATTGCCTACCCGAACAGCGAGGTTGATGGAGAGCTTATATTAGTTTTCCTCAAACTGCTCATCTATGAGGAAGTTAAACCTTCTGTCGGGAGGCTGGCGGGTGCTGATGGCCACGTTCACGTGACCTCTCTAGCAACTATGCTTTCGATGCTGTGCACGCGCGTTTGTGTGTGTGTGTGTGTGTGTGAGTGTGCGTTTCCGTGTGTTGTGTAATTTTTTTGTGATAACTGAGTAAAAAAAAAAAAAAAAGAAAAAAAAAAAAGAAAAAAAAAGAGTGTATGATACAACTTCTCCAGATATAGTTCAATACTCGTACTTTCATTTTCGAAATTCATGCCAAACTACAGTAAAGCGAATGTTCCACGATACTAGTTGAAGTCGATGAAGTGTTTAGGAGTAGAAAACTGCTAAATTTGCAAATAATTTCTTGCTCACTAAGTCAATAAATACTTCCTCTCTTCCGTTTTGCAGACATAAGGCTACAAAATTTTAAAAAGTTACATCCGTGAAGCTGTAAATGTCTACAGACACTAAATAACATCCCTGACTGTGACTTCTTGCTTTCAGGAGTGTCTTGAACATAGATGGTGGTGACTGATGTCTGTATGTAGATGCATAAATCTTATTGGCTGCGACTGAGAAGTTGTACAACAGAGACAACATCAATTAGTTGTTTACATCAATTCTGTCACTAAGAAGGGAGAAACTCGGTTCCACGTTGCGCAAAAACGTCTCCCGCATTTATTTATCTACTTTTCTTCAATCTTTTTAAAAATCTTTTTTCAGAGGGCAGATCCCACTGCTAACATGTTTTGGTTTTTATGTCTTGCGGTTGTTGTCTCTAATTCCCGACGAGGAACAAGATGAATACTTGGATCTGCGAACTAATTCTTCTGCGCTTATTTTACTTCAGGAACAATTGTTACCAAGCTTCTAGAGTGCAAATCCAAAAGTCGCCATTGTGTTTCCGAGTTTTAGTTTCATTTTCCTCCATACATCTCAGTGGGAGTGGATTTACTGAGAATCTGGATACAAAAAGGCAAGAAACAGATTGAATACTGATATAAGGTTGGCTTTGACAAACTCTCGGCCTCGAATTCTCTTGCTGGTTGTCAAGATGCAGAGCTAATTATATCCTTGATGGTGAGTCATCACTGATTAGCATTAAAGGTTAATGTCTAAGACTCATCTAACACTTCTAAACATTACAGTCCAAAGCTCTGGCACACTTGTTCTGGCGACCACTTCTGATGGTATCACTCAAAGCCCGGCATCGCCACGTCCTGTGTCTCTGCACAAAACATTTTAACTTCCTCGTCATTGTGTGTTCTAGGAACCTGCTCACAGTCATCCAAACAACCTCATCTGTAAACAACTGTCATAGTGTGACACGCAGGCAGTCAGGCTTCCACGCTGAGGATCCTCCCAGACGTTTGTTCTGGAATCTGGAAACTTCTAGAGACTTCAGACAACAGAGTAACAACATCTCGTGCATTCAGGACGGGAGAAAAAACAAACACACAGTCATCGGAAGTGCAGATCTTCCTGAAAAGCGAACTTCTACACTCACAGGAAAAAAACAAAACAAAACAGAAAAGCTAAGAATCGCGTGATTGTGACTAAAGAAGTGAGAAGAAGGATGTCAGGTCAAACTAATCCACTAACCAGTCCCCCCCAGGAGACCTCTAGCAGCCACACAAAGACCCTGGAGACAAGGAGGGGAGCTGACACTCCTCCACGGACACAGACCGAAGGTTGTGATGACGAGGACGATTGTGGCAGCAGCAATAACTATGACAACAATGTGGGAAATGATGTGAATACAGGTTAGTGAGGTGTAAACACACACAATATATATATACAGTGATACCTCGGTTCTCGAACGCCTTGGTTTTCGACCAAATCGGTATTCGACCAGGAAATTCGAGAAAATTTTGTCTTGGAATCCGAACAAATATTTGGAACTCGAACATCCGAACGTCCGAGATGAGCCGAGTTGAGCCGAATGGCGTTCATTCAGCCAGAGATCTGTAGGGACCTACAGATCTCTGATTCAGCCCAGCGCGCCTTGCTTGCGTCATCAGTGTGAGTGCAGAGAGAGAGAGAGAGAGTCACGTTTTTGTGGAGAGAGTCATGAAATGTGTGCAAATTGGGCAGAAATCGCAAATTTTGTTGAACAACATCACCCTGATAAAGTGGTAGCAAATAGAGCAGTTAACATTTTTAATGACAATGTTATGTCCACTTTCCGCAAAATTTTGCAAAGGAGAAAAAAACAGCAAACAATTGACAAATTCTTCCGTAAAGAAATCAGACAAGCAACTGCAGAGCAAGATTCTGATTCTCCTCAGCAAAAGATACAGAGAACAGAAACACCCGAAGAGCAGTTACCCTCTGTTTTTATTGAAGAGGACTCCCCTTCAATACAATAACCATCCCCCTTCCCTCCTCCCTCCACATTCATTCCCTCCTGCCATAAAGTTTGGTACAGGTACAGTAAATGAAACACAATTTACTGTACTGTACAGTACATTTTATTTATTTTTTTTTTGTTTTAATAAATACACTTTTATTTCTTATTTCTTGATGAGACTCATGTTTTTCTACATATTATATACAAATTAGGCCAGTAAATAGGCATTTTCTGGGGCTTGGAACGAATTAATCCAGTTTCCATTATTTCCTATGGGTTTCATTGCTTCGGTTCTCGAACAATTTGGTTCTCGACCGTCCTCCCGGAACGAATTATGTTCGAGAACCGAGGTATCACTGTATAGTGCTTTTTCTTTCTCTATACAATGAGCGACTTTTATTGTGAAAGATAAGAAGAAAGACGTGTATAAGATGGCCGCCTGTAGACAGCTGTCATCCTCCCTCAACATCCTCTTACTATCTCATTGTTTTGCTTCCTCATTCATTCTTGCTGCTGCAGTACAATGTTTTGAAACGTAGGATGATGGATGTTAATTACATAACTGAATACATAGAATCTTCATTCATCTTGTGTTTTTGTTGACTTTTTGCAGTCGACAATCAAGATGTTCCTGATGGTCACAATACGAGTAGAAGAAGAGGTTATCCTCATAACAATAAGAAAACGTCTCTTTCTCTCTCTCTCACACACACGTACGCACGCACGCACGATAAGATACACATCTTATAAAAACAGTTTGTCAACATTTTTTGACATTTCCGTCGCTCTTACTGGTAAATCCTGAAGTCTTTTGAAATGTAAGATAACTCATGCTTATAACAAGGCTGAACAACCTGCATTCATCTTTCTCTGTTAGCAAACCGAGACACTGCTTCAACTTCTGAACATGCGAGGTCCTGTGAGGTCTCAGGTGAGAACAAGTATTTTTTCTTTATCTCTCTCTCCCTCTTTCATTCACACACGTGCGCATACATATGACGAAGTTAGTGTTAGTATGCATATACACCAATATAATTTTATTGTTGCTATGTGTAAGGTGTCCCTAGTTACCGAGTTAGGAAAGTCAAGCATAGATAATGCCGATGTTACAGATGATCAATGACTTGATCGAGGAAAACAGTAAAGCAGGTGAAGAACAAGCTGGTTTCAGGAAAAAATTATAGTACAATAGATCGCATACTTACTATAATGTCACTCATGCAAAAGCAATTGGTCAGGAACAACAACAAAAAAAAAAACTATAAGGAACTTACATTGAATTTTGTAAAGCCTCTGTAACAATAAAAATTGTTACATGTGCTCTAGAAGAATGGTGTTCATGGAAAGATGCTCAGAGCCATCAAAGCTATGTATAAAAGTTTTTTAATGGTACAGCAACAGATGGGATGGGGCCGAGTATTTCAAGTTTCCTAGATGTCTTAAACAAAAATTTTGATTTCGCTGTTTATTTATAAATTAACTAATAAATTCGACAAGAAGGTATGCACGGTATTCAGCTTTCCTCTGATTTTATTCAATTAATTATTCTGTTTGCTGGTGATATCGTGCTGGTGATACGGTAGTGGGTCTGCAAAATCAACTTCTTTTTTTTGTGTTAAGTTGCCAAACACCTTGTGGTTAACAAAGATAAAGCAAACCTTGCTGTTTTGGAAAGAAATTTGTTGAAATTCAAATGTCTACGTGTTGATGACAATCCAGATGCCTAGTATGCAATTTGTGTACACAATTGTTGATGGGTTTGTTATGCTTCCACTTGGGCCGATGGACTAGTCAATGAAGGGATTCGCAACAATTTTATTCACAACTTGTCATTTATAGCATCCTGTATTACTGGGATTTCTTATCATATTAACCTAATAACATATTTTATTATTTGTAAGCCATTTCTCTATCAGAAATAGTAAAACAGATCGTTGACAATTTCTGTTGACGTTAAGACTGTTGTTAACAACTAACCATGATGCTTTTGTCTTTTTTGTCACAGACGTGCACAAAGACTATATTGAAAATAACAGACATATAATAGAGAACAAATGCAAGATGTTATACACATGTACCAGGGAGCTGTACAAAACTGAAACCCTCAGTCGTATCTTGGAAGGCGGTGATATCCAGCTCCATAACATCTGTGGGTTAGTATACAACAGCAAACTCTACCTCCACTTTCTTTTGTGTGTGTGTGTGTGTGAATAGACATGAAAATATCCACATAATATTGAATTGCATTTCAAACAAAAATACATACTCACCTACTCACATATACAACACATACGTACATGCATAAATTCTTTTGAATTTGTTTTAATCAGTTTATTTCCTTAACCACCAAGGCATCATTTCAGTCTTTTGATAAAATGTGTAATGAGAGACACAGAAGGTTGAACTTGGTATTGCAGCCACTGAGTTTCTGGCGGCTTTACTGTCTGGTGTACATGACTGGTGTACATGACTGGTGTACATGACTGGTGTACATGACTGGTGTATATGACTGGTGTACATGACTAGCATTACAACCTTGTGTACCCGACACAAACCTCAATCGTCTGTTCTTGTTCCAGTGTACTGACTCAATACAAGGACGACCAGAATGCCACAGAGACTAACAGATGCGGGCCTGAGGCGAGAAAATTTTTAAAAAGGGAGCTAGAAGAGGAGCTGAAGATCAAGATAGAAAAATATAATGATGATTATGGTCCTGATGATGATGATGAGCCGACCTGGCAGAACCTTGCTAACTGCCTAAACAATACGGCGGATCTAGACAAGCTCTGCAGGTATTTTCTTGAGTGAAATAACAATTATTTACGATTTCACCGACAATAGCAACTTTCTCTATGTTCTCTTGCTATCAGTAACAATGCATCTTCTAAAGGTCGTCTCAGACCAGGGGAAGAAACGATCCGTGAAAACTTTAAAGTTCCACTGAATTGTCACATGTATTTGCAAGTATTTACTCTTTTCTTATTACTATTGTTATCATTGTTGATACATGTACACGTTTATGCGCTACCACAATGTTAGGCTTGTGTTCTGAGTGCTAATCAACCACACGAACAATGTAAGTGGTAGAAAAAAACCCTAAAAAAGCTTCAGATGACATGAAAAATAGTCAGACTGAATGTGGGAACCTAAAACTCCAGATGTTGTTCAAATCACCTCAATCTACCCCAAAACAACACTGGTTTCCTGTGACTTTCACCTTCATTACTTCACACACAACTTTCCAAGCTTGGTCAGACGTTTAACGGCATTTGTCTGGGTAAGACTGACCTTTGGCCTGTGTATGACTTAGGGCTGAGTCATCTGCCAACTGTATTAACATCTACTGGCGGCTGACACCTACAGTGAGTGGGTATGTTGTAATCAGGTGTAGCCGTGTAGAGTTGTTTACACACAATACGCAGTAAACATTTCAGGTAAGTGCAGGCAGATGGATAAAATAATTTTTGTGCCATCCACAAACAGGTTTCAAAAGGAGCAGAGTCAGTGCCTCTCTGTGGATATAGAGTCAAAAACGGAGAAGCTTCTCAACACCAGGCTGAGGACAATGCACTGCTACTGCGAAGGTTTATCTCCAGGTAGGTGATACCAGGTGCCTACAACATTTCTTTGAAACGAGGGTGAAAAGGAAGGTAGGAGCTTTACTATGTTAAGGACTTTCTAGGAGATCTATGTGTATTTCTGAGCACCTCACAAATATTTCTAAATATCTTTGTCGTTTGTTGTATCTAGTCGACAAACATTGCCATTCCATCGCCATTTTTGCTTGACGACGACGATGACGATGACGATGACTTAAAACGCGCAACATCACGACTGAGAAAGATGGCATTTATTTGCAGTTAGATAACGGACCAGTGACTAACATTTTGGGGCACTTATATGGGTCTGTTAGCTTTGTCCTCCAACTTGTGAGACACACACACAAGCACGCACACAGTATAAGACTCTATATATATAATTATATTTATTCCCTGCCGGTATCAACTGGGTGTGATACTATGCTCACCTGTCTGTCCTACCTATCATCCGATCACATGCTTCTGCAAGGGGTGGCTGTAGAGAATTGAGAGACACCGGCATTGCAGGTGTTAACAGAAAGGTATTGCAATCAGGTCTTTCTATGTTCCCCTGTTACTATCTAGACAGAGATCAGTTACTGTAACTCATGTTCCCATAACTTGTCTCCTTTGTTTTCTCAGCCAGGTCCTTACCTCTAGTACCGCTGGTTGCCGGGGTCTGCGGCGGGGCGCTGGTGTTGTTGGTCATCTTCATCATTTTCCTCCTCTTGCGACGGCGCAAGCTCAGAGGTGAGTTGTATAAACACGATGACAGCCAACATGTCAACCTGTAAACATTCCACCTGCAACACCGACACGACCAGCTCTCTAGTCAACCTCGGGTCTCGCTACGACAAACGGCCGCCACGCGCTCCGTGACTACTTTACCTTTGAAAGTGCGAGGCCAATGTCTTATCTCTATTTTGTACGACCTTTGTATAAACGAAGGAAGACTAACAACCCGACTTCTTTTCAACCCAACGAGTCAGTTCCGCATGAATGGAAAACATATTCTGCATCTATTTTCATCATGTAATGGCTGTTTTGAAAACAAAGAATTCACCCATCATCTCGAAAAAGTTGTACCTTTTGAAGAAACAGCAGCTACATATGTGGAGAATCCCAGAATAAGACTGCACCTGAGTGTATACTGTGAACATCCGGCATTGGAGACATCCCTCGCCTCTTAAGGTAAGTATTCACGTCGCAAATACAGAGAATTGATAGATTAGGAAAACTTTTTTCACCTCGTGATGGCCATTGCAACCACACAAATTTTTCGAGACTTTCTTAGGACTGGAACATCATAATTGATTTATTCTGCCCAGCATTATCCATTAACCCCTAGGACATAGTATCCTGTACCTTTGATATTTTGAAACGTCAACAACTAATATTTTTTCACTTTCTGTCACTTCTAGGTTGAGCCCAGTCTAGAAAGCTCAAGAACGAGAACTAACAGAAAGTCTGAAATGCGAGAGCAGCAGCAGAAGCATTGACAACTAAAAGTTGACAAAGACTGTGATTTCTGTTGATAACCCTGGATGTAAGAAGACATTGAAAATAATGGATTTTATTTATTGGGAGTCGCCTACTGCCTAGCTTGTTATCTTGAAAGTCTTTTTAAAAGCATGTCTTATTATTACCTTTCTCTACATCAGAAAATAACGATGATTTAATATTTTTCAGAAATGAAAGTCACACGCACTGAAGAGACTGCACAGTACGACGTAGGTGTTGTTGGACACTGGAGCATTATAAAATGTGGACCTCCACTTCCTGCTGGAATTAGATGAGAATGATTTTTAAGACCATGCTAATTAGTAAGCGACTATGCATACCTGTGTGTGTGTGTGTGTCAACCATCCTTGTAGTGTCTAGTGATGTGTGATGCTGCAGAATGTGTACATGATTTGTTGCTAGTCATGGCCTCTTTCTTGGTAGCACGCCGTCCAGTTACCTGTACGTAAAATGAGATGAATTTCCGAATACAGCTTGTAAAACTCGTTTGCTGTCAAATTCACAGCCGTCACACGCGAGTTGATCGCCATCTCACAAGGTGACGGACGCTTGGACATCCAGAAAGAAAAACCCTCGTGAGCCACACGGCGTATCCCGGCACGCTTTGCGAGAATGCCGGTGACGTAGACGTCCTCCAGGTGCAGGTAGTCCGAGTTGCGGCTGGCGAGCAGGATGGCTCTGGCCGCCGTCACGCTCATCACGTAGCCGCCTCCGAAGACGTAGGTCGGGTAGACGTCGCTCGGGTAGTCCAGGTAGGTGACGAACCACTTGTCGGCGGGGTCCCGCACGACGGAAGAGTTGACGCACACGGCCCCCGCGATGCTGTAGTCGTCCCCCAGCGCGTGGCTGCGCAGCGCGTGCAGTAGGTACGGCACGTTGACGTAGGTGTCGTCGTCCGTCTTCATGACGTAGCGCGCGCGCGGGGCGTTCCGCGCGGACCACGAGAGGGCGCTCAGAACTTTGCGCGACAAGTTGAAGTAGGTGTCGGCCAGGTCAGTTTTGATGACATCGCTGTGCAGCTCCTGCTCTCTGGCGATGATGCTGTCCCAGCCGTCGTCTTGGCCGACGAAGAACCGGACCAGAACCTTGGCGCTGTCGAGGTTCAAGCCCCACGTCCGTCGAACAGCCAGGCGCAGCTGAGTGTTTTCTGGTTTCGAGCACACGACGACAACCAAGAAAGGGTCCCAGTCGATCTTGCTTGTCCTGGGTGGCCAAGACGACACGACAGACGACTGTGAAACCACACCAAGTTCAGCCACGTGAGCTGCTGAAAACCTTTGACCCGGCATTCTGGGAATGGATGCCGAACCATTGACCTCTGAAACCCATTCGTTTCTGCTTAAATGCTGGAGGTTAGAGCAGGGCCGGCCGCTGCACGGACGGTATTCTGGGAGGTCTGATGCTGGACCAGAGCTTACGACCAGAGTGGATGTTTTCAGACGCTGCTTTCTGGTAAACAAACCGTTATGCGAATGCTGCACTGCTGCAGCGCTGTTGAATTCGTACAGCAGCTTCAGTACCGAGCCGACCACAGCCAGAAGACTCAAGATGATGACCGGTCTGCGTGATCTGTTGAACCACTTCCAGCTTCCTCGCATTATCACAGGCCCGAAGTCATCCAGCTAACAGAGGGAGGGAAAAAAAACAACTAATGGGGGTGACTGCTCAAATACTTGGCTGACTACTGGCGATGCTCTGCTTATGTATTTTCTATTTTTATGTCTGGAGTTACAAGAACGTTCTCGTTCGCTCAAGAACGAATATTCGCCTCGCAAAAGACAGTGTCCGAACATCTGGTCTGACACTTATGAAGAGAAAAGACACTTGATTTCAAGATACAACAAAGTAAGTGTCCCGGATGGATGGTCGAACAGATCTTCCGTGGAGAAAGTCGATTATGTGTTAGAAAGTGTCCTGGCTTGTGAATCGAACTCTTCCCGGATAGGGGACGTAGATTCACAAACACTTACTCTTAGCACGTGCTGATCCAAAGTTCAGAGTTCACAGGCCGGCACATCAATGAGCATGTCCTTCAGTGGCACGATCTTGACTTGGCACAATGCCTCCTCACTCATACACTATTGTAACCTGATCTTCCTGATGCCAGTATTGATCATTTATTTACTGTCATCACCAATAAAGTCCAGGCTTGCCAGTTGCATCACAATGAAACAACTGAAAACGACTCACGAACAGCAATAACACTGGCGAGTCTATTGTCCATCATCTTTTGTACATGGCCGAAACGTTCTTAGAGAAAGAGAGAAAGGGTGGAAAATTCAAGGCTGAGAATCATGTAGTAGAAATTTTGCCGCTCGATAGACTTTCAGTTGTACAACGAAGCCATGGTCTTGTGGAGCAGGATGTGGTATCGCTAACTGATGAAAGTCGATGATACTGTATTTCCTGTGTGCTCGCTCGACAAGTAGACAAGCCTCAAACTTTGACCTCCGTGGGTCTGGTAGGCGTTCTTCCTGTCGTTCTTATCATTACATCAACAGCATGGTGCGGTCAGCATCAACATTATTATTCTAAATCCGATATCCTCAAAACAATATCAAAACCTGTTGTATTACAGCTTTTTTTAAATGGAGCCGAACAAGCCAAGCTGCATCTTCTGAGAAATGTTGGACGCACACAATTAGAGGACCGCACACATGTTGGTGGAATGTCAAGTGAACGGCCAATTCATTATGCAGGCAGACCGGTGGGAGGGTAGTGGGGGAGAAAAAAACTTATCCTCCCTCCCCCCTCCCCAAACGCTGTTTTCCCAGGAGACACCCGACACACACCGTGCCCTTGATAGGCTGGCGCAGTGCATGCTGGGAGGCTTCCTGCCAGACCCACCCAACGAGCATCGATCCGGGTCTGCACGACGGGTGAACAGCAATCGCACGGCCTCCGCTGTGACCTTCACTAACTCCATGCCACCCAACCTACTCCCCTTCCGGCTCCCTCCCCCTACACACATACACACCTTTTCTTCTTTTCTTTCCATCCCCTCCCTTCCTCCATCCGGCGCCGCCCCTCCACAAGTCTCGATGGCGCGGCTCTGTGGCTTCTGATTTGATGCCAGGAGTTGTGTGCGCTGACCGGAGATCGATCTGTGGAAGTCGCTGCTGAAAATAGAGGTCACATCTCTTTCTGAATGCAGTTACACGGCTGTTTGAAGTTGCCCACGACAGGACGAATCCTCGGAAACAAAAAAAATACATCGAGAGCTTTTATTTGGTCTGACAAAGGTAAATGCTGTTTTGAAATAAAAGGGACTATAGTCTGACCAAAACAGTATAAATAATTTGTTTACATTATTTGTACGCAGGGTCAGGATGTGAGCGCGTATTTCTTTAAGTTTGTAAATTTTGAACTTTACTAGCTCCAAGTATTTCATTGCATCATCGCTCTGCTGTAATTTAGCGGTTTTGTTGGATCCCCTTTTCTTTCCGCTTCAGAAACAAATCATTATTTCCACAGCTCCATCCACCAAAGCAGATGAGGATAGGACGTTTATGCAGAAATCAGTCAAATCGACATGATCTTTTCTCAGGTTTTTCCTCCTAACGGCATTAAGGAGGATTAAACATTATACACAAAGTGCTTCAAGTACAGCATTGAGAACAGTTTTGCGGACGCTCTCGTGTCTAAGGAACCAAAGTTCATGGTTTTTATCGTCTGCAGAAATGTGTGCATTCCTAATATTTTACTCAATGTCTCACACAGTGCATTCATGCCTTTTTTCTCCATGTCATCACTAATGACTTGTTGCAGGGGGTGGGGGGTCAGGTCAGTTCTTTTAAATTGCATTTGAAAATGAATGCGACAGTCTATTCCAACCCCTCAGTACATGATAGGAACTGAGAAAGTGATCAATACATGCCCCTCCCCGCTCTCCAAAAATCGAAGCTGTGAAGCTCAAAGTCTGATGGTCCTCTATAAAAAGTATTTGTCAATGATCGCATGAAAACTATTTTCCCATCAACCCGTGCCATGGAGAGCTTGACTGGGAAAAATCTGCCCACCCAACCCCCTTCCTTCCGCCTGTGGGCCTGTCACCAATACAGTGAAGGTTGGCTGTCCTGGGTTCAACTCTCGTCTCGAGCATGCTGGGTTTTTTTTCTTTATCTAGCATGTTTACATGGCTGATACAACACGCGTGTGGAGGGGTGTGCACAGGGAGAAGAATGTTTCTCTTTACCAGTGTGCGTATAATAGTACATGTAACCATGGAGGTGTATAGGTGGACTGATGTCTGTATGTCGGCCTCTTGCGAAGTGATCCGCGGTCAGACTCGGCGAACCAGAGGCTGATCGTACTTCCGGAAAAGCAGCGCGAAAATGGAAGTTAATGAGGCGTTTGATATCAACAATATAATTACCGTAAGTGTATTGCTTGTTTGCACTATTAACCAATCTTGTATCTATTTAGAACACAAAAGTATTTGCTGCACTAGTCGGAAATCTTTTGTAGGAAATAATAAATAATATGAATCGCATTTACACTTCTAGATCTAGAATCATGAAGTGTTCGCTTATATCAGGGGTCTCAAACACGCGGCCCGCGGGCCGAATGCGGCCCGCGAAACATTTTTGTGCGGCCCTCGGCCACGTCCTCGGTGTATATGTATGTTGTGCTTGGTGATTAACTCCCGCAGTGAAAATTACCCCCGTTATTAGTGACAGAGACAACGTCAACTTATTTTAATAAACTAAACTGCCTGTGCATGTAATAAACTACACTAAATGTAATTAATAATTATAAAAACTTTATTTTAGCATTTAACTGCAGTGACAGTAGTGTTCGTAAAATTTAATGAAAAAACATTTTCTTTTCGTGGTGCGGCCCGCTGACTGGCTGTTACTTTCCACTGCGGCCCACATGCTAATATGAGTTTGAGACCCCTGGCTTATATGCTTCACCTCGGTCTCTCGCTTTTATATAAAATCCGGTATTTCGGTACACGGACGTTTCTGCGCGGGGCACTTCATTTCGGCATTTCACGCGGGACCTTTAGCCGAAGTCAAGTGTGGGACGCCCCTTAGCTCACACATTTCTCTCGCCATTGTATCAATGTATCAGTGAACTCTCTCTCACCATCCCTCCTCATGTGAACCGTTAGCTCACACATTTCTCTCGCCATTGTATCAAAGTTTTTTCTCAAAGCTGTTGCTCATAATCTGTGACAATCAAAGTGAACTGTCTGTGAAGTCTGTGTGTAAAATTTGTTTGAAATAAAGAATTATTGAGTAATCTAGTAGTTTCTTTTGTAGTTTCTAATTGCCGTAACCTGGCAATTAATAAGTTAGTGAGAACTGAAGTTGTAAGAAACATCAACGAGAGGTGGCACGTTGATAAAAGTATAAAAGTTGGGATAAAAAAAAACAAACTGGTGCAAGGTAGAAAAGCGAACCTCGGCAAGACCTGGCGCCCACAGCTCAGTGACTTTCAGTGGATTCTGAATGTTACGTAAATCATAAGACGAAGGGGGATCGAAGGTGTTTGAAACTGTACAAATAAATTAAACGAGTTTCAGTTGCAAACTATATTTAGCAATAAAACGCCTTTCTCAGCCGACTAGTTATGCTGTAAGGTCTGATAAAAGTGAGGCGAAACGGCTTCTACCTGAACATATACTGTCTTTCCTTACATCTTTCTTTTCTCATAAGAGGGGATAATAATATTTAATACTTTCAGTTCATTCCTCCTGATAACTGACCAAGTACACCTTGGTTTGAGTGCAATGTTCAAACTTTAACAAATGGCCAACAATTCACGACTGCAACATGATGCCCCCACGGTCTTTTCTCTTCTTATCTAACCCGACCATTGTGCTGGGTGGAGGTCATCGGTGCTTGTGTCTTCCTGAGTCGACAAAACCGAAAAATGAAATAAAAAAAAAATTGTACTCAAACTAGCACGACGCAGGCAGAATAAGAGCCAACACAAAGTACTCTGCTCAGAAAGACATTGCATTGCTAGGAATTAGAGCCTGTGACAGTAGGTTCACATAGAAGTCGTTTCGCCTCAGCGCTCAGACCCTGCGGCAAGTACAATGGTCGGGTGAGGAAGACGTCTTATGGCCAAGCTACTCGGCGGTGCCTCTGATCTCTACCCCGCCTTTGTCCAGGTACAGTAGTAATTTGAGACGACTGGACACAAATAGTCAGCATCGCGTGTACTCCTACCTTCCCTCGCACGGGCGATACCACTGTCTTTCCTCCGGACACAAAACTTCGGCCTTTAAGTCTTAATGCTCGTTTATATATATATACGTTACTCCATCTCATTTCAATTACAGTAGATAAGCATGTTTTAAATTCTGTCACAAACGTTACTTTAGTCTTTCTCCTCCCCCACCCCACATACACACCGCCTCCTCTCGCTCAGGGGATTTCCTCATCAAGTGGCATGCCCAGGGCCGCCGAGAGCCAGCCCGGGCCCCGGGACAGACCTCTCCGGGCCCCTTGTACTTGTAATCGTAAATTATTTTCCCAGTATATAATGTACTTTTACAATTCCAATCTCAATATCTACACTCAAACTCAACTTCTGCATGTGTAATGCTTGGGTGTTCTGTCCTTAGACCTTTCTTTAAAAGAAAAAGAAAAGGAGAAGAAGAAAAAAAATCCACTGACCAAGGCCGGGCCCCCTTGACAGCCGCGGGCCTGGGTACACCAGACCCCCCTGTCCCCCCCTCTCGTCAGGCCTGGGTATGCCGGGATATTGTGACTCATTGAAGACTGCGTCACAAGACCGGCCATTACGAGGGCTTACGTCACCTACTTTTGTGTCCAGCGGGTGAGACCCCAACAACACTATGGGCGATACCCCCTACGTCACGTGGTCCCTTCCCCTTCGACCCCTGCTCCCAGCGCACGTGGCCGAAACGCGGTCGTGCGACGCTTGAGCCAGCCAGGGAAGACTCGTCCCTTGACATCGCACGCTCGTCTCTTCCAGGACCAGCTCTTACCTGCCATGGGGTGCCTGACGTAACAGCGACTGCGAGCGTCCAGGGTCAAATCGCGGCAAGGAGGGCAACAACCAAAGAAGTGAAATGGCCGACGACGAATTAAATCTCGCAGGTGGCCATAATCCGGACAGTAAAACAACAACTACCACTACTACCACCATGACTACAACAACCACGAGGAGTTTAAAGACACCGAGACCAAGACCGACTACACCAAAGCCTACTACAACCACCGTTAATGTTGTGACACCAGAAGACAGCAATACAGGTGATGATAACAGTGGTGAAGGTGCGGACCCAGGAGAAGGCCAACAAGAGGCGGACCAGTGTTCAACACAATGTGAACCTCTCGCAGGTGAGTGAAAAACGTCTTTAGAAAACCTTTGCACTGACCCGGACCGGCAGGTTTTATGAGACCCTTCACATCCGTTTTGCAGCATTTCAGTTTGTGACAGTAGAAAGGAGTCAAATGTGCTGCTACCAGCGATTCTACCTTGGGATGCAAGATTTAAAAAATTACCACCACACTTTCAAATACATGTATTGCAAGATAGGTTATGCAATAACAATATAGTTCAATGAATAAGGTCCTGAAATTTGTTTACCATTGACTAAGGTGACCAGACATTTCGGGGGCGAAAGCGGGACACGTGCTGATGATAGTGTCGTCACGGTCAAAGAACGCCGAAAAAGGGGGGGGGCGCTGTGGGGGGCCTTTCCTCTGACTTTGCCGGATGCGAATCAGCGTACAATATTCAGATTTTTAAAGACAACCGAAACATTTGATGGACTTGCCAGAAAGCCAGAAAGCGGGACATTGGGCGTCCCGCCCGATGAGCAGGCGGGACACGAGGTCAAAAGCGGGACTGTCTGGTCACCTTACATTGACACAAGAAACTTACATTACACTAGTTCTACACGAATTTTATTATTTTTCTGGATATTTGTAGTAAGGTATGCATACATTTGTCTATTTAAGTCTTTATTTCTGTAGAGTAGACTTTTGTATGTAACAGTAAGGAATTCATGACAAAGCGTGGGAGGTATGTATTCACATGTGCGTGTGTGAATCTGCTTTGCATGTGTCTGTCTATAGAGAATGAAATATGTGCCAGTAACATGGACAGCATACCAAAATAAACCATAGCTTCCATTGATCAACGAAACAGTTGTTATTATCTCACATAATAGATTGTAATATCCTTTTTAGTTGAGAAAGTTTAAGTTAGTTTAGTACTTGTTACTCCTCGAGGAGCGTACAGCAGGAACAACACCTTATTCAGTTGAGAAAAATGATGCTTCAACAAAAATAATGTCCTGACTTGAATAAAGATTTTGCAGTTAAACTAATCACAAATCTGCAGCATGATGTGATAAACAACAGACACAGTATTCTACATCAATCAGTTTTACTTAATAGAGGTATTGGACTGAATGTCTATGAAACAAGTGACAATGAATATGTTTCAGTATTATTTTAATAGCTCAATGAATCATTTATTTATTAAGGACTTCCTGTCATAACATAGGATGTTGTAATAGTGGTAACAGTTTTAAAATAGTGGGGTGAATTGCAGTACAATGCAGTCATCGAAAAATAATGCATCATGCAAAATTTAGTTATAAAAGACCCTTTCACTATTGTAACTAATTTTTTTGGGAAGATGTTCATGCATAAGCCTAAATACCCTAAAGTTCTAGCTAGAAATGAAGGAAGAAGTAGAAGGAGAAAGGTTGTAACGAGTCGTAGGGGTTATGAACCTTCCTCAGAGCCTGTCTATATTACAAAACTTTGGATCGGGTTCATCCAGACTGGATTAGCCAGGAACAGAGCTCAACTGGTCATATGGTGTCAGTATTAATGAGCAGTTGCGCAGTGACAGTAAAGACAGGTGATAGGCAGTCATTGCTTTCACCTAGTATCAAAACATCTTTTGAGATTACCTTAGGATTGAGATAATACAGAAAATCCTTTCTAAATCCCCCATGTTGACATATATGTTACTGCCTTTGTTTGTGTTTTACAATAAGATGATAATGATCTGATAATGAATAATGCATGGTTATAATAATTATCTGTGTAAAAGTTATTCTTTGTCTTTGGTTTACAGTGTTTATATATTGCGTAATACAACGAAGGCTCTGAAATCTTGAGATTAGTGTGCTTGACTAATATTATGCTCACTTGGGTCATTAACTAGAAACTCTCCTACACTACCAAAATTCTGCTTCACAGTTGAGAGTTAGAATGTAGGAATCAGTAGTTGCCAAAGGGAACTCACGGACTAGCCCCTTATCTTATAGAGCGCTGTCCAGCAGGAAAGATGCCCTAGGCCTAGGGTAAAGTAACAAAGAGCGATGTTTACACGGTTTGCTCACAGCTTCGAAACTTCCCGTTCGCCCCCGAGGCAACGTTTCACTTCGCATGCAAACTAAGCTCAAGTTCCCAGTGATACTGGTCAGTCCTTATAACCTGACGGGTTGAAGGTCACGGTCACGGTCACGGTCAGAGAGCAAAGTGGCTGCTGACAACCAGTAAAGAGTACCGCGGGCGCAGACGGTTAATCAGTGGACTGGCGCGGCCACGGCCGGCGGTGACCGGTGGCTGACGCCTGTTTGTCCAGCCTCGTGTGTGAACACATGTATGACGAAGCCTTCCTCGTGAAGGAGGGATGTTACAACCTTTTGATTGACGTTACAGCCTCACTTCCTCTTTTTCTCTTCTTACTGCCCTCTCCCCCCCCCCCGCCTCCACAAACACACCACCGCCTGCTGTGGGGCAGCTGATGATCGCAGTTCGAACCTTGGCAGTGACACATCGAGTCACGCGGTGCGAGCTACACCTTCGTTGGCTGAGAATACATAGATATAGCTGTCAAGTGAACTGTTATTTCCAGAACGTGTATGTGTCCCCAACAGCATTTTGATTACAGATGAAGTTTTGGTCGACTGATATAAATGTGTCTCACCGACCTGAAACTAGTTTCACACCAGTGAAATATCCCCAACATTCCAGTTGGAAACCCTGCGTATCATGCTGTCTTCAGACCTCAGCGTGCTGCCCTGTATGCCATTCGTACCAAGGAGCAAAAGCCTCTATCACTCCGAGTAGCACCTCACCTACAAGCTGCCGGAGTAGATATTAATCACGTAGAACCTTTATCTCTGCAAGCAACTCCTCCTTGGACCCTTCCTGTTCCAGATATCCGTTTTGATCTTACAGCTTTCAAAAAAGGGGACACTAGTGACCCCATCTACCTCCAATACATTCGTGAACTCCTTTCTGACTATCTTACATTCTGCTCAGTTTTTACAGATGGCTCCAAAATCCCAAGGGGTGGCCCAGTCGCTGCGGCAGCAGTTCCGTTCTGCCAACCACAACGGGCTGTTTCAGTCCGACTGGCGGATGAATGTTCTATTTTCACAGCGGAGCTCCATGCCATCTTGCTTGCCTTGCAGCATGCTCACCGCTCTTCGGAGCACAACTTTTTGATAATTTCAGACTCTCTCTCTGCTCTCCAAGCATTTCAATTTCATTTCAAATGATTCTGACCACCCCCTTGTGGTTCAGATTCATAAAATTCATGCAGCACTTATTCAACGAAATAAGGACATTGTCTTTATTTGGGCTCCTGGCCATTCTGGTATTCCAGGCAATGTTCGAGCAGACCAGGCTGCCAAGGCTGCATGTCAGTCCCCTGGTAAAATACAGTCACTTATCTCATCCGACTGCAAACCTTTATTCTCAACCTACATTCTGACCTTATGGCCCCACAGGTTGAGAACCGCTGGTTTAGATGGTAGGATTTTGTTTTGACAATGATTGAACAAAGAAAATGGTGATGTTTGGTCGTCGGTAGCCGCTTTGGGTTGCGTAGAACAGGTCGGTGGCAGATCTTCGTATAGTCCCGCATTAGTCTCAGTGACTTTTATACTCACGTTTATTGTTTTCATCTTTGTTTATGCGCCATTTGCATTCAAACTCTATTCCTAGTTCCCAAATTGCGGACTTAAATGAACTATTCCTTTGACCGACATTTCGGGAAGGAGGGTAGAATCATTGCATCGAAGAGTGCGTGCACGGAATTATCATCATCCTTCCTGTGTTCCTGAGTCCACTGCCTTGACGCCACAACACCGACGACAGCGGCTACCGGTGTCACGTGGTCCGTGTACAGGAACGACATCGCGGATGTACTATGCCGACTTTATAAAGAACCTGAACTGCGGTCTTTTGAAATGCAGGATAAAATTTCAGTAATCTTCTTTAGTGACCACGGAAAGCTTGTAGTGTGATTAGCTGTTGTTAAAATATAAGGTAGGAAAGTGTCGAGGGAAAGAAAGAAAGACTGTGTGCAAGGGAGGCAACAATGCAGGGGAACACCGAGAAAACCACAGTGCAGGCCCCTGCCGAGAATCGAGGCTGCACAGAGTTCGCCACCAGTGGTCTGTGGGATTTCTTTGTGGTATTCTGAATGTGTTCATGTGGAGTAAACTTGGGAGGAGAGGGTTGTCTTTCACTGCTTTGTATCCTGTTACCTGTACTCAATGTTTTGAATCTGGGTGAACACCCGGCAGCTACCCAGAAAAACCTGCGTGTGGCACATCATACCACGACACAGTGAAGCACATCGGTCTGACACTGCGATATATTTCACTGCATTACATCGGCTTTATACTTTGATTGATCATGTGTGAAATGTATGTTATACGTTTTTTTTTTCTTGGTACGACTTGGCTTTGTCTTTTCTGTCACAATCCCCGTTTTAGAAAGATACTAGGTTGGTATGTGGGTGCGCGAGTATGCGCAGACTCGAAGGAAGGATGTGTAATAGATGAAAATTATATACAACCTACAACATATCTTTGAAATTTACAGGTTAAAGAAGAAAAGTCTTTTGGATGTTTTAGTTTTTCTGCCATTGTATGCTGGTTGTTTGTGACAGATACCCACAAAGACTTCATTGAAAAAAACTTGGAGCTTATGCAGACGAAGTGCGATAAGTATCACACCTGCACCGGGGAGTTGTTTAACTCGGAGAACATCTACCGCATTATTGCAGGTGGCAATATTCAGCTACGTAACATCTGTGGGTATGTATTGTAAACACGCATTTGTACAAACTTTTTCTTGTTTATTTATTTTTCTTTTTTTTTTTTCGTTATTTCTCTCCCTATTCTGTCACTATCCGCTCAATATTTTCTTTTTGTTTATAAGGCGTTTACTCTTGAGAAATAGAAATCTTATTGTGCAATGACTGCCATTTCAGTTTGTAGTTTGCAATACTTTACACTGGGTTTTCAATGTTTGTAAGATTATTGTACTTCTTTAACTGTACACATGTCTAAGCGTGTCATTGCCCAGATTAATAAACACACATACATTATCTCACATCTATATACGTATGCACAGAGGAATGGAATTAGTTATTTCCTCCCTCCTTCTACAAACTGTTGTAAAGATGCACAAAGCCCGAAGAGACTTGTAAACGTGAGTCGTACCCGTCCTGTTGCAGTCTAGTGTACAGCAGTTCTAATGGCAGCTACAGAACGCTGAATGACCAGTGCTCACCCACAGAGAGGGAGTCCATCAGACAGCAGTTGAACGATGAACTTATAGCCAAAACGGAAAAACAGACGGACGAGAAGTCCGCATGGGGAAAATTATCTGCCTGCTTAGACAGACGTAAAATGGACGACGAAGATCCTATAAACACCTTGTGCAGGTGTGTATTCTGAACAAAGGTCGATACTGATGACATGACCGACGAAAACAAATGATACAAGTACCCTAAGGCCTAGGAGACCCGAGTAGTGATTATACGGATACAGCTTATGGAGGAAAATATTAAAACTAACCCGAATGCAAAATTATTCTCGAATGGGTTGGTTGAATAAAAAATCAGACACTACTTGCCAAAGTATGAGAGAAATAGTTTAGTTGTTTGATAAGTAAAAACAGTTTGACGACGCAGTTCACATCCGGGCTTTGGAGAAGTACCTGTGTTTGATGGGCATGTAGGGTGTTCATTGTATGAATAATGTTTTAGGTGGGGCAGCTGCAAATTATATTTTTTACTGGTTTATTATCATTCAATACGCGTGTCATCACTAACAGGATAAAGGGAAGCACTACAGCCCCGCTGTGCAACATGACTGATGTGCAAACGACAACGGAGACATTTTTCAACGAGAAGCTGAGCGAGTTTCACTGCTCCTGCGATGCTGTCAAGGCATTAACTCAGGGTGAGACAGTGACCCACTAACTCATTTTTCGTGTGCGCATGTGCGTGTATCACATTTCTTTCTCCCATGTTTTATGTGTTTAGTTCTGCAGGTGTTAGCCCGAAGGTATAGGAGTATATTCGTTACCTGTATTTCCTATCTCTCCAGAATCGCCCGTGCGACTGGGTGCGCTGCTTGGCGGGATCTGCAGTGGGGCGGTCGTTCTGCTCCTTATCGTTGTCATCATCGTCCTTTGCCTTCGACACCGCAAGCTCAAGCGCCGTTTGTGTGTATTTTCTTACGTTTTATTTTTAAAGGTTACTCGGGTGCAATTTTTTTTCTAATAATTTCGGTAAACTCAGTGCAGAATATTTTCCCTAATTTGAGTAAACAAACACTTTTCGCTCTCGAGAAAAACGCCTACAAACATCATGAAGGACGTCAGCAAGACACTGACGTCAGAGTTGTACGTGAATACGTCTATGTTGTCAAGTCCTCAGCCAATGGGAGAGCTGAGGCCATATACCCGTTTGGTATGTCTGTGTACAAACATGACATTACGAGTCTGGCCTCTTTCTGTGCATGGTGATGCTTGTAGACGTGTCTGGAGAACGGACGGGTGGATTTACCCCGATCTGGGAAATAGTATTTTGCACTGAGTTTTACCCAATTATTAGGTACATCCCGCTAGTCCTTTAACTACCTTACATCGGTTAGTTACAAGAGCTAATGGTGAGGCATTTAAGTACTTGTACATTTTATGATGAACATTGCCTGAAGTAGGTGTAGAAAAGGTCGTGTATGTGTTTTACAGATGGAGCTACCATGTATTTGTAGTAATATTCCCGAAACAAGTCCTGTATTTATTACCTCGTATGTTTCTTACACCAGGACAGCGGAGTCCAAAAGTTCAGGAAACAATATGTCGCCAATGGATGATTCTTGGCCCATCTACCAGGAGATTAATGATCCTTCTCGGGTATATATACTATATTAATTCCTGTACACATTTTTATTATTATATTTAATGTTGACCTGTTCATAGTCTAGCTGAAATCTCTTTATCTTTTGTCGTTGGAAGAATGAAATAATATATGTTTTTCATAGTCGTGCTGTTTTTGTTCTTTTTATTATTACCACCAAGGGACAGGCAATCCCAAAAATAGCAAAAGTTAAAAAGAACCTGCGTTAATGACTGAAGATATTAATATGAACATACATTTATCAACAATCACACTCGTACTTTCACTGAGTGTAAAGTAATTCATTTCCTCATGTCATTTCTGTACCAGTGATGAGTATTTTATTTAGAGAACAGAATTGAAAGCAGAGAGTTCCCATGCGTCACGTGCCATTTGGTTTTAATTTGGAGCTTGTCTTTTTGTAGGGTCCCGATGCTTGGCTGAATTGGGGCAACCCTGGTTACCGGCTGGCCCACCGACCAGCCACGCTACCCAACCGCTACACGCTTACCTATCTTAAGGGTGCTGCCAGCCCCAACGACCACGAGTACCTGGAGCCGCTGCCGGACATCAGCAACGTGCAGCCTGGACAGACGCTGCCAGGCCCTTTGCGGGACCTCCAGTACGATCTTGCCCAGCAGGTCGCGCCCTCCCCGAACACTGAGAGGAAGACGATGGCGGGAGATAGTGCGGAGGGTGTCAGCAAACCGCCAGAGGAGAGCACCTATTTCGAGAAGCTCGACTGGCAGGCCGGGAAGGACAACGACGAGGACGGAGGCTACTCCACCTTGGTCCGCAAGCCCACTCTGCGCGTCCGGGGTCCACCGGAAGTCGGCGAAGAGTTGCAGCCCCTCAACAGCCAACCACCAGCTTCAGAGGAAGATCAAGGACATAGTAGTACTGCCGACCCACCGTACTTTGTGCTGGTGTAGAGACTGAGCCAGGAACAGTCTTATGCCATACCAGTATTATGATTTCACACCTTGCAACACGTGTAGATGTTATAAATATGCATGAGGTCTTTTGTCGCGATTGTTTGCTCGTGTGCTTCATTGTGTAATATGTGCTGCAAAAGGTTTTTAATGTTTAATGCGCCGACACGTGTGTGAGAGAGAGAATGTGTAGACAATGGTAAAAGTTGTTGACACCTGTCTAATTTTTATTAAGCGGAGGCGACCTGAAGCAGTCTTTGTACTATTGTCGGGAAGATGTGTTACAGTGTATCTTGTCTGTCCTCCCCTCTTTTAAACTTTGGTGTGTTTTTTAAAAATTTATTTGACCACTTTGTCGCAAGTCAGAGCTGCGGAAAATAATTTAAAATACCAAAGCTGATCACAGATAGATAAAACGGTTTTGATAAAATTTATTTTAATGGGGGGAAGTGACTTTTTATTTAGAAGATTATTAGTTAAAATCCAAAAGTCATGTGCAGTAAGACAGGATGACGGAAGTGGTCAAAATCTTAATCCTTCCTCATCATCTGTGTGTGGAATTGTTTCTTTTGGGTGGCTTATATCTGTATGTAAACATGGACAGACATGGTGCTTTTCATTCATAAAAAATTATAACTGTACTCAGAGAAACTGGCTGCGCGATGGGAGATAACAATCATGGCTCGTCGCTTATGCATAGCAATGGATTTCTCATACACAATTATTGCTTTCGTCTAATTGCAAAATCACCATGATAATTTAATAGAAATACTAATATAGCTAAATTTTTGGTCGTTTTCCTGTTGAAATATCTATGGTATTTTGTAGAACGATAATTCCCAGCGCAGAAGTATTTATTGATACTTCACTCAAAAAAATCGCGAAGTAGTGAGGGAACACTGTACAATGTAGTTGCTAATAGCAGGTCTCTACTGTTGAATGGAATCTACAGTGGTTGGTTATTCGGTTGGCTAATTAGAGCTTTAAAACAAAACAAAAGTGGGGTTTTCCCCTATTTGTTGGCATATACCTAAATTATTAGTTGTTGGTAGCTTGTGCCTGAAGGTTCTTCAGTTCATGAAGTATTAGAATTTCATAAATAATGCATGGAATGAGCTTTCATTGCCGTTCTAAGCGCTACTACACGTAGTAATAATGGTCACTATTACTATACTTTTATACTACTATTAATAGTATGTATCAGACACCACAAAACTTCACGAAGTCCAGGTCATGACAGACACAGTCGCTCCCAATGAAAACCCAATGTTTTTCTCACACAACAGAAGCCACCACAAGGCGGACCTGACCTGTAGGGTCAAGCATCTCTCGTCAACAACAGGCGACTGTCTTGTGGCCAGCTGTACCAGAAGTACATGGTCTGTTAAACAGACCAGCATTGACACCAGAATCATTACGGGGATGCCGACGAAACGAAATAACACAATGGTACTATAGTTGGAGAAGTGAATTTGTTTAATTACAGCATGAAGAGATAATTGTATAAGTCAGCCTAAAGCCCAACGTTGTCTACCAACTACAAGTGGTCTGCCCTTGGCTACTCTGTCCAATCAAGCAACACCCCCTTCCACATATATGTAAAGAAAAAAATTATTTATGTAAATAACTGAGCTGTCAATAAAAACCTTGTGACACACGCACACGCATCTGAAAAGCGTCCTGTTGCATCTGCCATAGGGAAGTTAACCCGGGTGGACAAGAGTCCATGTAAAATGGAGCGATGGCATCAACCTCGAGGGGACGACGAGTGAGCAACTGTCATTGTTCGGGTCCCTCCAGTGTTCTTGGGTCACAGGGGAAAAATTCAAAGTAGGCAAATTCAAGGGATATAACTCTTCTTTGTACGTACAGCTATTCTTTCCCTTTGTACCACTAGACTAGCACCCTGTTTTCTCTCTTCATCCACCTTTCTTTTCTACCCACACACAGATACACATGCATGCACGGAGACACACAAACACATGTGAAGGCAGCGATGTCACGCTCATACTGCCACTGGTGCATGAATAAAAAGTATAACCACTTCTAGCAATTTTATATGAAAAAAGTGAATATAATTGCTTATATTAAAAAATTCATGACTGTTAAACTGTACAGTCATGCAAGGTGACCTCGTTCGTGCCTTGTAACACCTTTAGCAGCTACCTTGTTAGTCTGCTGACGACAGCTTCGTGTGTATCACCTGTCAACCTTTCAGCGCTGAGCTTGTTAGTGGCACATCGAAGGACATAAATTTGTGACAGACAGGATGACGACGAGCAGCGATAACGATATTATAATAATTGAAATATACTTCATGGCGAGCACAGCAACGGATTTCCAGACCTCGACAATAGACAAAACAGCATGCGACAATAGACAGACAAACACAGCATGCGACAGTAGATAAACGAACAGAACATGCAGCAGTATATAGACAAACGCGTACAGCATGCGACAGTAGACTGTAGAAAATATGTTTTCTACTTTTGTGGTATTTAGTGATTTAGTTTGTTATTCGCTACTCGCATCACGATGAAACAACTGTAAACAACTCACGAACAGCAATAACACCGACGAGTCTATTGTCCATCATCTTGTGCAGCGCCGAAACGTTCGTAGAGGGTGAGAGATAAAAAAAAAGGTTGAAAATTCAAGGCTGAGAATCATGTAGTAGAAATTTTGCCGCTCGATAGACTTTCGTTGTGCACCGAGGACATGGTCTTGTGGAGCAGGATGTGGTATCACTAACGGATGAAAGTCGATGATACTGTATTTCCTGTGTGCTCGCTCGACAAGTAGACAAGCCTCAAACTTTGACCTCCGCAGGTCTGGTAGACGTTCTTCCTGTCGTTCTTATGATCATCACATCAACAGCATGGTGCGGTCAGCAACAACATTATTATTCTAAATCCGATATCCTCAAAACAATATCAAAACCTGTTGTATTACAGCTCTTTTTAAATAGAGCCGAACAAACCAAGCTGCATCTTCTGAGAAATGTTGGACGCACACAATTAGAGGACCGCACACATGTTGGTGGAATGTCAAGTGAACGGCCAATTCATTATGCAGGCAGACCGGTGGGAAGGTAGTGGGGGGAGAAAAAAACTTATCCTCCCTACCCCCCCTCCCCAAACGCTGTTTTCCCAGGAGACACCCGACACACACCGTGCCCTTCATGGGCTGGCGCAGTGCATGCTGGGAGGCTTCCTGCCAGACCCACCCAACGAGCATCGATCCGGGTCTGCACGACGGGTGAACAGCAATCGCACGGCCTCCGCTGTGACCTTCGCTAACTCCATGCCACCCAACCTACTCCCCTTCCGGCTCCCTCCCCCTACACACATACACACCTTTTCTTCTTTTCTTTCCATCCCCTCCCTTCCTCCATCCGGCGCCGCCCCTCCGCAAGTCTCGATGGCGCGGCTCTGTGGCTTCTGATTTGATGCCAGGAGTTGTGTGCGCTGACCGGAGATCGATCTGTGGAAGTCGCTGCTGAAAATAGAGGTCACCTCTCTTTCTGAATGCAGTTACACGGCTGTTTGAAGTTGCCCACGACAGGACGAATCCTCGGAAACAAAAAAATACATCGAGAGCTTTTATTTGGTCTGACAAAGGTAAATGCTGCTTTGAAATAAAAGGGACCAAAACATAGGATAAATTGTTTGTTTACATTATTTGTACACAGGGTCAGGGTGTGAGCGCGTATTTCTTTAAGTTTGTAAATTGTGAGCTTGTTGATTCTCATCAACTTTACTAGCTCCAAGTATTTCATTGCATCATCGCTCTGCTGTAATTTATCGGTTTTGTTGGATCCAATTTTCTTTCTGCATCAGAAGCAAATCATTATTTCCACAGCTCCATCCACCAAAGCAGTGAGGATAGGACTTTTATGCAGAAATCAGTCAAATCGACATGATCTTTTCTTAGGTTTTTTTCCCTAACCACATTAAGGATTAAACTTTATACACAAAGTGCTTCAAGTACAGCATTGAGAACAGTTTTGCGGATTTTCTCATGTCTAAGGAACCAAAGTTCATGGTTTTTATTATCTGCAGAAATGTGTGCATTTTAATATTTTACTCAATTTCTCCCACAATACATTCATGCCTTTCTTCTCCATGTCATCACTAATGACTTGTTGCAAGGGGTGGGGTTCAGCTCAGTTCTTTTAAACTGTATTTCAAAATGAATGCCACATTCTATTCCAACCCTTCAGTACATGATAGGAACTGAGAAAGTGATCAATATATGCCCCTCCCCGCTCTCCAAAAATCGAAGCTGTGAAGCTCAAAGTCTGATCATCTATAAAAAGTATTTGTCAATGATCGCATGAAAACTATTTTCCCATCAACGCGTGCCATGGAGAGCTTGACTCTGGGAAAAATCTGCCCACCCAACCCAATTCCTTCCGCCTGTGGGCCTGTCACCAATACAGTGAAGGTTGGCTGTCCTGGGTTCAACTCTCGTCTCGGGCATGCTGGTTTTTTTTTCTTTATTTAGCATGTTTACAGGGCTGATACAGCATGCGTGTGCACAAGAGGAAGAATGTTTCTCTTTACCAGTGTTCGTATAATAGTACATGTAACGTCGTCCGTGTGACGTGACTGGTATTCAGCAAGTGGCCATCTCTAGGATCGACATGTTCCTCGGGCAATGTCACTTGACAAATAAAGACTACTTTAGCTGTCCTGTCTGTTAATCATGTGGTAGCAAATCGAGGTGTCCACAGATGCGGAAGAAATGTCAATGGAAGTACAGACTTCCACAAATACCCAATGAAAATTACTATCATTAGAACAAGCATCCAGCAGTACAGATTTCCTTAAGTACACAATAGAAATTAGCGCTCGACCAGACCTTCAGTAGCACAGACATACAGCTGGAATGAAAATAGATGTACGACACACTGAAGTCAATAAATGCTTATATGGCTTTATTATTTAACACAACAAAAAGCGTCAAATGTGATTTTCCACTATTCTGTATCACCAGTTCCAATTCTCATCGCACTATGATTACTTTCATAAATAAAATGTAATTAATCTTAATTCAAAATAAATAAGATCTTTGTAAAACAGCTTTGTGAAAAAATCTGTGAACATGAAATGTAACTGAGGTAATTAATTTCAAAATTATACACATCCTTCTACTTTTTTGCAAGCTTTTGCTTGTTGATTGAAAAAACTAAACAGTGATCATAATATAAAAAACATCAGTGATTACTTCTGTAAGTTCTGTTAACAAAATGTGTTTCATTTGTATCAAATCTTAACATGCACAAAAATATAAATGAACTGATCTTCATTTGCCTCATAACAATAAAGAACAAAAATGAACCCAAAGATAACTCATTTTGTTGACACTAAACATTACCAGTTTTGCATGATGCACATGTATAAATGTGAAAGCAGATTTCACATGCTTAGAGTCATTTATTGAGCTGGTATATGTTCGTTCAAGTCAGATTTTGGAACAAATTGTAAGCAAAAGTATGCAGGACAACATTAAATGAGTGTTGTGGATAATAGTTATATCAGTAAAAGTGCCGAGGCAACAGAACAAATATCAATTTTAGTTAGGACTTACTTTAAGAAAATAAATGATTAGGCAATAACTATAAACTATAAAGCCTCATTATTTAGCAAATATTCCTCGCATGATGTGATATTGTTTTTTCCTGTGAGGATGATAAGCTCATAGTTTCTGAACACCCCTGTATGGAGTGATCACTCCAGCACAGCCCCAGCATCCAAAAAATATGACTGCAACCTTAAGAACATGGCAACTGGTCCTGATTCCATCTGATACTCCTGGCAAACTTCTATTGTTTTTGGCTGGACACATGCAGTAAGAATGTTATAGTCTCTCCTGTAACCACTGCACCTTTGTGAAATGCAGCTGTGGAGACTGAATTGGTTGCACGTGAGTCAGGCAAGTTTGCCTGACAAGTTCTTAACTGATCGCTTCCTCAATCTTTGTAGCCATTGGTTTCGAACAATCTCTCTGTCGTCCCAAGTTTCTTCACCCAATACAAATCCATCTGACAAGATGTTACCAAAACCATTTGGCAGAGAAGTGTCCACAAAAGGAATTTTTGCAGAAAATGTGTTTATATATCCGGAGCTACATGTCTTCTGCCGCTTGCGTCCCCTTCTTGCAGTGTTTGGAGTTCTAGAGCATCTCTTCTGTCCCCATTCCTTGAGTGTTGTCATAGTTGGGGTTTGCTTCTTCTCCCAAGAAGCACCAATATGTTCTTCTGAATTTGAAAATG
Source organism: Pomacea canaliculata (assembly GCF_003073045.1). Lineage (NCBI taxonomy): Eukaryota > Metazoa > Mollusca > Gastropoda > Architaenioglossa > Ampullariidae > Pomacea > Pomacea canaliculata. The sequence goes on from NC_037590.1 coordinate 9,479,821, forward strand.
AGCTCATACTTGAAGTTTCTTCCCCTGTATTGTAAGTTCTTAAGTTCTCTTCCACAGAGTAGTATTTTTGGGTGTTGCCCAGTCTCTGACTCCTCTCAAAAACATTTTCAGACAGTTCTGTCATCTCTTCACTTGTAACTGGCGGTGCTCTAGTTATAATGCTTTTTAACAAAGAACTCATAATGAATCTGTTGGCTTTTCATCAATACACTCTTCCTGAGAACATCTGGAAACTAGGTTGCTGTCATTCATGAATGATGCAAAAATATCATCATGTTTGTGCTTTTTGCTTGCATTCACAGGACAAAATTCTTTGGGTTTTATCTTTCTTACAGTGCATTGAACGAGCATCAATCATCTTTGTCTTCAAATCCTTCCCTTGCTTAGAGGTTTGGATGAGAGTGCTGCCATCTAGACCACTGCTTTGACATGTTTTCTCAGGGTGGATTTCTGCTTCTTCGTCACTTAAAGTAAGATCGCATGTGTCTTCTGGAATATTCCTTTCAGCATCATTGTTTTCTAAAAGAGATTTTAAATAGGAAATGGCATGAGCATTTACATCTGCCTGAAGATCCTCATCAACAATATCAAGGCTGGCATTTCCATTCTCAGAACATAGTAGAGGGTCCTTATGAGTTTGCAGAAGCTGAGTGTGCTCTGCTTGAAGTTTTTTCTGACTTGTATCTGGTTTGTTTGGCTGGACACATACAGTGATGTTGGTAGAGTTTGTCCTGAAAGTCTCATCTGTTTCAACAGGTTCAGTAACCACTGCACCTCTGTTAAATGTGGCTTCAGTATCTGGGCTGGCTGCACTCACTGCAGACAATTTTGTCCGTCCATGTACTTCTGACTTTCTCTTTCTTCCTAAGAAAGAGGTATGCTGTTCTCTCTTGTCTCTTGGAAAGATTATTTTTACAACCTACATCACGTATTGCAGTCTCTAATGTTACACCTTTCTTGCAGTTTTTGAAGACAGTGCTATTATCTGAAGTGCTGTTTTCCTTGCGTTTTCCAAACATGACTTTCTTCTTCTTCTTCATGTGTGTCTGCTGAAATATTTCCTACAGCATCACTGTTTACTAAAAACGATTTTAAATATGAAAGGACTTGATCCGCCTTAGATACCTCATCAGCTTAGCAAGGCTGGCACTTCTGTTCATGGTGCTGTCATCAACTCTTCCATCTACATGGAGAAGATCACCACCATTTGTGTAGCTGTCATTGCCGCCTGTGGTTACAGAGAGGCTGACAACTGGATCCTGGGCACTCTTTCTCCAGAAAACCTGTCCTAGCACAATAAAGGAACTCTCCTCATCATTTTCAATTTGACAGTCATCCTCCTCATTCACTGGGCAATGCTGGAGGTCACACTCAACATAATTCTGACTATAAAAGCAGTTTGCAGAACTGGAGTCAACATGAAGACATGGAGATAGCATGGTTACTCCATCCATACCCTCTGCCTGCCTCATACTGAGCTGCTGCTGAGAGCCCTGTTGTACCAAAGGGACATGTTCTGTTCTTGGATTAAAAATGCAATTTTCTCTGGAAGCAGGGATACTTACTATGTCTGGTCTCTCTGTGTTCACTGCTGGTGTATCTTTCCATGATGCTGGATTTCTTCTCTGCTTGCAAACTGTGCATGCTTGCCTAGAATGTATGCATCAGGAAGAGAGTTTTCTTCAGGTTTATGCCCTATCATGTCAACTGTAACTACGGGCTTACTTTTCATGGGGATGACAAATTCTTTGAACAAAGACCTCTGTGATTCATCTCCATTCAAGTGTATTGAAGTTATCTGAACATCGTTTGCACCAACAGTGTGAGTCATGTGTGTATTGTCTAGCTGCTTGTGTTGTCCTAACACCCCAGGGTATGACTGGACTTTGCAGCCCTGACTCATCAGATTGGAACAACAGAGACACAAGTTGGATGATTGTTTTGCTTCAAGGACACCATCTTTTTGACCCACCTCCCTTCGGTCCTGTTTATCTCCCCTTCTTGCCCACCTGTATTTATCTTCTTTGGTTCCCTGGTACCCATCATCTATGCCGGCCACCTCAGTATACTTAAAAGATCTCCCTGAATCTGTAGCATTTCCAAGCTCCAAAGCCATGGCGTTTTCATTAACTTCAAAAGGCCTCCATAACGTGTTGGATATATTTCCAGAAGAATTTCCTGCTCTGTTGGCTGTGCAAGATACACTGCCCAGAGTATTTTCTACTGTGCAACCAGACTCATCATTCTCTGAATCACTGACTACTTGATGGAAAGGGAAATAACAAGAATGAGTAACAGGACAAGCAGCATATTGGTACTTGTTACTTCATTCTGACCAGCACTCTGCAACACTGATGGCTGCACAATGAAATGTGATGTACTGCAACTTCTAACCGCTGGGACACTACCAGTGACATCATTATGTTTTAGTGATGGCGAACATTCTCCACTTCTTCAATAGCTGGCTGTTGTTGTGCTTGAGAAATGGTAGTATTCTTTTTGCCACATCCAACAAAAGAAAAGGCATTCTGTCTTTGACAGGCATTCCTATGTGTGATCTGTGAATAATCTGCCCCTGAAGCACTGAAAGCTGTATTTTCATTCTCATGAAATTCAAAAGATGAGAGATGATTTACTTTGGCTGAAGGGGAACTCGGTCACTTGGGGCTGAAAACCACTGGAAATTCTTGAAGCATGTGATACACATGTAAAGGCAGAATCTCTGTTGCAGTCTTCTCTGCAAGCTTGCGTGGTGGTGGTGATAGCCATTTGCTTTCAACACTGTTTACAACTGTTCTGCCCATGACCTCATTAGCTCTGATCCCTACTTTTGATCCATCCACACATTCTACAAAATCATCTTCTGAGACAATTCTCATCATATCAGGCACTGCTGAGGCAACTGTTGTGTTTTTGTTTTTAACTGGCAGTTGTTTAAAAGAGGCATCTCCAGGAAAGATCTTCATAACTGATTTGCTGAATGACAGTGCGTCAGTCATGCCATCATCTGTGGCAGAAGGAACAGTTGAAGCAAAACATTTAGGATCGCTTTTATCTACAGAAAGCTTCCCACACACTTTTTTGTGTGTGCGAATGTTTGAAATACAACAGGGGAGATCACAAGAACTGGATGTTTCACTGCTAACAGGGATGCTCTCTGCAATTTCAGTATTTCTCACTGCAACGCTGTCTAAAGAAAACATCATGACTGAACTTCTGCAGATCCTGCACTTGTGCACACATTATTATAAGATGGCATCACATCAAGGGCAGACCTAGTGGTGATGGCAAGGCAGTCACAACAATCATCACCACTCTCTGTACCAGAGGAACCTGCAACAATCAGACGCTCTCCCACATTTTTACCACATATTTCTAAGCAGAATTTTGATTTCTCTTTATGAGAGGAATTGATCTGTTCTGAACCAATGGCAGGCTGGTCTGAATCATATTCTTCAGGTGTGACTTTGACTCTAACCCTACCTGTGCTTACTGCATCATCAGAACTTGAAACTGACATAAAGGTGGTGTCAGCAGAGTCAGATAATGCTGGGGCTGTAGTCACTGGCTGGACAGTGCAAGACTTAGAGGGCGTTATGCAGGCAGCATCGGATGTTGAAGCAAAAAAGCTGGTCAGGGGTCGGAGGATCTGAGCAACGACAGGGACACTCCATGATCTTCCCAGAAGGACACGTCGTTTGCTTGGACTGATATTGCCCACATCGGTATAGTGGCAAGGAAAACCAAACAGCCTGAAATACAGACAAGTGAGGCCAGAACTAAGATATAAAGAACAGATTAAAAATCATAACCAGTTCGGAAGGCAATGATTACAGAAACCAAGATATAAAGAATATAATCAGATTAAAAATCGCGATCAATTAGAAAGACACCAAAAGGCTTAAATCTTGCTGAAAGAGGTACATATATACATCACAATGAATCTGTACTATTTCCAAAAGGATGTTGGATACCTGACGTACATGCCACACACACATATATGCACCTACATACATACGTATCAGTGTATGCATGAACACAATCACCATACAGTTGTTACAAATAGAAAGACTTAGCCTCTGCAGTATATAACTATGCAGAACACGTCCAAACTGACCTCTCTAGCTCTGAAATCCACATGCCGTCATCGTTCCCACCCATGGAGACAGGCAAGATGTTCCTGCTGTGGGCCTTGTAGCAGGCTATTGGGGTTGGTTGTCATAGTTCGCAGGTGCTGGACCTTGGCTATCCGCTGGCACTTCTTATGAAGGATGCTGTCCAGATTCTGAGGTTGCTGGAGAACAGGGTGACACTTCAGGAGTGCTGCCAAGAATAGAATTAAACAGGCCTGACTGTTTATGATGTACAGCCAAATTTTATAGACAACAGAACACATAAGTAAAACCATCAGGCATATGCAAGCATACAATATACCCACGCTTGCTGGTGTGGAAATTTTTCAGTGCATTTGTACCCTCATAAATTTTGCATGATGCTGCATTTTTAATGTGTATATGCTGAATTAAGATTTTACAATTCTTCACATCAGTGGGATGCTAGAGGCCAGAGAATGACATAAATAAAAATGACTGCATATGATAATTTGCATTTTTGCAAGAATTTACAGCCCTGGGATACGACTCATACTTCACCAAGTCAATACCTCTCTCAGAATGTAGACATGCTTGCCTCTGCCAACCCCTAGCTTGTTCTATTCTCATATGACATCCCCTAGCCAATTCTGTCCTCACGACATCCCCTATAAAAAAGATGCCATACCATTCCCCGACCCCCCTGATTAAAAAAAAAAAACACCTGGAACTGTACTGTAGGAATGCTGTATTATTGTGAAACATGCACAATCTTGAATCTTGTTGTAATAATACAATGTGAGAATGTTACACTTCAGCTTAGTTCTACTACCTGTATAACCCTGGAATGTTGCCCCAGAAGAAGCGGGTTCGTGTTTGAGCAGAGAAGTGTTTGGCATCCCAAACTGCTGGCTGGCACTAAAAATTATTCATTTCACGCTTAGCTTTAAGCACATATTACTCTGTAGCTAGAACCACACAAGCAATTGAATGTTCATTCCATCTAAAGTTCAGGAAGTTTCTTGGAAAGGGTTTAAAATGTGGAGTTCATGCATACAAGACTCTTGTTTCCATATTATTTTTTTTTTTCCCAAATGGGGAAATGTGAAGGCAGAAGCATGTTATTTCAAGATAAACATTTGCCTTCTGGTAATGTAACTATCTTGTCCCATAATAATATAAATAAGTAATCTGGGATATTAGGTTTTAATTTACTTAAGTAACAAGAGCTCACCTCTAAGAAACATGAAATGAAGTTGCGATGAATTAGTTTCATGGAAGCTACGTTTTCAAAAAGCCAAAAGAGATGAGTAGGTCCATTTACTGACTGCAGTATTGTCTTCACACGATAGAAGTGAAAGAACAAAACACCACTTCCATCTGTAAACACAACAATACCCGAGAATGTATGAAAATTTGATAGGAGTATAAAAAAAACTTAAGGCCCCAAAACTTGAAACCATATAATTGTAATTGTCTGTTGTATGTACAGAACACATTTACAGCAGACAGTGAGCTTACTTCCCTTTTCATTTAAGCAGGCAGCCAGAATTAGCACACTGAGTATCTTTAATGTCCTGACAAGGAGAGAAGGATGAGAATTGCTGTCACTGGGACACTGCTTCCAGCATTTACAGAAGCAAAAGCTCTCAAAAGTAAAGGTAAAGGTCAGTCTCATTACCTTTTTCGGATCGTTAGGGAAGTGTTAGAGATCTCTCTTTTCTTGTGGCAGCTTCTAAGTGAAAGGGAGGGCCCATACCCTCTCCTTTTCTGCCTTCCTTTCCCCAACCCTCTATAGAGTAAGGTACCCATTCCTGCCAGTTGGGCTGACTGTGGGAATTAAGCTGCACTAACATGGGTATCAAACTGACGCACCTCTTCAACTCAGATGTCAGTGCTCTAGCCACTCAGCTGTTTGCTCTCCCAAGCAACATGAAGACCTGTAAACTTACCAATGTCAAACCCCCTTCGTGCAGGATTGGCCATTGACAACTCATTGCAAGGTGATCCACCAATCAGGAGATCTATTGGAGCAATTTCCTTTAGCTAATGTTAGAAAAAGAAAAAAAAAAATGGCTACAGAAAGCAAACATGCAACCTGTAAAGCATCTGAAAGACTGGCACAAATTAAAGTCGCACACAAAAGACTATGGCACAATTTATACGTCACAGAATTGCTTGCCAGCTGCAAAATAACAATGCAACTGATTCAAATGAAAAGTCAATCAGATCTTTCTGTCTCTTCAGATTGCTCTCTGTAGTGGTCAGTAGTGGAAGGTTTGCACAGCGCTCCTATAATCATTTGTCCCAATTGTCTCTTATAGAAATGCAATATGAGTGATGACAAGCGGCACTAACAAAGCAGGGTGAGAGTGCATGTATGCAATTAGAAACGTACATGTTTGGACCAGTTAAAAGTGTTGATACTGTACTGAAGACACAAAAAATTGTAATTATAATGTAGCTATCTTTCAGTCCATTCCTCTGTGTTTTTCAGATTATTTTAACCCCTTTACAACTTACAGACTACAAGTGTATGTTGAATGTATAGTAGAATGGATGAGAACATTAGACGGGAAAAGGTTAACCGCAAGATGAAAGTGTTCGGAGTACCTGGTTCAATAGTAGATTTTTGGCGGGAACAAGGTAGAAAATTTACTCAGGCCTGGAATAGTGAAGAAAGAAGACGTGCTGGAGTCAAGACATGTAAATCTCCCTAGCTGAAATTACATAGTAGACCAGGGTAGTGTCCATCATACTGGATGCAGCGCAGTACTGACCCCTTGTGGATTAACCTTGCCTAGACGAGGTATAACATCTTTTTGTGCTATTGCTTATGGAATTGTAATAGGACTCACATAGGTTTCAAAGTTGTAAACACAAACATGACAGAAAGATGTGGGGATTGGAGAGTATGGTTTAGAATAGTAGCATAGTGTAAACTAGAGTTACAAGTTTTAATTGCATGGGCTGGTCCAGCACCCAAAAGCACTTCGGCTAGGAGCACCATTAGCCCCATGATGTCAACACAGAGTACCTCTGCTGTGACCCAGGAAATTGCCTCACTGACACGGCTAGCGTGTACGGCATTTGCGTTGTCAACTGCTGAGTTATGCGGAGCGCCAAAAATTCTTACCCCTAACCCTCAGGAAAGGATCAACCGTTTCTATGGGAAGTGTATTTATGTTATATGTGGATTCTAGTTGGCTGAAGATGTGGTGGGTGACACCCTAAGATAGTGGGCAGTGAGCTGGGAGTAACATTCATAATGACTGCTAGAGCGGTTATTAGATAACTGAACCGGAACATTGAACTGGAACCTAATTGGTAAACAGTACTATGAGAGTGCGAAAGTGTATAATCTTCATACTTTGAAAGTAAGATGTGACTATGCTGAGACTAATCGTGGGGAGTGCCCTGAACGTCAACTTTGCATACATCGTTTAGATTTTCGTCGCCTTTAGAACGCTGTTTTGAAGCGAATTATGAACCAGTATTTGTTTTGTGGTCTGTAAAGTCCTGAGCTGCTGAATAAAGAAATGAACCTGATTTGGGCAGCCTCAGGCAATTGTTTTGTTGTGTGTTGAAAGAATGCGCAATTGTCTGGCAAGAGTGTGTTGTGACACATACTTGAGACCTAGAAAGTTTACAATATCATAAAAGTACTGTGGATGGTTTACCACTGATCTTGTAATTTTGGTCACATCCCCCAGCTGACAGATCGTCTGTCCATGATTGGCTTGCGAAATCAACATTGCTCCTTCATCTGTCTCACTTGCAAAGTAGGCATCAATATGAAGTCCCACAGAGTCCAAAGCCACTTTACCTATTAGTTTCACAAAACAATGCAATGCAGCAGATAAATCTGTTTTAAATATCTTTGTTAACAAATCTGAATTATCTAAAGATAATAAGATTAAAATCTTTCAAGTATGTTTCATTTTGAAGATTCATGGATTTTGCTATAGAACAGTGAAAATTGGTGTAAATGTGTCACTATACTGAAATATATTAAATCATTATGTTTGTAACTTTAATATATAAATAAATTACTTTTCTGCTTTAAAAATCTAGTGCTGCAGCATTTACATACCAGTCCCCAAGCCATCAAAAAGGCTCAAAACACGAAGTGGTCTGCGTTTTTTCAGATACTCCAAATCTGGAACCTGAAAAAAATTAAGCAATAATGTCACATCTTTATGACACTAACTCAGGTCATCCGATTACTGGTGGCTGATTTATTTCATAGGAAAGTGCTTCTATCTAGTGATTATTTCCCACATCACAGGCAAAAGGGTAATGAGAAGAAACCCATCACCAGCCCTGTGAGCAAGTCCCTCATCCAGAGAAAAATTTGTGCTCCAACAATAGATTTGAACAATACATCTTCACTTTCCCGGTGGTTAATGTTATACCCTTATGCTACATGCTTCCCCACCACTGTCCGCTTAATTCAGTCATTCGTCCCCTTGAATGGAACCATTAAATTGGGGTAAAGCACATGGACAGAGTCAGTAGCTGACACTGCTTGTCACTTACCTGTTGATGGTGAGCAGGTCCTGCACAGGACATTGAGTTCACTCTGGAATTAAGTGCTACATAACATTTGTAAGCTAGTTCTTCCTTAGGCCATGACGGTATCAACCTCCTTACAATGTACTCTTGAAGAAAGGTTTTCGACAAAAGTTCTGCTAAGCCACATGGCCAAACCAGACCAGCTTATGCCACTTGACTGGTGCAAGTAGGGATTCCTGGATCCTACAAGTTTGGTGACAGCATTTCATACAAAGTCACTGATTTTATGTTCCTTATACAAGATTCAGAGCAGCTTCCTCATGCACCTGTTCTGAAAAAGCCTGGACTTCTACTCTTCTGTGTTGTTAAGAAGGCTTTATGTTCCCATACGTAAAGCAGGAGCGGTACTTATATGGATTTTACTTTGTAATAAACCAGATCTTATGGCTACACCACACCCTGTCCAGCCCAGGCACTGTCGCTGTTGCTGCAGGATCATGGAAGGGGTGGATCCCAAATATTTAAAACTGCTTATGTCTTCAAGCTGTACTGCTTTATTACTGAACTATATGATCAGCAAGAAGTACTCTAAGGCAGAGGTGACTATATATATATTAAACAAGTCTAACACATCATATGAGTAGTCCCGCAAGAATCTAATGCACTGAAGATAACAGACTAGCTAATATCAGGTTTTTAAAAGTTCTGACCATCAGAATACTGATGCTCCTCCCATGTTCCTTTAAATGTTACTCATATCAAAGTCTAATCAGCATCTACTTAGAATAAAATGAAATAAAAATTAAATTTAGCTGTAGTAGTGATATAATTCTGTAAAACTCTTTTCTTCTGGTGATTTAGTTTTGACTAGCAGAGTAAACCCATACAAAGGCCAGATAAAACAAAAAAGTGACAATTCCCCTGAAAGAAAAAAAGTGTAATTGACGTATATGAGCAACTCACATGCACAGTGCATCCTGTGTCAAAAAAGACAACTATTTTCTCCTTCCAGTTTAGACGAGCCTTGAAAAGCCCATGAGAGTCTTTAGAATGGGGACAGCACAAAAAGCACTCCCATGTACTTGCCTTCTGAACCTGAAAGCAACAGCATGTTAAATGACCAATTTATTTTATAAAATAAGTCATATTCATGTACAAGGGTACTCACAAGGAAGAGCATATCATCTCCTCTTGACAATGTACTTAAATAAAGTTAAAAGAGTGCATGATCAGTGTATACAGTGTATGCAGATTTCTCCTCCAAAAACAAATTATTATTACTGAACGCCACAAACTGTAAAAAGACAAAATAATGTATGGTCTTCCACTTACTTGTTCAAGCACAGAAGAGCCTCCAATTTCATCCACACATGGAATGCAGTACACTCTAAGACATAACATAGAAGCTTTATAAAAGAATGGTTTTGCTGTCATATAATTTAAGAGGAATATACAAGGCAATGTATTTGCCTTCAGGGAAAAATTTCTCAAAGGATGACATATGTATGTACATGTGCACCATATACATGTGACAGAGATTTATATACTCTTTTTTATTGCTAACTTTGCTTCAGTACCCGCTTCTTACCCAGCCAGCTCAAAAGACTTTTTCTTGGCAGCATGTATTTTATCTTTTTATTTAATGATCTTCTGTTAATTTAATTTGACATTTTTTCATCTTATGAGCATGTTTTCTTTTAAAGCCCCTTGTGATGAGTCCTAAACAAAATTCATATGTGCTTTCTTCCCTATCCTGCCCCCACAGCATCTGCTTACCGTCCACAGTCCTTGACATCACAGACAAAAGTTTCCCAGAAGCACCACACACTGTGCAGTTTGCCTGCATTCATATTCAGAAATTGTAGATAAAGGGAAGTGTCTATATGTATTGTAGGCATAACAATGTAATTACCTCGATACTTAGCGACAATATTATGAGCTATGACAATGTTATGATGCTAAACCATCATATAAACAAAACAAAATTCTCATGCAACTAAGCACCTCACAAAAAGCACAAACTGGAGTGGAAATTAAAAGCATGTAATAAAGATAAAAATGAAGATTAAAGCTGTACTTACATAGCCACCATCATCACCAATGGCATAGAATGTCTCCTGTAAGACTTCCTGAACATACAAAAACCACCTAAGAAATCTATCTTTGCTTTGCAGCATACCGAAGTATAAATGCATTATTCATATGCAATAAGTGTAATAATGTTATACTGTTGTAACATGCAAGTAGTATGTAATATGTAGCTACTAAGTATTAAGCTGTGTTTCCCATGATTCAGCAGATGTATCTGTGCAAATCAGAAAATGATCAAATATTGATGCTACCTTGCATTTTGTACAGAGTCCTCCCTCAAAAAGTGGATGCTCACAACAGACTTTGCGACCAGCATCACAACAACCAATGCACACATCTGAAACAATTTCTTCAGCTTTTAACTAATGAAAAAAGTTATTATTCTGTACTTTGGAAATTCAATATTCTATCCTCTCAGTTTGATTGTTACTAAAGTGTCCTTAAACAAATTGCTTCAAACAATGAAACCCTGAAGCAATGGAGAAGCCGCCTTTGTTGAGTTTTCAGTGTTGTTTTATTATCACAATACTTTCATGAGTCTGTTCCACAATTATCTTTGCTCTTATCACACATTTATTATTCAAGTCACCTATATTTCTTATGCCACTTTATTTTGTTGTTTATTCTTTACTGTATAGTATTTTTTTACTTTGAAAAATATTTTAGCTTTATTTAAATTTATTTTTTAAGGTTCATGCCATCCATGGCATATCACCAAGTCTCGACTCTCTGTATGTGATCTTGTACAAGCATGTCTCTTCACTCTGAAGTATTCACATTGTTGATATTACTATTACAAAGTTTTATTCTATATTATTGTGGTACTTTTCTAAATTCCATCATCAGATAATAATTAAGGTGACCAGACGTCCCGCATTTGGCGGGACAGTCCCGCTTTTGACCTCGTGTCCCGCCTGAATATCTGTCCTCATCCATCAAATGTCCCGGTTGTCTTTAAAAATCACCTTTTTTCGGCGTTTTTTGACGGTGACGACACCATCATCGGCACGTGTCCCGCTTTCGGCCCCGAAACGTCTGGTCACCTAATAATAATGCACTTTACATCTTCATAATCATGCTGTGCAGACCTTAAGTGCTATTAAATGATGATGGTTTACAAGAATAAGGTTAAGTACTTTTTGTACTAAAATAGTATATCGTACACATTCCTTGGCAAAATCTTCTCAAGTGAGCTACCTTACCAGCACAGATTTAAAGATGTAGCACAGCTTAATTATATGATGAGGTTAATTGATAAGTAAAAAAAGCAAATGTTGAAATTGTAAAAATCCTTAATATTCAATATTTCATTTAAACACTTGCTGATTACTTGCCTTCAATAGCTGTGTCACCTCTCCAAACAGCCTCTAGTGAACTTTCTGAAAAAAAAAAAATTGCTAAGGGAGATAAATAATAAGACCTCACCTCAGGTTTCTGTGCTTCAAGGGGTATACTCAATTGCTCTTTAATCCTCCTCCATGCTCATAAGCACAGATATACATAAATGTATATACCAGATCAGCATACAAAAATTATGTTCCATACATAGCATCCTAAAAAAGAGAGAATACACAAAACCAAAATGAAACTTAACCAGTCACATTTTTAATTTTTTTAGATAAAAAGGACATAAATTATGCCATTGCTTTATAAAGAAAAGAAGAATCTAATTCCTACTTAGTCCTAAATGTTGATGTTGAGTACTTATTTAAAAAACAAAGACCCAAAAAACAGCCAGACCTTTCTGAAACTCGTTTGGTATGTCTCTATCTTTAAGAGCTGCCTTCTTGCGAATATCCTCTCCAATGGCTGCTAAACGATCGGATATGGCGTCTGAGAAGATTTTGTCTGTGTGCAATCAGAAAACTAAAACAAGACCTCCTCTATGTCTAATTTCTTGACATACAGACATATCTTCTAATTATTCTTCAGTCTTTTAATCTTGAGTTAACAAATTGTTGAAAATCTTATTTACCTTTCAAAGTGAAAATATTTTACGTCTCACTGAGAAATTTCACATAAAACATATTTAGGTTTGGACAACCTTCTCTATGTCTGCATGCTGTGTGTGTGTGTGTGTGCACATGCGTGTGTCAAAACAAATTTGATGCCTTAAAAGATGTAATAGTGATACCAGGAACTGGGCTGAAAATGTCTGGTTTAGAATCCTCCACTGTTGGGAAGCCTGAAAAAGCCCACTGAAGTGGATCCATCTTTACAATCTCAAAGCCTTTTAGCATTGCTCGTCTCTGGCATTCCTGGACAAGTACATTAGCTCTAAGTGTTCAAAATGTATCGTGCACATGCCTCAAACCAAATCTGAATCAAAGCTGTCACACAAAGATTATTTAAGTATAAAATGGTTTCGCCATAGCCAGCACTATCAACTGGCATTGGAGTAAAACGATCCAGAACCCACTTGTGGAAAGATTTTGAGATCACCCGCATCTTACCCTGCTACAGATATATATATAAAATTCAACCTGAATTATCTGCAAAATGCCACGACGGTTCTGTTTTCCTCGACATAGGGCAGCTTTAGTTTTGAAGTACTTGACAAAAGGCAGCATTCGGTTTCTGTCAACCTATAGAAGATATATGATGCTGCTGTTGCAGAACAAATTAACGAAATATTTATGATAATTATCAAATAATTATGACATGCTAAACAGTGCTTCACTGGCCTGAGAAACTGTGTCAGTACAGAAGATTTCTGGCAAAAACAATAAGAAATTCCGGTAGCAACCACTACCACCACTTTCTCCAACAGATATTTTCAACATTAGAGCTGACTTTTAGATACTCACTGCTGACACCTTCCAGTCTGAGAACCAAAAGACAAATGCTTGGTCAGGATCAGAGGTAGTAAGGTTTACCATGCTGCCAAGAATGACAATAGCTGGAAAATATCCACTTGATCCTCGAAAAAAGGCCCATACTAAATGACCCTAAAAGAGGTTCCTGTGTGGGAAAAAATCAATGAAACAATCAGGTTTTTTTTTTAATGTCGATATACTTGAGATGGGAGGAGGAGAAGAAAAAAAAAGTGTGTGTCCGTCAGACTTTCCTACTGCTAGGAATTGTCCCTATAGAGGCTATACAGATTTAGACTGATGACTATGAAACCCTGAGCAGAAAAAATAATAATAAATGTAAAATAAAAAACTATAAACTGATTTTCAGTAAATAAAACTGAGCAAAGACAGTAAAAAAAAGTGGTTAAAATATCAGGAATGGTGACGAATTTACAGAACATCTCTAACAATCGAAGTACAGTTTTTAATCCGTTTGGGTGAGGCTTAGGTACTTGCAGCTGTCACTTAATTTGTCACCATCCTAAAAACTGTAAGCGAGGTGTCAAGAGACCGAGAACACCAATGCTTTGAAGCATTATCAAAGAGCGTCAGCGAGCTTCGATTATACTAAGAGTACTGTTTTCGAAGAGGCCTTCCTCTCGAAATAAGGCGACATCATTAAAGGTTTGTGGTTTGAAGCGTGGCTTGGTAGGCGGGGTGAGCTGCCACTCAAACAAAAGCAGACGACCGTTAAGGGGTGGGAGGGGTTAATAAAAATTGAAAGCATCAGGATCAATTTACATTTTCTTCTGGAACTTCATCTCCCTCCTCTATAACCATCAGCTCTGGATGTTGAAACTTTTGTTGCACGCGCCCTTTGTTGAAGGACGATGGATCTTCAGGCTGGCTAACAATTTCTTTCGTTTCTTCTAGCTTCTGCTTTTTGGGCTTACCTTCAGGCAAATGATAAGTTTATTACTTTAATAAAAGAAGGTAGTGACATTTTAACTGAAAAACAAAACAATTATATATATGTCTAGGTCATATATATAAAATTCTGCACACATCCTGAGAACTGATCGTTTACACACGCGCGCGCACACACCGCTTCAAGTTTAAAAGTTTTCGTCTCTTTTTGAGAAGATTAAATGAATTTTGTGGATGTGAAAGAACACTAGCTTTTGAATCCATTTTCTGCAAAAAACAAAAAAAAAAAATCTGTTTTGTTTTAGTTTTCTTGTGACATAACCCATCTTATACGAGATCTAGATCTGTGCAAACGCCATCTTGAAATGTACAGAACAAGATTCAGCGAAATCCCGACGCTAAAAAAAAAAAAAAAAGTCAAGTAGCCGTGTAAAAATTTTTTGTGTCTTACTTTTCTTAATCCTTGCTTATTCTTGGCTTTCTTTGCTGGCGACTGGCCTGCTTGGAAGAAATTTGGGCATCTCCTTGAGTCGCGCAGTGCCAGCTGCCAAGACCGTACGTACTCTCCATCATCGTCTTCCTCCATCGTCTCTTGCCAGGCACGTGGCCGGTGACAACTGGAAAGTTGCGAATGGAGCAGCTACTTGTACTTGTGGAAGTGAAGTTGACAGTCCTGACATCAGCAGTAGTTTTGTAGCGACCTCTGCTCCTTGTTCGATGACGGGAACGCTTACCGACGGCAAGTGGGGAGGGTAGAGGTAGGGTATGTAGGGGAGGGAGGGCTCAGTCAAGAACTGGAAGGGAAAGAACAAAGAAAAATATCGTCGGGCGAAAGACAAAAAGGGATGTGGGTGGGGGTTGAGGTAGGGGAGGGGGAACTGTGCGCCGGAAGAACT
Organism: Pomacea canaliculata; assembly: GCF_003073045.1. Lineage (NCBI taxonomy): Eukaryota > Metazoa > Mollusca > Gastropoda > Architaenioglossa > Ampullariidae > Pomacea > Pomacea canaliculata. The sequence goes on from NC_037590.1 coordinate 9,495,136, forward strand.
GGTCACATGTTGAAAGCTAGCTGACAAGCACGTGCACGTTGAGGAGTAAACTTGAGACACGTCGCAGTGCTTTGAACCGTTGTCTCAGTTTGAGATCATCACTGCATTTGGTTCTTATCCTTCTCTGTTCTGACATTAGGAAGCCAGAGACTGTGAATGTAGCGATCTTTGGCGGAACTAGAAACGCGCAAGTACGAGGGTCACCCACTCAGCAATTCGGCGCTTTTGAGTCGTTTGATCACGTTTAGCAGGGGTGAGCAAAGCACGACCCACGGATGTCTTTAGACTGACCCATCTAATAAATTGTGAAGTGCCTTTGTTTTCCTTTCTTTTTTTCAGTATAGGATAAGTTTATTGAAAGTTAATTTATCAAATACAACAGCGTTAGAAGTCGGGAGCCCCTTAACATTCTAACGCAAAGTACAAAGATAAATAACACGGCTGACGCTGACATGTCTGGTGGAGTCGTTAGAGAGCATCGGGGATAGCTGCCTTTAAAGGAAAGGCTGGGTTTTTTTTAAGTTTTATTGTAAGCGAATTCAAACAGATTCACTTTGCACATTAAAGTCGGTAAGTGAGCGGCATTATGTAGTCATTTGCTGTCCATTCCATTGGCACTAGGTTTGTTGTGTAGTCACCTGGCATGAATTATTTTTTTTTAATTTTACCAGCCCGCCGCATAGCTTAGAATTCAGAGACAGGACCGCCAAAAAATTTTTTTTAAAATAAAAATCAACTTTTTCCACCCCTGACCTAGAGTTACACATTAAAAAAAAAATCATAAATAATGGAGAACAACTCCCGCTCGCGCACACCCTCAACACCTCTTGCGACACGTGCTGTGTCGGTGATGTTAGCGTGACCGGCGCAAGGCTGTGATGAGATTAGGAAAAAGACAAATATACTGCCCCCCCCTCCCCCCTCCAACTTCTCCCCCTAAAAGTGAACCGTTTATCAATAAGAATATTTACCTTTAAATGACTCTTCCTTGATATTTGTTTCTTAAACGCTTTAATGATATGATTAATTCAGAATGCGATCGTGACATTAGTGAAGTGCCCTCTGGTTCAAAGTTCGTAAGAGAAGAAAATATTAAGCCCACTGTCATAACCAAAACAAGACATTTCAGCTAGTGCTGTTGTCTGTGAACTTGGCTGCAGTTATGCATAAGTGCGGAAGTTCTGTCGACTTAAGAAGGTACAGAGAAAGGTGAGCCTGGCATGTGGTCCCATCCATCATAGGGGTCCACCCGACCAGCTCCTTCCCCATCCACCAACACCCTGTCTCACTCCTCCACTTTCCTGCTGGTCACTTCATGCCCTCAGTTGATGGCGCTTTCTTGTACTAAAAGTACATGTACTGAGAGACTTGCGCGATGAAGTCAACCTCCAAGCAGAGAAATATCTGTCCTGTGAAAATGATATTTTCCCTAACATTATTCATCGCTTATATGTATATAAACAACAGCTAGGTCATTCTTGAATCTCCCACGGTCCTTGCCGGCACCCTATAAGGGACTGAATGTTAGAGCAGCTTAATTCTTCTAAAGCCCTAAGAGCCCTTGGCATGCACTGTGTGTGTGTGTGCTAGTTATACATAATTATGTATACTTAGGTATATTTGAAAAAGTCAAAAACCACATGCAAATCCACATGCAACACAAAAAACAAGTTTACTCAACTGTTATATGAGCAAAAAATGCAAAAGAAAGGCGAGAGAACAAGAAAAAATCTAAAATTCTCATTGTTACTTCGAGTCACCATTTATGGTTAACGTCGAGTTAATGCAGATTCTGTCAGTAAAGAAGTGCCACATCTGCAAGCAAACGAGATGTGTATCCTCGACACCCAAGTCTCAAATAATATATATATATATCCTTTTTAAGAAACGGTGACGCCATCCTGCCCCAACTATTGCTTTCATGTCGATTCTATGATCCAAGTAATTTGTGTGTGCATTCGAGAGAAGGTGTTATTAAACTGGATTAATTACTGGTGCTATGAATGTCTCAGCTGTGTGCAACTGAGTGCAAATCTTGGCTTCGGAATAACAAAATTGTCTCCAGTGAGTTGCTGCTTGTGATTTTTGGTGCGATACCTATCCTTCATGCTCTGTGTTCGATGTGCGCTAATGCAGTCGGCGTGTACTGTCAGACAAATATAAATAAATAAAAACTGCTTTTAATACTCGCGGTCTTTCAAACAGGCTTTCAGCCGTGCGCCGCTGGGATCGAAATGCCAACGATTGAATTACTAAGCTCAACGACAGAACAGCGCTTGCTGTGAAGTAATAATTAATTAAGCTCGTTTTGTGTTTGACTTTATGTGGATATGGTCGGTCGTATTTTTTATGTCCGCCCATACACAAATACAGACCGTGTGTTTAAACCTAAATAGGTAGCATTTTGTGAAATACTCAAAATAGATCGACTTCTTAACATCATGAAACTTAATTGTCTCTTAAGCTAATTAATACTGTATATGCTTTCAAATAAAAACCATGAAGACCTAATACATATACTTTGTGCTTGCGTTGATACAGCTGATATATTTTTCTTTGTCATTTCCGAACCAATAGGTACCAATAAGACATCCACTAGCGAACTCATTTTTTATCTCAGCAGCAAGTCTAGCTGTATTGTTCCAGGTCAGTTTCCGATCCTTAATTAGTTCTCTCTCTCTGTACAATAACCTTCGCCGACTACGTTTACTCTTGCCATCATTCCCTGTCAAAGGCTATTTTGAGTGGTGTCTCTGCATGCTTCAAGTATCTCCATCTTCTTTTCTGGGTTATGATTATTTGTGCAAACAGCTCTTGTATGGTTTTCTTCATTAGTAATTATGTTTCGCTAGAATTAATATCTTGACAATTTTCCTCAGGTTTGAAAGTTTCTACCTCATTTTTTGCTGATATCTTCCAGCATTCACTTCTATAGAGTAAGACCGAAAAGACAGTGCTTCTGTAGACTATAAATTTTTTATTCCGCTGTAGAGCTTTGGACTTCCAAATTTCTTTTAGCATGGCAAGGTCCGATGACTGAGAGGTGAAACACCCATCTCTCCAACATCCTGCGAGCTAAACGATAAAGAACTTTAACTCTTCCTGTTTCCGAAGTTTCTTAGACTAGAGTTATGTACCTTGGCGTAAGAATCTCGTGTACTTCTGTTTCCAGTGTCATCACAAATACGAGAAATATTATTTAAAAATCACATCATAAATTATTGTATCTATTAATTTATAAACTTTATCATCAGCTATATGATTGCCTTCTTCTTAATTTTCCTTTAATTTTGGATGCGTCGGCGAAAAGAACTACTTTTATGTGCGCACTTCATGTGTGTGATTCGACTAAGAGTCACGGTGATGTCTGCAAGAAGGCTATATCGGAAAGACGGTCAGCAGACATCGATCTGCTAAACAAAGTGATGGAATTCTTATAGTGGAACATCAAGGATATAGCGGAGCAAGATTACAGTGCTCAACAGGATGGTTCAGAAGTATCAGTCACCCGTTAGGGTGTACAAACACCCTTTTGAACTGGTCATGGCGGTGAGCTTTGTTATGTGTTCGTGTACTCGATATAGTTGTTATGGCCAGGGCTTGTGTCACTGCGGTCATCGGGCTTAAGAGCTTCAACTTGTTCTGATTTTTAAGCAGATTTTGTATGTGCCGTTAAGTATTAGTGAATCAAAATATTGTAATATGTTGTTAACGTGAAAGGCTATGTGGAGTAAAGATTCATAAATATTAAGTTTGTTGATTTTATACTTGAAGCTATGATTGCAACAGGTGAACACAACAATATTCTCTAGAAATAGTGGAAAAGATGAGAAAAGGCGCTTCCAATAGAATATTAGCTGACACAGAAAGGCAAAACTGGAAGTCATTCACAGTTTAACAGTGCAACACAGTTTAACCAGTAATACTAAACATGAGAAAATATGTTTCATGCCTTCAAATACCTCTAACAAAGGGGTGGGTCAAGAGAAAATAGTTGTTACAACTAATTCAAAGATTTTTAACTCTGAGGGGTGTGTGTGTAAAATCTTAGTACATTTCCTTATTTCTGAAACCTGATTTAACTATTTTTTGTAAACAAGAAATGGTACTTTTAAAAAAGGTGCATCATAAACTATAATAGATTGTATCAGCAGCATTTTTTATTTGCTTGGAAATAAGTAGTGATATCTACATCTATAGTCCTCTAAACAAAGAAGTAAACTCGCTCTGGAATCTAGATTAGAGTCGGTTATGTTAGTGGTTTATATAGTATGTATCACTTTAAAAAAAATTTTTGGTCTCTGTGTGTGTGTGTGCATCTGCATATATCTGATCATTTAGATGCATGAGATGGATGGGTTTAACAGAAAAAAATATGAAATGCAAAAAATACTTTTACATGAAATTTTCAGGCTTATGAAAAGCGCTTTCCAACATGTAAAATGATACCTGTCTTCTTGGGAAGTGATATTCAGAAAGAGGAAAAAAGTCCTGATGGTTCTTACCACTTTGTAGAGCGCAGGTGCAGGCTGGCTATAGATGCTCCATATCTGCTAAAGAAGGTGAGCTGTAACAGTGTTAAGAATTTGTCATGCATGTATTTTAAACCCACTGGGCCTGGATGGCAGCACTAATCAGAATTATTGTAAATTATCGTATTCCATTTAAGCAATGTAAGCTCTTTTTTATGGTTTCATGTTCTTACATGACTGTTATTAAGTAACTTCAAATTCCTGAGGCTTTATCCTGTTACTATTTATTATAATAGCTTTATTTGAAAGTTTTTAAAAGCTTAATTTTAACATAATGTTAGAGCATAGTTACATTAATATTACCAAATTTTTTTCTTTGATAGATTGTTGGTGTGGACTGCCTTCATTTTATACAGAGAAATGCACTTGACAGACGGAATCGAACACTTAAGATTGAAGCTTTCAATGAAAGCTTCTCATCTAGAATCGTGATTAAAGAGCACTGCAATTATTCAGTGAGTAAACATCAGTTTTTCTCTTTCTCTCTTATTTTTCCCCATCTTTAGCCACATTTTAGGTCCTGCAATTTTACAATATTTTTCATTGAAAAATGTTTGTATTATTACTACAATCAAGGTGATTTCACTCATCAGCTTAAGTATGTGGTACCACTTGGTAAGCCAGGAAGGTCAATTAACAAGTAACACATTTTGCAGTGGGATTTGACTGATGTAAATTAACATTCACTGCTGTTTAGTGATGTTTAGGAGTGCTATGTGATGAGAATAATCTGATGTGCTAGATGAAGTATTGCTGATATAGATTAGGGTGATAGCTCATTTGTATAAGTAGTGTTTACATGCAGTGAGGAAGAAAAATGTGTGATGTGAACAGGTTGTTCTACTGACTTCAGGTTTGATGAAAGTAGCTGTAGGGAGCAATACCCAAATTTTCTGCAGATAAATGAACATTAATACATTGCTGACAAGAGTTTGATACAAAATTTGAGTCATTTTAATGTTGATGATGGTACTCTAAGATTTTATGGATGCAAACTTAATGCTTGCCTAGTTATCCTTGATTTAAAAACCATTTCAACAGTCGCAGGTTAAAGTGATTTCAAAATGCATGACTTATCTAATAATACTCTCAAAATGCATGACATCTAATAACATGCAAAATTCAGTAAATATGTCTTTGCCCACCAAATAGTCCCTTTTCTGGCTATTTTTATTTTATTTAAATTCATTGCAGAAGGCTTTAGCATTAGGATGCTAGCTTAGACTATGTTTGGATATTATATCCGGCTCACTAAGGTACTTGGTTCAAGCACTTAAGCTTGTCTGTCAGGTGCCATGGTACTCAACAAGTTCAAGGTGCTCGAAGATTCAGGAATATTAATGTTGTCCTGTCTTCTGTGTGAGCAGTGAACCGGAAAGCAGAATCCTTGAAGGACAGCATTGATAAGGTGTGGGGCAGTTAAAAAAAAAGTGATTTTTTGGGGGGAACTGACATTTTGCAGGAACTGACACTTGACAGCTTTGGTCACTGCTGTCTGGTGCTAAATGGTTCTCAGCTATTGAAAATCGGAAGGAGTAGTAATTTTCACCGTTTGAGTGATGTGTAATGCTGCAGCAATGGACTAAGTCCGGCAGCACTTAAGAGCAGCTTTAGCCGTCGTCTCTCTCTCTCTGACGCACACACATATGTTGCTCTGGGGCGACGCTGTCCGCAAAAAGTGGGGTATGAGAGATCTATGGGTTGCGGGGCTATTCACCTGCCGGTCGCATTCTACATTGGAGAGGAAGGTAGATAGAGGAAGGGTCGGGTAGCGCGATTACTGGGGCGTGATAGTATCTTCAAGAGGATCCATAATTATAATATAGCATATAACAGCATATGCACTGTGAAAACTTTTGTATGGATAGTGTCATTATTGTCTGTAGTCGTTTTTTTCTGTTGTGATGCATACACAAGCAATTTCGATAATAGATTTATATAGCACATATCAACACTTTACACCATGTTTTATATAGTACTACATCTAATGACAGTAATTGATAAAGATTTGCTAAAAGTGGAGATTTATTATTATTATAGTGGAGTGATGAGCTCGAGTGCCATGGCGACTGGGAAAAGTCGGTGGACTACGAGGTGACGTAGAGAGTACTGAGATGTGCCTGGCGCTCGGATGTCTGTGCACTGGTAGTCTGTGCACACCGCCGACTGGGCGGGACGTCAGCAGCTGTGGATTTGGAGAGCCTGGCATGCAGGCGTGTAGAAAGGCTTCGGTGTCGCAACCGCTACCTCTTGTCGGTTGCGTCGCGTACATCAGAGCCACACTGAAGCACAGAACCAGTGCAAATGGCACGCAAGACCGCAAAGCAAATAGTCATTTCGACAAGAAGCTGGTTGTTACTCTAGGATTGCAGTACCCGGTTTGTGCTGAGAGAAGAGGCCCTTCAGCTCAGCGGCGCACGAAGTGGATGGGACAAGCTTTGGTGTTGGACGGGTTGATGGGACGTCTCAGGCGCTGCAATGGAGAGGCGCCCCTACAAAATCTTTTACCTTTATTTTCTAAAGAAACTGAATGAATGTAGATAAAGTACTAATTAAAAAAACAGATTAGTTCTAAATATAAAACCGAGCGAGGAGATGTTTCTGGCGGCATTGAAGTATATATAAATCCACATTGTTCATCGAATCCTCTTGTAATTGGGCGAGAATATTCCTATCGATTACTGCTTGGTGACTGGCTGTACTTGGTGTATGCTTGCTTCTCTTACTACAGTAGTACCGTGCTGGGTCATATGCCCAAGTCACAATAACATGCTTTTACAAAGAGAGGTTCCTACTGGCCCATGAAAGTGGCGACCGTGATTTGTTATTTTCCCTGTAAGAAATTCAGATCGATATTTTTTTAGGTATTTTGTCTTAAATGTCTGGAATTTTGTTTTTTTTATATCAGCAAGCTAGTCTCATATCTGCAATGCAGGATGGGGACCATAAGAGAGTTGTACATTTGGTATTAAGTAGGTTGTTCCATGCATCTCCCATAAACTCTGAAGCCAACCGGCGGCAGGTGCACGGGAACGAGGTTACAGCAGTCAGTCGTCCCTTGACTGGTACCTGTGGTTGGGAGGAAGTTGGGAGGAGACGCCCCTGTTGACAAGGCCAACCGCTAACTCCTGCTTTGGACGATAGTGAGCAGGTCCTGGCAACTGCGGCCTCGACTACCCCTGAAGGACAATTTTCGACAAGGCGTCGTGCTGGGTCACACGACTAAACCAAACCAGTTTACGTCGCTTGACTGTTGCAAGCAGAGTTTCCTGATGTCCAGCAAGTGTGGCAATCGTGCTTAGTACTGAAACCATACCTGGCAAACCCGGATACCCAGGATAGTTGTTTAATATTTAAGTCCCCATCGATTTATCCTGTACAAAATGAACACGTTTTTTTGACTGGATGGAGATGTATTTTGCCTCGCCACTTTTTGAGTCCTTCGCTCCATAATTAAAAGATAACGAAGACATTGTGAACTATTTTACCTCGGACCCCCCCCCCAATACAGTATTATTTTTCATAAAGCTTACCACTCCCCTCCCCCCCCCCCCACACACACACAGAGAAGCGGGGGGGGGGAGGGGTGGATTTGTTTGTGGTCTCCAGAGACACTTTTGCTTGATTGAGCCGACTGCCTGATGGCGTGTGGAGAGGGATTGGTTCCCGTCTGGAAGACACTGGAGAGATGCCAGAAGCAGCGATCCCTACGGTTTTCTGTCATGACCGTTACCGCACTAGTCTGCAGTCGTGGCACGTTGCATGGCACGTAACGCCCCCTCTTCATGTGATGTCACAGACTGGGTCGGCTTATTGCGACGTTGCAGTCGAGACCATCCTTACTTACGTGACTAGCGTGGGCTTGAGTCTTGGAGTCGTGTGCAGCACGCCGCTAGCTGAATGGCTAGGAAACCTCCATTCCATGAGCATTAGGTTTCGTCTTAACTGACCGCTGAGCGTTAACTGTGCAGTAACATTTCTTCAACGGAAGTTCCAAGTTGCTCAGGATTATATGTCTGTAGTGTGTGAGTGAGATGGAGAGAGAATGTGTGTGCGTGTGCCTAGTTGTCTTACAGCCTCCGTCTATCAATTTCCGGTGTTGTATACCTTCTGTTTCTCCTAATGATGTAAATCTGTCATTAATACAGTGAAGATTGGCAGTCCTGTGTTCGGATCTTGTCTCGGGGACGCTGTTCTTTCTCTGTATATGGCACCTGATCACAGGCTGGCTGCTCAGCCGTGATATATAGCCATAAAACACCAATTCCATCCCACCACCACTACCAACCCTGTAAGTGAAGTTCGGGTCTGGCATTATTATTACTAACGCCAGGTGGCGTCTCGTGCATCTGCAATCGTGACCTGCGTAGTACTTTGACCTGGAGAGATCTGTGCGTACCTGATAGGGTGCTGTGGTGTGTGGGTCAGCGTGCTAGTGGTGCGGGAATCGAAAGGGAATCCTGGCGCCTGGGACCTTGGCACAAACATATGTGCACAAAACTAACCTCACCGACACAACACTGAGCAATAAACGATGGGATCGCTTGGTGGAGGAAGGCTGAGCGTGATTTTGCCCACTAAATAGAAGGAAAATAATGTTTTTAAATTTTATATATATGTGTGTTGGAACTTATCTGATGCTGTGCATTATCAGTGGTTCACGGTGTCGAGGGGCAAGTGGAAAAGCGGAGAGCAAAACATTTCTTCTTACCACCTTAAACTTCGTTGAAGGACGATGTATCCATTTGTTGTTGAGGGGCATAAGAGAATCGAATTACCTAACTACTTCTCCGAAGCTAAAGACAGAAAGCAGTCCCGCGAAATACGAGAACTACAGCGAAGCTTTAATTGCTTGGGCCGTGTGCGTACAAGCTATTGTCCCTTACCGCTGACATACGAACTATTCTCCTAGCATATCGCCCGTGCACGCAGATTATTGTCCCCCCCCCCTTTTTTTTTTAACCGCGAGATATTGACAAACTTTAATAGCATAGTTTAAAGCTCATTGCACCTATCAACCCATACAGGAAGGTCTAATGAAGAGCCAAAATCATCTATTCATTCCCCTGACCTGTATTGCATGACCTATGCTAGTCATCCCGCAATATCATCGGGGTGCGGAAGAAGATAGTTACATGAACGCAATAGTGCATAATGTAAATATGTTTTGATCACAAGCAGTTATTTATATTCATGGTTGCAGGTGCATCCCGAAAACCCGGGCTGGACGTGCTTCGAACAGGACGCTAGTCTCGACATTAAGCACTTCTTCGGCTTTGAGAGCATGGTAGAGAAGATCGTCATGAAGCAGTACACGCAGAACATCAAGAAGGTCAGTGACTGCTCATCTACTTGAAAGAGTATCAGCGAACAGATCCCTGTCCTGTAGGATGCGGATTAGGTCTTTGTTGCTTGAGCGTTAATATCCCCTTTCCGTGCGTACGATGGCTGTATAATCACCATCTGAAATGTAGACACTTTATGTATAAAAAGAATATACAAACGCTCATGCAGTTCAGAGTGGGTATGCATGTTGCTAAAGAAACAAGAACAGATCTTTTAATATTTGGCAACGAGATCCCAAGGGCTCCTACTAAGTTGTTTGCGGCAGGAAGCAATTTCTTCCTTAAGGCCGATAAAATACTTGAACACTTTTTAAAAAAGAAAGAGGGGGATGTTATCAGATGGACTGTATGTCTAGGCTTTGAGTACTGAAAGGCAGTTACGGGATAAAATGAGGGGAAAAACCAGCTCAGAAAAGTGAGACGTTTCCTTGTAATGAAAAATGACTGACATTTCATCTCAAAGGGTTGTTGTAGTAGCTTGGGAATGTGTGTTCAGTTACAAAACGAAACAAGTGTTAATTACCAATAGGACAAGTTGTGCATCATAGCAAAACACAAGCTGAAGAAAAAGAAAAGATGAAATCTTATATCTAAACCATTTTTAAGACACCTAGGACGACACTCTCACACACACCCGACATTGCCTCTACTGTTGAGCAACCAAACTGCTCAGGATAACAACGATTTTAAATGTCGGAATTCTGCGTACATGCATAGCATGACGTTTGCCTGAATTCAATAAAGCTAATTTTGCTGTCAGGACATTTTGTAGCGGACAATTATCGGAACAACATCGGAGAGCAAATTATGTGTCGTGTATTATCATCACGTATGTCGCTGGTCATCCTTCCTTGTGTTGCGACGTCCGATGTTTATAAAATGTGAGAGGTGTACGCAGCCTAATCGCTTGTGGTAGGCTGGATTAGGCCATCAAACAGTCTCCGCCTAGTCGATATTTGCCGGTCTGGTGGATACTAGCACTGGGAAAACAGAATCAGTGGGTGCCGTATGTCGGTAAAAGGTCCTCGGTGTTTCCATTTCGATTTATCAGCCTCGAGGTGTGAAATTTTGCATCAGACACCCATGAATCCAAGATATTGCATGCAGACATTAGCATCGGGCTGTGTCAGATGAGGACAGGCTGCGCTGCTTACCTCATTTCAGCACAGACCACAAATCGCTGGCACTTGAGCGCTAACATATCAGTCTGTCATCAGACATCCGCCTACAGGCCGAGGTACTTGAAAAAACCCGTTATAATAAAATCGCATAGGACGAGGTCAGGGTGATAGTGAGCGCGATCAGAGTCCGTCGTACACTAGCATCCCTGTCCTAGTGGGGCCTGTCCGCCTCCTTGCCTCCTAATTAATGCCCTTGCGGCAGAAGTGGTTGGCGCCGGATTTAGAGCGTTATTTGATTTGACACCGTGACCAGCATGTTTAACCAGTCAAAAGATAACGCGGTCGACAGCTGTGGGCGACTTTCTTCACGAACGTGATACGAAGATGGCGGAATGCTCCGCAGGTGGCGCTGCTGTGCGAGAGAGACTGCGACTGCATGCTGACGTCCGTCCTTGATGCCGACTTTAGAAGCTTGTCAACGGACAGCCCGCGTGCGATGGCCTGTGTGACAGACTGCAGGCCATCAAATGCTGACGTGTAGCACGCGCAAACACGCGTCGTTGATGGACGTGAGGTGTTGGGCACGCTGTTACCCTGTTGCTACTGGAGAGTATGGCACACACACTTCATGCTCTGAAACGCAGGTTTGAATGGTGTAATTGAGAGAGGGTCCCCTGATAGGAAGTTGAAAACAGACGATGGATTGGAGGAAGGGTTAAAAAGAGAAAGGGAATGGGTGAGTCTCATGGTGGCTGGCATCATTAACTTTAACTACGGTAATGCACAAATAAACCGGTGGTTGAAAAAGAGTGCTTTTTAATATCTTACAATCTAATAAAGCTTAATATCTGAGAAAAACATTTACAAAGAGAGAATTAAAATAAACGACTACGAAAGGGTCAGTCCACAATTTCGTTCTAGTTCGTGGTCGGCGTCATATTTTATGAGTGCACATGGCACGGTGGCAGCTGTGTGTTTTTGGTGAAAGCTAATGTGTAGGATGATCCAGTTTCTGCATGTTCAAACTGAATCATTAGGTTTCCTCATGCCTGAAAAGAGATTGCAGCAGGTTGGGCTGGCATTGAATGATTGATGCTGAGCACAAGCGACATTCACTCTTTGAAAAAAGTACCTCGAGCCGTTTTACGCATCCAACTGGGGCCCGGTGCACAGTCGCCTTAGGTTGAGCAAGGCAGCTAAAACGCTTATAAATAGCAGCAGCTTGGCATAGGCCCCTTGCTCGCTGTACACCTGTCTTCAAAGTGCAAACATTCATGGGTGTGTTCTCGCGTGTGCTGCTGCTTGTTTGACTCGTAATTATCCCATGGAGCCCGAGTAGAGATTGGATAACGATTAGAGTTAAGGGATTGTGAGACAGATGGCGATGAGACAGAAAAGTTATAGTCGTGTGTGCCTGGGGTTGTTTGCGTGTGTGAAATGGAAGGTGATCAGACCTAACGTTTCACAAGGAGAAAAGATGGCGATAGGTCGCGGGTCTGTACTCTGATGAACCTCGCAGTGCGTAGCAGCAAGACTGAAAATGCTGCGTGGGCGCTTTTTCCCCTTTCTTGTCATTAAACTTTTTGGTTTTATACCGTTTGCTTTCTGCTGGGAGAAACAAGATTTATGAAGATTGTACGGTTTCTTTTACGCATCATCGTGCCTTGGTTATCAAAGGCTAGAGTATAGTGTCTCACGCTCATATCTGTAATCCGATCAGAAATGGATATGTAGAGAAGGTCTGATGTAGAACAAGAGGGCTAAAAATCTATTCTGCAGAGAAGACAGGGAGAAATAACTCGTTGCATGAAAGGTTAAGGCAGTAACAGGCCATAAACATCTTCTATCAACAAAAAGGCAAAAGTAAGTTCTGGCTGACGTATTGTCTTTTATATATATATAAAGAGAGGAATACAGCAAAGTAAAAAAGGAAGTGAGAACAAACACATTACTTGTCCAAATAAGCATTGTTTCCTACCAGGTAGAAACTTCGTAAACCGCATTAGAGTACTCCAAATCAGGTAAGTAAAATTTTGCATACATGCTCAGAAAAAAAAAAAAATCAGTTCATAGATGGTTTGAAAATCTTGATGTAACGGGAAACGCCTTACTTTTTATGGATGGAGAAGCACTGCAAATGGGTAAGGGTAATTAGAACTACCAAAATGCCCACCTTGTCTCAGTTATCAAGAGTTATAAGCTTATCATGTGACCAAGAGTTGCGGAAGATGGATGGGTGGAACGCGTAATCGCTATCTCTCGTCAATGACGAGGTGAGAGAGCGTGTGTGGCTGCTAAACCCGAGCCGTTGACACTAACACATTACCGGCAGACTCGTCTCTTCATCAACAGGGTAAGGAGGTCATCGAATTCTACATCAGCGAGCTCATCAGCGAAGGGGTAACCTTCATCCCCCCATGGACAGACCCCAGTCCCGCACCTGCCTTGACCCAAGGCCAGCCAGAGGACGCTCCTTCCCAAGACTCGGGGCTGCGCAGCCGCTCCAACAGCGTGACCAGCACCCACAGTCAGAGCAGCCTCGTGCTGGGTGCCACCGCCGCCTCCATCCACACCAGGGGCATACCGGAGATCCATGAGCCAGGTTGGGCGTGCGTGCGGGTGTGGGTGCGCATGTGTTGTGGATGAGAGTCTTGGATAAAAAGGCAAGCCCATGGTGCGGTGGTTGAGTGCCTGCGCACATGTCCTACGCCTCGGGCTCCGCGGGGACTAAGAACGGGCCTGATGACGGGGAGAGGAAGCATTTAAAACAGCAGTCGAGTGTCGAGGACGATATTTAAAGTCGGACTGTAATTATGTGTCAAACTCGGCAACCATTGACGCTGTGGGATTAGCTTGTTACAGTTATGTCAGGTGGGGAGTGACAAATGCAACACTTCTGTAAGTGTACAGTTGTCTAGTTCTGCTGGGTCTGTGTGTGGATGCATAGTAGTTTAAGTTACCAAAGAACCATAAGTTATGTAACTTGATGGCTCTTGGCCATAATTTATAAAACACTTGAGCGTAACCAAGTATACGACAAGTTCCTGGTGACTGAGCAGAACACAGCCCATTTGTTAATAGATTTCATTCTAATCGTCAGTTAAAGCCATGGTAAGTGTGTCGCAGACAATACATACAGGTCCATGTTTGCCCATCCCCCATTCTCCCCCCCCAAAAAAACAAAAAAAATGAAGGCGGAAATCCAGTCACCTCTCTGCTGGTGTTGAGTGGCAGTGAAGAAGTGCGAAACGTGGGCAAGAGGTCGCCTGTTAGTTTACTTAAGAAAAGGCGCAGAAGGGTTAATGCGAGCACAGTTAAAACTTGATACTTTAATTTTAAGAGCGGGTGCGAAGGTGACAGTGCCCTTTGGAAGCTTTTCCCACTGCAGCTCTCGCATGTCGGTGTGACTGAAGACAAAACAATTGGATAGTTGAAGGGAATTTTGTCCCTCATTTAGTCCAGGCACACTCTTCCTAGTTGAGGGTTTGGGGGTGGTTTGTGGTGGTGGTTTCTGCGCTCAGCCACCAAACAGAGGGTGGTTCAAAGCTTCCTCGGGGCAATGGCTGGAAACCTACCTCCACCGTGTAGTGGAAATGTACCCGAACTTTCAGGGAGGTTTAAAGAGACATGAAAGCATAGATTGTTTAGAAATTACTGGTCTTAGTTTGTTGTACAGTATCGATTACCACAGTCTGAGCAACAGCCCCTTTCCCTCTTCTGTGAGGGAAATTTAAACCTTCAAATATCGTGATTGATACACGGAGAGGTCAAAGGTGTCTAGGGCTAACGACGGCGGTGAAGCAGGTGCTTACTTGTCTGCTTAAGTGAGCACATATCTACGACTTAGATGTAGGCTTTTGGTTTCTGCTTATTTTTCTTACTGGATAGGCGTGAGGTAAAATGAAATGACGGACACACCATTGCAGGACTCTTATCTTACAGACATTTTACATTTTGACATTTTGTTATTATGCATTACCAGAAAATGTGCTTGAGACATGATGATGAACACAATAATTATACCATTCTGTGTACCGGCCTTTCAGTTTAGGCCTTAGGGCTTTGGCAGCCCTTTTCTCTCTACCCTATAAAAGACTGCATTTTCTATCACTAAAACACACAGTCTCGGCTCAGGATCTGAGAGGGAATTGATTGCCTGGCCAATGTGTAAATTTCATTATGCTCAACCAAAAGGCCATATCGCTTATGTTGCAGCATTGAAGGACGTTGTGTGGCAGCTTTGGTGTGTTTTTGGCTCTTGCACAGTATTCCACCATCCCAGTATGGTTCATTGCAAGGATGTGCAAACAATACAGGTTGCTAAAATTGAGATTCCGCCACTTCTGTATGGTCATGGGAAAAAATAGTTTTAGTGTATAGCAACATAGGCCAAACTTACAAGAAAACAGGTGGTAATGCACAAACACCTAGACATAGAGTGCTTCATACTGTTATCACAATGATGTAAGCTTTCAGTCGGAGACTCGCGAACCACGAGGTGGTGTTACACCAGGGCTAGTTCATATCAATTGTCTCAGTCACAGAAGTGTTGTGAAATACTGACACAGTCTACTTGTCACTGAATGAAGTTTATGAAAGGAAACATAATGTTAATTAAACCTAATAGCCTGCACCATGATGTAAACAGTTTACATCAACAAATAACATCATAAACAGTTAAGAATCTGAAAATTCACAAGTTTAACAGGGTTAGGGTTGCAAAATATCAGTTTGAAAAGCTTGGATATGGTAATAGTGTTGAAACAAGAAAGCATGCTTCAGACAAAAAGTGAAAGGCCAAGGTTTATGACCTTCAATAAAATACCTGATCTACATCTGTGCTGCGGACGATCTATCTTGGTCGTGATGCTGCGCATTATAATTTCAAATTATTATTAATTTGTAAAATAATACTTCCATAATAAGTGATGTAAAGGGATTTTATGCAAGATTGCTGAATATTAAATCAGAAGTTCACGCAAACATATTTTAATTTGATTTTATAAATTTGAATGTGCACAAACTTAACCCTAAGAATGAATTAAACTAATTCTCGAGCTTAATGTTTTGTACACTAGAGGGAGCTTCAGCACTGCCTGACAGTCCTGGTAAACTTGATGATGACTACATTGCACGCTTCTTGGGCCATCTGACTCCTGTGGAGGAGAGCTGTCTGGTGCAGCTGAGGCAGTGGTTAAAACAAACACACAAGGGCAAGGTCAGGCCTGTTTTTTACATAAACATTTCACTTTGCCAGCATTCACCAGGTAGTAAATGTAGACAGGGAGGAGGAAGATCAAGTTACAATGGCAGGTCTGGTGAATTTACATACAGTTGGAAGTTTGTGGGAAGTAGAAGATTTAGGCATTTGAAATTTGTCTTAATTGAGAGTTTGTGGTCAGAAACAGCATAGATGGTTAAATGGGGTTATGGTAGATGGAGGGGAAGGTATGGGTAAGTTCCTTGCACAGTTTATAATAGTGAAGGAAAAATGGTTTGCATGGAGATACGAAGCCATAAGGTTCCTAATGGAGCATCCCTCAGTTCTTCTAATTAATGTAATTAAGTTAATATAATTAAATGTTTTTCTGCAATACATCTTTTATACAACTTTTTGTAGACTTGAACATAACTAAAATTTTTGCTGCTATTTCTGACCAGAGTTTTTTGAGTTTTATATTGCATGTCTTTTCAATCTGTTTTCATCCATTTATTGTAGACTAAAAGTTAGCAGGTAGCAGACAAATAGTTAAAAGCTGACACACACTTTCTTTTCTAAATTTTTTCAAAAGTTTTACAATTAAGCAGCTTTATGGGGTTTGGGGTTTTTGGGGGGTTTTTGCAGCCATAAATTTGCTCTTGTTTTCCCTCCTGGTAGATTCCTAAAGACGCCCACATCTTGCGTTTCTTGCGAGCAAGAGACTTCAGCATTGAAAAGGCACGAGAGATGCTTGTGCACTCCTTAGCCTGGCGCAAGCTTCACAACCTAGATCGCCTTTTAGAAACATATCGCAGTCCGGAGATCATGGAAAAATACTACCCTGGAGGCTGGCACTTCTTTGATCGCGGTAAATACAATGATCAAATGACACAGGATTATATTACAGCAGTCCTAATTAATAATAAGACTCTTTTTCTTGAAAGTATTCTTATATATGGTGGCTTATGTTGCTGTCTTTCCATTTCATAACAGAGAGAGAGAGTACAATTGATTTTTAAGTGATCAGGCAAATTAATTTTTATCTTTGAGAGCTGTCAACAGTTTTCAAAGGCAGTTTTCTTTCTCTGCGACTTCTGATTGTAAACAAAGGTAAGAAATGGCAAGAAGTACACCTCATACAAAAGGCAGAGACTAGAGACTGCAAGAGCAGAACCAAATGAGTCAGAGTTAGAAGGTGTTTTTTGTGCACACATTTGGATTGTGGGAAAAATTACACTAGCCTGAGGGTGCAGATCACCTAGTTCATTCTTTTAATCTAGTTTTCTGTGGTTAAGAAATGAAAGTTCCTCATTTTGCATCTTGGCTTTGGCATATCAGAGGGACGCCCCCTTTATATACTGCGACTGGGCATGATGGATGTGAAGGGACTGATGAGATCTGTTGGGGAAGAGGCTATTCTCAAACACGTAAGACTGTATATTCCTTTTTCTTCACCACCAGCAATTCTAGGTTAAATTATTAACTTCAGCAAGGCCAGGTTTGAATCCTGAGACAGTTATTTTAAGGTAATGTCTAAGATGAACCAGAGCATCTGAGTAAAAGTGGTTCTTTTGAATCGTGTTTGTAATATTCAGTTTCTTAAATTCAATGGATAGTGGTACGCTGGTTTGGTAGATAGTGTCACTTTTGTCATGGTCCTTGATAATGGATTTGCTGCCTTAACATTGTCATACTTAAAGGTGGAAAAAATCAGCTTTGATTTATCTTGTTTATGTTGAAACGTTTCCAAATCTTCTGCAGGTTTTGGCCCATAATGAAGAAGGCTTGAGGTTAGCAGCAGAAGCAACAAATAAGCGTGGCTATCCAGTGAGGTGAGGTTTTATAGCTTTCTGTTCTTCAAAATCTCTAGAGGTATATTACTGAAAAAGTGCATTCATGTTCATAAATTGTCATTTCAACTCCTCAAAAGTGTGCAGTCTGAGCATGATGTTAACCTCAAAAAATATATTAATATACATATGAATCATTACGAAGTGCCTATTTGGTGATATAAAACATTTGCATTGAAGGTATCAAATCTCCATATACAACTTTTTACACTTGCATATGAAACCTTGTCAGTAAATTAATAAACAGCATTAAGTCCAAATACACTACAATTTACATCATTTGAAAAAGGTGCATGATCATTACTTTTTAATCATTCTACACAATAGTCTAGGTAAGGTGCCTATGTAAAAGCACTTCACTTCCAAATTCATTGCCATCACAAAGACTTCTGGTAGGACAATTTTGAGGATGGTGACTGGATTTCGGCAGAGTAATTCTCAAAAGACTGTTTGAAAAAAGGGTAAAATGCCACCGTAGTGCATCTGATACAATTTCCTGAAATGGAGCTACATCTAGGGATTGTTATATTAAAATATCCATGTGTATGATCAGGTTTGCAACAGTCATAATGGCATTTAAAAAACTGCAGGTACACAAAGACAAAACAGTAAGTAGTGGATATGAAAATACAGATTGTCTAAAAGAACGTCACCTTTCTTCTTATAGTGCATGCACCTGCATCGTGGACCTGGATGGACTCAGCATGCGACATTTGTGGCGCCCAGGTATCCGGGCTCTGTTGCGGATCATTGAGACAGTGGAAGCCAACTACCCAGAGACCATGGCACAGCTCTTGATTGTGCGAGCTCCTCGTGTTTTCCCTGTCCTGTGGACACTTGTTTCACCCTTCATTGATGAGAACACACGGCGCAAGTTTATGATTTATGGTGGGAAGGATTATATGGGCTCAGGAGGCCTTGTGGAATTTGTTGAAAAACAGTATATTCCTGACTTTCTTGGTGGAGACTGCTATGTAAGTGTACTCTTGAACTAGTTGCTAAAGTGAGACTTGCTGCCTTAATGGTGCCATATCTTGTATGTGGATAACATCAATTAAAGTAGATTGGTGTGTTGTTTATGTAACTGGCTGGCATATTTGCATGACATGATAATGGTTGATCACCACCAAAAAAAATGTTTTAAATAATTTCAGATAAAAGGTCTGGGAGGGTCTTTGGTTTTCTTTTATCTTAGAACAGTTTTTGTCATCAATATAGTGCTGCAATGGAAAAAGTGCTGATCATGATGATGTTATTGTATTGTTTTATGCTATGCAGTGTGATGTGCCGGAAGGGGGTCTGGTCCCTAAATCTCTGTACCAAGAAGAGCTGATAGACCGATCTCCTGATGAACCCCACTTGATTTCTGACAGCTTATATCAGACAGCACATGTTGTGAAAGAATTCCCTCATGAGGTAAGCAGCTGAGAGAGTTTTTTGTTGGGGTGGGGGTGGGAGTTGTCAATCAAGTTTCTGCTTTTTTCCTTCATGTTCATTTTAAGATTTTTGTTATAGATTAAAACCTGCATCGAAGCAGGAACCCCAACAGGCTATTGTTGTTATAGATTCACAGTTCTTAGAGGCAGTGTTACTGTCTTAGTCTTAAGGTTCAAGACTCATATAATGATACAAAATGGTGTGTGTGTGTGAAATCTCAGGTGCTGATTCAAGTGCCACAGCGTGGGTCAGTCATCACATGGGACTTTGACATCCTGAAAGGTGATGTGACCTTTACTGTGTTCCGGTGTAAGAAGTCCGTGTCAGAGGGTCCACACCACCAACACCATGTCAGCGGAGCCACTGGTGGCATTGGCTCAGTTCAGTACATTGACAAGTCCATGACAGTTGGTGTTGATCTCAGTATTGTGGAGCCTCCCCACATATGTCGTGATGGTGACAGTGTACAGGTATAGTTATTTCACATTAAGGTGAAATTTTGAATGCTTGGAATGATTGGTTTTAGCTGATTTTTTTTTTTGGGCTAGAAAATGTTTTTCCTTCGGGTTTAAGACAGATATAGTTTTTGCATTTTCAGGCTTTTTCGGGTTTTGATAAATACTCTTTGGCAGCAAAGTTTCCTAGTTCAAAAGTTTGTGCTTTCTTTTTACTATCATGACCCATGAAGTTGTTTCTTCAGCTTACCTGTACTGATAAGAAATAATAAACTACAGACTTAAGCCACATTTTACCCACCTACCCTTTGGTGTGCTCTTTATGTCAAACTTGGGAAATTTTTGTAGTCTGTAGTTGTTCAAAGGTAATTCTATCAAGGGAGAGTAAACTTTGACCGTTTGTACAAGAGTTGTAAGACTTTCTTATGAAGCTGCTCCACTTCTCTCATTCCTTGGTTATGTATGAAAATAAGTGTGAGAGAGGTAATGGTAGTGAAGGAGGCCTGTGAGGATTCAAGTTAAGGGGACAATATGAAATAAAAAATTAGTTTTAATTTCCTCTTTTTTTTAATTTTGTCCATTTTTTAAAAAAAAATGTTATAGGCAAACAATCAGTATGCTCTATGCTCATGCATTTATCTGCTGGCTGACACTGAAACATTTACTGATGCAGGGTTCTCATGTCACTGGTCAGTCTGGCAGCTACATCTTGCAGTGGAAGTATTTTGATTCTGCAAAAGCTTCATTTGACTTCCCTCTGTCTTCCCACAAATCTAAAGTTATGTACTATACTGAACTTCTACCTTCAGAAGCTTTTAGGTAAAGTATTTTTTATAATCACCAGATTGCATTTTTAAAGAAATTATTTACCAAATCTTAACTGCATTGTGATAATGAGTGAGGTTGGGTGTTTATTGGATTTTGATATTTGTGTTAATGTTTGTAACTTGCTTTGAAAGGAAGAGCAGCTATCTATTTTATTTGATGAATCATGCAGGGGATCGATGAGCAGTCTCCAGTCTTGTCAGAGCGGTTTTTCATCCCTCAGTATTGGTACATCGCAGAGCAGTCACTCTGGCCTGGGGTCTTGTCCATCCAGGTGATCACTTGCTCCTTTCAACGTTTGCAGAGTAGCCTCCTCATCTTCACTACTAATGTCGCTTCATGGTCTTCATGTCATCTGCTTGACTTTGTGCATGTGGCTGATGGATGTTGCTATCTTTCTTACTAACTGGTGTTTGGCATTCAGTGGGATGACCCCAAAATACTTCTGCTTCTTTTATATGATAGAATAATTTAGCTCCCTAGATTTATATCACTTGTGAATGATACTGCAGGGAGGAATGAGAGAAAAAAGATACTAAACTGACCATAGATTTGTTGAAATCTAGTTGGAAAATATAACACTTGACTGTTGTACCTGTTAATAGACTTCTTGATGATTTTCAAAACTTTACTTCCAGGTGCATTTCATTGAAACCTTTGATTGTTTGTTGTTGTCCAAAGTTTATTACTTTAATGACATAGCCTCTAATCTGTTCATCATTTCCTCGCACAGAATTAGAAAATTATCCTGAAAAGTGAATTTAAATTGCAGCATGCTTTGCTCTCAATATCATATCAGAAACAGTGAGTTAGGATGGATTAAAAAAGTGCATGTTGTTTGCGTGTGAAAATGCTTTCACTAAAATCTCCATCTTTATTTATGTATGCAGAATAAATGCTTCTCTAAAATTACTGTACAGAATGTGCTTTAAATGTGGCAATGTGCATGGATTGGATTTGTTTTCAGTGCGCATCTTTTTAAATGCTTGCTAGTGTTTTAACTCTGTTTCATAGAAATCATTTTTTGTTTTAGAATTTTCGTACTTGTGGAAGCCAGGTATTATTATTATTATGTGTTTTATAATCTTTTGTTCTCTTTCAATTTTTTGTTGTGATTGAGAACAGATCTTGATCCACATGTTGCACTCTAAATATTTTCAGAATGCATAGCACATGCACGTGTGCACACACACACACACACACACACACAAAAGCTAGTCATGTACATACATTTAAAGTTTGTTATTTGGAATATATTTAGAGATAGAGAAACTGTAAGGAAAATCTAAAACCTGTTTGTAGCAGATCTGCTTATGAACGTTGGTCTGTTTTTATTAGAAATTTGTTTAGTTCCTTTTCTGCAGAGACTTTTCAGGTGTAGTGTTAAAAAAGTAATTTATTCTTATTGCTGTAATGTACACCAACATTTTCAATTATACATTAGCGTGTCTCTCATAGTTTTAGATTCATTTGTACTTTAAGAGGCATTCTTCTTATCAGTGAAAAAAACAAAAGTCTACGCTTGACGAACGAGTCAGTGTGGAAAGACATTACTTATGTTGCATGCTTGAATTTTTATTTTCAGTAAATATTACTAAAAGTATCATAATGAAATGGCAGTGGCAAAGTATATACAATACAAACATAATAAGTCCTTTTCAGGAAATTGTTGAGAGCAGGTTACAAATAAAAAACTGAACTGCTGAACCTCTAAAGATGCAATAACATTTTGTTCATGTCTTGCATAATGATACTAAACATCAAAGACATAAGACATCTAAATTAGCATCTAAGCAGCTGTTTAGACTTAAAAATTGGACAAAAAATGGAGAAAAAACATTTTAAAATGTTGCTAATTGACCCTATAATGTTGCAAGTGCACTGGACTGCAGTTTCATTGGTTTTACAGGTAGAGTTTAAATTAATACAGGACCAAAGCTTTGTGCTGATATGATGGAGCATGAGATAACTTGTAGTGAAAAATAATGTGCTTTGGTATGGATGCAAATAATAAAGACACAGAAATAATGTTCATACTGTTCAGATCTTTCTTTTTTGGAATAGTTTGTTGTACACAGCGATACGTGAGTAGTATATATGCTGCACATTAGTATCCTGACATCTCAGTCAATGTCTAAGAGACGAACATGCGTTTCAAGTAGGACACAAACTGCTTTAAATCTCAGGGCATCTCTAGTTTTCATAATATCAAATTTTTACTCCTGTGGCAAGTTAATGGAGAAAACATGTGAAAATCCCAAAGTGCAAATTTGACTGATTGCCTTGGGATGCTGTCAGTTTCAAACCAGATGAAACAAGTCTTTTAGAGAGAAAAAACAGCCAATTCTGAACAGTGTGAAAAGTGTTGGGCTGAGGTAAACAATCTGGCATAACAGTAATGGAGCAGCAAGATTTAACCCACTGCATCTGTGGCATTTGCTGTGTAATTCCGATAGCTATTTATTTAGCAGGTACTGACCAGAATTAAAATGATTGCATAGCTGATCACCAAAGTCAGTTTAATATAGAACCAAATGTTTCCTTTATAGACCACCTTCACCAACACACCCCAGCTGAGACATTGTTCAAATAAGTTTTAGAATGCATTTGCTGTGTTTTCTTCAAATTTCTCTGCTCACTTTCATGCTTGTCTATATCCCTGAACCAACCATTGCCACTTGGCTCAAACTGTCATAACTAGTCTTTATGTCTTATTAGACTGCCACACGCTAGTGTCATCACAAGCCAGATGAGGTACACTTAGACAAAATTAACGCCTATAATACAGCAATGGGTAGGAATTAGGGATCTTGTGCCAACAAATTTGTTGTCTTTATACTGCGTGTTAGGTCTAGAATTTGAAAATAATTCTTTGATCAGGACTGAAATACTGTTTAATCTGCTTGCTGATGTCCCTTTAAGTCCTGTTACCCTGCCTTAGTCTTCGTAGCTTACAAAGAAATCATGCCTGAAACAGCGACTTACATGTTGCAATAATCACACCTTGTGAGCTTTGTGGAAAACTTGCAAAGGGTCTTGAAGCAAGGTTAGCAAATATAGGATGCTGTTCTATTCCACACAAAGGTTTGCCTGGCCTGACCGAGATTGTGAAGACTGTAGTCAATCAGAATGCTAGAATATGATAGGTTTCCTTTTAACCCCCAATTCCAACACCAAAATAGCATCTTGGCCAAGAGGAAAGATGTTTTAAAGCTGATAATGATCAAGCTGATCCTGATTATATGAACAGGAATGAGAACAAAGAATCATTTATTGAAACTGTTCATGCTCTTGGCAGTGGACTGATAGGTCTAATGACATCTAATGTGTCAACTGCAAGTTCTATCACTTTTGAAAAATTTGTTAAATATTATGTCAGACCTAGTCAAAAAAATGCCTGCACTTTCTGAAATTTCTTCTTGCTATCCACTCCCTTATCCACATGTTCTTTTTCCTTTCTGCTTCTTCAGTTATATTGACTGTGGTGGCTACAGTGGCTAACTTGAGCACTATTTTTTCAAAGTTGCCTTCCATATTGCTTTACACCAATTGTCTCTCTGCATTGATGTTCTTTTGACATCACCTTGCAAGCCAGCTGCAAGTGGCCTTTGCTACTTGAAAAGGTTACCGCAATACTATACTTTGTACTTGCAATCCTTGAAAACACTGCAACTTGTAAGTCGACCCTAAGACTTTCAGTCGTCCTTCTCCCTTATGATCAGCATTGTGTCTCTGAATATGCTGTCTGCATTTTTCACTAATAGGTTTGGGATTTTTTAAATTTATTTTTGTGTGCATTATTGCATCATGAATGAAGGCTGGTTACACTCTTACAAATATTTTGTGATATTTGATCAGTATTTCAGTAAAAAAAAACATTTTTTATGCTTGAGTGTGCTTCAGCTTTCTTTAAATACTGGTAAGCTTGCATAATCATTATCATTATAGAAATATTATAGGAGCATCTGCATGTCTGGATTGGTCTTACATTTTACCATTTCTGTGTAAAGTGTATAGATATGTGTGTGACTCATAAAAAAAATTTATTTGAGAGGAATGTGTTTACCATGTGGAGACAATAATGCTTATTGTTTACAGGTGACATGCTTGATTGAACAGCCAAATTGATTTGAATCAATTTTGACCTCGATATTATTTTAATCCTCAAATGTATGAGTTCTGGGTATGTGTGGGTGTGGTTTCTGAGCGTGTTTGTGTATGGGTGGGTTGGGAGAAGGAGTATGTGTGCCTGTTGCTTGTTAGAAAAGAAACAATTTTGAAGATCTTTTATGTCTGAATTCATCACTCTTAAAAGATTGACATTTTCCATTCTGTTGTTTTAGACCAGGCCTCGCGTCCACCTGTAAGTGGTGTGGTAGATGTCACTTTGTGGCTTAGATTAACACATCTTTCTTTCAGACAGCATTGCTCCATGTGATGTGAAATGTGCCAGTTTATTTTAAACAGAGTTCCTTTCCCACACTTCATATTCCCTACCCATACCTCACAAGAACAATATTACTTTTGAAGGCTTGTTAAGGCTACCTTTAAAAATTAAAAAATGTATTGAAGTGCAGTTTATGTATTTATTTTGCATACTCTAACAGCCCTAGTAACCTTGGTGGAAATTTAAAAAAAATGACATGCTGCAGCTCTCCTTTTAACCTGCTTTGTGAAGCAAGATAATATGTTGTGGCATGTTTCTCAGGCAGATGAAGGAAGCCCTTTTACTATCAGTGTGTATATTTTTCGATTATTATTTTGCATTTATTAAATATAACATCTCACCAGAAATTGGGTTTTGCTTTTTTTTTCTGTTAGCAAAGAAAACTTTCTTTGATTAATTTTCTGCATTTATTTTGTGAAATATTTCAGTGAAGGCAAAAACCGGGCTTTTTCTGGAAATGTTTGTTTAGACACTCAGAGTCAGGTCTAGTCACTAAAAAAAAAAAAAGTTGGAGGGGGATGAAAGTCAACATAAAAACTAAAACAGCTTGAAACTCATCAAGAGTGATTTTAAGAGTCACCAGTCAGTAAATATGTTCAACTGAAGTTGATGTTTCATCCTTTTAAGCAAAAGTGAAACTGCTGGTCATTTGTTAAAGGAAATTTATCATTAAATCTGTTTCAGTTTGTCATTCCGTGGGTCTGTAACCTTAGAATTGCCTTCACCCAGGTTATTCTTTGGAATGTTTTCAACACTGTTTAGTAGTTTAAACAGTTTTAAAAATATGGATTGTGTTTTGCTTATAGACTCTCTCTGATGAGCTAGAAATCTTTTTTTAAGTGATTTAGAAGCTTTCCGTTGAGCATTTCTGTTATATGGTATTCCTGGACATTTATGTGCGTTTGTGTGAGAGAGAGAAAGAGAGTGGGTACATGCATGTATCTTTATAAAGATAATAATGACAGAGTTTCTTTATGTGCATTTTTAATATGTGCATTGTTCAGCATCTAAAGGTACACAAGTTTTCCATTGAAATTGTTAAGGAAAGTACAAAGCCGTTTGATATAACATGATTACTGATACTTCTTTAATCGATAGAATATTTTTGTTGATCTTGTACCAAAGATTTTTGAAATCCAGCGACCTACAGAATTAAGGCATGAATTGTGCATGCAGTGAGAAGGATGTGAGAGTGAAAATCCTTTCTGTTTGAAGCACCTCATGCTGCACACTTTAGACTTGTTTTGTGCACAACATTTGCTGTTTGGGACATATTTTCTGAGATAACTTTAGACAAATTATTGGGACTGCTACCTCATAGAAACATATGGGGAAAACTTTTGAGATGTTCGTGCAATGGTACAATAATACAAGTTTTAGACGAAAGCATTGCTCTTAAAAATTAAAATTCAAGGCTACTTTTTTTTAAAGTGTCTTCCATTTTATTCCTCACTTAAATGCAAGATCCTAATGGAACATAACATTCCTTTTTTTAATATTGTTGTAATGATAGGGGATTAAACACTAAAAGCTTTTGTGTTTTTTCCCCCCTTGTACTCAGACAATTAATATTTGGAAAACATATGATTTTACAGTGGACGCTGTAATTACAAGAATTTAAAGTTTGTGCTTAAATGCCAATCTTTTTCTCTATTTCAGAACACCCAGATGATAAAGGAGATTTGTAGATGGAAACCAGTTGCAGTTTTGCACACCACTGTGTTCAGAGATCACAGAGATATGATCATGCTTATTGTATAGTGCTGGGGAAAATGAAGATGTTTGGTGGTGAGCAAAACAGTGGCAGAAGCTGAACAATGTTTAGCTTTTCTGATTTTCTGTTCTGATAGACTCACGCAGACTAACTTTTATCTCCACATTGATACTGTCTGGTGATCAAGACATATCAACATATCTAAAAATCACAAAATTAGTTGAAACTAGATTTGTTTTCTTTCTGGTGGACTACAGCAGAAACAACGCCTTAAGCATGATTAGGTCTTATCGCTGATTGCACCCACCCATCACTTTTTTTGTGGAACTAGTAATGATGTTTAAAAAGAAATATGGGATCAGAAAAGATTGTCTTTGTTCATAGTGAAAGGTGTTTTCACCACAGATGAATATGCCAGTTTTTAGGAGGCTTTTAGTTTTGCAAACTATTCCTGTTTTAAGCTATGTATCCATGTATGACATATTTTAAAACAAACTGTGATGAAATTTGGAAACATTGTCATTACCTCCCTCATGTAGTGGTCACACATTTGTTCTAGCACAGCTAATAAGCTGACCATCTGAGTTAACACTACAAAGAAAAAAAAAGACCAAATAACCTTCACAAGTACAAGCTAGTGTGACATTGAATACAAGCCAGCCATTGCGCTTCTATTCATGTATTATTTCAAGCTAGACTATTATGAAGATTTCTTGGATAGTAGTTCATTAAAGGAAGGGCAAGTGTTAAGGGCGACATGGACCCCAACGGCCAATTAGTGCTAAGAGACTGATGACGATTCCCTCCGCCTTAGTTCAGATGATTGCAACCGGCTCCCAGTCTGAACTGGTCTGATTGAAGTATTACCTCCCTTGACCTTATAATTTTATACACACGCGAGTGTTGAAGTGAGGTTACGGATGAACTTTTGCTGTTGTCAAAAAATTTTCGTTTTTCTCAAATGGAAGACGAATTTTGATTATCTTATCCTGGCCATAACCAATTATGTTAGTGATCATTATTACACACAATATATCATTCATAACAGATCCCTCTATTTCTGATGGCATATGCAGCTAAGCACAGAAATCAACAATTTCCGTGATTGTAAATGTATGACACTGGCTGATAAATGCAAATCTTTTTACATGCCGGTCATTTGGATTAGTTTTGTGATGACTGAAATGATGCATTTTTTGCAGATTTTTTTATGATGACCATTATGGTGCAGTTGGTAAATGACCCTTGTGCTTTGTAGTGGAGGTACTTTTAAAAGATGACAGTTCAGTGGTGACGAGTTTGTTTTAGTAGTTGCTTTTTTAACTCCAGAGGTCACACACTTTTGGGGAATGATTGTACATTGTCCCATAGTTCATGTTTGGTATTACCTGGGCATTGATTGTTCTGCATTTTGAGATGTTTTCCAGAGTGCAACAAACATGAAGACAATACTGTTAGCTACTCCTCTTTTACATTCTTTTCTCAAATGTTTCCAATATCAAAACTTAAGTATTAATGCAAAAACAGGATATTAAAATGTTTTATAGATTTCCTAGAAATATTCTTAGTTATGGGATGAGACTTTTTTTTTTGACTTGGTTTTAGTTACCGATAATAATTAATGTGTGGTTCACATGATATTGTTTACTTTTCTCACCATGAAGTTGATTGTAGAGTAGAGGTTACTTTTGGGAAATGCAGAATACAATTCCTTTGTTAAAATAATGATATATTTGCATTGAAGATGCTCTTTATATACAGACTCCTCAAGAGGTCAGAGTGCAAAGTGTCACTCTATTGCAGGGCTTTACTCGTATCTATGTGGCATTTAAAACAATCTAGTCAAGAAGGATTTTTATGGTCACTGAATTAACATCAGTAGTTTGCTGTTTGGTGCAAGGTCTCGTTTGGAACGAAGTATGATTATGAGATTATAGTGAAGTGCAACATGAATGTTCCTAATTAAGTAAAGAGTAGCCTTGGTGCTTATATTTTTAGATATGAAGTATTGTTTTGTTTGTATGAAATACTCCTTGGAGTAGCTGACTTAGATCCCATGAATTATTTGGGAGTGAGTGGAGCTTATATGTACGGCATATAATTTTGCTTTGAAATAATGTGACTGGACTCACTGGCTGGTAGTTTCAGGATAATGGGCGCATAAGGTCACCTCTGAGGTAGTGGTGTACTGAAAAAAACATAGGATGGAGATCAGTAAGCGCATGAAGGAACAAAAAAAAAAGGAAAAAGACAGAAAAGAGGGCACACATGCGTTACAGCCCTACCATCACGTGCCATGACAAAAATTGAAACTGGGAGCATGACATGACCTCAGCTTCCCTCAGTATTTTTGGAGACTGGTATATTATTCCTGTCGTGGCTTCATTCCCCTCTGCAGACACCACTGCCACAGAGCATCATTTCCCTACGAAAATATGGGAGTTGCGAGGAGGAAGGTGCAACCAACCATATTTTTTGTTATCCTGTAAGTATTTTTTCGTCCAGCCGGGCAGTGGGTTCACGACGGTGAAGCTACTTCGCCTCCATCGTTGTCTTTAACATCACTGGGGAAGTGCGCTGTGAGAATGTGCCGTTTGTATTGCTCTTGTTTCGATGTTAATTCCATTCTGACTGATTGCTTTGATGTGTATAACGAACACATTATGTTTGCAGTTAGGTCATTTTTGTTTGGTTTGTTTTACACAACAGGAGGCCAGTCAGGAAATATCATTAACGATATTAGTTTTTCAACGAACAATTCAGTTTGGTTTGCTTTGCTTTGAGTGGTAGATTGGATTGTCTTTAGGACGAAACATAAACATTACGATCGTCAGGATTTTGTTGTATGTGCTGCGTGAATTAAAGTAAATTAGTTCTTACTGTAGTACAAAGGTGCTTAAGAGAAGATAGTTTTATTGCAAGGTTCATTACCATGCATCACTGCCTTTCGACTTCTCTGCACCTTCTCAACCGTGGAGATAACTTGCTGTCCCATACTTATACGTGAGTGGTCCTCTAAGTTAATTCCATCCCAACCCCTCAGTCCCAACTTTCAAAGTTTGTTGGCTGTTTTTAGGTTTATTTTAAACTGCTGTTTCTGCTCTCACAGTCGCAAGACTTGAGATGTGGCATTGATAGTCGTCAATTGGTTTCTTTCACAATTTTTGCGGAATTACTGAGGACACGAAGATTTCAACCACTTTGTATCAGCTGTTTGTTGGAGTCCTCAATTTATGTCTGACGTTTAGAAAGCCTAGTAGATTTTCAATTTAGCATACCAAACACTGCCTGGAATGTACATTTTAACAAACTTTTCAAAACAAAACGTGTTTTGCTTTCTCGAATGTCTTTGTTTTGAGTAAAAAGTTTTAATAAGACTTTAGAATTTATTTTATCAAATTTTAGTCTATTTAATCATTTTGTCGTTCGTAGGGTCATCTTTAGATGATCTGACTTGGGGATCTGTTAGCAGTGGTTATGACATGTTACACTAAAAAGTGTTAAACTATCCATTGTACAGCGTCCCCAGTCACAGACGGCGTGACAGTCTTTCACCGGGTGAAGGGATAGTGCCATTCTCCTACCCGACATGTGAACAAGTCTTTCCCAGCATGCACCGTTCTGGTCTCGGACATGCTATTCTTTCTCTGCACGTGGCATCTGTTTACAGGGCTGGCTGTCTTGCCGTGATGTAGCCTTAGTTGCTGACTCGGTGTTAAACACCAATTCCCACCCCTCCCAGCATGCACCCGGCCCTCTCTTCGCGTACCTTCACCTCTACCCTATCTCTACTTCGGTCAGCTTATCAGTTAGAGTGTTAACCAGTCTACCTCCGCCATCTATAGCGTATTTATACCCGTGAAGTAAAGTGGGGGCTAATGCACCTGTCCAGTAATTTTTGCCTACAAAAGAAGGAAGATAGAGCACGCATGCACCCACAAAGACACCCACACCTGGCGGCACGCACACAAAGCCAACTGTTACTGACTGGCAGCTAGTCGCCGTCAAATCACTGGATTCCTCCTTCCTCTCTTCCTGTTTCTTCTCCGTTACTTCCCTCCCATTGTCAGAGGACTAGCAGTTTCTGGTGCTTGGAATCAAATGGCACGCGTTCATCAAAACACAACGGAACTTTTTTGTCGGCGAAGTACCTTTTTTCATGTTACATTGTACGATCCCGAACGATATTAATAAAAGTCATTAATAACAGGTTTTGACCCCCAGTCTTGTTTTGTGCACTGAAAATGAGTGTGATCTGGGAAAGTTATTGGTTGTGCCAATGTTTCGGAGAGAGAAAATTGCAAGATTGTTTACGTGGACTGAGGAGAATTAAAAAATTGTGATTGGTAGTCTGTTCATGCTGTGTAGAACAAGTAAGACCTCAAGAAAATCCTCCCTAAAATAATACATCTACTAGTGTCATTCTGTAATAATTTTGATTGTTGGAGCTCACCCGTTAAATGCGAGGATGACTGTTGGCCTCATTTAAAAAAAAAAATTCAAAAAGTAATGTTTTTTTTTCTATGAGTGGTTGAATGTACTTATTGTACATGAATGTGACAACTAGCTATGAACACTCTTAAGTTCTTCGGAGTTTATGATTCCACGACGAAACACCTCGTTTCTAAATTTTGTTCGATGCTCCAATCGCGACTTGGCTTTTAAAAAAAATTTGTTTTCTGAACATGAAAGTATCCTCAGCTTTTCCGGTTCTATGACTGCATTTCGTTCATAAACAGATTAACCCAATAGTAATAATAAAAATACACGTGCATGCAAGTCTGACATTTAGCCTATGCCGGAGTGTGTGATAATGTCCTGATGCCTAGCGGATGTCGGCTGTAAAACGCAAAAAATAAAAAGCTTTGGAAAGGGAAAATGTTGCGTATAGTTTATCTCTGGTAAATAGTCCCTGCTTGGACGTGTGCGTCCTTGTATACCTCAGTTCTTTGTTGTTGTTTTGTCCTGACACTCGCCATGCCGTGAGCGGGACACTCCATGAAAGAGAAAAGTTTGCCACAAAGAACTCGGCACACGACGAACAATAAACAATTTCTTACAAAATGATGACTAGGAAGAAAACAACAAAAACAAATCAAATTTACATTGACAGGACTATATTTTCAGTCATAAGTTTTTGTTTGTTCTGTTTTTGTTTTCAAGTGTTCATATACAAGTCCTTGAACTCGCCGCATCGATCTCCACGTGAATAATGCACAGGCCGGAGGATCAGCGCCTTCATCTCGTGCCGACATCGATCGTCGTTGTGAATAATGGATTTGGCGAGAAAAAGCGAATCTGGGATTAAAATAAAATTCATTCATTCGGCTACGCATTCAGTCATCCTTTCATTCGTTGTTACGGCAATCTCGCCCTCTAGGAGTCGTTCGTGCAGAGTAAAGGAGGCAGGTAACAGGGTCACGGGGAGATCGGATATGTGAAGCCAGTTGTGGGGGAAAAAAATAAGATACGTTAGGCCAGTTGGTAAAGTGTAGGATACGTCCAATTGCGGGTGAAAAGTATATGGTACATTAAGTAGATTAATGTAGGTTAATGTAGATTAATCCAGGCTTTATTAGGCAACTCATAACCAAGACGTAAGCCAGGGGAGGGAACTGTCGTTTTGGGATTGGGAGAGATCTTTGGAGCCATGGCCAATTAACATAGCCCATGTGAGAAACCAAAACTATCTTACTGGGTTGGTTAGATTCATAGAAAAGTGTAACCAATTTAATGAGATTTCGCGACATGGGGTAGAGGGGGAGGTAACAACGGAAAACGAGCGACCAGCTGGAGGTATCCAGCCCGGTTGAGCAGGTGTACGTCCAGAGAGGTTCTTGTGCCCTGAAGGAAGATCTGAACCCATAACAGGCACCACGCACAGAAAAAAAAGAACTTGCTTTAGTCTGGATTTGAACCTACGACCTTTATATGCTCACTACAGTGATGAGCGTTCTCCACTGAGTTTCTGTAATGACAAATATTTTGTTACTTCAGAGATAGTGCAAAACACGGATGAGGTTGGCATCTTATGCTGATGAGAAAGGAGGATAACTTCCTAAATGATAGAAACTCACGAGGATTGCTATACTAATCACTCATTAGTTCAGACCACACAAGATCAACAATCTACCACAGGTGGCACAAACGTAAGAGGATTGCCTCTTCCTCTTCGCCCCTACTTCCACCCTAAGATATTGATCTTTGAAACGAAATATCGATTATCGCTCAGAGATTTTACTATTCGTACCTTGAACTAAATCGATTCATTTCTAGCAAAGTTTTCCACTCGAGGTTGCCCTTCAGCTGCTGAGTAATTGAGTGTAAAACGGATCCAGAAAGCGCTTCGTTGGTGTAAATGGGATGCTTGCACGACATGGCCGCCTAAGTGGCAGGTGACTGAGAAAGAAGAGTAATGATCGGTGCACTTGTTGTGCCTTGGCCTCATCAACAGACAGCAGCGACGAGACGGCAAGTTCCAACTGCCACAGGAGAGAAGCCAGCCCTCGTTCCCTCCCGCCTCCTACCAGGGTCATAGGTCAAGTGTTCCACAAATTAATAGCCGTGCGGCGGCTCACTATGTCTAGAGACCAACTCCTTCCGCCTGTTCCCTATCTTCTTTGATAATCTGGGGGATGTGCATGTGGAGTCTTCTACTCACGAACCCCAAACAGACGATACAGTTTAGAACCGTTACATTCTCTGATTTGTTTTCTCTAGGGACGGTTGTCCAAACACGTGCCCAGTGGGTGAAGGATGTGGGCAGGGTTAGCGGGCATGTCTGGTTTATGTTTGTACATGCGCAGTGGTGGATACACTCAACATTGATCAAATGCTAGAGTTGAATTTAAACACATTTTTCAACTCGCCTGTATTTATATCTACAGTTCAATCTTATGCGCATGGGCAGGCTTTGATCGGACACAAATGTAGGCTTCCAACCCTGACTGAGCTGAAGATGTGAAAGTTCATTGAAAGCGACATGTGAATGAGTAGATTGCACCTGAAATATTTTGTTGCTTATATGACACTAAATATGAGTATCATTGTATTTTTATGTTGTATCAAGTGTAGTTTGTGATTTTTCATATTTATACAGATATCAAAATTCCACGGACCATCTCAGATGCATGCAAGTGTAAACAGTTATTTGGTAGTTCCACGTGTCTTGATGACCCTACTACATAAAAGAATTATGCACATGATAACAAGCTAAATAATTAAGATTGAAGGAAAAGGCAAGAGTACTGAGAAGCTTAGTTTAGACAATAGATACTGATAATACCTTGGAAACTGTAGACAATGATAGCTTCTAAAACATTTTCCCTCAAATTTCAGGTTTGCAAAACAGTCCATTACTTACAAACGTTTCTAAATTACAGCTTTGCAGGCTGAGAAGGAGACTGTATTGTTTTGCTGTCATTAGAAGGAGGTTCCATTTTGTGCTGTTGATTAAAGTTCCTGGCATCCTTTCGACTTGCGAGTTTACTGTCAGCTTCTTAAATGATAAAAGTGATGAAGAAATTGAAGAGGACGAGAGTACAAAAAGTAATACACAATTCAAATGTTGCAGCTACATGTTCGAAACTGTCAAACCTATCTCTGTACGTGAAACGAAAAAAAGCTAAATGAACATCCTTCAGAGTCTCTGATTTAATTTGGTTGTATGGTAATCTCTTGACACCCTAAAATATTCCAAACAGCAAATTGCAAGCTGTCCGTGGCTTCTCTCAGATGCCAAACTACAAATTAGGGTCCCGCTAGCTAACCAGCCGGCAATGCAAGCTCCCGGCATCGCTCGACACTTAGTAAATAACTCTTGGTATGTCACGAGCTACGAGGTCATCCTGAAAAGTTTCTGGTCGAGGCTCGAGGGGGGGGGGAGTACTTTGAAGGGGAAATCATGCAGTTTATTGTTTGGAATTGAAATATATTGTTTATGACACCAGTCCGGTTACTTTCAGACCTACTTCGTAGGATCTGTTTCATTCTCAAAAGAGTATGCAGAAATGGCGGCCTTTGTCAACCTTCCGGTGATGTGTTTTTAGATGGTTTCTCAGTAAACAATTCTTTTGAAACCCGATATTGCGAGTGGATAGCTTTTAGAAAACCAGTGTATATCATTTAAGCCTAACTTGCTAGTTAATTTCCATCCCCTTTAAACGCAAGACTGTTCGTTATCCCCGTTAACTATAATAAAAAAAAATTTCAGGGAATATGAGATTGATATTACTTATATTTACGTTCCTTATATAGATTAAATATAGTTTCTTTATTGTTTATTTTGCATATTTCTGAAGTTGTCCTATTTGTTCCAAACAATCATTGTTGCTTACTGCGAGCGACAAAACAATTGCCCCAACGCCCGTGTCCGCCACACAGGAATGATGATGTGCAGCAGGCGGGCCAGTCATTGACAGTCACGACAGAGAGCGGGGGAAGAGTTGCTGTTGTCGTAGTTGTTCCAACAAGGGCTGCAGGCTGCTGCACGGTGCAGAGGAATCGAGCCGCGCTCCCTGTGCGTCGGTGGGTTGCTGCAGCTCGCACTGCCGCAGTTGTCGGTACAGCGCGATGCTGCAGTGCTGCAGTGTATTGACAGCGGCAGCGGCGCCACTGGCTGCAGGATGTGGAACATGTCAACAGCAGCGACAACAGTCAAGCTAATTTTCACCCGCTTTGTCGGCTATCCCTCATATGTATATATACAAACGCTGTACATGATACATAAACATGACATGCTGCTCTTTCCAACAATGGTTAATTAGGATCAAACCATATAATTAAGGACTTCTCTCGGCATCCGCAAACTCTCTTCGTCAACCCAAAATTTGAAATACCAGCAAATGTTTGATTCAGTTATGTGTGTATGCCAGAGAGAGAGAGAGAATGGGTGTGTCCGCACTCGTGTACATATATTCATTTATGTGTGTCCTCGTTTCTGTGTGTAGGGGGAGGAGGGTCTGTTTGTACGTGTGTCAGTGTGTGTATATGTGTATGTCTATGAATGCAGCTCACCCATTGCTATTTTATGCTCATAATATTTGGCCAGGTTGTCGTGAGGGATGATAGCTGAGCATGAAGTGAAAATTTACTGAGGAAGAAAATAAGTCTATCGGTCACTGGATGTTGATGTAACACTGAATGTTCGACTTTCTGTCTTTACGCAACTGTGTTATTTGTGTGCTAAATGTGTGTGTGTGTGTGTGTGTGTGTGTGTTGTGTGTGTGTGTGTGTGTGTGTGTGTGTGTGTGTGTGTGTGTGTGTGTGTGTGTGTGTGTGTGCTAAATGTGTGTGTGTGTCTGTGCTAAATGTGTGTCTGTGCTAAATATGCTTGTGTGTGTGTGCTCTTAATGCGTGTGTGAGAGAGAGAGACTCACAAGCAGACTGAGTGCCAGAGCCCGGCACGACAAAAGCAGCCGACACATTTGTGGAGCTGATTACCTGCCCCTGACATTACGTGCACGCGTGTGTACGCGCGTGTATGCGTGTGTATGCTTGTGTATGCTTGTGTATGCTCTACGGCTCGCCTCCCACAGTGCACTTGGAAAAAACCACCAAGGACAACATCTTTCAAGGACACTAGCTGATGAAGAAGTTACAGAGCACTCCTGCTACAAATACTAATGAAATAATTTCTGTGTGCATGTGTGCCAGTATGCATGCGTGTGTGTGTCCTTTTCTCTTCACTTCTTTGTTTTCTCCCACTTGTCTCTGCCTCTCTCTCTCCATCATGCTTTATTTCTTTCTTTCTCTCGTACCCCTATTTCTTACGCTTAGTCTTTAAAACATTTTACCTATATACCGGCCATTTTACGAAAAATAGAAGAGAGGTCACTAATTTCTGCTGGAAACTTACTGGAGTGAAGTAACTGTTAATAGTGGCTTGTCGAAAAGTCTATCCATCTCTCTCTCTGGTTTCTCTCCTCCATCTCCGACATCTATTCCCTCACCTCCTTCTTTTCCTGCTATCCCCCTCAACCTCCTCCACCCACGTTTCCTCTTGTCTCTTGATGTCCTTAGTCTTCACCCCCATTCCCATCTTGACAGCCCCTATACAAACACTAGCGAAGCCCGAAGCTTGCAATCATTTTTTGGGAAGGAAGGGGGAGGGTCGATGCACGCACGAATATTCACGCGCGCACATATACACGAACGCGTGCAAACACGAGGCTGCCAGCCCCGCAAGTCTCGAACTCCTTGTTGCACGCGCGCGGCTTTCTCTCCAGACCACACCACAGCGGGGGATTCAACAACTTCAGCCACACAGGACAATCAGAGAGCTGCACAGGACATTAAGCAAGTTGGCTTGCCCGCCACTCCCGTCGGCGCTAGCCTGCACGTGCACATGCATGCAAAAGTAAGCGGCGCGTGCAACAGTCGAGGGGGAGGGCGATGCGACGCAGACGCTGGTGATGAATGTGACGTCACTTTTTTTTGAAGTCGAAAATCCAGCTCCGGGCGCCGTCTGATCGTGGTGGTCAAGACATTCAATAGCAGCGGATCCTGACTGCCCTTGGATGCTGGTTCTTCTTGGACTGTGAACCAGTCTTGGTTGCTGACTCTTCTTGGCTCATGGTTCGGTGCTGAACCTGCTGCAGCAGTAGAGACGCGCGCGCGCACGCGCGACGAGTTGTTTGAGTAGCGACGCGACGAAGTGGAAGATAAATCACTTGTTTTTGACCGGGTGTGAAACGGAAGGTTCTGGGAAAGGGGTGGACGAGGGAGAGAAGTTTCAACGCAGAGGCAGACATGCGATAGGGGGCGCTAGCGTGCGCACACGCACAGGGACACAAAGGATTTGTGCCGCGCACGACGACCCTGGCATAGCTGCAGCAGCAGCTGTACGGCGCGTGTCGCTGAAGTAGCGACAGGAGGAGCAAGCCGCGGAGCCTGCTCCCCCTCCCTTGCTTCCCCGAGGCAGGAGCGAGCGGACTGCATCCAGCACGCGCCACCGTCACCAGCGCTAGACGCACCGCTGCCCTACATACACCACCGCCAGCTTTCACCGCCTTTTCACCAACAGCCGTGAGAGCCATCCATCACATGCCG
The DNA here is from genome assembly GCF_003073045.1 of Pomacea canaliculata. Lineage (NCBI taxonomy): Eukaryota > Metazoa > Mollusca > Gastropoda > Architaenioglossa > Ampullariidae > Pomacea > Pomacea canaliculata. Next base: position 9,533,111 of record NC_037590.1, read on the forward strand.
GGCGGACTGGACTCTCGTGTGAGACCGTGACTCCCATAGCAGTAGCAGCAGCGACAACACAAACATGCATTGGCGACAACAACAACATCAGTGGAAGCAGAGCGCGACTTTGCCACTGCCGTGAGGGGGTGGACATGCAGCGCTGGAAATGACTCTTGACCCTGACTTACATAAAGAAAAAAAATCACTTGGCTAAAGCCACGAGTAGCCACATAGTCTATCGATTAAGTAATCGTGTTTGATTTTCCACTCCATCACTGCTCCAGATCCTGTTAGAAAACGCACTTTTTACTGGAGAGAGGCGTAGTCGCAGACCCGGTCTACACTACCAGGGGAGACAAGCCGCAGGCAGACAAGGAATGACGGACGGTCCGGTCGTTGTTAAATCAAGAAGTCCAACGGACAGAAGGTCAGTGCAGGTCTTTGTTGACCAACAACCACAGTCTTGAGGAAATTCTGCTGCAACGTCCCCGCTCCTTCCCTCCACCCATCCCGGCGCGCACTCCGCCAGGGGATTGAACCCTCGACCGTTGCTTCCTCCCAGTCCGTCAGCAGGAAGCGCGTCGTCGTAGTCGTGGCCGCTGCAGCCTTCGCCCCTGGGATTAGCTTCCGGCAGACATGGGTCGGTGCCGCTTTCGACCTTTGACCTACCGCATCGGGGTGTTTCTCCTCTTGCCTGCCTTTCTGTTGGTGGCGGCGGGGTATGGCCTACCCTATTGGCTGCGCTTCAGCCGAGGCTGGACTCAGGGTCTGTGGCACATCTGCTCGCCGGATAAACCCAGTCCTTCTGGATGCACCCTCCTCGATAATGTTGATGGTAAGTCAGTCTTCTCTGCCTTGCGATCATCCCTCCCACTTTGTAATCCACTTCTTTCCCCTGGTAACAAGTATAAACATGAACAAATAGAGCAAACACAGCAAATTTTAAATTTTGAAACCCAGTTGAGTTCAGAAGCCAGTGGACAGTTCAACAGGTGAGAAGATGTGTATTTCAACAGGTGAGACGCATGACAACGTGACAATAATTTCATTTCTCATCGAATGTGAACAATAATTGTTTATTCTGTGTCTTTGATCCCTTTTGCACCCAGTCGAATTTTCCTGTCTTACTGAACACTGAATTTCTCTGAACCCTTGCTCCACTCTGATCACATGCTTATTACTAGACCTGTCTAGTTTACTCCCTTTACTACAATCTTAATATATGCCTGTACCAGGACTTTAATTACGACAGTGACAATCATCTGTGTCAGACAAGCAGCTTGCAGACACAGGTGTTCACACTATTTTATATCAAGTATTGTGATTTATTGATTCAATAATACGACCTCCCACACCTGCCTAATATATCAGGTTGTCACCAGAGAGGTCTGTGAATGTCACGCAAAATTATGGGGTTCGATGAGACATCATGGTGCAATCTTCACCTCCCTGACTTTGCCTTGTTATATGTGCTAACACTGTCAGGATATCAGATATCCTGCTCCTAATCCTGTCCTAACTTGTAGACAAAACCCTGCAAGGGCAGGAAAAATTACTGGTTAATGATAATATGGAGTCAGCTGTGCGTGCGTGTATTTTTGTGCTCCCATGTGTGTGTGTGTGTGTGTGTGTGTGTGTGTTTGCGCACATGTGTGCATTAGGATGTCGAGGGTCTTTATCAGGAGCTGCCCCAGTGGACCCTACTGCACGCACCGTCTGCTAGCCAAGGATTACGGGTGTATTAACAGAACAACGAGGTCGACTTTGTGCAGAGATAATGGCGGGTATCACTCCAACAACCGTGGCTTCAGTCCGAGATATATAGTGACAGATATTAGTTCGCGTCTCAAGCTGAAGCGCGCGTTGGCGGTGTGAAAATCTTAATAATAATGATAGTAATAATGGATAATACTGCGACATTATCCTTGCCTTTCAGATGTTGTGCAGGTTTCAGTTCTGTCGGGGCGTGAAGGTCTAGTGGACTGTAACACGCTTTTCTAGTGCACGATATTATTTCCCAAATCTGGGTAAACAGCTTCATTCTGTTCTCGAGATACAAACATCTACATGCAAAGCAACAGGTCAACCACACATGTCACGATTGTATATGGATGTGTTTTCTTTAAAACAACCCTCTCCCCAGTCATTCTGTCTTCGAGTGTAAATATTTAGTCTTATGAAGTCTTACACAGCCTACTGAAATATCGTGGCATTTAATGGCTAAGTAATTAAAAAAATTGATTAAGCTCGAATCTGCACAGGTATATTTTATTCTCTACCACACCTAGCTCTTCGTAGGCTACCGTGGAGAACTTTGTCTGTTTGATGACCATCCACGTCTAGGATCTTTGCATCTACCAATTTATAAGGCAGATGTGTTTCGAGCCTCTCGTCCTTGTCCTCATTATCACTATCGTTGCCATCATATCACTATTGCTGTTGTTGTAGCTGCTGCTGTACTGAACCAAACTGCACTTTCGCCTCGTCACACCCATATACCCGTCCAGAGCAAACAATGTACCCCGGTCTCCCCCCTTTAGCTGGCGGAAGGCGTGATGAAGGCCATGCAGCGCTAACTAGCAATCACGTGGGCTTAGCACCACAGTGCGCATGCGTGCAAATGTCGCACGAGCCACTTACAGGCGAGATAATGGGCGAGCTCCCTCTTGGCGCCGCGTGGCGCAGACAATCACGTGAGCCGCTTTGAGACTGAAGTTTGACATTAGCGGCCTGCTCCCCAACTTCACATGTTTTGTTGTTGTTATTTTATGGAGGAGACGTTGCACGAGCCCAACCCCTCTCTCCAGTTTATGCCTCGCGATCGGCGTTTACATTTGGCGACGGAGAAAAATTATGGTTCCAATATTCAGGATGCCCTTTGGGGCAACTTTTTGCCAATGGAAACATGAAATCCGATGGTCAGCAAGAAGATGAAGGTCAGGGTGTGTGGATTCAGATCTCGCCCCTCCCACCGGTACATCTTTTCTCTCTGGATGCTTCTCTTGTTCATATGGTTGAATTAGCTCGTGGAAAATATTATCTAGACGAGATCTGAACCCATGGCATTCAATTTAATTGGTGACAATCGCTGTAACCTTTATGACACTCTGAGACGAAAAGTCAGGGGAGAAAGTTAAGTACAACAGACAAAACCAGGTCAAGCCAAACATTGTCTGTTTTGGGTAAACAACACGTTGATGGAAGCAGTGTATTGATAAGGTCCTAACAAATAACCAATCAAAGCTCTACGAATTCGCCAACAGCAAGTAGTCTTTGCTTTAAAAAAAAATTTTTCAAAAAATGCAGAACACCATCCCATCAAAAAAAAAGCGGAGAAACAACAGAAAAAGTAATAGAGGGGAACAGTATAAAAATCAACCATCTGTGAGCTGGCAGGTCAATCAATGCTTAACGAATATTTTGCTATCGCTCAGAAGGCCGGTACTCCTACATCTCCGCATCCCGAAGTACGTTTATCAGACGGTGGTGAACCCGCCTTCACAATGCCTTCGTTAGCCTTGGCGGACATGCCTCGACCCTCACTTCTCTGGAATTGTGCCATGTATGTCAGAACAGGGATTTTCTTATCTTGAGCCGAGCAGTGATGGCGCTGGCAAAGAAACAGCCAAGGATTTCTAGATTGCGGTGGTTGTCTTTGGTGGCGGATGTTCGAATGGAAGAAACCAAAAGCAAAGGATCCAGAAGTTGATAATGTGGATTTTGTTTTTCCTTTTTTTCTTTCTCTCTTCCTGCTTTTCCTCTACATTTCTCTACTTCTCTTTTTTCTCTTCCGGTTTTTCCTTTCTCCCCTGACATTTGTTCTGTTATTTCTCAACGCATCCCGAGGAGCCGAAGAGTTCAAGGTCTAGCAACAAAATGCAATAATTTTTGTGAATCGGCTTCATAAAACATTTCACATTGAACACTTGAACAGTTTCTCAATCCTAATGAAAATTAATCTACTGTACTCTGTGTGTATATTTTCGTTCAGAAAGTCAGTCCGTTTCCAGAACAGTTTCTCAGAAGATGATTTCAATCCCAAGTAGCCCTTAGCTGAAAGATACCAGAATTTCTGAGTCAAAATGAAAATAAAACATGAAGTCCCGTGAATGTGCGTGTGATAGAACATTTTGAAGGAATTTTAGAGGTTTGCTAAATACATGAATTTGCCACCACAAAAAAAGTTGAGAGCAAACAACTCTTGTCGAAGACTAACATTTGTAGACAAATTTCAATGTACAACACGAGGCTAAACGACTTCACTTTTCAGAAACATGCTTCTCGAAAACATGTTAGAGGAACAGAATTTCCTTTTCATCTATTTCCGAATCGTGCTCATTATGCATTGTGTTCTGTAGACGAACAGTTCGATCCAGAAGTGAAGGTCTCTGTTGCTAAAATCCCATATTTAAATATCATTATAAGCCAAATAGTTTGAAACGCAAACATTATGCATTAGTTGGCATTCTTACCGAACGTGGAAAGTATATTAGTATACATGAGTGGCGAATGGGAAATATTTTATTTATTTGTTGACACCTCACCAATACACACTGCTAATTATACGTTGCATCAATGGGCGCTTGTCGTGAGCCCACACTTGTCTGAATTCGTCATACATTTCTTACAGACACCGTCTGGACACAATCGTGTTCTTTTGTTAAACATATCTGACTAGAAAGAACAAGTGAACGAAAAAAAAATCCGTTGCTTGGCCTGGAGCACTTTTTAAAAACAGTTTCTGAGGTAAAACGGAGACTTCCACGATGAGCACTTTGCAAGTCTGTTTCAAAAGAGCAGCCCGCCTTTCTGGGCCAATTAGAGTTAATGACTATTGATTTTGCCGAGGCCCGGGGGTGGGTAGCGAGCATCACGAACCGGGGGGACGACCTTGAGAGGCGTGCTCCACATCGGAGGATGCAACGGGATGGAGAGAGCTGAGCGCGCGACGAAAGGGATTGTGCACGTGACGTGCTCTGTGTACGATGCCCGCCAGGACAATCTCATTCTCAGGCTCCTGGCTTTTTTTTTTTTTGGCACCTTCCTCTTGCGATTTGCTAAAAGCTCTGGTTCGTCGGGAGAAGAAGGAGAGACATTTACTTCTTCTCAATAGAAGAGTTTCAGCATGACGTCTTGTGGAAGGGTTATGGGGTCACGTGACATTATTTCGATAATCCTGTTGTCCGAAACGTTTTATTAACACGCTGATTGTCTGAGCATTCGCCTGAGTAGTTCACACGAAACTGAAGAAAAGTGATGAGATTTTCAACGTCTGGGAGGGTTGAAAAATAAAACAACACTGAAGACAAAGCCCATCAACATGAACATCCTTAACAGTAAACTTCCACTTCAGTAAGCTCAACTCGCTAAAGATGGGAATCTAAGTTGTTGTTTTTTTTTAAAGTGGGTTAGGGTACCGAGAAAGAACATTGCAAGCATTTTGCTCTTCAGCTGAGAATCCAGCTGGAACAAAGGCACAGAGTATGGCAACCACGAGGGTACCATGTGGAGATAACACTGCTTATCGCGATTCTGTGTGAGTTGTTTCTCTTATTACAATGTTGTTGACGGTCTAGCAGACGTGAGTTCTTCTCCGCTTCTTAAGATGGAGATCTTAATCCCTACTTATCTGTAAATGTGAACATAAAAGTGGAAATGTTTTAAACAGATGGCTTGTACCGCTTTGCATGACCATGGGGTAGAAACTGGGGAAAATCTGGACGAGCAAAGACGTTGGCAAAGGAGTAATTTCTCAATGACAGCTGGAGCGAAATCAAAGCCTTCAGTACAGCCATCGACTAGCGGGTGGAGACAACTCCAGTGGTAACAATGTACAAGACACACACTTTTAAAATCTCTACACAAAAGATTTCCGCGAGTTGGACAACAAAGGACGGGGACTTCAACTACATGCAAAAAGAGCGTGGAGCGTATGTGTGTTTACATAACCAGTTCCAGAAAATTTATTATTATTTGTAGAAATGGCGAGTTGTGCGCCTGGTTGCACCCTGACAGAAGAAAGATTCTAACAAATCTTTTCAAGTGTAAGTATGCTGTTTGATGTTTTTTGCATACTTTGTGAATGAAAATGTAAACATTTGTTGAAACATACTTGTCATCGATCAGTGCCAAGCGCTTCCGCACATTACAAGTTACATTTGAAGATTTTTCAAAGAAGAAATTATATTTATTTAATGTCTGAAACTTAAAACAATTTTTCATTACAGATGATACGATGTTAATAATATGATATAGTGTTAACATTGATGAAGACATTTTAGGTAAATAATAAAGTTTGGAACGCTGTAAAGCAATGGAAAATTAGTACAGCAGAAGCTTATTGCGTTCATGTACCTTACATTGCTGGTAAATTAATTTCAAGAAAAGTGCATTTAATCAAAATGAATTTTTTTTTTACATGTAAAGGTGTGTTGACATTTTCAGGTTACCATCAGATCCATCATGGAGGGCTTTGTGTTGAAGAGCTTTCAAAAGGTTTGGTCATGGAAATCAGTCTTTGAAATCAGTCTTGAGTAATCAAAGACTGTATTATTTAAACACCATCAAGACTTGTTAGTTATTGTATTTATCGCTAGGGGAATAGGGTGTTAATAATGCAAGTTTAGCCAACAGCAGTTTCTTTGTGTAGGAAACAGTCATAAGGTATCATCGATTTAGCCAGGGTGTGAATGAAATAGAAGATAAGGCTAAAGACGACAATACAGCGGCTGTTCGTTTATTTTTTAAATCCCTGGTGGCTGTGTAAAATTTCATTAACTTTACAGACATTCTTTTCCATTTTGCATTTTGGTAACAGTTTTATTGCTCCACAGAGCAGATGCCATTAATGTGTACAGTCTTCTAAAGTTCTGTCATTTTATAATGCTTTCAGCTTCTTTGATACAGATATGCCATATTGCTTTCTGTAATGCCTACAGCTTTATACAAAAGCCTTTTATTAAAGTTGTTTCAATATTGTTTACAGAAGTAACAGTAATATAAATTAATGTTATCATATTCTTTGTTGTGAACAGTGTTTTAGAGCTAGCACTTATACTTGGTTTATTAACTTGCCAGGATTAGTCAGGATTACATACTTTCATTATTATATATTTTAATAGTTGAAAAGAGAATAATAACACCTTGTCAGTTATAATTCCAACAAAGAATTGGTTATCATGATTTTCCATTTATGTGAAAATAAATTCTTAATATTATGTTTGTGTGAATGGGAATGGAGGCATCAAGTCTCTGTGCATGCTAAATGTGTATTTTTTTAATCCCAACCCATTCATATTCAAAACTGTTTTAAGTCTGTGATTACATCACTAAAATATCCGTAAGGCGGAGCTTTCTGCCTGTACCGGAAGTCAGTAGCGATTTGCCATGGCGGCTGTTGACCTTTGCACTGCATGCGCGGTGTGTGGAGCGTGTGGAGTGTGTGGAGTGTGTGGAGCGTGTGGAGTGTGTGGAGTGTGTGGTACAGGAGGGCCGGCAGTACCACATCCTGATTACCGTAGCCAGGCGTTCAATACAAGATGCCGTGGGGCGAGGCGGAGGGCGGCAACAGTCTCCGTGACTCACGCCGCGGCCCTGACGCTGCTGCACTGCAAACACTGCTGCAAGTGGCTGCGGCAGCCATGTCAGAATTTGCACCTCACAAACAGGTCAAAAGGTCAAACACTTGTACATGTTCGACGTTGATGCGGAGAATCTCAAGTCTTACAATGAATATGGAAAAAATCCTTTCCTAATGCTAAAGATTTCCAAAGAGAAGTGAACGTCAAACATTTATATTACAGTCACTAAAATATAACATAGAAAGTCATAATATACTTTTATATATAATCAGAAAGTTTCTTATAAATGATTGCTAGATTTTTTCCTAGAAAAGTATTTTAGTGCTAACATATTTCTAATAATGTAATATTTTCTCATACTTGTCTTCTTATCATATTTCATTGTTTTCATTCTTTAAATGCATTCTGCCTTTTCTTCGTATTCTTGTTGTTCTGGTTCTCTTCTGTGTTACCAAAACTCCATTACTTCATTACTCGCAGTATCAACTGAGAACGGAAGCTACGTGTGGTTATTCACCACAAGAGAACTGTTTTCTCCTGACTTTCATCCTGGCTTGGTTCTGTTTCTCACCTTTGTCATTACCACAAATAGCTGTTTATTTGTCCGTCACTTGCCGAGATAATACATTTCCTTCATTCCATTATTCTCCATTTGCATACGATGGAGGAATCGATTCCTTTTCTAATAACTCAAATAAAAGTTATGTTAAAAACTTGATTCATTATTCCACTAAATGGCAGCGGTCTTTAGTTCCATTATCTCCAGCGATCCCATTTCACTGTCTAAATAACATTTTTCTCCTCCATGGTCACCTGCACCGCCTAACAGACCTTCAATTTGATTTATTTGATGGAACCATTCTTCATTTCTCACGTGTGGCTGTGAGAAACTGTACTCACTAACCTGGGAGTGAAACTCCACTAACATTTTACAGCCCCATCATTATATTCGGCGTTTAGAGAGTGTGAATGATTTCCCATTAACTTTCTAAAAGTCGAATGCGATGTTACTTATTCAAATTGGCTGATGTAAGTAATCACAACAAATAAAAAATATTGTCAAGTGTCCTACACAGAATGTTAGTATTTTGTTAAATATTTAGAGAAGGAGAACTATCAGTCTGGTTTTATTTGTCCTGTTAAATCCTACCTTGGTAAGCTTTATGTTCCTCAAACACATTTTAAATATCACCATCGTGTTGGATGATAAGAGGAACTACTGTTTAAATATGTGATAGCAGAAAGTGATAGAGAATGAGTGATTTATTATTGCGATAAAAGTTATAAAACTGCTGTGAAGATAAAACTATTGATGGTGGTGCATGATGAGAGTAATTTATTTCGGGGAAAAGGAATGAAAAAGAAGGAGATGAAAGGAAACTAAAGAGTGATACTTGATTATGATGATAAAAAGCATGAAACTAGCATTTATATATGTGGTGGATAAGACTGGGAGAGTGATATAGGCAATGAAAGAGAGAAGGAGGAAGAAAGAGAGTTATTATCAATATTTGATGTGAACTCGTACTGTTTATATCAATGTTATATTCGCAATGCCCTTGTATGGTAGACAAAAGACTCGAATGTTGTTAATGATGTTAGTTATGTTAGTATTAACTCCCTTTCTTCGTTACTGCAGTGAGTAGCACTTCACCGTCAGAAAACCGTTATCTTTATTACCTCCCTTATTACACCTTACCTTCTCTTATTTTCCGCGATAAGACATTTCCACCCTTTCAGCGTTATTCGTTAAATCACACTTATCGTTCGTGTTCATTGTTCACCTAGATACCACGGCTAATTTGCAGCTGATCAAGTTTGCACAAAGCGCGAGGGAGCTCAGAGCGCGTCTGGGTCGTTAGAACCCTCGGCGAGCAGTAATTTCATCATTCTACACATGCCGGACCTAAATGTCATTAGCAGCTCATGGGAGGACCAGCAGCGGTCTGGCTGCCTGTTGATGGAGCAGTGGCTGTGCCCTTTGCTACAGCTCGTGAGTGGCAATCAGCTCCCACCCCCGTGTGTAGCCAACTTTTCTGCTTCCAGTCCCGAAATATGGCGGCAAGACAGGGAGGTAGATGCCACTCTAGACTGACAACAATAAATGAATGAAGGGTGGTCAAGAGTGTTCTGATCTTTGTAGTGAAGGTTTTCATTTAATTGACGATTAAATAGGGATTTTTTTTCAAACATCAACGCAATAAGGGGACTCCACTTCCTGGGAAAATATTTCTCAGTGACTAATGAGCTCGTTCTGGTGGTGATAAGGCAAACATTTTTCTAGGTGATGAAGGCATGTGAGGAATGCTAATCTAACCGCTCATTGGTTCAGTCGGAAGGGGAGATAAATATTTCCCGATGGGGTCTAGATGTGGGGAGTGCAAATAAAGCGCTTATTAACCCTTTCCTACCAAATTTTTTGTGTATTGTGACTGACTTTTGTATCCTGTCCACAAAACGGTAAGAAAAGAAATCAAAACTTTGTTGGTTAGTTTGATTGGCCGCTTGTAGAACGCCCGGATGTCAAAGTATTCACTATTCGACACTATTCAATAAAAATGATGTTTGTACTGGTCTAATCGACGATCAGTTTTGCTGATTTTCCAGAACTAGTTTGTCAATAGTGCGGTAAAGTGGTTGGAGTGGGTTCGACAAAATGCTGTAACCCGAGCCTCCCTTAACACAACGGTAATCAATGCCATCTTGCTAACTATCGGGAGCGCTCGCGTGTCTGTAGGCGGGCTAACAGCTGTCAAACGGCTCCAACGTGGTGATAATCGAGGTATTTGTTAAGACTAGAGTTACACTCGGCAATGGACTCTGGCTACAACCTGGCGGACGTTCCTTAGTCCAAAGGAAGCGAGTCGGAGCGAGCGTTTCGTTCCGCTGTCACGGCTCGCTGCGAAACTCGCTACCTTTGTATTTAAAACTACTCTCGGGATCTACTGTGGTGTACATGGTTTAGCCAAATCAGTTTGAAGTTAATTTATTTCGTACTGGAATTTTATTACCGAGCAGAAAAAGAGAAATTAAAATATGGTCTGCGCAGGCATCGCAGAATTTCGTCAAAAAATATAACTACCTCCTTGAACATAAGCTTCTTCAATAGTCTAGAAAACGAGCTGGTCACCAAAATCTTCGTCAAATTCGTAGGTCATATCTCTGGAAATGATCGATCGAATGATGGAATGAAAGTTTGAGCGCGTGTGCGCGCACGTATGCGTGTCTTTGTGTGTGTATGCGTGCGTGGGTATTTGTGTGTGGGGAAAAGGGTGTGTGTGTGAGAGAGAGAGAATCTTAAAAGGACTGTGATGCAACGAGTTGTGTGACACCAACATTTATAGAACATAAACTGAACTTTTCGCCTCAGTTCATATATTCGACAATATGCATTCATATGTATACAAAGTGTGCTTGTGTGATGTGTGTGTGTGTGTGTGCACGCTCCAAACTGATCAATTCCTTTTTTCTTCCATGATTTAGAATAAAATATGCCAGAGACGATAACCATTAGCACGACCCATTGAAATAACTGCAGGCTGTGTTACAGAATCATGCCCCTTACATCTCCACTCCTTCGCTCATAAATGCGCTCCGAGCCTCTTTTTCTTGGCATGGTCCCCCTCATCTAGTTACCACCGAGGTGCTGTCAGCTCTCGCCTGCCAGTCCGTCAGTACGAGAACGAGCATTAGAGGCAACACGCGGTTCCAGTGACAGCTTTGTGCCGTCAGTGCGCAGGCGCAGGCAGCGTCTTGTCATGCGCACTCAGCACACGATACTTTGACATGAACGGTACGAGGGGAAGCGTTACTCATTTTTAAAAAAAAAAAAATTTTAACTGAGAACGTGAAACATATGAGCTGCGGAACTTTTAAATCCATTGTGCCAGGTCACAAAAATATCTGTGTCAAGTCCTTGGATTTGCATCTGGTTGTACATGACATACAGTGTATATAGATATGTACATGTATATAGATACGAGAACTGCGTTTATATATAGTTTTGCATTTCCTCTATATGTGTTGGGGGAAAGTTGGGAGAGAAATGTGATGAACGTATATAAAAACGAATTTCGTGTAACCCATTATTCAAGCAACACACACACTATCAAAATTACAAAATTGCAAGAAAAGGAACAGCTGCACGCCGACTAAGGCATCTTACTGCGCGTACAGTACCGCGCGCTACTGTTTGCACCAATACGCAACCAGAAAGCAAGAGATGACCTTTAAACTTGCAAAACCCTGGCGCCCCCTATCGCAATCGTCTGGCACACGAGCAAAGATCGATATACTGCAGCTGAGAGGGGGATGGGGATGGTGATTTTTTTTTTTAGAAAATAAATAGAAAGACCCACATGAATATGGCGCGCTTTTCCTCTCAAAAGACCAAAAAAAAAAAAAGAAAAAAAAAATAAAGAAGAAACATTCATTGAATAGTGCAGTGGCCGGGAGCCCGCTGTTCGAATCTTGCTCGAGAGCAGCTGCTGTAGCTCGTGTGAAGTGAAACGGGCGGACGGGCAGAGGGTGAGCAGTGTTGCACTCCGTGCCATGTGTGGCGAGTGGTCCACGCGTGCAAGAGTCGCTAGGTGGCGCTATTGGCAGTAGCCGAGTGCCGCCATTACAACATAATGACCTCGTTTTCAGGTCCTAACGGCATTTTCGCGCGCGGGTTCGCTCGGTCTGATAAGTTTTCTGTACAAGGAGAGGTCAGGATGGTTATTTCATGTAAAGCTTTGATAGTCAAACGTTTTCTGCGGCAATGGACAGCAACGATCTGTGAGAGAGAGAGAGGGACATCAACGTTACACAGCAACGCGCACGCGGAACTGCATGCAATTAAATTCATTTTTTATAATTTAGAAATGTCTTACATTGAGAAAGTTGTAATTGGGAATCGGTTTACTTCACACAAAAGATCAATGTAGTTAACAAATTCTGCTTGACTGACTCGCATAGGAAGAGTTTAGCAGCTGTAGGCGACCATGATGCATAGGAAGGTGCAGATGTATGTGGGATGCTGGTGGTTCCCATCCTCACAGCCTCTTGCTACATCGATTATTTGAAAATCCTTAACGCACACCGCTGGACTCACCCAGAATATTATCCCACAACCACATGAAACACAAGCGAGCGCTCACTCTCACACACACACACACACAAACACACGACTACACACACACACAATTACACTCAGAGGGTGGGACAATCAGAAAGGAAGCAGGCAGAAAGACATCAAAGGTGATAGATTTGTCTAACTGCTATTTATCATCTAAGTCGTGATCAGTCATCGTGAAGTCACATCGCGACGGTCCCCGAGCTGCTGCACCAAGCCTGGTGAGCCATGTTAACGAACAGCAGCTCGAGTCTCTCAGTCATTTGCACATTCGATTTTTGGACATCTCTGTACCAGACTTCTCTCCTTCATTTGCATGGCAGAGCCTGTTCACATTCTCTGTACTATATTGGATTTGTTTGCTCAATGAGCAGCACCCACTACCCGAACAATACTAAGCTCTGAAAAAAGTGATGAAAGGCGAGGAATACTGGTCTGCCCTTTCACCTCTCACCTCAACCTCTGCTCTCCATTGATGACCAAAGTAGAGAATCTACCTGTTGTTTCCCTTTTCCTTTCAGTTCAGTGCTGAGTGTTATCCTTGATATTACTTCAGAAAGACATCACTCCTCTTTGAGATTTGTTGGGAGACTTCAAACGACAAAATAAATAAGACACTGCTTGAACTCTTGTGTTTTCATTGTCAGAGATTAATTAGCAGCCGCATTGTATGACAAAAATTTCGGGCTAGCACAACAATTTTCTCCAATACAGAATTCTGTGGAGGGACAACGCCGAGTAAATACTTTGAGTGACACACGCCGACAAGCAAACGCCTCGCGTGACGAAGTAATTAATAATGTTTTTGCCGTGACAATCATCCATATCGTATGACAGGAAACAACAATTGTTTTATAGCAAAACAGCACAAAACAAATATTTCGATGGAGTGCCAATAATAAACGGTGTGCATGGCTGCGTAACGACAAACAAGATCGTTACACGTATTATGTATTTGCCCAGGGAATGCAAACGGGTTTTTAGGAAAGTATTTTTAAAGACGAAATCAGGAAGAAAAGAATTTACGAAAAAAATCTTTAAAATGTTTCGGTTCTTGCAAGGTGATGGTCGATGTGGGATTTGAACGCCTGTTAGAATATTTCCAAGCATTTTTCCAGTGCGAACACTCAGCGGGTAGAAAGGTTGGCGGGTGTGTTTGCTCACCACAAGTTCTGCAACAGCTGGTCTCTAAGATGCTTGAACGTCAAGATACGATGTGGAGGGTAGGGGGATATGTTGAGTGCGGGGAGAGGGTGGGGTTAGGGGTGGCATAGGAAGGAAAGGCTGAGAAAAGAGCAAAGCCCTTGAATGGTGGGAGTGCCTGCATGACCCGGCGTTGCATGGCTGCTGATTGTGTTACACAAGAAAAGGTTCGAAGGACAGATTCGACTTTTCTTGTTCTCGAAAGAAGAGGAGCGAAGACGGAGGGTGAGTGAGGGTCTGGAACCAGACGTCGGGGTGCTCTCAACCCACCCACCCATTGCCGATGTGTAGCATTCGTCTGTTTGGCAGCCACGATGGGAGGGTGACGATGCGCGCGCACCATGCAGTGCCACCCAGCGACAAGAGCACGTAATCAGACGGGCTGGCTTATTGCTAGTGGCGTAGGTGGTGCAGGTAGTGCATGCTGCAAAGGAGGGAGGGGGAGATTGGTGTTTTACGCCGAGCCAACAACAAAGGTATAGCACTCCGAAAGATAGCCAGCCTTGTAAACAGATGCACATGCAGAGAAAGAACAGCGTGCCCGAGACGAGAACTGAACCCGGAGCAGCCAAACTTTGTTAGTGACAGGTGCTAACCGTTGCGGCACCAGGCCTCCCTCGTGCTACAACTGTGTGAACATTTGGTACCCGTATGTGTTGGGGTAGGTGTTACACGAGATGAGTGTGTACATTATCTCCTGTGTGTGCGTGCGCATGCGAATGTACGTGAGCAAGGATGGGTGTCTAAGCTATTATTAGTAACCACACGCCAGGCACGTCGATGGCAGTTTGTAGAATATTACCAGTAACTGCACGCTACAGACATCAAACAAGCTTTGTTGCGAGGATCAAAGTCATGATGAGGGAGACGCCGATAGTAATTAAAAGCTAATCAATACTAGGATAAAAGAACGTCGCTTTTTTCTATTTTCATCTCATTATTTCTTCTAGTCTGTGTTTACAAAAAAATTATCAGCTGTTTGCAACCATTCGAACAGCAGAACGAAGAGGGAGTGGGTGATGAGGAGGAAGGAAGGAAGAGGGAAGGAAGAAAGTAGTGCAGTCGCGAAAACAAAGAGTAAACATGTAGCACCAGTTCCCAAGATTAGATGACAAAGACGAATGGCTTGACACCAATCTGTTGCCCTTCTCTTCTGTCCACTTTTCCACTCAATTCGTCGGGCCACCCGACAAAGAATGAACACTTTGCTGCCGCCGCTGGTGTTAATAATGGAGGGGGTGGTGGCGTTGGCGGTGGCGGTGGTGGTGTACTCATCTTTCTTCCTGACGTGCTCTCAGCATTGGCTGTAAATCCGTATTATTGTTGGACGACTTTCGGAGATGGCTGTTGGAGAACTGTGGCTTAGGTCAGTCCTTATAGTTGGTTTAGCATTTACTTAAATGGAATTCTACAATGATGTGTATAAACAACACCACCACCACCACCACCACCACAACAACAACAACAACAACAACAACAACAACAACAACAACAACAACCCAATAATTTGTCTATCCCAATCTGTCACGCAGTCTTGTTCACAACCTCATTGACAACGTACCTTGTAGGACGGCTTCAGTTCCTGTGTACCCTGTTGTACTGTTTCCGTCCTCTAGCTCTGTATCCTAAGTACCACCCCAGTCCATGATGCTGTGCACGAGACCACATTAAAATAATCAATGCCTGGTGGCAGCACGTGCAAATAATACTCAACACGTTTTGTTGTGACACAATATCAGGTGTGGTGGTGGCCGTGACAAACGTAGGGAGGCAGTTGGCAGCTGGAGAATAAGCACGGGAGGATAATCGGTTTGCATTTTATAAACATTCACACCCTACTAGTCGGAAACACATAATGCCTGTTCCTTCATGACGCTCTCTAATGGCTACCACACGCACACACACGCACGCACACATTTATAGCCTCGTTTTCACACTGAACTTCAAAGACTGTGCAAATGTTTGTCGTACACATCAACAGTCGTTTGTTAATGCACCGGAAGCTTCAGATACGCATGCGTAGTTCGTGGCAGCCTCAAGCGAAATCCCGAAGAAGAGAATTGAAAGTCAAAAGTCTGTGGTAAGTGTGCATTATGAGTAAGATGGTCAGACTTTTTTTCTGTTATAGAAGCATCTCTTACAAACGACTGGTCTACTCTGTCTAATCAACCGACTTAATAGCTTTTCCTTCCTCTCTGCGCTCTCTGTACAAGACATTATTTATAAATGACTGGTCTTCTCTGTCTAATCAGCCAGCTAATAGCTTTTTTCTTCTTTTTTTAGTGCCCTGTATGAGGAATATTCATTGTAAAAGACTGGTTTTCTCTGTCTAATGAATGGACTAATATCTTCCTGTCCATTTCTCAGATGGCTGTACGAGAAAATATTCCTTACCCAAGTAAAGAATAAACTGTCGATTTAGTCATATATTCTAACTGTTCTTTATTGTTTTCTACATATTACTTCTTACATCAGTTGTCAAGAGCATCTTACATCAAGTTGTCATCATCAGCAAGTCAATGGCGTCAGTACATATCCAGTTGGCTGCGTGGTAAAAAGTGATATTTTGGTCAAAATATTTGGCAATGCTCGGACACAGGGATGACGGAGAGAGAAACATTTTCGTGCTTCCTGCTCTCTCTCTAGATACACGTGCGTGCGCGCTGTTTGCGTGTGTCGTTCACTCTTTATCTTGCAGCCACTTTGACAAAATTATAGAACTGCCCGGGGACAGCAGATGAGGCAGTAATCAGGCTGCTGCCAGTTATCATTAACAAGAACAAGGACTGGGGACAAAGTAGACATTAGTTTGTTTTGTTTTTGTCCTTTTCTTTGGGGGTTCGCTTGTTTTTTGTTTTTTTTTTTTTTTGTTTTTTTGTTTTGGTCTTCTGTTTTTTTTTTCGTTTTTGGGTTTTTGTTTTTGTTTTTTTTTGTTTTTTTTTTTTGGCAAAAAGAGGTTGATAATGTGCAGACAGCAAACATCAGAACGTGTCAGGTAGATATGATCGTATGTTTCAAACTGGAATGATAAAATCATCCTATAATAAATCCTGATGAGCACAGCGAGGAATAGCAATGAATTGTAACAATCACTCCGACTATCGAGTGCGTGGCGTGTAGAGGAGAGCTCCGAGAAGGGAGGTAACTCCTGAGTGACGCGATTACCTACCTAACGGTATTGGCAAGGATGGTTATCACGACGCCGATATTGAGAAACGACGATACTCTTCATTTCCGTCTTACCTACTCTGGTTACTACAGGGATGCCTCATCCACCCATCTACCCCCAACTCATCTATTTTCCATTTCATGCAGTTTCCGTGAAATCAGTCTGACAAACAGAAACAATATTATGCTCACGAAATGCTAGAAAGTGCAAATTAATAAATAAAGCAAATAAAGCAATATAGTAGTAAATAAACATTTAAAAAATATTTTAAAAATTGTCGATCGAGGTGCGTTTCATTCTCCAAGAAACTTCACCTATGCACATTAAAATCTCTTGGATGTTAGGTGGAGGAGAGAGCGAGCCCAACAGACGCCATGCTTGTGGCGAGGCAGCGGTTGGTCAGGACTGATCGAACGTCGGCGAGAAGTCGAATCTCAGAGCCGTTTAAATCCTGTTGAACTTTCGTAACTTCCTGTGTGACTCCTGTGCGACCTTTCGATCAAACTCAGCCTGAGTGTGTCCTTTGATGCTTCACGCGGTATGAAAGCTGGAGTGTCCTCCATGTCCTCCTTAACATGCTAACGCCATCAGCCGCTGTTTGTTTGGCCTCGCTTTTGGATGTTGATGGAATGCACTTTCTCTTTCTCTCATTCTATCCCGTCCTCTGTTTGTCCGTTGCTGTGTTTATGTCAGGTCCTCTTGTAGTTTGAATTTAAGGAGATGATAAACGGTCATTTAATGCGCTTGAAGTCAGCAAAGCTTGGTTCTCCAGACCTTCACTTTACAAGCTCTTCTGACCAGAAAGATCGACTTTGAATTTTTATCTTGGTTTCTGCTTTGATTATATGATCTGTAGGTATTTTTTATTTTCGGGTTTGCATGAAAGCTGCCTCACTGTAGATCCGCGTGGCAAAGAAACTTATATTCATGTCCAGGACAATTGACTATCATTGGCTTTTCCATACATGAGTTACAACTAACAAGAAACAAGTCAAAATATTATTAAGACTAATGCATTTCGGTGACAGATGCATTAGTCACAATAATAATTTCTCTTTCTCTCTCTCTTGGACCACTTGCTGAATTGAGAACGTTTTACAAGAACAGCTCGTTACTTTGACAACAGGAAGAAATCCATGGAAAGCAACCTGCTTTCAGTTAGAATTCTCGAAAGATCTCCCGTGGCAACAGTCTCTTCCTGTGTTTGAGCTGGTCTTGTCCATGTACAGAAGGAATTACTGGTTTAAGGTTTAATTTGCATTAACTAATACAGAGTATAATGATGTATTTCAGAATGCAGCGTGGTTAGACGGACTAAAGCAGTGATGACGAATTTGTTTTGAGCTTCTCATATTCCTCACCACTCACTCACCCCCCACTCCCAGTTTCTGCCTCTGCACCTTTGTGGGCAAACCCCAGTCACGTGGTCTATAATTGCCTGGCATCGTCGCGCCAATGAATTAGCTACCAAAAAAGCCTGTTCATTCCATCCTGCCATTTGGAGATTGAATCGTCTGACATATTTAGCTCCATATCCGTCGCGTAACCATGACAGCAGACAGGAGAAAGTAAACTGCATGATGGCGTCTGCACGCAGCGTTGTTCAGACGCATAAACAGCGTTTGCCTGTTGCACCCTGCACAGTCTCTGGTCCTCCCTATTACCCTTCTACCCTCCCACAAGTCAGCTTCCTCCAAAAAAGATTTCCGCTGATTACATAGATCATGTTTTTTTAGCTAGAAAAATATGAGGTTGATTAATGGAGTGATGATGGTCGAAGATGCTTTACGGCGCAAACAGCGAAAGTGACTGAACTCCAAAATGAGATATTATCCTCTCGTGGGATATGGAATCTGGAATTGCAAAGACTTTCATTTACCATTCCACTGATTGTTGTTAGGAGGTAATTTCCGCTGCCAAATTGTCTCCCCTGTTTGAAGAAAGAAAGCACTGTTGTTATCGTTCCTGCAGTAATGCACCAAAGTAAGTAGATTTTTTCTTTAAACTGACTAAAAAGTTTTCCACAGCAAAGCACAAATTTATTTAAAGTTAGGACAAATAGGACATGAGTTATAATAAACGTGTTCTTCAAGCAACAGGACAGCAAACACATAGCAAGTAGGTTCATATATATTCCTGTACTTTAAGCTTGCTTGTATGAGTATCTGCTAACTAGGAAATTTCGGGGAGAACCCTAATTTTGGCCAAGGGCTCTCTTTGTGTAAATGTAATGTAGCTTAAAAAGACTTTGCCAGCGTTCTAAATTCGAGTTGCTCATAAGTCCATGTTCAAAAATCTTTTCTGTCATAGCTTTAGTATTATCTGTCTTGTCCAAAGATGATTCCCAGCATCTCTGACTGTTTCAAAGCTGTAGCCGCCTACACCATGTGTAGCTAATCTCTGTCTGCTCCAAGGCTATCTCCTTTCACAGCCTCAGTATCATATATCTGCCTCCCCCAAACATCTCTCCTTCTGCAGATTCAATATCGTATCTCCCCCCTGCTCCAGAAACCCGGGAGCCGCGTCCTCAATCGATGAAGACCAACGTGACGAGCGAGGCTGTTTCGTCATCCTTGTTGCAGCGCTGAGGACGAAGAAACGTTCCACTTCTTGCTCGGCCATCGCTAATCATCTTCTTTGATTTCTGAGCTGAGGGCCCGGCGGAGGAGATAACCTTTGATCCCTGCTGTCTATGAGATGACCGGTCGCAAGACGCCGCAACCGCGACCCTTGAAGGGGCCTCCGGAATTGGTTGCTATCTATTTTCCTGTCGGAAAGTCTTGGGTGTGTGGATCGAAGGCGGCTAGATTTTTCTGCCAGTATTACTCTCGACTGATAAATATCGGAGATGCAGACGGCGAACTTGCTTTGTTGTCCTTCAGTCTTGCGCGGTGCAGGTTGGCGATGAGCCATAATGGGTTGTGGGGAGCAAAGGGAGACAATTCCTTTCTATGCTGCAGAATACAATGGTGAGTGTGGAAGGGGGAGAGAATTGGTGTTTTACGCCGAGCCAGCAGCAGCCCCTGTAAACAGATGCCATATTCAGAGAAAAAACAGCATACACGAGCGAGATGAGAATTTACTGAAACATAGATATGGAAATCCAGTGGACTGAGGGTCTTCAAATTCGGTTGGCCGCGCTTGACATTGCAAGTGACCTTACAGAAGACAGCTTTTTAAAATGGTAATATAAACCACCGAAACGACAGACAGGAATATTTTTATTTAAAGTCATATACTGTTTTAATACTGCTTTGGCCAAAAGCAAATAGCACCAGCATCATAGATGCACCTAAGATGTCAGATCGACCTGTACAATGTTTTACAGAACGCTGTATTTCCTCTCAACCCTCAAAGAAGACTTCTTCAAGTTTTTGTAAATGTTCTGTCGTCCTTCCAAACAAGGACATTGGCTTTGCTGTATGTGCTGTAGACATTTCATTCAGAGACGATGTTTACACAATTCTGAAACATTGATTTCCAAAGTATATTAATGAAGAAGGTTCACCGTTGTGCGGAGGAGTCGTAGGACAGCCGGGAGGGGGAGGAATGGAGAGGAGGGGAGTGTTAAGGGTGGAGACATTGAATGTGTATGGGTGGGTATGTGTTGTGTGTGGATGCGTGAGTGGCGTGAGAGATGGAGTAAGCAAATGGTTAAAAAAAATGGTTTTTAAAGTCATAGAATAAAATGTAAAACTGTCCTGGCGACATTAAAAATGACTCACGCACACTCTCGCCTCTATCCCCATCCACTTTCTCTCCCTCTCTCTCTCTGACACACACATTTTGAAAGAATACAAAGATATCAAACGTTCGAAAAGTCTGAAATAAATGTATTCATCAATGTTAGTTCTTCTAGAAGCGCTCGCTGCGGAAATGACAAATCCATTTTTGCTGATGAGCGCGGCTCATTCTCTGAATTGCGTTTCATAGGAATCAATGACGCATACTCGTTGTTAAACCAAGTTTCGCCAATGCAAGGAAGAAATCAATCAAAAATAAAATGGACGCGAACATCAGCGTCACTTCCGCCGGAACGAAACGGATTTCATGTACAGCGTAGCTGAAGTTTAGACTGGCTTTCCGTGCCGAGCTCTGATTGGTTCTTCACACAACCTCTGGTCTCTGACCTGTGTAGACGCCGGACCGACGCCGAACACGTCAGCACGGATAACGTCATCCTTTGATCTAAAGTTCTGCGTCATCAGTTGCGTCATCAGTCATCAGTTGCGCATTTAAAGGGTTTTGACGTCGTTTTCGTGTGCACGTGCCCCTCTCCTTCCTCCGCGTGCAAGTTTTAAGAAAAATGGCGGAGGAAAAAAGATTTTTCACAGAACAACTCTGTGACGCGGCTGACTGCGCTGAGGATGCTGTCCCTTTGCTTCCTCATCCCTATCCACGTCGCTAACCCTGAACTGTTTACAAGGGAAGATTCCACTTCCCACTCCCCCTCCCCAGTGCCACGCCTGCCAATGTATTTCAAGCATGTCTCTACGAAAATGGCGTAATTGTGGACAATAACCGTCACGTGACCATCACGTAACCATCACGTGAAGACATTTTATTGGAACCATGAAGATGTTTGTCAGTTAGGAGCACAGAGAGATATTGTGTATCTTCACGTGGTCATGCCACTGAGAAACTCGAACTGTCGGAGTGTTGTCAGCTGAGAGAACGCTCACCAGACGATCGCGTGCGACTCCATGTCGGGTTCCCCCGGTGCATGGCATGCGAGCTTCTATCAGCACGTGACCACAAGACTTTATGCTGGAATACACGCAAAAGGGTCAAACGGGGTTGCAGGAAGGCAAGAGGGACAGAGTAAGAGAGGAAAGTAACGGGTAAAAGATAGATCATGGCTACAGCTATACAACGGTGTGTACTTAACGCTGGAACCACAAGTGATGTGTTTATCAAATATCGGCAATAAAAACCTTCATAAACATCAGCTCAGATTTCCGGACATGAGACACTCTCTCTCACTCTCTTCCTCTCTATCTCTCCCACCCACACAAACACACCAGTATCCTCCTCGATGTTCATCCGTGGGCACATCGATCACCTCTCTTCACTAATATTTCTCGACTTTAGATTCCATTTCCTTTGTCGTCACTTTCTTTCATTTCTTCTCCCAAGAGACGGAGAGAAGCTGAGTAGATGGCGAGGAGAGATGAATATCAAAACAATTTTTTAAGGAGAGAAAGAAAAATGGTCGTTGTATAAGAGAGAGAGAGAGAGTGAGAGAGACGAAAACATGAGAGGCAATGAAAGAGACATTTCTTTCTTCTTTTCCTTTGTATGGCTCTCGTTCTAAGAAAGGAAAAGGTGGGCAGAACTATGAACAAGAAAAAGGCATAAAAGAAAAGGAATTATGAAACTGATGTAAAATGAAAAATTATTAACTCGTATTAGCGTGTTTAGGTAACTGGAAACTTTTTTAAAACCATAAAATTCGCTTTAAGTCATTTAGTTCTTAGAATATTGGTTTGTCGATGACAGATCACGGCATCAGCAAATAGCAACGGTTTTTAAAATAAATATTTCACAAAATTGTTAGTGTCGTTTTAAAAAGTGTAAGAGAGAGTTATTTTTGATACTCGATGAATTAATGGTTGATATGCATCCCTCTAGAGATGAAAATGAAGTCGCCATTGGAGTTTGCAAATGTGCTGCGTTGGCAAAATGCATCCAAGGTCGTGCTGTCAAGGTCGTGCTGTCAAGGTCGTGCTGTCAAGGTCGCGTGCGCTTTGTTCTGAGCATCTTCACGTCTGGACACGCGGCGCTGCTGCTCTATGGACCATTCAGTTCTCTCGTAAAGCACACCAACCGGTCTTTTCTTCTCCTCACACATGATCCACGGACATGGTCAACAAGCGGAGTGACGACACTTGTTTTTTAAATATTTAGGTCAAGGATGCCTTCTAGCACCAGCTTGACATTTAGTAGAGAAATGGTTTCAGATTAATTGCCTGGTGTCTGGCACACAGCGATTAATTAATAATTAAGAGCTTTTGTGATTGCGAAATGGATTCAAAAAAAAAAGCCAGAAAAAATGAACTGCAGAAAAGTCAGAGCTGGATAGAGGGCGATCTGTGACAGGTAACTGGAATCAATTAGTGAGAAAAGATTAAAACAAGAAAGGTCTGTATAGTCTGAAATGCGTGGTGACTGCTGCTCTTTCTTCAAGATGGTTCGTGGTTTGGTTCGTTATTCTCTGAGAAAATACCCTCTGAAACACTTGCCTTTGTTTTAGATTTCAAGAACAGTATGACTGGTATTTTTCTTACCTGCAGACAATAGTCATGAAGTGTTGAATCTTGTTTCATATTAGTAGAAGAAACATTTAGAAAGAGGTCAAAGATATGTAGGTGGTAAAACTGTTTAATAGCAGAGAAATGCCAGGATGGTGTGAAAAATACGAATCTGTTGCCTTGTCCGTCATTAACTTCCCACCAACCCAAGCAGATCTCAGATAAGTGAGTGCAACGACGACAACGACGACAACGACGATAATGATGATGATAATAATAACGATTGCAGGACAGTGACGACTATATAGTAGTGCTATAGAAGTTTGAAATAGATGAAAGAGGATGTTGCAGGAACTTTGTGTCAGCAGATAACTAATTCAGCACGATGCCAGTTTGAGTGCAACCTAACTGCCGGGTGGGAATTCACTTCTGTCATTGCAGGATTCCGTGTAGCCTGTCATGAATGAATAACACTGTCCGGCTTGTTGACCCAGCATTCCACATTGTGGTTTCCGAAGAGACCAAAGGTTACGAAAGCCAGCGCGATCAGCAAAAAGCAGGACTGGATCGAGTTTCCATTTCGCAAGAAATATAAATTCTTTTTTTGTAGATAAACCGTTTACGATTGTAGTGAGGTATCGCTGCTCGAACATGAACAGACTCGAATTTCTTTTGATGCAGAAATAGTTTTGAGGCAAGTTTAAAGTATGAACAGAATGTACTTTTAAGTATGAACCTTAACCAAACCTCTGCTTCTTAACTTTATGTCTGATGTCGCTCTCACATCAGGAATATTTTTCAGTCCTTTAAAAATAACACGAAATATGCAATCACACCTCCACCCTCACCCTCACAATTATTCCACAACACATCCTGGCTTCAAAAGAATTTTTAGGTCTAGGTGTTAGCTGTATATCTTGTTCCAGCCCCCTACTTTCCCAAAGGAGAAAAAGCTTCCCACTTCCCCACTCCTTCCATCCATCCCCACCAGTTCAACGGAAAGGCTGAAACAGCGGTTTAGTCGCTTGCAAGTATGGCTGACCCCACAAATATGTGCTCGCTCTTCTATTGTTCCCAACCGGAAACGCAAAATCCAATAAACCAGCGCATCGGCTCGAATAATGTAATAGAAAAGCTCGTATAATATAATAGAGAAACCTTCCCTGATCCATTTCCCCCAACTCGACTCCGCACTGATACAAGTCAACAGAACGCAAACAAAACACTTAAGTTGGAGTTCATCGTTGAGAACAAATAAGGAGGAACACGAGTTTTCTCAGGAGCTCGGAAACCATCACGCTTGGCATCTTCCAATCTTATGGGAGGTCCGGTGACGCAACTGTTATAGTGCCTGTCACCGATACAGTGAGGGTGGGCTGTCCTGGGTTCAACTCTCGTCTCGGGCACGCTGTTCTTTTTTTTTTTTTTTTTTTTTTTTTTTTCTGCCTTGCTGGGAGTTGCTGGCTCGGCGTAAAATACCAACCCACCCTAACCCCCCTTCTTTCAATCCCATGCTTCCTTTTCCCTACTTCCTCCAATCTGATTAAAATATAGATAATAAACTATGCATGTTAAAAAAGCGGGCAGAATAATCTGAATGTCTTAATGGCTGACCTGCGCTTTCACTATCTCAACGGCTCGATGAAATTATGAGCTTTAAATAATGCTAATAATCTAGTGCTTTCGTAATTGTCATAAATTTTTTATGGACAAAAAAAAAGCTAATTGGTAGAGCTGCATGTTGCCTGAGAATTTCTCGCTTATGTACATTTAGAAAAATGCTTTAGAGGGGGATCTCAGTAAAGCAGTCCGAAATCAGTTCTGATGGCGAGACCGAGCAGAGGACATGGTGCGAGGTAGCGTCAGTGAATGACGGTGTTGTCTCGCTTCTTGACGAAGTGGTTGCTGGATCGTTTTCAGCCAGTGCGTGTAATCCGTTTACTCTGGACGCGGCTGCGCCAGCCGGTCTGTTTGTGACACGGGATCCGACAAAGCCTCAGGGACACAGCAGAATTACTGCAGTCTTCCTCCTCCTCCCTCCTCCTACTCCTCCTCCACCACCTTCCACCCCATCCCTTTGCAGTCCCTCCCTCTCCCCCACGCCAGCAGGCGGCGCTGCGCAGGGTGCGCGGAATATGGATGGGAGAGAAGGCGAGAAGTGACGGGTGCTCACTAGCGGCATGGAGGAGCCAGCGGGATCTCGCCTTTTTGTGTTTTTACGGCATGCACTGTCAGGCGCGTGCGTGTGTACATACTCACATGTAAGGACATCCTCAGGAATGGAAGAATTAATATCTTCTTCAGGACTTGTGGGATAATTTTGTGTGGAATCTTGAAATCTAATTTAAGAAATTTCCTGCGTTCGATTATGCTGAGTTTTGTTTACAAAATAAGACAGATTCAGCAACAATAATAATAATTTTGAAATAAGAATTTGTTAACCTTGGATAATCCCACGTACATTACACAGATTCCAGCACAGGTTTATTTTTTCTCTCTATCATACACACACTTATTACACCAGGTTTGAGCGAAGAGATCCAGGAGGTGCGACTCAGAACAGTAGACGCAGTGCATCACAAAACGTCCAGCAGCTTCTCGCTCGCATATTCTTCATAATTAATAATTATTGCCTGGTTTAATTAACATTTGTGACCACCGCTACCCTCGCGATTATCATCTACAAAACTGCACGTCTCGTAGATACAATAAAACCGTCTGTTCAACCTTTTCAGACAGCTTTTTGGTTTCTTGTCGCAAGCTTTTTCTACCAGCTGTCACTTGAGTCACTGCTTGTACAAAACCTGCATTAATTAACTACAACTTGCACCTTTCTTGCCTTGTAGCTGAAAACTACTCACAGGAACCATAGAAGTAAAAGCTCAAGGAAGAAGTGTGGAGGTTACAAGAGTCTAAATCTCTCCAAGTGACCCAACTGTCAAAGACTCGCAATGATATGTGGCCCTGACTTGCCGAGCGATTGGTCAAAGCATGGTGTGACTCATCCTAAGTTTCCGGGCAGCCATCATCTAGCAGGTCAACACTCTGCCAATAAAATTTTTTAAAGGTTTCTCCCTCTTGATCGGTGACCTCATAACTTTCCCGGATTGGCGCTTCCCAACCGTCCCTCCTCCTCCACTTTCCAAACTTCTCTTGTTTTTTCATGTTTTTTTTTCTCTAACTCTATGCTGTCTTAAAAAATAATTCAAATTTTCTCTATTTACGTTTGTCATCTGTAAAGCGAACTATTGACTTACAGATAAACAGCGACGATAATCACGATGACATTTTATGAAGGTTTCTTTTTGGGGGGGCCGTGGGGGTGAGGGAGGAGGCGGGTATGGCCCCACTGAGTTATTTTCCCTTTTGATTCCCAGTAGATATCGTGAATGACTCCGTCTAAAAGGTTCTGCTTGTTGTGTCGTTGCAGTGTTCTTGATGGTGGTGCGAGCGCTGGTGGGCGTGTGCCTGGGTCTGTACATCATGGCGTTCACGATGGCGCTGCGGGAAAACTGTTGTGCACCCACCTTCTACACCTGCACGCTGGCCGGCCGCAAGACCGAGGTCTTCGCCTTTCTGGCTGGTACTGTTGTCTTTATGCTTTCTTTGTTTCTTTGTACCTTTATTTTGCTATTTGTTGTTTGTTTGGGTTTTTTGGGGGGGTTGTTGTGTGGTTTTTTTTTTTGTTGCCTCCCCCCCTCCTCGGTGTGTGTGTGTGAGTGCTCGTGCAAATGTTTCTTTGATTTGTGTGATGGTTGGTTTGTTGTGCTCGGGTTTGTGGGTAATTGGACAACCGAGTGGTAAATTAATCAATTAATTTCTTATTTTTCGTGGAATCCATTTGTTAATAAACAACTACGTTTCTTAACTTCTTGGCAAACATCCAAGTTTTGCTTAATATCTGGTCAATAGGACGCCAGCTGGGGTGTGTTATGGGTATTGTGAGGCTTGGCTGAGGTGCACAACAGGCATGAAAGTCACAGTTATTGCCCTTTTATGGGCGATGTGGGAAGATGCAGTTGCCTCATAGCAGGAACATTATCAGGTTTAGCCGTTACAAGAACATGCCAGAGCTGAAGTCTCTAGACAATTTGTAACGCTTACTTTCGACGCCATTTTATTTCTTTTACACCTGCCATCATTTTAGGAATAACACAAAAGAGCTCTACCATTATAGTCGGAACAGAGAGTAATAAACCTTTTTGTGGATGGCGAAGGGGTTGTTTGTTTTATGCCATGTTTGGCCCATTTATTTCCCTTTCACGATGAGGTGCTTTATTTCTCTTTGAAGCCTCAAAGCGTGTATTGAGAATACTTTCGTTGACCACGTGACATGTCAAAGACATTTCCTTCTGTTACAGAAATCTTCGGTTTTGCCGGCATCATCGTGTACAGCATCGACGAGTTCACAATGAACGGCAACCTCATTCGGCTGTCTTGGGCGCATGCGCTGTGCGGCCTGGGGCTGTTCCTATCTCTGATTGGCTCCATCATGATGGCGTGTTCACAGCAGTCGCTGCCAGCAGCCAAAGCAGCTGCAGGCCGCATCATCGCCAAGGCACCGGGCTACGAGAACCTGGGCCACAACCGCTCCGCCTCGCTGCAAAGCCGCACGACAATCAAGACGCAGATGTCGCCCTACCAGGGTCGGTCCGCGCCGGTCATATCCGGACCTTACCCGTCCGCAGCAGCCGCAGCCGCCGCCTCCGCGACCGTCAGCCCCAAGCCGCCGCGCGCCGCCGCCACGGTCACCGCGACCGGTGGGAGCCAGTCGGAAGCGGTTCACGGCGGCAGAACGTCGACCTCCATGCACTCGCTGGATGCTCCGGCCTCGCCCTCCAGACGACGGACGTCAGGGGCTGGACAGGAGCGGCAGTTTGCTGGTGTCCACAATCAAGGCAAGCATCCTCCACTGTTTGCTAACCAACACTTTCCAGAGTGAGCGACGCCTGCACAACAGCACCAGCCTGGAAGGGGCTTGGAGCGAGGAACGCCGCGTGTTGGACCCAGAAGGGGCGGAGCGAGCTTTGCGCATCCGAGCCGAGCAGCAGTACCGCCTGGAGCAAATGGCGCTGGCGCGGGCGGAGCAGCAGAGCTGGAATGCTTCGGACGAGCGGGAGAGGTCGTGGGGCAGCATTCGCACAGCAGTCTGCTGACCCAGCAGCACCAGGAGCGGCAGTTCCACTCCCACGTGCAGCTCCAGGCTTGTCATCCAGCCTACCCTCCCCCTCCGCCCCCTTCTGCCGCTGTCCCACCCTACGCTCACCACCCGAACCCAGTGAACCACCACCTGGCAGCCGCTGTCCCACCCTACCCCCACAACCCTAACTCTGTGAGCCACCACCATCAGGGAGCCGCTGTCCACCCTACGCCCAGCACCCTGACCATCAGCTGTTCAACAACATTACGTGGAATATCAGAGCTATCCGACGATGCAAGGGAGGCAATCGCTGCCACAGAACGTCGCGTATTCCTACACCGGTTATCCTTCCTGTCTGGCCAGCCAAGGGACGCAAACCCGGCCTGATTCCGGCAGTTTTCCCGACCCGCCCACGCCAGAGCAGTTACTATCCCTGACGGGGATGTACCCCGAAGACAGGGGAGTGGAAGGACCTGGGTACTCGTGCCCTACCCAGGCGTCGTGCAAGGAATGGAGGGTCAGCAGGTGGAGGCGCTGCAGCCCATGGTGGTGTACCGTGCGCCCTCGCAGCCTGGCATGAGTCCAGTAATGGAGACGGTGGTTATCAAACCTCAGGACCCGTACCCCGCCGCCAACAACCCACGTCCGGTCACCCCGCACAGCTCGCCTCTCGCGCCCACCAGCCACCAGCGCCAGCACTACCACCAGCAGCAGCTGCAGCATCACCACCAGCAGCAGCTCTTGCACCACCACATCAACAACAACACCAGACGTTTCCTCGCCAGAGCCAGGCACAGCTGTTACATGAGCAGCCCTACTCCACCTTTGGGCGATGAGGTCACGTGTGAAGAAAAAGTACGCATAGACTGATGACGTAGTGCGCAAATAATGATTTGTGCGCAAAATAATGACTTCGCTAAGACTGAAACACAGAAATGTTGATGTGCGAAAACATGAAACTTTGAAGAACGAGAAATGATCGCTGTATGATCGTCACCTTTGCGTGAATAATTAGTCTATGCCACCAGCAACAGCTGATTGACACGTCAGCTACTGTACTCGCAAGACAGTGACACGCATGCCAAAAAGCATTTGGTAGTCAGAGCATGTTGGAAATAAAACTTCATGGTTCGATGGACTCTTTGGTCGATGACTTGATATGAAACCAGACTGCTCGTGAACCTTTAACATCCGCTTGTAACAGTTCGTCAACACTGCTGACTAACACAATCATGATTGTGAGCACCGTTCACTGACTGGTTTAGTCTTGGTGCTTGAGCGATTGCCACGTGCCAAAGAAATATTTGCAAAGCTTTTCTGAGGGCGTAGTCGACATCCTAGCTTGTGCTGCTTCATCTTCATGTGATCCATGAGCCTGGAAACATTCCTTCTGGCTCCTAGTTTATTGTGGAGAGAAAAAAAACTCTTAGCTCCACTGACATTTCGCCAAAGCGTTTACAGGTGCGTGCGTGAATACGCCAAGATGTTCGCCTTGATTTCTCAAGTTTGGTGACTCAATGACCCCTGACTGACTGACTGACGGTTGAGTGTCACTGCGTTTGTTATTTAAGACATCGTCATACACTGTGTAGCATTCGTGTCTAGATCTCATCAGGTTGATGCCAAAGTTCCAAACAGAGGCTCTCTCTTCTCTCTCTCTCTATGTCCATCGTTTCCACAATCGCTGTAAATCCGCTTGTATGGCTGTACCACCCGCACATGTTTATTTAGATAGGTTTTCTGCAGTCTTGTGTCATGGACGCCATTCTCCTTTCTTTTGCGTGTAGCTTAAAGAATAGTAAGGGTACAATTTTTCTGATGATTGCTAGAAGCTTAGTGCAAGATACTATTTCAACAAATTTGGATGATTGCACCCTTCCGTTCTCGAGATACACGCCCACAAACAGACGTCAGGATTGTACGTGGATGCGTCTGCGTTATCATGGCTTCAGCCAAATGGAGAGTTGGAAAATATGTTAATTAGACGAGTGGGATGAGATATAGAGAGGGAGAGCGAGTTTAGTTTTTCATTCACATCCAGAAGAACCACAAGGATGAAGTGTGCGTCTTCTGTGCTGTATTACCTGTAAACTCCACGTAGTCTCGTGATACAAGGTAGCCTTCATAGACGAGACTAAAAAGAAATTTGTCAAGTAAAAAGATAATTTTGAACTAACAGGTCGTCAGTCAGGCCTACAAGATGATGCATGTGTTTCCTTCAGATTCAGTATTTTTCTTTGTTAATAATAAAAGGTTTTCTGGCTCAAGCGTTAGCATCGGTTTTCCTCCCTCTTCCATAAATCATTTCGCAAACACCAGACAGGTTGTCTTTCCTGACGTCACACTTCAGTGACTGTTACGACTAGGAAGGCAAGAGAATGAACAACACTTTTTCTGCAAAACCGGGAAAAAATGTATTCCATGGTCTACCGATATTAGAATTACCCGAAGTGGTTCACACCAATCCATACCAGACAACTCGCGGACTGTTTTATTTCCACTCACTTGGATTGTTTCCCTTTAGTCTTAGCACCGTCGGACTAGTGGACAGAAAGAAGAGTTATCTCCCGTGAGAGTTAACATTGTTATATTAGGCAGCTTTTTATTCCTCCTTTCTTCAGTCCTTCTTTTGTGCCTTCTGTACCTTAAGATCAGAACGCAGTCGATCAGCTGGACTCTTCTCTCGCGCTGCAGGTGTTTGGTGAGAGTATTGCGAGTGGTCTCCCTTCTCCACAACTGCGTGTGCATCTTTTTCAGTGACAAATTAAAAAACAAGCTTTAATTAATTCTAGATAACAGTCTTTTAACAGATGTGATCCAGCGTGAAAAAATAATGACTTACCAAAAAAACGCCCTTTGATTAACGATGAAGATAGAAATAAACTTTATTTAAAAAATTAACTCTACACAGTCAGTAAGGAAATGTTTCTAGATTTTTGAAAAAAGATGTTTTAGACCTCGCAATTAAACCATGCATGAACAGTAACTTCCCACTGATTCTGTTATCATCCTAGGAAAAATCACTCCAAACAGATCGTGAGTCTGTAATCATTTAAGGCCAATAACTCCACTCTCCCATTCCATCACGTGACTAAACCTACTGTAGTCAGAATACTTTTGATCTTTGTGACCGTCTACTTTTCCAGGGTACAGTTCTGTGCTATCCGGTCAGTTCTCACCAAGGTAACTGCCAGTCAAAAAGCCGTAACTGACTGTTAACGTTTTCTCTATCGAATATATATATTTCACCTCTTACCTTTAACCCATGTCCCTTAGATGCTGCACAGTTTAGTTGCAGGTACCGACACTCCGCGCAGACTTACCTGTATTACCTGGCTGCAGTGTGTAGACAGTTAAGACATTCGTGCACTTCAGTCAAGCTAATAGATTTATTGTTATACTATTCTTGTTGTGATTGAAAGTGTTGTCTTAAGCTGGTCCGCACACGGTGCGATTAAGTCGAATAACAGCGGTAGTATAGAATGGAAACCTGAATTGCAACAAAAATCGAGTTTCTATCTTGAGACTGGAATCCCACAGTTTGTTCTCGCTAAATATTGTCACAAGTTTGCATTTGAATAAAAGATTTCGACGAAATTGTGTTTGCTGCTGCTGACGTTCGGGTTCCTGCTTTACGTGTATTTCATTCTATTTAATCGCACCGTGTCAATCCGGCTTTAGCTCCGATGAGATCGTTCAATTGTCGTCTAACTTTTGACCAGGTTTATCAAACTTCTGGATGAGAATCACAGAAAAACATTGGTTTGGAGGAATGAGGGTGGCGGCGAACGTTCGGGGCATTGAAACTTTTTAATGCGCTGAACAAATTCCGAACTTACTTGCTAATATATTGCTAATTCATTAACCAATACCATGAAACTTGAAAATTTACATTGAACACGTGACACTCTGCCCGGCTAAGAACTGTCTTCACAAAGCTTTTTTGTCACTGGTCCACAGAGTACAAACTGTTTTTGTTATAGACTCTTTATTGAGTTGTGTTAAAGTTGAACATTCGGAAGACAAATATTATATCCCTGGTCTGCAGTTTGTAGCTGTCACTGTAACATGATATGCTTAAAAAAAACCCAAGAACTGCCCGATCATTGTATTGAAGTAGTGCGACTGTAGACGATGAATATCAAGCAGCTCACCATCACCATGCTCATGCTCACTTCATTCACCTGTCCATGCTCATCTGTCTATCCCAGGTGAGGCGGCAAAAACTGAACGCAGGTTCGCATTTCGCTCCTCGTGGTACTTTTCGCAACAATGTGCTTGGCAAAAGTCTAACGGCTAATCACATGACATTCATTATATAGGGCATTTGTTGACCTTTTACATCTGACTTCCAATAATTGTTATTATGTTCTTCGCTATGCTGTAGAGGCTCATTAGTCTAGACCATTCTTAAAATAATGCATTGTATTTCACACACGACTTATGCAATAATACGTTTATAAATACATTTAAATTAAATAAATTGAAATAAATGTCGAAAAAAAATCTTTTGATGATCTTATGTTAAACTGTTAACTGAGCATTGACAGACGGTTGAAAAGTGAACTGAGTAGTTTTGTCCACTTTGACCTTTTGATGTGTTCCAAAGATACTTTAGGTTTGATGTGGTCATTTTTCTGAAAATATTTGAGGATTTATGTGGTCACTTGCCTTGAAATAATTCGACCTTTTTAATCGCTGCTTCAGTCTGGTCGTCAGTGTTCTGGTCACACCAGTCTTGTCTGGTGCTGGAGGACTGCAATGAGAACATTAGCGACGGTGCTGTGACCTGCCAAAGGGTCAAATCAGGAATGTTTTGACCTCTTGTCTCAGAATGATTTCGTGTCGGTGTATATACATCCACGCTTGTATCTCCTCTTGCAAAATTGTACAAATCGCTTGATTATTCTTGTAAACATTTGTAAACATTGACAATGTTTTGTCGATGCACTATTTTTTGTAAGTGGCTGATACTTGGTCGGCTGTCTGATTTGTGAATGAAACTATTTTCTGCCCGACTCGACTCTTTGTTACACGGTGGATTGATGCCTTTATTACTATTGCATTGTTACATTTATTTGTATTTATTTATCTGTTTATTTCTTTGTCACGATCACAATCGTCTATGGTTTATTGACCGGTTTTTCTCCCGAGTCCCTCCCTACAGCTCTGCGTTTTGCGACTATTTGTTCTGACCATGAGTGCTGTTGACCATGTGCCTCATTCTGATTTTTTTCCCAATGATTTGAGTATGAAGATAATTTACGAAGCGTTTGTTACATTTTTGCGAATGTGTAGTTTAGTTTGCATCTGTGAGACTCTTTCTTAAACACAAGCCCGGACACACTACCTGTGTACGCACGCAGGCATACATACAGATATGTACACACACGTGGACACATCGACAAAAATATATTCTGTATTCTGACTTTGTGATAAGCAACATTTTTCTCTGACACCGCCTAAAAGAACTTTGTTTAAAAGTCGTATCATCGGGCGAAGCAATCCATGCATCTAATCATCTCCTCTTCTTCAAGAACATACCTACATGCATCTGTGTGTATTGTACTCTCTATACTGGTGCTTCAGTGTCTATGACAATATCTTGCAATGTCTGCATGCAAACTGTAGTTTAACCGAGGTTCTTGTGTACAGCCTGTACAGAAGCCACTGTCGTGTCCCTAGATGATTGTGCTTTCCTTTTGTACGGAGTTTATTTCGGGTACAGACGTGTCCCCCTGTCTGTGCCACGTGACGGAGAGCTCGATGGCAGGTTTGTTCCATCGTCGATGATTTCTTCTCTCTTATTGTCCACGTCTGTGAAAAAAGTGTGTATACATTCCTCTACATTGGAATTAGGCTTCAGAAAGCAGGAATAAAGGTTGGATCAATGTCTTACGGTCTTTTCTGTGCGTGAAACGTCTTGCAAGAAAATGTCAGTTGTAGGGCGGGTATAGGGCGGAGTATTTTCGCCGTCGCTATCGCGGTTATACCCGAGATGTTCTGCGGCTTGTGGCGTTAAACCCCTCGCCTTATCTCCAACACCTCCCTCCCATGACACCCGCACCATTCTCCGGGTAAATCGTCAACAAATTTATCTCCCAGTGACAAGGGATCGTGCCACCTTCGCTAGAGTAACGCTTGAGTAACGCTACGGTTGTTATGGGTATCCTGTGACTGTATCCTGCATCCTGTATCTTTAGAACATGTCAAGCAGATGAAAGGGACGGTAGAGAATTGGGTGTCTGGTGGAAGGTTTTCTCAACGTGGAACCTCAGACATGAGGAAGGATCAACTAGATGTTCCCACCCCACACCCCGTCTTCTCTGAGATGACCAGTGTAAACTGCAGGAGACTCCCGGGAAACAGTATTCTCTCCCTTGCCATCAATCCAGAACACTGTAAAATTGAGGGACAAAAGCAACAACAAAAACAAAGCCAAGAGAACCAGTAGAATTCCAGCACACAGTCACGTGAACAGAGAGACGCACGTTCGGATCAATGTGAGACAACTGGGTGGCGAGGGGGAGATAAACACGCATGACTAGGCGTATGTACTATACCATGCTAGACCTCACAATGCCGACTTCACTGGCTTTTCAGACTAGTGCAATATGCTACTGTGCTCAGTATCGACGGGATAATGAAGCTTGGCACACAAACACACACATGCAGTGCTTCTCACCGGCAAACGATTATTTTCATTCTGGAGGTTGAGAGACTGAGATGGGAATACACAAGTTACTAGACGTTGAGACCAGTTGACAAACAGGGATAATGAAGCTTGGCACACACACACACGCAGGCAGTACTTCTAACCGGCAAACGTTTGTTTTCATTCTGGAGGCTGACTGATAGGAATACACAAGTTACTAGGCGTTGAGACCAGTTGACAAACGGTAGACTGAGCCATCTATAGGCGAAAATACTTTATCCTTTCCACAATTTCTCAGACTAAACACGTTTATCCATTGTTAAAGGATTTCTTTCAAATATGTCATTACTGACACTATGAGCAATATAGGGGCTGGCTGGAGAATGTACACAAAGAGTACACAAAGAAATATATTGGAATATCTCTTTAGACCAAAGAAATATAAGGAAGTCTGCTGGTTCTATTTGTTAAAGCCTTACCCAAATGGAACATTATTTTCAGATGAGTGGGTTTAATTCAGTAAGCTCGATGTTCTGGCAACACCTCAAGTAGTGTGAGATGGAAAATAACATCAGAAGTCAGTTTTCCATAACCCGCTGCCTCCCACAAAAAAAAAAAAAAGAAACAGTTGGACGATTAATGACAGAGGTTATCTATGCCTCTATGAAAAATACATTTGAAATCAATTTTACCCTTTGAGATTATTTACAATGTTGAGCTTTGTCATTTGTTATTGTCATTGCTCTATCAATCCGCCAGTGGTCATTTAAAGGTCATTTAAGATGGATTTGGGTTGACCTTTAACCCCCGAGGACTATACACTCTACAGGATTGGAGTTTATCTCGTTTACCTTGCCTGATAATTTGTCAGCCTGTAGTCCTCCAAATTTCTGTGTTAACCTCTCCTCATTTCCTTATCCTCCCTCACTTTTTCCTAGAAATCTGACTCCTGCACCTCCTAGTTCCTCTCATGACCCACTTTTGCTGGAACCCGGATTTTGGCCTGCCTGGACGCAGACGATGGCTCAGCTGCATGCTGGGAAGGCAACCACCCGTTACCAAGTAACCGGCGAGTGTGCCAATCGATTCGCGCCAACGTCTTCTGCGACCATGCGGCGGGGAAGGAGGAGGAGGAGGGAGGAGGAGGCGAGAGAAGGAGGAGAGAGGAGGAGGAAGCGAGAGGCAGACGACACACGCGCTGGCACCAGCCGCAGACAGTTGCTCAGTGGCTGCCAGGCTCCACACATCAGTTCTCGTCAGGAAGGTGGTGCGACTAAAGACAGCTGTGCTGTAAGTGTATTTAGAATTTCCTTGGTAAAGATTTCAGTAATATTCATCTTTTTCAGAGTATTTATATTTTATTTTACCTTTTATTTTTAGAAACCGGATGGAGCAGTTAAATTACATCACTATTCTTATGACGAGCTTTGATTCTATTTTTACAAGCAGATGTTGCCAGAAATAGCTCAAGAGACTCATAGACATGCTTTCTCACAAAGAAAGAGAAGAGAAAAATTATTTTCAAACAGCACAACATCGTCTGTCAGTGACACTTTCTCGTCACAAAAGCAATCACTGTGTAAACACACCTGTATGAAGTTTCACCTGCCTTTCTTAAAAAAATATTTGAGCTCTTTGATTGACTATACAGTGATACCTTACTCCTGCTCCGGTGTTTGACACCACTCTTAAGAGATTACAATGTGTAAAATTAGTCTTTTGTTTGTTTGATTTTTAATTCTGTTTTGTGGTTTGTTTTTTCTTTGTTCTTCTTCGTTGGTCGTACTTTGACACCGGCAATAAATATTTAGTTCTTATTTTCTGTATGACTAATGATTAATTACATAAAATATATAGTGAATGTAACCCACCTGGAAACAGGATGCGTATGTGTTCCTCGTGAAGTTTATGTATACAGGCAAATCAGTGAGGGAATTACCATCATCTGTCTCTCCAGACATTCTTCTAACACACATATTCTCCGAACACACGCACTAAGTAATGTTTACCTGTAGTTAAATGTTTACATACAGTGAACATCTCATTCAAACTGACAGAGATGAGTTAAGTCAGCCGTTAAGAAAGATGTGTTGTCTCTCTGCTTGCAGTTGGAGGACGGTAGGGGGCAGCAGCGGTCGGAGTTTGGATTTCTTCATCCAGCCCCTCCACCATCGTGTGTGACTACTATGACAGGTCGGGACGAGCTAAGTTTATTTGCATCTTCTAAATGTCTGTTATGAATGTTAGCATGTTTTATAGTCGTTTTTTTCCATCCATCTATCCGTATGTGTGCCTTCAGCGCTCTCACCCTTCTAGTTCACTATTGAATTAAATTGAAATCTTCCAAGATAATCTTTGTGCATGTTTTTCTCGAGTTCATGAGACCTTTGCCCGCCTTTATTCGACTTTGGTGAGAACGTTGCCATCTCCTGCCACTCAGCACCGGAAGTCCATGGTTTCTGGGAGCTGGTGATTCTGTGGTGTTGTTCAACTTCTGCAATTTCCATTATCGGCCACTTGCTTATTACCGAAAGAAAGAAAAAGTGAACAAAATAAAAAATATGAAACAAAAAAGAGCAATAAAGGAAAAGAAATGAATAAAACTCGACGTGTGTGCCCAGTCGTGATAATAAAATGTGTTCAGACCAGACAGCTGTAAAACTAGAATAATCTAATTTATTCTTGAGAGTAATGAGTGTTGCTAACTTCAGAGCTCTGTAATCTTGACAGCTGTAAATTTACATCCCGAGAGGAGCTTTTAATTATTACCTGTTGAAAACAGGATCTGGTGACGAGCATGGTTTATTTCGAGGGTCTGACTTCAATCTCCCAGTAAAAACATGCACAACACGGGTATGATCTCATCGGGTGGTGAGTCAGTGGAGCTCACAGGGTATAAAGAGGAAACCAGTCAAGTTGCATGGCTGACAGTGGCATCGAACACAGTCTGTTCCATTGCACAACTCCCTGCTGGTCTGTGTGTCGTAGCTCAGCATGCGGAGTTACCGCTCGGTACCCGGGGTGTCTAGTGTGCAGTTCTGCTGCGTTAAAGAGCAGAGACCGACACCGGCAAGTCGATAGCAGGAGTCGTAAAGGCAAGATAAACAGCTCGCTGAGCTGAAACTGTAGACACTGAACTTCTCCATCACTTCTGTTTGAAATGTCGGGTTGCCAAGCAATCGTTTACTTACAGCTTCATCTCAGTCACACAGTTCTCGGGTGGCGTAAGGAGGCAGCCATATTTTGTTGACGAATGAAGGAATCAAAATCATCGTTTTGTCCTCACTGGAATCGTTGGTCTGGAGATCGTACAGAAAAAGTGGAATAGTGTGGAGTGACATACAATTCCTATCTTGTGAAAAGGCTCCCCCTTATGTCACAAATTAGGGTTTGTTTTTTTCACGAAAGAACTCCAGTGAGAGAAATGCCACGTAGTTGTATTTACACACAATTTAAATAAACGGTTCGGTTCGTTTTAAACCGAAATTGATAATGGAAACGATTCTGAACGCCAGTTTAAGCCAAATTTTTCTTTTCATTTGCCACTGGCATTGCCATTTCAATGGCTAACTCAGACAAACACATAAGCACAGAGGAAGGTATGGAAAACAAGACAAAAACTAAAGTAGGAATGTTAAAATGGGAAAACTGAGAAAACTGATTTGATTTATTCAAGACAAGTTGAATCGCGTGTTACGGAATACCTCAAGTGATCCAGGGATTTTTCTTTCTTTAATTTTTAATCGCTTTCTTTTGATTATCCCTAAGATTGCTATTGCCTGCACAAATTTGCAATGCTTTGGCAACTTGTGTATTTAGTAAACACGGGCAGACAAAGGCTCACACACACAATCACGATCAGAGAGAGGGATGAGTCACACGCTCTCGTGGACACAGACACACCCACGGCCCCCAAACCCACTGACCTTTCAGAAAGGCTGAAAACGTCCTCCCCCAGGACAGACACCCGGCTGTCACAAGGGAAAACATTTTCACGAGACACGATCCACTCAGTCTCACCTACCCGTAAGTTTCCCACCTCCATGTTGCAAAAGGAAACCCATCAAATGTACCCCTCTGCATTATTTTGCAGAAATCACAAAGACCACCAGACAAAGATGTATAGACCTGCCAAGGTTCTGCCTGTGGGATCGATCTGTACATAGATCTTGACAGGAGGTTATCGGCGAACTTGTAAGACAGGTTTGTATCGATCTGCGGCTGAGTCGCGCTTCTTCCGACGATCCATGGCTTCAAGCTGTTGTTTCTACGAGAGTTCCGCGAGAGAAACGCGAGAAAGCGTCCTCGACCGCCGTCCATTCTCCGAAGATAACACTTTTCAACTGTCACCGATCCAAGGAGCGCCGACAGAATTAGAAGCAAAAATCGTTCTCTACAATTTCGACCTACGGGAATCCATAAACCGAAATTAGTGCCGGGGCCTGGGGAGGAGAAAGGAGGAATAAATTGGAGCAGACGATATTTTTGTTATAAAATTTTTCGAGGCGTGCGCATGTGCTGTGCTTCTCAAGAAACCTGTCAACGTGCCCCGCACAAAAGTCGTTTGGTGGGTATCGGGAACTTACACCATCTTGTGAACGGTTGAACGGTTGAAGTGCTCGTCTGCATGGCTGCTTTTTCAGCTCCATTTCTTTTTGTCGTGGACGTGGCACAACCTAGAAAGAGATAAGAGGACGTCATTTCCGCTGTCTCCTGATTGGTTCTTATCTTTTCCAGCCATGCTCTAGTTTGATGCCAGTGTTGTAGGTTGCGGAATAGTAGGGGCAATGCACATGAATGCGATGATATATGTATTTACTCTCATCGATTCCACTCATCGAAACTGTCCTTCGATGCACCTTGGAAGATGATTTATGCTGCATTGGTCAGAGGAAGAACTGGATGACAACGGTGAAGGAGTGGACTGGTCGTCTTGTGCAGGCACTGGTCACTGTCGCCCTCGACAGACGTGAGTAACGGCCGTCACCTGCCGCGTCTGTCCACGTGCCCTCATTACCCAACGACAGGGACCCGTCAAGAGACCAACGACTGAATGAAACTGTCGGTTTGTGTGCAGTCCTTAGTCGACTGGACTTATTCAGAGGAATTATTTTTCCCCACCTTTGTAGAAAGGGTGGAAGTGGAATGGTCTGGGTAATGAAGCCTTCGTTTGTAACTAAGTCAATAATATTACAGTTACTTCCCCTACCATCCTTTCGTCGTGGATACTTTGAAGGTACATATCCATAGTAGGAGTTCCATTTTCTCTTTCTTTATGCTTTACACATGCAAGGAGTAGTAATAAATCAACAAATATACATAGATTAATTAACAATACAATACTTGGTATTTAAAATAATGAAATAATTGGTTGAATAACAAATTAAACATCATCGATGAGAAGATGACAAATACAGTATAAAATAAAATATTTCTTGTTCACCAACTTGTTCAGGTGCAGGCATACACTCCTCATACATGCATAAACAAGTCAGAATGTAATAGTTTCCATATATCTCAAAACACCTTTCCAAGTGGTACTTTAACAAAATGAGACATTCTGCTAAATAAGTGTTTGGTTGATATGCCTTAAAAAAAAAGGGGAAAAAAAAAAACCAAACCAACCACGGAAATACTCGGCATCTAACCAAAGCATCTAAAGATAATATCACAATATTTCTTGTTCCTGCCTTAAACTGACAACCTAACAAACTTTTCAACGCCACTTTGTGAGATAACATTTGTCACCCTTGACTAATTTGTTGAGCGCTCTGCACACACTACAATTTTTTTAAATAAAAGGATTTCTGTCGCGATGGTGATTCTCGTTGCCGTAATCATGAGATCACCTGATCTGCTAATCCTGTTAATTGAGTGTTTTTGTCTACAGAAGTGTTTGGTTTGTGTTGTCAGCCGAAGCCACCATGTCGCGCTACAACAACTGGATGGCGCGGCCACGCGGGTACCGCTACGGCTCGTGGCTGACGTTCTACGGGTGCGGGGCGCACGTGGTTGGCTTCTCCACCGCCAACTGGCTGACCAGCAGCCGCTCCGACTGTCTGGGTCTGTGGTCCTACTGCAACCGCTCGTCCTGCTGGCAGATCAGCACCCAGGACTCACCAGGTGAGCAAGGGCAGGCTTTCGTTTGGTTGTTCTCAATTTACAGGTATGCGTGTCGCTTCAGCACTGCTGCTGTCAAACACCTGACAAAAGTGATTGAAGTAGTATTATCGGTCACCTGGGAAAGATCGAACTCAAGACTTTTCGTTGCAATGAGTAGAGAAAGTGAACTGAACTGCTGTCCACCAAGTAAACTTCGAAAGTCTAATGGACTGCTGATCTATCCCACGCTTGTCAAATTTTAGAACTAAAACAGATTTTGTTCCAACCTTAAATTGTTTTCATTAGCATTCTTTATGATAACAAGTTAGTGGATTTATCTCTAATATTCAAATTATTTCTGTTGATAACAAATCGTGACATTCCACTCTAAAGCTCTGTTTGGGAGCTTCTTGCACATGAGCACAACGATGTCTGGCGGTCATGTGGCTGAACGCTCCACCTTATACAAAAAAGTAGACAGCTAACCGTCCTGGACATCTGTATTTCTGATATGCACGTCATCGTAAAGGCTATAACTCACCCGTGTGCAGACGAGTGGGGTGGGATATATCTTTGCTAGGATATTAATCAAACAATAACAAAAAATTTGGCGCTGCACGTTCTGTTTTAAACGAACATCTTTGTGTGAAATGCTTGATACCATTCTGTATTCTTAACCCATCAATGTGTTTCTTACAGACTGGATTGAGTCTACCCGCGTACTCGACTGCATCGGGGTGGGGCTGACGGCGCTGTGGGTGCTCATCGGTTGTCCGTGTGACTGTCTGAAGTCCCAGCAGCAACGGTACCGGCGGCTCACCCGCTTAGAAGAAATTGTGGCCATTCTCTCAGGTAACATCTTCTTCCACAGAGTCAGTGGATAGTTGAGTGAACAGGGCGAGGTGTAAACTCAGGGCCACAGTGGACTGAGAGCAACAATCAACTCACAATGCTTGCTCAGTTTCTAGAAGACACTACAGGGAGCATTGAAGGACTAAGCCATCGCTTAACTGTAAAAGCTAGGACTTATTAAAACGTATATAAAATTATCAAGTACTAAAAGTGTAAATCTGTGTAACATTATCATTAACACTAAAGCAGTAAATATAAAATGACAATAAATTATCCTATTGTCGCCCTCTTCTCTTGGTACTCAAGTGCTGTCTTGAAAATGTCATCACACATTAAATGCCTAGCATCGGAAATCTGAACTAAATTTAGCAATGGAACATGAGAAATCTTTGAAAACCGTCATAAACGCTCACGAACTTGAAGGTTAGCTTGCTGCCAAAATCATCTCTGTAAAACGAAAATACATACAAGTATTAGGAGACGACACTCTCAATAAATGTTGAAATCACTTAGAAACTTTCTTTCTTCTCTGACTCAAAACAAAAAAATTATAATGAAAGATGGACATTTTCTGATGTCAAGGAATATTATAATTCTGTATACCACTGCGGAAAATGTCTTCATTGTCATGAAAGTTGTGCATGAACTAACATGAAGTGGTGAAGCAGCTGGGTAAATTTTGAGAAAAAATATTCAAAATGAGAAAATTTGTCTAAAATTTCCCTCTCAGGATGTTTCGGGCTGCTGGCTGCAGGCATGCTGACGATTTGGTTTCAAGAAGGACAGGCGTTGGGACGACTTCAGCCTCAGCTGGTCCTTCTGGCTCGTGCTGGGCGGAGCATGTGGATGCTTGCTGGGCGGAGTCGTGGTGGCTGTCACGCGCTCGTCGTCCAGCACCGCCCCCAAGCCGGTGACGAGGTGCAGCAGACTTCGGGTGCCGTTCGCAGCGGATGGGACCATCTCCCCCAGTGATGTAACTTCCGGAACTAGCGCCTTTCCCTGCATCTTGGACAGACAGAGGCGGGACTGCTTGGTGAAGGCGGCTACTCCCCTCGCATATTCAGTGTTTTTTCGACCACCTTCGGGGAGCGTGACCCTCACGGGGCGGAGCTATGGCGGGAAAGAGGCGGGGCTAATTGTTGGAGGGACCCATTCCCTCCGCCTCCGCCGTATTCCGCCAGTGAGCAGGCTG
This sequence comes from Pomacea canaliculata, assembly GCF_003073045.1. Classification (NCBI taxonomy): domain Eukaryota; kingdom Metazoa; phylum Mollusca; class Gastropoda; order Architaenioglossa; family Ampullariidae; genus Pomacea; species Pomacea canaliculata. The sequence goes on from NC_037590.1 coordinate 9,576,353, forward strand.
TTGGCGTTCTTGACGATGCCGGGGAGGTAGGTCGCCATGAGACGATGCCCTCCCCTCCTCCACCCTACGAATCATGTGTCGGTGGTCATTCTGCGCCCCTTCCCCCTCCCCCGCCATACTACTACAACCCCTACCCACCCCACTTATGTTCCTCCTGCTCAGAATGGCGACGTCCGACAAAGCTTTCCGGATATGACCTGAAGATGACCAGGAACCACTCGCTGAGACCTTTATACGTCGTGAAGGAAGGAAACAGGAAAACGCGAGGCTGTCGTAACAGGAAACCTGGAAGTGAAGCGAATGAAAATAACAACAACAACAAACCACGATGATGACGTTGGCAGTGAAAGGAAGTGGTGATGGTGGTGATGTTGATGGTTGAGGTGGTGATGGTGGTAGAAATAATCTGATGGGATGAACGATGTTATATTCCGGTGGGTGCCTACATGTGTGGTATGTGTGTGAGAGAGAGAGAGAGTACAGTGAGTTTGTGGAGGGGTGAGAGGGTAGAGTGTGTGTGTGTCGCATGTGTCTCCTGTGCTGCTGTGAGTGGTGTACGTGGAGTTGTTTGTCCGACACGTGTGTGACGAATAAAGTTGGCGAAGATTCAGGGCAAGATTCTGTTTTTAATATTCAGTACTATATCTTTATACTCACACGCGCGCGCACACACACACACATGGGTGCAATGTTCTTGTACATACTTGTTCACAGATTACACATCTCACAGACGCCCCAGTACAACCAAAACAAGCAACATCTGTCACTTGATCAATACTTTCGAAAGTAAATTTACTTTGTCGCTAAGATTGCAGTCAAATGTAAACAGGTTGTGCGCACACTTCTTACACATACACGCTCGCTTTATCTCTATCTATCTATAGTTGTGTCAATAAATGATCAAAGGTCAAAGATCTCTCTCTCTCTCTCTCTCGTGTATATGTATGCACACACACACACTCTTACACACGCGCAAGCAAAGCGAGAGAAAGATTGTGAGAATATTTCCACAACACACAACATACAGAAATGACGAATGTATTACTCATAAGCAGTCGTATGTCAGAATAAACAACAAAAGAAGTCGTATGAAGAAAAAATTCAATAAATACTTTCACCCTCTAAGGTGCATTGAGATAAAACACACACATATATATATTCCTATATATCTGTATATACAATATTATATATAACACATATACACACATCCGCTTACACATATACATATATAATCCATCTTTTCTCTTTCTCTCTTTCTCTCTCTCTCTCTCTAGACGAAGATTTAAAAAAAGGACGAGGAGAGGAAGGAATATTATTTGAGTCACACCCTCTTCCCTTCTTCTTCCTATCCCCTCCTTCATCGCTGCTCTCCTCTCCTGTATGATATCGACAGCTAGAGAGCCGCTAATGCTAATGCTAATGCTAATGCTAATGTAATGGTTTTTACAAGCTCGATTCCGAAGCTAACCAGAACCAAAGCACTGATGTTGAAGGTTCTCTAAACACTCAGACGCCAACATTTGTGAAGAGTCTGGAACTTTTCCAGAATTTCGAGAAATCCTCCTGTTTATATAATTTGTCTCTTTAAAAAAAAATCACAGCCCCGGAGGTCATTGGGTCTTCTCAGTGTTCACGAAAACACCTGTCGCTAAAAATGCGCGGACTGTGAGAACAGACATCAACCCTCTGCCACCCCACCCCACCCTATTTCCAGCTTAGAAAAATGGTGAGATAAAGTAGGAGAAATGAAAACGAACTGACAGTGGTGTTTGAAACTTCAAGAGAACCATGTTTGGTGGTGATGATGAGTGATGGAGGTCACGGACGAGTTTTCTGTGTTAGTCTCAGATCGACTTTCAAAAGTAACCTGTCCGTTAATGTAAAGAATATAGTGTTATGACGATTTAGTCTTCAGAACAGTCTACAGTTTAAATAGACCGCAGCATAGTATCGATATGTCTGAGGTAAGTAAGAAGTATATTTCACTTATATATATACTATCTATTCCCTCATACATACTTTCATACATACATGGGATGTTTCCTGTTCATTTGTAAAAAAGATTATTCTGGAAGTAAGCCAGGCATGTCTCTCAGCACTACTAGACTCACGCACGAACGAACAGAACAAACGCACAATTACACTTGCTGTCGGTACGGGTGACACAAGGTATGTCGTGCACCCCACTCTCCCCACACCTCCTACCCCCGCGTGCGTGACCAGTCTCCACTCCGAGATAAAATCAAGACCCTGCTGTTGCAACAGCTGCTGGAAGATCGATGAAAATTTGAAAGATGTTGTCCTCTGGGCAGTTGTCGCTTTGACGTCACACCGCGCCCTCGGCAATGTTCCACACGCCTCCCGTCATCCAGGTGTGAGAAAGGGAAACGATTATCTAAGTCATCATTCAGGTAGGCAACTTTGTGATCATTAATTTAAAGAAAGTATAGAAACTCCGACGATGTTTGTTTGTTTTCATGCTACAGAAATGCACGAGTGTTTACGAAAAGCCTAGAAATACATGAACTGCCTGGGGCACAACAGTGTGGCTGAGCTGTCTAGAAATTAAAAAGTGAGGTTGGACTAGTCTACATCAACAACAATGACTGTCTAGCTGACTGAAAATATACAGTAAGGCTGAGTGTTAAATATAAGTCTGATTAAAAATACAGCAATGTGCTTGACTGTAAATACATCGTGCTTGAGAAAGTTCTAGACAGGTGCTACTGTCATGGAGGCGCACGATTGCTGTCTGGTGTGATAGACAAAGGATGTAGACAAAGGAATAGAAGGAGATGATGGAGTGACTGGCAGTTTCAATTTATAGCATATTTATTAAGACTGTCTTCTTTGTCAGACCTTCCAGACGGTACTCGTTATCATCGCATCGAAAAATTCAGAACTAGAAAAGATTGTTTCACCTCGAAACATATTTTAAAAAATAGTCCAGCGTGTCTACGTTGATTTTCTTAAAAGCTAAAGCAAGAGAACGTGTTAAGTCGGTGAAATCACGTAGTGTGGAAGACTAGACAAAAGTTGTGCATGCAGGGCAGATACACAGACCTTCAGACCATCTACAGACTTCTCAGACTTTCTACAGACGGCACACGATGACAGGGGTGGTAGAGATGTTGCACCTCCCACTGGGGGTGAGGTGTTGATGTGGGAGAAGAAACAGACCGAAAGAAAGCCATAAAGAATGAATGAAGTAGAGGCGAGAAAGCTGATCTGACAGTTTTCAAAGCCATGTATTGCTTCTTTGTTCACGCCTGCACTTGCACTGATAACCATCGACATGACTCTCATTTTCTGCCTTGTCTTCTGTATTCTTTTTTCTTTTTTGGTTTTGATTGTGGGTAGGTGGGTGATGGGGTGGTGGAGGGAATGGGCCTGTGAAACATTATGGCTGTTGTATCACTGAAAGTCGGGCGAGGAGCAAATGTAGAAAGTCGCTCGATCGTCACCGCCATGCTCTGTCGTCGTGTGCATAAACCTGCCTGCAGATGTGAAAAGATGATATGCACACACAACAGAAACTGTCTATCTAGTCGTTTGCCAGTCTGTCTGTCTGCGTGTATACTTTTCTCTTTCTTTCTCTCTGTAAACAAGATAAACTGACATGGTTATTAGAGCTCAGTTCCAAAAACAACATCTGCTCCATCTTCTCAGGTTCTTTTTCTTTACTTTTGTCTTCTGTTCGTCTTCAGCTTTGCACCCTCGTGATGAAGCCACCAGTGCTGGCAAGGCGTTTAAGTAGCAACAACCTTCCGCCCTTCTTTTTGCACTGTCACGTGTTTGCGGTCATACCCTGTGACGTCACCAGTTTCTGTTTTCGGTCTCTTCTTCAGTGTCGACCTCGGATCTCACGATGTTGATTTTGACAAAAAATAATTGAGCGGTAACAGCTGTAAACAATGATTTTTAGTGGATGATTTTAGTGGTTAATTTTTTTCTAGTTAACTCCTAAAACGAGGCAGGTGTGTACAAAGTTTCCAGTTTAGTCACATTCATGGTTTAGGTTCGCCGAGACTAACAGCGGAGGCTAAGCGTTGGTCTCGGCAGAAAGACAGCAGTCCACCTTCACAAGTCCGTGGCTCTACGAATGTGAAACGTAGACTTTTCTGTTTTTGTTTTAGTCACGGTGGTGCTAATCCTGATTGTGATCATGATGGTGGCGGTGTTTGTGGTGATCGACTATCTGTGCCTTCCTCCACTGAGAGTCTAGCTGTTATCCTCTCCCCCCTGTACAAACAGAGCTTGCGTACCCCTCCTCACCCCCAGTTCACCCTGCTGCATGTTGATGTAGCCACAGCACCGCTTGCATGCTCCATACCCACACACCGTATCGGGTATCTAACGATCTCGCCTCCCTTGCAAGTACCAGCAAGACGGCAAACAGCGCCCTCTGTGGCTCCAGCAATAAACTAGAGCCAGAGAACAAGTCTCAGCTTCATTCCTGGGGCACTCGACTGTCTGCCTATCATCATCCATGTTTTTCACTCACTTTGCTCGACCTCCGGCATTGTTCATGCCTTTGAGAGAGAGGTGGCAAGGAACGGATTCCGCAATTTGCCAACAGACAGATTTTTTTTTAAAGTTGATGGAGGAAGTTCAGATCCAGTGTCGCTTCAACGATGTGGGACTGAAAGGACAAAACGTTTGGGGGACAGACAATGTGGTTCGTGGGACAGTTTGTGTTTGTTGGACAAACAGTTTGCAGTTTACTTGATTTCATGCACATCAGCCGACTATAACTGCTCAGTATCGACTGCTTATTAGATGGTAATCAACAGCAAAACTGAAAACACCTCCTCGTCTGTTTTGGAAACAGATTTGTCTTAAATGAGCTTTATACAAAGGTGTCCAAGCCGCCATGTTTCTTGTCAAAGATGATGACTGTAAACCTGTCAGCCTGTGAAACTTAGGAGCAGAATGTGTAGTTTCGAACCCTGTTGTCCACCAAACAATGAATAAACGCCTGACAAGGAAACATTAAAGGCAGCAGGAGAGGCTTGTGTTCCTCCCTGGCCTGTACAGGGTGAACCACTCACATTAGTCCCTCCTTTGGCCAGTAGGTTATGGGACAGTTATCTTCATCTTTACTCGCTAATGGCATTCCACACAGTTTGTTAGGACCGACAATTCCTTTGAAAGCAAGAGATGGGGAGCTGGAGAAAAAGTGAGGAACATCCCCTTCCACTGTACCCTACCCACGTGTAGCAAAACAAAACAAAAATCTCTGTTTTAAGTGGCGCAATTATCAATGTTCCATAAAGTTGTTTAGCGATAGGGGTGGAGAAACAGCGGGGCCACTAAACATCGGATGTAACCCACCAGAAAGTAGGCGTGGCACGACATATTTACAGTCTAGGTGTTTTGGTTTTTTTTTTTTTTTGCATGCTAACAACCGACAGCACGTTAAGAATGCACGTGGCAACCCTCGTGCCAGTAGCAGAAGTAGGGTAGACTGAGCACTTGGCTTCAGCAGAGAATTTCTTCTGGCACCTCCTCTGTTGCTGAGTTAAATTTTCTCACACGCTCAACACAAAAAAACACAAAGTTTCACGCCAACTAGAAAGACTGTGACAACGGAAACTTCTTACTTGGCTTATGGAATATACAATTTTTCTTGACAAACAGAAATATAATAAAAACAATAAAATAAAAAAGAACATTGCTTACATACCAGGGTTAGAAGTGAAGTAATTACAATGATGATTTTAAACAACGGGTCACGACTTTTCACCCTCCACCATTCATCTTTCTCACATAACCCATTGATAAAATGGTTGGGAATTTGAATTTTTTTTTCCATTTTGGTTTCGTTTTTGTTTCTAACTTTTGTTTCTTTTAGTTTCTTGCCTGTCATTTCCCGACCTCTTGCTTCTTCTCACCATTCTGTCTTTATAGCTCTGTGAACCTTGCCTTCTGGGTCGGGAAAGAAGTTGCTTAAAAAATTTCTCATTATTTTCTTTCTCAACTTCGTGCTGACTCGATACGGCAGCTGACACTAACACTGATACAACCTCCGTACACAAGGGATGAACAGCTGCTGACAGAGCTGCCAGTGCAACAATACACAGTATATTAGATGTTTTACTCACATTTTTAAGCACGAGTTTCAAATAACGCATATTTTTTTCGAAAATACTCTGCTTGAGTCTCCATTCGCTATAGTTAGCCTACATAGCTGTGTAGAAGTCTAATAGAATGTGCTCGATCATATTGTTAAAACATGTAAAGGATGATGTATGGATCGTATCGCTGAAGGATATACCGTAGGAAACATAGCGTATCCTTACACCCTGTCGGCTCGTTGCCTGCTGGCGTCTGAGCCCTGGCAACGCCTGACGTGCACAGCGTCAGCACAACCGCCGAAACCTGACGAAACCGCATTTTTCTCGTCAGACATTATCTCTCTCTCGTCAATCTCGCGGGCTCTCGTGGGGACAGGCAGCTCATGGCAACGGCGTTCTCCAATGATGCGGTGGGACGGACAACTGAACGTTTAAGAAAAGGTTCTGGCGAAAGTAGGATGAAGCTCAAAGTTTAACAAAGAGTTAACACAGGGACAGCAGTTGCTACAACACTTTGTCTCCACTTCGCTGTCGTCGTTCGTCCTCCCTGATGAAACAACGAAAGAAGAAGAATCAGACATTTATTGCATAATGGTGTCATGTTCCTTCCTGCCTGGTATGTTGAAAGATTCTCAAAAGGAATTTTGGTTTTTCAGCAAAAAAAATACGAAGTCACAGTATTATGAGCGTTAAGAAACGTGTGACCAGACAGACAGACATGAGTTATCCGCATCCATTAGCATCAACGGTCTTAACGGTTTTACAGCATCGCTAATAACAGAGGTGTAGTGTCTTCGTTATCCAAGAGGAAGTGATGTTCCAGAATGAATGGTGACGTTACACACTAAGTGGTGATGCATCAGGATAAGCGGTAAATTACAGGAGAAAATGTGACATTATATACAGAGTAATGATGTCACAGGAGAAGTGGTAATGCTACAGGAGAAATGGCAACAACCGAAAATAAGTGGTGACGCTACAGGAGAAGTGACATCACATAAGAAGTGGTAACATCACAGGAACAAATTGTGAGATTTCACACGAAGTGGTGATGTTAAGGGCATAGTCAGTCTGAAGTTACAATTAAGGGTGGTGGTGATGTGACAGTGAAAGTGAAATGTGACCAAGACCCGGCAGTGACGTTCCCACACAGAGCAGGTGAGAGTCTGTCCTGGTCTCACTCAACAAACATCGTCTGTGATGACAGCTGGAAGCCCCCGGCTAGGCTCTGACTACATGACAACATGTTTTGGTGGGTTTCTGATTTCCTTGTTACGCTCTTTTTATTATTTAATATCAAAATTGTTTTCATTTTTTTCGTTTTCCTCTTTTTTGTTTTATTTTCTTTTTTCTTCATTCTTTTTCTCTTTCGTTCCTTAATTCCTGTTCTAGCTATCATTTCTTTTTCACGTCTTTCATTCCTTTCTTACTTACTTCCTACTGTTATAATTTTGTGATTTTTCTTTCTTTTTCACCGAGACATTCGTGAACTCACAGACATGCACTGAGCGAGCGGCAAAAACTGTGTCAAAGTTTAAATATTTTGTCTCGGACACCTGAGTGGGTGAGGTAGTTGACGATAGAGGATGGTAGACATAGTTTAGCTTCACTCCAGCAGATTAACGAGAGCTTTTTATCGTGCGTTTACACGAGAGCTCGCGCACACACACACACACACAAAGTTAACTTCTAATTTATTTTTCTCATCATCTGATGGAGAGAGGAAAAACATGTGTATTGCCGTTTTTGCGAAGAAACATGTCTCTGAGACCTCCGACACTCAAAGTAAAAAAAATGACATTCAAAACACGTGACACTTATAACTTACTTACGCAAATTGCTAAATGAGTGACATCAGGTAAGGCTTTGTGTCAGGTGTGGAGCCAGACGACTTGTCTCTCACCTGCTGTCAACGTGAGGTTTCCGACCTCCTAATAACCGACGAGCCGAAAGTAAATAAAAGGATATTGGTGAAAACATTTTAGCCAGGCGCCTGTCTAGTTTTCTCATAATACTTTTAATAAACAAGAAAACGATATTCAGACACATGAAGTTACATCGAGCACCGTACGCAGTGGACCGGGGATAGGGGAGGGAACATAAACACATCTACATAAACAGCCCCTGTGCTTTATAGTAGGTTTGTAGGGAAAGAAATTATTTCAGAAAGATCGTTTGCATCAAATCTTCCTTCTTCTTCTTGAGTTACTTTTATTTCTCTCTAGTCATGTCTTGAAGATTTAGCAAACGTGGGTCGATGATAAACAGGTAGGAATCTTTGGTGCTGAACTATCCATGTGTAACACCAAAGGGTTCCCTCTTGCAGTCTATTTATTTATTATTTTCTTATCTCCTTTTTTTCTTTTGTTTTTCTGATTTGTTTGATTAACAAAACCTATGCCGTAGACAAAGTAATATTTTAGCTTCGTTTGTTTGACGAAAGACCTTTTTTTTTCTCTCGATCAAACAATGAAAGTAGAGGATTTAGCTGAGTTATCGAGAAGAATCTTTCTTGCTTTCTGTCTTTTGTTCTTATATGATTTTTTTTTTCATTACCATGCAACGTGTGTTCTTCATAAAAGACATCTGTCGCAATTTTCTTCTGAGTGTATTGTTTCATCTTTAGCCAACGAGATAATATTAGAAAGCAGAAAATAAACTATTTAACAAAACATTTAAAAGCGACCGTTTGTGACTATTTTTTTTTCTAGTCATACAGCTAAGGGCACGATTTAAGCAATCTAAGAATCAATGAATCCAGGACTTTGCAGTTTTCCCCAAACGGAAGAGGAAAAAAGAATAATTCATCTTGGATAAGTAAAGAGCCTCTAGCGAGAACCGAACCCAGGCCTTACCATGTATACAACATAGTGACGAGGGTTTGACCTTTGTGCTTTACTTATTCCATCGACTTACTACACTGACTGGTGCTACATATGTACACACATTGAACAAGTAATATGTTACGCTGTGTTTATAATGTAGGTCTCCGTCATCTATATTATATTTTCGAGGCTACACATTCTTCTGACTTCGGAGCAATCAGGAAATTGATTAAATTAATTAAATTAATAGTATCACGTGGTATTGTCCCTTCCCCTAGAAAGGCTCTTAGCGGTTTAGTTCAAAGGCGCTGCCTTTCTTTCCTTCCCTCTCTCTTTCTTTCTTTTTCCCACACGCTTGAGTCGACACAGCCCTCCAGCAGTTCTATCGACCTCAACGTTTTCCTCCTGCCAGCGGAGGTTGGGATCGAGACCCATTTTCACAACGAGTTGAAACAGCCAACAAAAATGTCATCGTGACCCAGGGGCAGCTGGCGGAGGGCGGGGTCGTGATGTCTGTCAGCAGAAACGCTTTTCTCTCGGGTGCATGGTGCTGCTCTCTGCCACACTGGAACGTTGCGCCTGGGTAGCTCGACCTTCAACCTTGACACAAAAAAATACGAAGAGGGTAGTGGGACGGAGGCTGATGGGTTTTGGGGGGAGAGGGTTGGTTTTTGGTTGGGCGCTGCTGCTCCACCAGCTCTACCCAATGCTAGCTCGTCTGCGCGCGTGTCCCGCCAGTCCGGACAAAGCGTTCTCTTGTTGTTGCCGGTCACGCCCTTGGAGAAATATTTTTCAAGATCAGGGAGGTAAATCTGAGAAAGTGCATCAGATGTTTGCATGCAGATTCCTGCTCCCTTCCCCTCCGGTCCGCCACCTCGCTGCACTGAGGGTTGTTTCTCAAAACATCAGCCGTGGCAGTAGGACCAACGAAACACCAGACCCTGACACCCCCAGGATAATATCATGTTACTGGGTTTGAGAAACCCTTATTTTTATTATCTCCCTTTATCTTCCGTTTTTCTTGGCCGTGTTTTGCTTTATCTACTTGATCACAGACAGCATTCACTTATTGCACCACCACCACCACCACCACCACCACCACCACACCCCAAACGCACAACAAGTTTCGAAACGCTGTGTGTTTTACAAACGTGTCTACTTGCCAATCAATAAATAACAACAAGCACGACTCATACACGTCGCCCACAAACATTTCTAGGTTCAGTTCCACGACAGCTGCTGGACCATCGACTGTGACAGGAGCACACACCCACAGCTCCACTTCCTCCTCTGTAGCCTCGCTCTCGAGTTGGAGCTGCAAGCAAGGCGCGCCATCTGACGGAGGTCGTAAAATCATCAAGCGCTCATTAAGGATGACAAGAGGAGTGACATTCAAGTGGGTTCAATAAAACAAAACTGCAGCCCAAGTAGAGATACGGGGAAAAGGACTTTACATCATCGGTGTTATCGCGGAAAATCAATCGGTGGGTGATGTTGGCTGTTGAAACTAAGCATTCACAATAATGCTGTGGTCTTAACGTCCAAAGTAAAAAGTAAACAAACAAAAAACCAGACCAGATCATATTGACTGATCATTGTGCAAGACTATCAGAGTTTGTTGTGCTGGTTATTGATTCTTGTGAAGACTGAAAGCTGAAAATTGTTAATCAATTTGTGTGTGATCATTGTGGTGGTTTTGTTTGTTTGTTTGTTTGTTTTTACCTGCAGCTGCTTGACTCATACGAGTCGTTTGTTTCTTACCTGCAGGAGTTGGACCAAGGGATGGCGAGGTACGATCCGGACAGGCGAGGCTACCGCATCTTTGTGGGCAACCTGAGCTCCGACACTACCCACGACAACCTGGCCGAACTGTTCCGCTCTCATGGACCGATTGTGGACATCTGGCTGGCCAGGTCATTATCTCTTGTCTTTAAAACGAGACATTAGATACTCCATGCTGTTTTAAAATTTTATCTAGAGAAATCGGATTGTTTTACTGGAAAGTTTTAAGTTAAGTCAGAGTAGTCACACTAGCTTCTTGGTGGAGAAGGAGCTGAGGATGTAAATATGTCTGCAAAACAAGATGGCTTTGACGAGTGTCAGAACCACCAGAGCGAAACGCAAGGCCTACGACCTCCCGGGTGCACGGCACGAACACGAGCCCATTGCAGGTCGTTGTGACACAGCTCTCTGACCCCTGAGGTGTTGTTTCTCACCTGAAACAACATCAAATGGCGGGCAGCCACCATCCACCCGTGCTTCCTCCCGGCACGAGACCCAAGCTAGCGTGGAAGCCGCCTCCCACCCTCTACCCACCTCTCCTCCACTCAGCAACTCGCGTGAACCCTGGGAGATGGAAAATGAGATGTTTGGTCTGTAGGAGAAGATGGGTGAGAAGTGAGTGAGAAAAGCTGATATTTCAACAGGGGGTTGCGAGTGAGAAGGCAAAGAATAACAAGGGAGAGGAGAATAACAGAGAATGCAAAAAATCCAGTTGAGGAGGAGGGTGATGATGACGGACAACGACAGCTCGCTATGAAAAGATGACATAAATTATTTTTTATATTATTTTCTGATGGTATACTGTGTCTGTGACACTTGTATTTCGAGAGGTTATATAACAAAGTGTGACCAGAATGGAAATGGTGTTCCGGTGCATATTGCAAGCTTGGAGTTAAATTTTCTTTAGTTGCAGCAGCAATGATCAAAGGTCTCGCATTTCTTTCTCGTTTCCCTTGTTTACTCACTTCTTTATTTTTGTCCTTTTTTCCAGCTTCACCCCCAACCCCCGACTGTGACCTTGACATTTTCATGTACTTTAATCACGCTGTTCTTCCGTTCATTCCATCTTTTTTCCCTCTGTTGTCTTTTTTATTTTCCTCACATATTTTTTTTTCTTCCTTCCTTCCGCTTGATTTAAAGGACTACCCCGCGAAGTGCAGGTCTGTCAGCACTCAAGTGATTATTTTTTTTCCTTCACTTTATTTTTATTTACTTATTTTTTTATTTAATTTATTTATTTATTTATTATTATTTTTTTTTTTGCAGCAATCCTCCGGGCTTCGGGTTTGTGGTCTTCAGGAACGCCGACGATGCGGCACAGGCGGTGTTGGACAAAAACAACAGGTGAGTTGTCAACTGACCCCATCATCAGGACCTACCACGCTTACATCTCACTTCACCTCTATTCTCGACAAAATCTGGCTGATATTAACGAACACGATAAGGAACCTTCGCCATACATTGTCGCCATCGCGGTGTAAAAAAAAAATTAAAATAAATAAAGATGAGAGAAAAAAATGCTAACAGGGGATGCTTACGTGGGAGAAATTTTACAGAGCGAGTAGATGGAGAAGAATAAATTCCCATCTCAAAGTATTTCATTTCTTGCATAACTCGCGCTTCTCGTGACCTCACCTGCCCTCAATCCCAAAAGCGTTGTGGCGTGACACTGATGACACTACCACTCATCTAGGATCAAAGGTCAAAGTTCAGAGGTAGTATACAAGACAGAAGAGGCAATTCTGGCTGATTATTGCATTCCACAGACACCCTCTGCTCTCATGACGTGGTGTGATGGTGGAAGTAGGAGAGAAAGAAAATTAACTTCTTGTTCTTCTTCTGCTTGGTCCTATTCGCCCTCAGTGGAGCTTGCCGCTCGCTGGCAGTTCTTACCACGAGGACATTGTTTGACCTTCTGACATTAATTGTACTCATTCACCTTGACCCCTGTAATGGCCTCGCCGTGTAGAGCGGACACCGGCCAACGGCACGCAACTTCCGCTCCCGCCTACAGCGGACTTTCTTCTCGCGCTAATGAACGCGGCGTCAACCGGCGATAGCTCTGATGTCACGAGACACACCGTGCCTACGTCACGGGACCCACTCGCGGACAGGAAGAACAGGAAGAAGTGTGAAAGTGAAATGTTCTCACTCTTTTTTTTCTCTTTTTTTCTGGAAAGACAAATTTTACCCCGGAAACGAGAAGGTATTTCTCATAGTGTTTCTTGAAAGAAAGAAAGAAAGAAAGAAAGAAAGAAAGAAAGAAAGAAAGAAAGAAAGAAAGAAAGAAGCAACAAGGCTCAGCTGTCGCACATATAATTCGTGGGGTGTTCCGCTAGTTCATGTGATAACTGTGTGAGGTTATTCAGACAAACCTGGCTGTTGTTGCGTATGTTGGTGTTGATGTTGGTGTTCATTCTTCCCGTTACTGTCGTCGCTGTCCTTGTGTTTTCTGCCCGAGATGGGACTAGACTGTTGCAAGTCAGGATTGTGTGGAGACTATCTGGCTGCGAGATACAATCATCATGATCATCATCATCATCATCATCATCATCATGGTTGTCATTGCTTATGGTTTACTGCCCAGCTCCTCGAGTTTCTGTTCAACGTCTGTGGTCTGATTTTGTGTTGATGTGCACGACAGAAGTGTTTGTCCTTATTTTCGATACGATAGGAGAGATGCATGTACACAGATCCACGCGCCATGTTTATTGTTCCAGCCTTCACAAGGGCAAGGTCATCAAAGTGCAGCACGCCAGGCTGTTCCGAGACAGAAGCAAGCGGAAAGCCATCGGCCTTAGCGACGAGGACACGACGGAGTCCGACACATGGACCTCCCAGTCCAGGTCAGGTCAAGGTCAAGGACGAGGTCTCACTCCAGCGTCAGCTTCCGGTCCACTCGCTCCAGCCGCCGATCGAGTTCGCGATCGCTCACGTTTTCTCTTATCTACGGAGGATCCAGAACTAAGTCAAGGACTCACTCCAAGTCGAAATCTCGATCTACGTCTACAAGGTCGACTTTGTCAAGGTCAAGGTCAAGATCTGCAAATGGGTCGGCGTCGAGTTCAAGGTCTCGATCGAGAGCAAGGTATGTCAGTCAACATGATTTTGTAACCAGGAGAGTGGCATAATTTGAGAAGTGGCTATATATTACCAATAGATAACTTTATTTAAAGGTTTTATGTTTGAAGCTGATATCAAATTCTTTGGATTAACCTAAAAACTGTACAGTAGTCAATCATCTCCATGTGAACCGAATATCACGTTTTATATTAAGAACAAAACACTGCGATCTGTCATGTTCCAGACAAAAGATATACCTGATGAAACCACATAAGCAAAGAGCGCGAATCCTCTCCTCTAGACCAAAATGATTTTATATTTCTTTCTGTCCTTTCGTTGTGGGAAGGAGCATAAAGCATAAATCAAAGTGTTGAGGGATACTGAGCGCCACTCACACAGCCACCCACTACCACCCAGCTTATCCCACCCGCCCTCCTACACATTCACTCATTCACACACACACATACACGATATGTGTGACTAACGCATATAGAATTTATACTTAATTTAGAAAAGTAACAGAAAAATACTAGATCAGAACACCAAAACTTTTTACAACTTCACTTAACTTTTTATGTAATAAATGTATCAGAAATTATTTTGCGTTTTATGGATGAAAATGAAAATCATTCCCTTAGTAAAAAATCTTAGATTTCCTCTTTATTTGTATGTTTTTAATACTTGTTTGTAAATTGACTTTTAGTTTAAAATTTATAATCTGGAAACAATGTTTTTGGCATTCTTTGATTTCCTTGCTTGTTAAGTCCTATTCAGTAGGCAATTACTCACACTTATCTAAACTTACTGCCTTGAAATGACGTTTAACCTGCTTGAGTGCTGAGCTGATGTGTTGTTCTCAGAGCAAACCAACGCCTCACAATACTGACCACCACTTGCAGGACTGGCCAGGTACAATCCCTGCTAATCTTGTCTTGCTGTGTTGTACACAGTTGTACACAGTACATTCCATTCACTAGTTTCGATGTACTGTACACCGTGTCAAGACTTTGATGTGCCACATATAGTTTTTTTTTTTTTCTTTTTACTCCTCTGTTTCTACTCACCTTACCTGCCTCACCCCGAATGTTTCATAACTTTTTGCAAATTATATCACCTTCTGTTTATCACTCAATGTTTCATCTCTATCATCTATTATTTCATTAATTTTTTTTTTACACTTTTCTCTTTGGTAATTCGTTCATTCATTATGTCCTTTGACTGGTTCAGGTCTTTTGAGGAAGTGGGGAGGGGGAGAGCATATGGACAGATGCGGCAGCTGATCATTCCAGTCACTCAGACCCTGATGATGGTCCCGCGTGGAAGTTTCAGTTTTGATGAGTCCGCCTTTGGCTGATATAGTGCGCTTTGTAAATTCGCACTTATTAAAATTCTTGATGCTTCTTTACAGTGTCTGCTTAGCTCTACTATCAACCATTCCGTCTATTTCAAGCCCGGCACTGGAAATTACATCAGGTTATGCAAATTTTGCACCTGCACAGGGCCGCCAAATCCCAGGGGCCGCCCCACCACACTAAATTATTGTTTCCCCGTTGTCGGTATTGTTGTTATTGCTACTAAAAAAGGTCAAAAGACAAAGTGACCGCGATCTTACAACTATTAGGTAACCATGGTTCCCAGGCTTCATCATTAGCCACCCGCGTTGTCAGGATCTGTCGCCACTTAGCCATCATCCTCTCCTGCTGTGAAGTTCGGTTTCTCGCTCAGATAAGAACTGGAGTCGGGTGAGCATTCAAAGTGCGTGCGGTCTCCTGCTTGTTGCTACCCGCCGTTTAACAGCCTTTTCTTGAATCCAAACGCGTTCTTTGACCCCAAGGGCTGCGTATAAGTGCGTGCACAAGGATACAGGGAGGCGGGGCCAGACGCAAGTAAGTGCACGATCAAAGAGATGTAGATTGCTAATGGTAAAGGTTGGGGATAAAAATTGTACGAAGACTTCATTTTTTTGGAAGAACGCTGCAGACAGTCAGTTGATCTACGTCATGAGTCGAATGGCAGACCCACCTCCCCAGTCCAGAGAATATTGTAGCGTGCAAAACCTTCGCGGAGGGAGTTGGAGGAGAAGCGACCGGCCTGCAGAGAATTGTGGGAACTTAGCACGTGTGTGTGACGCAAAAATTTAAAATGACGTTTGGATTCAGCTACGTAAGGGATTTGTGACGTAAGAGACTGAATGAGTATCCGTCTGCTAGAGAAAAAACATTCTCGTCTGGATAAAAATTTCGTGTGAGTTTTATGAGTTTAAATTAATTTTAAAGTTATTTTTTGCTTAAATCTTGAGAACTATTGTATTCCGTTTGTGAACAATTCGTTTTCGGATGTGAACAAGCGCAAATGGTGCGAACCGATTCAGTATTCACTAGAATGATGGCCTCCTTGAAAGTCTGATAAAATTTGAATGAAAGTCTATTTGATATGATAGTGACACTTTCCATTTGTCTTTTAGTAAGGATTTCATGGAATACTTGTTTGGAAAAATGAATGAAACTGTGACGAAAATATATTTAAAAAAGGTGTTAATAATGTCACTTACGTCATAAAAAATGGCACACAATGCATTGTGGGAAGACTACAAAAACATGTTTGTGATACAGCGTCTCCTTTCAACAGTCCTCCAAAAACAAATCAGCATTGAAGAAAAGCTAAAGACAATCCGAATAGTTTGCGTTTTTTGCAGCCATCGGTAGATAAAGCTGATATAAAACTAACCTGTAAAATATCAACTTCCAAAACCGATCCGTTAATGATTTCTCCGCTAGCAAAGTACGCGATTCGTACCTGCGGTCAACGAGTGCTGCTAACAGTGTTCTACGTCACGTTGGTACACCATTCACAACAGTGCCAGCCGTTAACACCAATCACAGCGACAGTTCGGGTTATTCGGACGTTGAAAGTCTGAATTTTTCCTGCTAAAGGCTTTGAGGTCTTTCGGTTTAGTTAAGCAACGTAAGTGATGACATGAAGTTGTATTACTACTTTGTCAGCTTTGATTTAGGAGTCTGAGTAGCTGTCTCTGCGGCATTCTCCATGTTATATATTTTTAAAAATCTGTAGCCATCCCCTTTTCTGCTGCCTATGTGTTCCGTCGCATCCAGAATCGTTAGTGGCTTGTTTGGAAGCCGGATGGTGATGGCAGACTAAGCTGCTGCCAAGGAAAACAGGAGGTGTTGTACTTTAAACAGCTGGTGGGGTGGTTCGGGTGTCCGAAGGAACGTATACAATTTTTTTTTTTTTTTTTTGCAAGGCAGATGAAGCAATGATGGGAGAACCATGAGGAGAATCGGAGGGAAAAGTGAGTATGGGGGGTTGGGGAGGCTTTCAAAGGCAGCTGCCAAGTTTTTGTTAGAATTGCACTGAGTACGATCTCGTAATTCTCGGACCTGGCTTTGATTTCCAGAGCGGTTGCACCTCCCCTTTAACCCTGAGTGAAGTGCATGAATCAGGACAATGGCCAAGTCCGGTTCTTTGCAAAAAGTGCAAGGTCAAAATTTTTTTTTAAATCTGTACTTTACGTGTTGAACAGCATGGAATAACGTGGTGTACCCTGGGCAAATATCTTTTTTCGCATAGCCGCTGTCGCGCTTTTTGCAGTTGACTCCATGTCAGATATTTACATAACACTGATAACACCCCTATCACAATTCAGCTGACAAAAAATTTCTAAAAATTTGCTGCCGATACACTTTACAAGTACAATGGTAACGCCCCTTTGTTTTCATTCCAACGGACGCCACATCAACAAGGTCGTTCATCTCACGTTACCAACGGATTCTAGCATGTTCCCTAGAGTTGCCTAGCAAAAGTTCTTTGTTGCCCCACCCTTCAGCCTATGCTTTTCTCCAGCGTTCCCCCTACCCACCTCTACTACCCCGCCTGCAAGTTCTCGTCACGTGACGTGGGGAGCAGTTGCCGCCGTGCACATCCACACACGAGCTGAGAGTATTGTCGTTACTTCGTCGTTGATTTCATGACCATCTTTCTTTGGCCTGACTCCGGGCTTCTCCTGATGAAATTTTACATCGTTATCTTAATACCCTCAGGCCACAGCTTATTAAAACTTAATTAATCCACTTAGCGCTTCGAGTCCTAAAGCTTCTAGACCCGTTATCTTCCTCTTACTACAAAGCCTATGCTTTTTTGGTTTTGCTTTTACTCATTCTTAATTGGTTACACACTTATGCTGCTTTCTTCTCACTACCAAGAGCTTCTACTGCGTTCTGCGTTTGCTTGAATCCTTCTTAACCAGATAAATACCTTTACAGTTTAGGTTGTCTCCAGCTAATTTATTTTTGCAATTAGCACTTTTTTTTGTAAGTAAATGCCGACAGTAGATTCTATAAACCGTTCTCTTAAATCGTACGTTTCCTCTTTATTGTTTCAAAATTAGATCCCCCCTGTAGAAAGTTTTATTTATTTAATAGGCACTCAAAACACGTCAAAAGAAAACAAAGGCAGAAAGTGCGTGTTCGTCAGGGTCGTCCGCGGCGTCGTTCTGGTCAGTCCTCTGGACGATCGTCTGGAAGGTCTCACGATGGACGAACTCACAGCTCTTCGCCTTCACAAAGATCATCGCCGGCTCTCCGCACGTCCCGCCGCCGCAGCCGTTGTCCTCACTGTCATCACTGCATGTCGTCGTCACCTCGGTTCTCTCGGTCATCTTCATCAACGTCCTCTGACGGACCACGTCGAAGACGACGATTGTCGCGTTCAGCGTCATCAGGCTCCTCCTCCTCCTCCGTATCATCGGCCACTGAGGAGGGTTGTAACGGAAGAAAGCCCTCGCGTAGGTGTAAGGAGCGCCGCAGGCTGGGGCGACGGAGAAAGTCAAGGTCGTGGGAATCGTCGGCATCTTCGTCTTCATCATCGTCGCTGGCCTCCACTTCATCTTCTCAGCCACCTACGGGGATCTTCACGAACCACCCACAGAAAGCTAGGTGAAACATGTCTATTTCGAGAGCTCTTCTATTATTAATATCTATCCATGCCAAGCATAAGCGTGATAAAGTATCTTATTTCTGTTTAAAAATGTTATTGTCCGCCACAAAAGTTGTCATATCATTCTTCCCCAAATTATAGGTCAATCCTGCTTCTTGGATCTTTTGTATCACGTGCACAAGTGTGCACGAAAAAAAGTGTCTTGTGTCATACCTGAAAAGATTGCATACTATAAATGGCGCCTTATGTTACAAGTAGAGATCAGTCAGAGCATCTTCGGCAATAAAGATGTTGTTTGTTGTCAAGGTTGTAAGCTAAAGCTAAGCTTATTTCGATGTAAGGACCATGAGTAAAAGCATCAATTTTTATTCATTTATTTAATGTATGAAAGCGGTCTGAGAATGACTTTAATTTACACACCTTAATATAAATCTGTTCTGTGTCAAAGAGCCCAAGGGACAGACTGCCATGCAAATAAAAAGTCACAGCTATCACCATCGTTGTCTGCCTCCCACGACAATAAATCCGACGACAAAATGCGAAGACAAGAGACTCTTGGAACCTCTTCGCCACGTCTCTCTGATCTCACGCTGGACACGAAGACTTGCTCACCGCCTGTAGCTTCTGAGGCTGGAACGATGCTGAGTGCACTCTCGGACTCTGCAGCAGACAGCGACAAGGCCAGTGCAGTGGTGCCACCTTGCGGCCACGCTGGTTCCGTGGTAGCAAATCTTCCTACTACAGCTTCCGTGACAGAACAAACCCGGCAAAGCTCTTCGGGGAGTATCGTGGTCGACAGCAATCCGGATGTAGACGAATGTGTCAGCAAACCACCCGCTGCACCCACCGAGGAGCACGAGGGGTGCCCTCGTTCAAAAACTTTGCTACAATCGCAGATCATTACCAATAGCAGTAGTACAATCGAAAAAACGCTGCTGGACAGTGGAAAAGCCGGTAGTTTATATGTGAATACTTCGATTCCCGCTTTCCCAGCACCCTCTGCCTTGGCAACAATGACGAGCGGTGAAACAAAACATTTAAAGGACCAAAAAGAAAGGACACCAGAAACCGCGTCGTCACGGCCCAGAAGCAGAGACAGGGCAGGAACGACATGCGGTACTGTAGGAGTGGGTCTGAAAGACGCGGTGACGGACGCGGTAGGACATGCATCAAAGCGCAAAGCTCCCGATAAGAGCTTGAAGATATCCGGCGAACGTTCTAGAAGCAGCGCGAAACGAAGCAGGGATGCACGAAGAAACACTTCTGGCATCGAAGAAAAAAGGAACGATAATTGCGAACAAAACGGCAACAATAAAAGAAGAATAGTTAATCAGCACGCGAACGTTGGGGCTGACCAAGATGACAAGTGCAAGCGAACGCTGGACAAAATCGAGCGCGATGGGACTCGCGGCAAGGCAGAGCGGTCTTTGACCGACAGGAAGGCGGGGCTGGCATCCAAGTGGGTGAATCGTGGCTCCTTTCGAGGTAGGAAAGAAGATGACCAAGATCGCGTCCAGGAATGCAGACAAAAAAGACCGAGCGGCAAAAATGACAGCAAACTCTCTGACAACCGTCACAATGGCGGACATATGACTTCCGCTCGGTGGAAAAGCATGCGACGAGATCGTCATATGAAGAAGATGAAAAAGGACGAAGCTTCACTTACAGTAAATGCAAACCCCAACGAAAGGACGTCACCACACAGGGACCCACAGGACCCTCAGGAAGAAGCCCAATACAGAACACACATCCGTAACACCAGTGAACGTTATCGCGAGAACGAAATGCGATATTGGAGAGGGAGTCAGGAGAGAAACGAAAGGCACGCGACTCTTTATTCGCCTCCTCGCTCCCACTCTTCTCTATCAAGGGCCTTCTTACACGAGGGGCGTGATCGTCCTGGTGATCATATCAAGCATTTATCTACATCAGAAGAAAGTCAATGGCGTCACAAGAAGCCAGGTTGTCGTCTTCTCGGGAAACGAGGTCGAGGCATGGACCTCAAGGCGAGCGAGGTGGAAGCCGGAAGGGGACCTCCTTTGACTTAGGTTTGCGAGAAGAAAAACGCCACAAAACGTGTGCGATGCTGTTGTCCGGAGAGCGAACGTGTGATTCGAGGACAGCAGAGCGACCTCCGGCATCGACCTGTTCCACTGTATATCAAAGGCCTGTGACTTTACCTGACGAAAACTACGGACGTAAACGACGTCGTAGTTTAACTTCAGAAAAACCCAGCAAAAGGTCAGAAAACCGGCAACGAAAAACGTCATTTTCCATTGCCATCAACGGAAAAGCAGTCACAGAATAGCAAGCTGTCAAAAAGGAGTAGCATAGAAAAACTCACCTCGGAAAAATCATAGACACCACTTTTTGATTTCACAGGGTGAACAGTTCAACAAAAGTCGTAATAAAAATTCGGAGCATAGCAATAGTGTTGCCAGAAAGCAGAAAGATTATTCCGGTGATGCGCGCTCTTGCTCTTCGCTGCACGAACATCGTCTGCCCAGGAAACGACGGTTTTCAGGCGAGACCAGGCTTGTAAAGACAAACGGCAGCGAAGAACTAGCTTCGACCGAACGGCGCTTTCAGGCCTGGAAACGACGCACCAAAACTAAGGCGAGAAAGGCTATTTCAAAAAATGGGGTGGGACAGATGATGGCACCTTCTGAAGGCAGTGTCTGCAAGGCGGTCTGCTTCCCCTGCCAAAGCCAGGACTCTTACCTTTTCCTAACAACCAGCCTCCTGCCTCTCATTCTTGCTTGCAGGACGGGGCCGTCTCGCGTCCAACTGGACAAGGCTTGATGATGATTCGTTCTTATGGGAATGACCATCCGTCATCGGTGAGAACTGTTAACGCCCAGAGTCAGTCGTCACCTGTTCGCCCAAGTGTTCCAGGTTACACTTCCCTGCTGAGACTTCCCGTTCCTGCACGTGCTGGTAGAAGCGCCACAGAACAACTGAGCCTGTTGTCAGGGGCTGAATCCAGACAGCTGCCGGCTGGTCCCAGACGCACCTTGCTGGCGACACCAGCACTTGAGCCCCTCTCGGGTGTTTTTCGCGGTGACGTCCTCGATACTCTCAGTTCAGATGGCTTAGGACGAAGAACTGTGGGACGAGTATCCTTGGCAGCCAGAGCTCCCGCTGACCCTGTTGACCTCGCTGGGTCAGATAGATCTCGAGAGGCGACCACACACAAGACTTTGACCGACTCACGTGCTTCATCTCAAGTAGTTGGTCAAGAGCGGCGGATCAGAAGTGAGGTGCGAATGATCAAGACTACGTGAATCTGGAACAAGGTGCATGAGTAGAACTTACTAAATCTTGATCTCTGATCATCGGTCTCCAGCTGATTATAGTTTTGACATATCAGACACTACCCACCTCCTTTGGAAGAATTTTCTGAGGAGGCTGACGTTAAAGAAATGACGGACAAACTAGAAACCGACTCTAATAAGGTATTTTCCAGACCTCGTTTCAAGGCACGCTGTTCTTTACCTGCATGTGGCACCTGTTTATAGGGCCCATTGCTTTGCCGTGATACAGCCTTAGTTGTTGAGTTGGCATAAAACATCCAACGCTCTCCTCGACCCCGACATACCGGGATGTTGACTGGTTGACTGATCGGCAACTTTGATGTTGGTCGTCCAGCTAACGGACTAGGGGCCCACCTGAACGAATGAACAGAGCATGATCTAGTCGAAACAGACTTTGATCTCGTAATCCCAGCCCGATTTGTTAACATGTTTACATCGTTATGGTTTTGCCTTCTGTTGCATCTTGGGACGTTTGATGATTGATAGTTCAGCCTGATAGAAGTGTTTGAACGTTGTGATTCCGCATTTGCTTAACGTGTTGATGTAGTGATTGGAAGCGAGATACACTAGCATGAACAACACTAACATGAAGCTGAAACAAGATCGAGGTGGAGGATATATGTGGGCTTTGTGTGTGTGAGAGAGAGAGAAAGTGTGTGTGAGATGAGTGTTCGACTAACCTAACCCATTGCCATTGAATCTTTCTCGCACAGGCGATCATGTGTGTGTGTGTGAGAGAGAGAGAAGGGGGAGGAGTACGAGGATAGGAAGGAGGAAGTGGTTTGCGTCAAGGACAGATAATCGACTTGTCCATGTCGTTCGATTTTTGTCCGAAGCCAAGGTTCGATGCAAGGCTTTGGATGTAAAAGCTAATTTGTCGTGAAAGTACTATTGACTGCTGACAGTCCATCACCATTCCAGAAAGACTGACTGCCAGGATCCTACTTCCCTAAATAATCCTGGATCCTTTCATCGCTTTTAAAAATTATTTAGCCTTATTTCCCCGTAGTTTAAATCTCGTTCTTTCTAGTAACAGCCGAACTGAGAGTTGGCAGCAAACTGTCAGCACTTTTTTTTTCTTGTTTCCCAACCTAGTTGAGTTTTACTAACATTTAATTATGGTGCACTGTTCTCTATGGAAATGTTAAATATGAGTATTAATTTTGTATACGCTAGTCGAAAGCCACTGGACGCAGAGATAAATTGATTACCCAGTAATTACCGATGGATATACAACCACTTACTGCAATTAAAGTGGGGTTTTATTTTTGTCTCAAAAATAGTGTTCTTTCCATTTTATTTGACGTTGTCGTGGTTTACTGGATTGATTCTATTAAACTATGTCCTTGTGTGTTCTTTTATGTATGAAAGATCAAGGCGACGATAATGTTTACGCAAATTACAGTTCGACGTTGATGGCAGACGCCGTTCTGTCGACAGCTGCGCCACAGTGAAATGGTCTGGTGTAAGCAGGGCTCAGAATGAAACTACTGCAATACATTGTGAAATGCTTAAGTTTCGTGTTTTACTTACAGAATTACTCGTTTAGACTCTATTTCGTGCGGGCACCGAAAATATGAGCGTGCACTACATGCATTATTTTGTCAGGGCCGTCCGTGTCAAGGGAGGCTACTACTGAACATTTACTCCTTCGTTTAAGTAGTTCTTTCCCTTGAATGAGATCCTCTTCGCGTTTTTCGATCCCTTTGTAACCGTTCCTAGTAAAATCTAGAATTATTAAAAAGCACAGAGAGGGATTTAAAAAAAATTGAAGAAATTTAATTTAAATAATTCTTGGCCTATTTTCTATATTATTGACGAAGTCTGAGGTCTGCTATAAAAAGTGGAATTAAAAAGCAGCTACAGAAGATTAAAATAGGCACCAAAATGGACAATATGGTGTCAGCAGTTGGTGTGTGTGTGTATAAAAACATTAACAGTAATCTTTTAGACTCCTGAAGACCAGACAGAAAAATGAGGGTCATAATTTTACTAAACACGTTAAAAGAATCCAGAGAAAGACTATCATTTCTCTCTCTTTTACAGAACTTACAAACAAGAAAGTATAATTGGCCAGTAGCTTAATAACACACCTTCAACATGTGAACCAACAGTGACAGTTTGCAGACATCAAATGAACTATACCATTTACAAGACAAGTTTGTTTGAAATGCTTTATTAAATTTGTCAAATTGCATTAAATATTTATAAGGTACAGCTCAACTTTACACAAATTTAATGTGGTTTTATATGGCAAAAACAAACTTGAAAATAATTTATAAAATGAGTCAGTTTCATGCTCACAAGACATATATCTTTTTGTTATAATGCAAACATGATCCACTCAAGTATGCTTTTCATGGGTTTTAATTTTAAATTCTCGGGTTGAAAAAATTCAAATTGCCAGCATATCTGCATACAATCGTTAGGGGGGAATGTGTAATGCTGTGAGTGTGAGTGACAGAATGAGAATGCAGATAAGGGAGAGAAGAATTGAGTGAGCAAGCGAGTAAAAAAGTCTCTCCGTGGGGAAAGCTTATGAAAAAGCTATACTGCAGTCTTCCATTAAAGCCATCAGCTGTTACAGCATGTATACACCAAAGATTTCCCCAGTTAAGGAGCTCAAGACAGTTAAAATAAGTTTGCAGACTTAATAGCTCCACAAATGCAAAGTCTCAAAAATCAGCAAATTTATTTCAATGGAGAACTAAAAACCAATCAACAATCTAAACTAGAAATGCTTCTATTATAATGATTATTGCTAAGTAGATAATATTTATATAATGCCTTAATATCTATAACATCACTGAATATGGAACAGCTTATCTCTCCCAGAATACTAAATGTCCCATGTTAGTATAATAATATTTGCTGCTCTGCCATTCACAACTTTAAGTAAAGTGCTCTAGGTCTCACTGTCCCAGTATTTAAAACCAGGATAATGAACTACAAGCTTCCTTGGCTTGGACAGATTGGCTATCTTCTTTCAACCTAATTATTCTTGTCAACAGTGACAAGGTCTAGAGGAAGTCTTTTAACGTTAGGAACTGTCATAACTCATGCTATTTGGTTCACACTTCTGTAGCATTTTTCAAAAGATGAAAATTTTACTTGTTTTATTTTTATGAACAAGCTTATGTTACCACTGAGTGTTGGTGTACACTGGACGTCCTATCTTCCACTGTAGCATTTTACAGCCGAAGCAATGAGGATGCTTGTATAAAGTATGACATATGAAACAGAAGGAGGTGAAAAAAGTAAGAGAAACATAAAATGTGAAAAAGATATCTGAATAATTTGTGACTCCATTAGCCAGCTTTATTTGCACAACTGAGTTCATAAAAAACAGAGAGAAAAAAACAAGTTCATAACTGATCAAGCCTCAACTAACATTGTTTAACTGGGTCAGGGATGGTGCTTGCTTCAACTGAATGTCACAAGCAACAGTACAGCATCTTTCAACCTGTATATTTTATTCTGCTTGTCCTCTGCTGTACAACATTAACACTAAGGCAACATCTTACAGCAAGCACAATTAGGAAGAAAACTGCATTGCACATCACCATCATCAGACCTACATAAACCATCACTGTCCACTCTACTGGATTGCTGGAGTGTTAACTAGAATGGAAAAAAATCATAGCATACACTGATTGGTCAGCAATTGAGTTTTTTTTTTTTTTAAACATTCACCTCACTACTCACCAGACATTGAAGTTGAAAGATCAGTAAGCTAATAAGGTTTGATGTATTTCTACCAGTCAATGTGTGTAATCAGGTGAGCAAAAAAACAAAACAGTCATATATGTCAGCCAGTGGCTAAGAAATTCTCTGCTATGTCTTTAAATCTAAATGCTCCCTGAAGGCAATTTCATTACACACTTTTAAACTCTTTTGGTGCGATGAGCAACAATAAGTTATGTCACTTAATGTACAGTGCTTTAGGGTCTGTACAACTATGGAGAACATAAAAACCATGAAGGCTACCTTTGATCTTTACCAACAGAAACAACACCATGAAATAATCAAGTAATCATCTTAATGATGCAGTTCTAAATAAAGTTCTACAGGAACCACATACCTTGATTCCTTCAGCCAAAAATCTGAGGCTTGAGGGGAAGGGAAAAACAATCCTGCAGCATCCCTTGGGTCAAACACACTAGCACATGCATGCATCCTGTCTCACACACTTCTGTATTTGCATTTATACACCTCTATACACAATTTATATCATGTGATGATGTGCTATTGTTACAGATATGAAGTACTGAAATGAACTTTCCTTGTATGTCTATATCACAATAACAATAGCTTTAACTTTTTGTACGATGGCCACATTAGGTACACCAATATCTCTAATAATGCCAAAATCTACCTGAGTTTTTTTTTTTAAATTTATGTCCAGGCAAATATTTCTATGATCCAATTTTGAAAAAAGATCATGATCTGCACAGGCTTTAATATCATCAGAGGACAAACTCACTGGAAAGAGTCATCATTTCCACACCATACTGACACCTCCAACTACTAATGCGGCACCTCACATCACCACATCCACCTTAAACAACTCCTACTACCTCAAATTCTCCATTAAGCCCAAACTTCTTGCCATTTAACTGCTGCTGTTGAAAAGTGTGTAAGTCATTTGGAGGACTTCCCTCTCCTGCCACCCAAACACCCTGCGATCGTGGCCGCTCATAGGTAGTGCCATGCAAGGAATGGGGTCGCCCATGATGATGGTGATGGTGGTGGTGACGCTGATTGTTCAGTGATGCAGGCTGTGGTGGCTGTAGCTGCAGCTGCTGCTGCTGCACATGGTGATGTTGGATGGGATGCAGAGGTTTAGGCAAAGAATTGTAGTGCTGGTTTAGGTGCAGATGGGTAGATGGCTGGCCATGGCCTGCATAGTTGCTGTAAAGGTCCGATACATGTGAATGGGCACCTGGGAGGGAGTTAATCTGTCTCTGCTCCAGCATTTGGTTGCTCTGCTTAACGAAAGCCTTGATGCGCTCGTGTTTGCTTTTGTGCTCCGGAGCAGGGATCTCCTCCTGAGGGCTAACAGCCTGCTGATGGAGCTGCTTGGCACCATGTTGGCCATGTCTCTGATTGTTACCCATCTGTGGCAACCCTAAGGTCTGATGCTGTTGGTTTTCTTTATCATCGGAGTTCCGTGGCGAGTTGAAGCCACTGTCCACAACTCCCAGCTCCTGTAATTCGCCGCCAAGTCTGGTAACCTCCTGCACCTTCCCCTTCCCATCTGTCCGATCATGGCTGTCCTGGGACAGAGTTCTGCTGCCGCCACATCCTGTTGTTTTGCTCGAGGTTTTGGACCCCACATCACTGCAGTTGGGAGAGTGGACCACTACAGTCTGAAGGCTATGCTCACTTTCACCAGCTGTTCTTTCAAGCGTGTCCTTACTGCCAGCATTGGAAAGGGCAACATCCGGTTCCTCAGCCAGTGTGCCGCGATCCCCACGGTGTTCGGTGTCCAGCACCAGCTGTGGAACCTGGCGGTGGTTGATTTCAGCCTGGCAAAGCACCACCTCGCCTGCACCTTCTTCGCCGATGCTGCTGTCGCAATAGCTCACAGCCACATAAGATGGCATGGCATCCTGACTATATCCTTCGCATTCAAGCCTGTCTTCGAGATGTCTCCCAGCAGGGTCCTCTGCACCAAAACTATTTTCAGTGGTGTATCGGGCTACTCCAGTGCTCCCTGTATTATCGATGCTGGCACTGATGACATTGATGATAGGGTGGTGCTCAGAGCACCCTCTGGACTTCTCTGCTCCATTGAAGTGTATGGTGTCCCTCTCTGCACAGACTGAACATCAGGCTGGACTGATGACATGGTATTGATGTGGGTACTATTTGTGGCATGCTCTCCCTCATTTGTTTCATAAAATGAAGATTCCTGCACCTGGGGATGACTGGCCTTGCTTATGTAGTACTGCGGATTCCTGTACATCCCAACACAATTGACACCACTATCTCGTGACTGCGCCACTTGAGAGTTTTTTTTTGGCAGACGCCCCTTGTATTCAATGCTGATGTCAGTACCCACAGTTGTATCATAGTAACTGTATGCCTTGTGTCCACGCTGCCGGGGCCGGTGTGAACGCCGGTGGCCAGTGTTTGCAAACAGTTTCCCACTGTCTGCCACTTTCGTCTGCAATGTGTTGTTACACACAATCTGACTGGGCATGAACTGACTGTCCATTTGTGATGGAGGCACATCGTAGTATGGGGTGGAGTGCCAGGGAAGGGTACTAGTCTGTTGAATGGGACAAGGAGAACAATAAATGTTATCTCTTCCATGTCATCAACACGAACGTTGCTAGGAGCAATACCCTGGGCAGGAAGATTGGATGCAGGCACATCATAGTTGTTTTCGTGGTGAGCTTTTCTATGTTCTTTCTGCTTGTGATACCCATGGTGATGACGATGATGATGACCATGGCTATGCCCTTTCTTGGCATTGGACACAGTAGCATAATTTGTCTGTTTCATATTGGTCTCTTCCTCGCGACGCTTGTCACTTAGTGCTCGGGCAGCAACGCCACTTCCTTCAGACATTCCACGGAAGCCACCATCTGTTGCAACACTCTGACCAGGTCCTATGGTGCTCAGTGTGGCATAGATGTGGGACTTGGCTGGGTTGTAAGCATTGGCAGCATGGTGCAGCTGATTGTGCAGTGACTCTGTCCGTGCCTTGCTCAAAGTCCCACTGTCAACGCTTGATGAGACTGGCAGACCAAATTGCTGCCAATTGGCGGATTTCAACACCTGCTGGGACACCCACTCCTCCGTCCTCTTCTGACGCTCCAACTGCTGCTGGTACCAAACCCATTCCGGGGGAGGGAACTGAGCTGAGAATGTGGCGTACTCCACTTCTGTTGACTGGTTACCTCCTCCTGATGAAGTGGAAGTTGCTGTGCCAGCATCTGTGTGTTTCTTCTTCTTCCTGCCAAATATCTTGGAAAACAAGGATATTTTCTCACCTGAAAACAGATGGAACATCTTTCACTTTAATTTAGCCAGGAGGAACACGGTGTTACAAGAAGAAACAGGGGATGAGAACCTTACTTAGATCTTATGCATAACTCATTTTGATACTTTTTAAAAAATTTCAGCTGTGCTTACCATCGTAAAATGCTAGGTGTTTTCAGACGCTCAATTAAAATTATTGTCGATTTTTATATCCTCAGACCTCCAGCAAATCTTCACCATCTAACCATGAGCTTACCAGAAGCTTTAGTGACCAGTTGTAGAAAAAAAATACCATGTTCTAGTGTACATTTTGAGAACCTGCTTTATTATTGTCAGGTTTTCATGCATGTAAATTTATGCCACTAACATATGATAATCAGGAACAATGAAATAAAAGTCTACTACACAAAGAACATATCTTACACAATAAGACCCCAACCTAAGCTCTTTTATGCCTTCAGACATCCTACGCCAAATCATTTATGTCTTCAGACTCCATTGGCAAATTTTCTTTACATCACTTGGAGCTCTGTGTGATTTACACGTTTCTATGCGATGGTAAACTCTGACTTTACCACCAATGTGTTTCACTTATTACTGTTTGTTCCCTGCCTTTATCAATCTTTCTTTGGCTTTTTCGTATTTACAGAGGCTCATGTGATAAGCAGGCAAGTTAAGCATGTGCAAATATTCTTTTCTAAGGTGACACTGCTTATCTTTAAACAGCTGCCTTTTTCTCATTAAACTATTGTAAAAGAAACTGTCAGCCTGGAATGCTGACATTTAACTGAAGATAGAGATCCTTCCATTTCCAACTTATACCACCACCAACTCTAATAAACCAGTTTGATTTTTCAGTTCAGGGTCACCTCATGAAAAGTGGGTTAGCACCTATAAGATACTGGATACAGATATTTGGGATTATAAGTTATCATGAACTTGAATATATATAATCTAAACGACAAACAGCTCTCACTGCTTGGGTTTTTATATATTTTCCACTTTCTAATATCAGGCATGCGGTCTGCAAAACATCAAGAACCAGAAACACAAACCTTTTTCCTTCTCTTGGTTAATGTTACTACTCTTCAGATTCAGATCTTTGGTAATGGCTTTGGCTTTTTCTGCTTTGTACTTGATGGATGATGCTCGTTTTAAATCGAGGGTGGTATCGTCTCCAAAAACAGCAGCTTTGTCTTTGCCCCGGCAGGCCCTCACACTGTGGCTACGCAGTCTTGGCTTTGGGGGACGCTGGCTTCCCTCTGAACTCAGTTTGTCCTCTATGTGTGTCACCTGTATAAGCAAATTCTTTTACTGACACAAATATTTTAGAAAAATACTTTAACAAAAGTTGTCTGAGATATCTGTTCTCATTCAAGAATTATTCATGCCATGTACTTTGATAGAGCAAGCAGAACATCAAGTGAAGTATTTAATAAATATGGATCAGTACGATGCTTAAAGTTTTTAACTGCAAGATTAACTGCAGGAAAAGAATAAAAAGTTTTTTTTGTTTAAAAAAAAAAGCAAATTTCAAGTTATATTAATGTACAATTTTTTAAAGTTAAATATCCCAGTAGTAAAATGTGATTATCACATTCAAAAGAACATTGTCTTATGTTTCTCTGAACATTAAAAACTGGTACAGGTTTTCTTACCTGGCAAGAGATTGAGCGTGTAGGGGCCCTTAACGACGGCTGAGGCTGATGCTGTGGTGGAGGATGTGGATGTGGGAAGATGGGGATGTACATGGGATGGTAGGGTAGCCATGATGCTGTGCACGCCATTGAGGGGTTGGTGGTGGGCAGATGGTAGGTCTCTGGTGTCACCACACAGTAACTAGTTCCTGCAAGCACAGCAGACATAATGTGTTTATTTTTAAACATAAAAATCTTATATTTCATGGTTTAATATATTTAGCCTTATTAAAAGGGGAGGTAAGTAGATGCAAGGTCATCAGACTCTGACTTCTAAAATGAGCTTTATAATCTGAGATATTTTTGCCATGCCAATATTTCAGTCATCTTCGTCGATCCTGAACCCTGCAGGTCAGTAACAGTGCAACCCAGACAAAGCTGTGATTAGGTCTAAGCTCACTAAGATGGAGTCTGATTCTCTCTCTTCCTGCAGTACAACTCCCCTCCCAGGGGGCGCTGCAGACCATCTGAGATGTGATTACAGACTGATCTCCCATAGTTTCCTCCCCCCACCCTACCAGCGTCTGTCTGTGTTGTGTGAAAGATACAACACTGTCAATTATTCATTAACTACCCTGCTTCCCTATTTATTTCCCATGGCCTTATTGCCCATTGAACCCCACTTCCTGGGAGAATGCCTTACTCTACTCTAACCCACCCACACACCACCACCCCACTCCAGTCAATATTTCTTTAAACTCTTCATGCAAAACGTCTCTAGCTCACGCAACCACCTTGGCTCTCTCAACTCCCGCCCTCATCTCTCATACCAGCACCACATGCAGTCATTTTTTTTTTTGGACCGCAGAGCAGATGAAAGATGAAGTATACATCACTGTGCATTATATGGAAAAATGTTGGGTAGCTGAAGAAGGCGGGGGAATGGTGGGTACAACTACCTTCCCAACGCTACTCCTCACTACAAAACAGTCCTCTCTCTTTTCCCTTCATATTCTTCGGTTGAGGGAACTGGTGAAGGGAAGGAAGGAGGGGAGATGGGAACCCAAGGTCTCGACATAAAACTGGATGCTGGCAGCCTGGGTCATAAAGCAAGAAAATGAATGGATTTTCGAAGAAAGATGAGGGTGGCGCGCTGGGTGCTGGTTAATCCTGATTCACCCGGAAGCAGCAGCGCTTGCGGTTGATTCAGCGGACGTGGAAATGGAAGTCTCGATTAACCGACTCGCCACCGCGCACGAACACGTAGCAGAAAAGAGTGGACAAAACGTCAGCAGCATCCTCCTCCCATCCCCATAGCCAACCAATCTCACGTGCTTCGTTCTTTATTTCGCTACCCCATCTCTCTCCACCCCTTTCCTCCTCCACAAGGGTCGCCACAGTCTGCAAGCAGTAAATAAGCGGCGCCGTTAGCAGGGACTTGCGAGAAGTCAGAACGCACGAACTTGACAGTAATTTACAGAACCTTGAGGGACGTCAGAATGTAAATGTAATTGACCGGCGGCTTTAGGGGAGTCAGAATTTACGAACAGCAATTTACAAGGAAGTCAGAATGCACGAACAGTAATTTACATGGGACCCTAAGGACGTCAGAACGCACGAAGTGTAATTTACATGGGGTGCATGATGCATAACGCACGAACTGTAATTTAAATGGGGTGCAGGGACGTCAGAATGCATGAACTGTAATTTACATGGGATCAGAATGCATGAACTGTAATTTAAATGGGTGCAGGGACGTCAGAATGCATGAAGTGTAATTTACATGGGTGCAGGGACGTCAGAATGCATGTGTAATTTACATGGGTGCAGGGACGTCAGAACACACGAAGTGTAATTTACATGGGGTGCAGGGACGTCAGAATGCATGAACTGTAATTTACATGGGGTGCAGGGACGTCAGAACACGAAGTGTAATTTACATGGGGTGCAGGGACGTCAGAACGCACGAACTGTAATTTACATGGGGTGCAGGGACGTCAGAATGCATGAAGTGTAATTTACATGGGGTGCAGGGACGTCAGAATGCATGAACTGTAATTTAAATGGGGTGCAGGGACGTCAGAATGCATGAAGTGTAATTTACATGGGGTGCAGGGACGTCAGAACACACGAACTGTAATTTACATGGGGTGCAGGGACGTCAGAACGCACAAATGTCACATTACAGGGAACTGCAAACAACGCAAATGCTCCTGGCCAGGACATTACAGACATAAAAATTTATGGACGTAGACGAATTTACAAAAGTTTGAAGGGCGTCAAAGTTCTCGAACGTAGATGGAGTATACAAGGGATTCTTGGACATTAGAAAGTACAAACGTCCACACATAGCAAATCCTCCCTTAAGTTTGTTTCGTTATGACATCGAAGAGATAAACAACAACAAAAATCGATTCCTGGCCAGGACCACTGTCGTGTTGAGTTTGGACGTCCTGACCATGTCTGCCTGAGTTTCTTTTCCGGTTTCCTCCCACATGTTTGGGTAGAAGTTTGGTGACATTTGTATCAACAGAAATACACCGCAGGAACTTAATTTTTATTCCTAGTGTATCAACTGACCTCTGGTACCATGATACGTCCTGTCACTAAGTCTCCAGACCCTAACCTCTCCAGCTTCCATGAATGTATCGACACTGTGAACTTTATTTAGAAATGATTTTTTTTTTTTTTTTTTGTAGTGAGAAAGGCACACTGAGGTCTTAGTGTGTGTCTGTGTGTGAAAAAGAGAGAAGGAAGGAGAGACACGCACACTACAAAAGAACGAGCTTCAAGGCAAGCTTGCTTCACTTCCTCCCCTTCTCACTCCTGCTGTTCCCCTTACAAAGTTCCTTGAGGTTTTGTCACCAGACCCGCTCATTTCCCTCCCTCCCCCCACCATGTGAGTGTTTTGTTTATTTAAAGCCGCTGCCAACGCCATATTTTAAACCTTAGGTCAACATATACTACACGGGATATAGAATTCGTGTTTTGGATCACCTCCAAGTCATCAACCTCATCTTCGCCACAAAAAAAAAACCACCCTAAATCTCTCTCCATGCGCAACGGAGAAAACGATTGCGCAAACACCACATCTACTGCAGGAAGTCATCAGTTTTCGAGTGACTTCACTGTCGACATAGGACTTCAGTAGACGAGCTTATGCCTGGCTTTACAACAACGACTATCTGAGGGGTGGGTGAGTGAAGAGAATCTCAGAAACTTGTTTGTGGGTCGAGTTGATTAATGAGGGCGGCTACCCTCTTGCACTCTTCTCAAACGCAAAAAAGAACCACCCCAAACATATAAAGCACAAACTCGTATATGTTTGATTATCAACGTGATAACAACTGGTTGAGTGGCAACAACGGGACCAGTCGGGTGGACAGAGGAGCGAACTGACTGGCAACCGCTGTCTGGGGCCTGGTGCACAAAGCGTTGTAAGGGGCACAAACCTAGATGGCAAGGGCCTAGTATATAATAATAAAAATAAGTACTTTACCACACGTTCTCTGCCGTCTCCCTAGCTATGCACACGACCCCTGTCGCCTCTCGACACCACAGGTTATCTATCGCACCATGACAAATCTCCAGCCTTTGTCTTGTGACACGACCGTCGCTAGCAAAGCTTGGACAAGAAAAAAAAATTCTCTTTAAGTTTGCGTTTCAGGTGCAGTGGTGCTTACAAAATCAGCTAGCTGGGAAACTAATACCTTCATGTCTGCGAGGTACCTTAACCTCCTGGTAACCGAGTCA
This sequence comes from Pomacea canaliculata, assembly GCF_003073045.1. Taxonomy (NCBI): domain Eukaryota; kingdom Metazoa; phylum Mollusca; class Gastropoda; order Architaenioglossa; family Ampullariidae; genus Pomacea; species Pomacea canaliculata. The sequence goes on from NC_037590.1 coordinate 9,610,747, forward strand.
AGCAGACACATCACAGCATCTGACGTGAGAAAGAGGCTTACATAAAAAAACACTTTCTAGCCAAGAATCTGTGCGGGAATCGAATCGTGCTAAATCCCATTACCATCGGAGTGAAAATAGCAGCTTGTACCAGTAATGAGCATTCACGCCAAGGCTACTCCATGTTGTGCGCAAATTATTCGTTAACTGGGTGAGCAGGGCGCTGGAGGTTTTCTTCTTCCCCTGACACTTTTTTCTTCTACCGAATAACGCGGGTAGGTAGGAGAGAGAGAGGAGCTCCGGCGTTTTGTTCGTGGGTACAAGTAACTGATATTTACAATGTAATCACGAGCCCGCGATAGCCCTAGTCCACCCTCTCAACACAAACCCTTACCTATCCACCCCACTTGCCACCGTTGGGGCGCTAGGTAGCTGTGGAAGATCGACAGGTACTCGTGTCGTATCTGTAATCAAGTCGCAAAGGCTCCATACCCCATCACCCACCCACCTCCGAGGTTGTTTTTTTCCTGGTGTAATTACACTACCATCAGCTTGCCCCGAGTGTTGCAGTTTTTATGAGGAACGACTGGAAGTCTTGTCGACACTACAGGCAGTGCTCGGAATTTAGACTTCCCTAATTCTTACTCCACCCTCCAAACCCACCCCTATCCAATCTCTGCTCCTCCACACCTCTCCTCCCTCACTATTCACAGCATATTCAGCCTTCCGTTTTTCTCTCTCTCCCACTCTCATACACAAACTTTCATTGTCTAGTGAGCTCTTCTCTCACACATACACTTTCATTATTCAGTGTGCTCTCCCCTCATACAAACAAAAATAAATGTTCATTGTTCCGTGTGCTCTCTCTCTCTCGCACACACACACACAGATTTTCATTGTCCAGTGCTCAATCTCTCTCTCACACAAATTTTCATTACCAGTGTGCTCGTTCTCACACAATAAATTTTCCTTGTTCGGTGCTCAATCTCTCTCTCTCACAGAGAAAGAGAAATAAATAAATGTTCATTGCTCTCCTCTTTTTTTCGTTTTTTTTTCCTTTCTCATTCTTGCCCTTGTGTTTCATCAGTAATTTATTCTCTCATTTCCTCGCGTGTCTAACCTTGTTGTAAAAAAAAAAAAAGGAAAAAATTAGCACCGCGTAAAAAAAAAAAATAAAAATAAAAAGACAAAGAAAAAGAAAAAATCGACTGACGAGAAAAACAACAGTGACTGTGACGAGGAGTTCTTTCACGTCCTCCTAAAACCGGCAGAGTCAAGTTTCTTCACTCTCCGATTTTTATCTGTCCGCTTCTGTTATCTCCTCTTTGTTTTTTCCCCCTTTCTTTCCTTTCTCGTCTGTTTTTCCTTCTTTCCAAGGGGCCGTATCTTAAAGTCATCAGTCTGTGCTGCTTCTCCTCTTGTCCTGCGATGACAAAACGTCAAGATGATGAATTAGATACCGTCCGCACGTTTGACAGTGACTCGAAACGGCCATTGGTGAGAAAAAGCGTCAGTCTGACGGTGACGTGGTGAGAAAAAGCGTCAGACTGACTGTGACGCGATGAGGAAAAAGCGTCAGACTGACGATGACGTGACGAGAGAGAAGGTTGTATTGAAGGTGACGCCATGACCTGAAACGTCAGCTTGACGTTGACGCGATGATTAGAAACGTCAGTCTGACTTCTGTCACTAACAAACCTCAGTCTACAATGACTAGGTCAATGCCAGCTTATCAGTCATACCAACGAATCTGACAGTGGCAGAAATGACAGTGACGTGTCGGACAGAACCTCTATCGGCAAGTGAGTGCGATGGTGACGTAGCCGGCCCTACACCATCACCGCCTCGCTTGCGAATAAGTCTGACGCACAACGTGCCTGTAAGTACAGTCTTCTGACCCTGACACCGCCTCATTAATAGTATATCGCGCTGTTTTAACGACCCCACAAAAGTACGAGTCTTCTCTAAGGAACAAAGCATGTGGAACACGTACAGCAGACGCGCACTCACACCCACACAGATAGAGAGAGAGAGGGGGAGGGAAGGTGGTGGGGAGTTAGGGAAACACGTCGAGGCAGGGAGGGCACTTCCCAAACTTAATTCCTTCCCTAACGAAGTCCAGTCTCTCTGAGAAATTTATGTTCTTGGTTTTTTTGGTGTTGTTTTGTTTTTTAGGCCGTGTCGGATTGAGAACTCTTTTTTCCTGAAATTAAAAAAACAAACACGTGACCAATACAGACGGAGGACGAGATGACCTGAAGACAGTTTTTCTCCCATCCACCCCTCTCCACCTCCATCTACTTTCTCTTTAGAATAAATTTTTTTTAAAAAACACACACAACCATCGTGACACTCGTTAGGCTTCTGGGGTCATCGATGGCTGTCCAGATAACCGGAAGCTGTGCATGTGAAGACATGCCTTCCACGCGAAGAAGAAAATGTTCGGGCAAGAGCAGCACGTCTCCCAAACCCTTCCTGTTGTTAGGTCAGTGCCCTACAGGAAGTGACGACACAGACTGTTTACTGAACGCATACTGTTCTCTTCCTTTCATCATGAAAGTGCAAAATTTTAAATTTTTAACAAACCATGCTTCTATCCCGTGAAGCTCTGTTAACCCTGTTCCATGGACCTGGTGCCAGGTTCGGTACCCAGACTAACGACCACAGATTACACCAAGCTTTGGCCCGACAATCAGCAGTCATCACCTGTTCTGCCAGTAATCCAGGTCTACCAACAGAAAAACTTTTTTCCAGGCTGAAAGGTTTTATGCAAAGCAGTGTCGGGCTCAGGAGGTATATCTGTCGGAAGATTCTCGCTAACCAAAAAGTGTGTACAACTGCCTCTAGCTCGATGTAGCAGCTCTGACTTGCTGGAGAACGTGACCTGGGTCATCAACTCATGAGTTCATGCGAGCAACTGCTTCCAGTTTGCTGTACCGAAGCTGCAGCCGACAAGGATATAGACATATAGCTCAAATAAACAACCATCTCAACCTCAGAAGTATTGTAATTATTAATATTACTACTACTAAACTTTCAGCCTCAACTAATTATTTGCTGAAGAATGACTTTTCTTGGCAACCTTTCCTACAAACAATCGCTTCATCGCAAGTTTCAGTGTGTGTGTGATAGAGAGGTGCCCCAGCGACACCTCCTCTCCCCCTTCTCCCATCCCCCCGTGTCCTTCGTCTCACCTGGGCTTTGCTGTAAGAACGTGGACCAAGACAATGGCGACGACGGGGATGCGTGTCAGGTAAAAAAAGTGCGACGACACAGCTTGCGCACAACACCTGACTGTTCGTATTCTCAAACAGAAGAAAAGAAAAACAAAAACACCAGCGAGGGAGCCGGCGAGGGCTCAGGCTTGTTTACCAACGCCTTCCTCGGGCTTTTGTAGGCACCGCGTTCTCTGTGCGAGGCGGTGCCCCACGTCTGTACGGCACGAGCTCTGCCCAACCTGCAGGTCCTTCCCAGTCCGTGTAAACACGTCTACGACTGCCTTTGTCAAGCACTGCTGTACCATCTCTTACACTTTTCTCTAAATCCCTCCCCACACCCACCTTTAAAAAGGGCGTTAGGGATGAACTGACATCAAAAAGTTTGTGGAGATACTGAGAAAAGTTAAAACTTCTTGTTTGTTTGCTCAAAGTAGAATTTAATGTTTGTTTGGTTGTCCTTTATTTATTTTATCACTTGTCGTGTCTGCTTGCTTGGTTGCTTTTTGTTTGAAGAACATGTCTTTTTTATTCTCCCCTCTATCTTTAATCTCTCTGCTTAGCTCGCGAGTGTCACGTCGACATGCCATACCACGCGAAGGGCAGACCAGTGGAAGGTCGATTGTACAGGACTCAGTGGACAATGGTGGTGGACGCTGAGACTTCACCTCGCTGGCCACTACGACTGACACAACCACGACATTAGCGCTTACAACATACTGCCTCGTACTCATGCCAAGCCCAGCTAAATCCCTCATTCAAAGCTCGTATAGAGTCTGACTGTGGACCAACAGAGGTTCTGTGGTCACATACATGGTACATCAAAGTCTTTTTCTGTTGTAGGTGTTACACCTTCATGATCCACAGGAGTGCCGACAAAGTCACCTAGCCCAGTGCTGAGTAGAATAATCACAGTCAAAGCAAAGTATGGAGGTGTTGTGGTATAGAATAGTAACAGTAAGCACAGTCTTAGTACAGAATGGTAACAGCAGAACACTGAATACTGTTACAATAGAGAGTAGTTAGTGTGTAACAGTCGCAGTTCTCAACAGTTCATGACATCTAATGGACACAACACTCTCATAGAGAGAGAGGAGGCAGAGTTGGGAGAAGAGTAGAGGCAAGTTCCTAGAGCCTCCCAGCTTCCCCTCGCACATACCTCTATGCTCGACGCCGGTAAACCCCTCGTTGCAGGTCCCCCCTCAAAAAGCGGCATCTCTCCCTCCCCCGTCTACAGGTGCGGGATTTAGGTTTCGAACAAGTTTCAAAAACCTCCCGAACCTTCTTGCACTGCTTTGGTGTGAACAAACCTTACAAAGCCTCTAAAGGCATTGTGCTGTATGTTTAAAAATGGCTTGTCCATGCTACTGATCCTCAGCAATACATCTTCCGAGATAAAAAGCAATAATGTGGTCGATAATAACATTAGATCAGGTGCTACCGGCTGAACTAACGACCCGGTCAAAAGTGTCATCGATGTACGGTGACGCCAGGAATTTATTTCTCACGGTCGAGCAGTCAGGGCATGACCCCCACACAAAGGTTAAGGTCTCGTGCAGATGGACAAGAAGCTTTTACAGTTCAACAAAATTCTTTCTCCATCCCTCCTCCATCTTTTCCCCTTCCGCACATATGCATATACCCGCAAGAACTCCACTTCTCCCTTCCCGCGATCCCCTTCGATACCACCCGTTCGTCTATCCCCCGCTCCTCACCCGACATAGGATGGTCACCGCTCTGTCTCCTCACCCATACCCTGTGTCAGGATCCAAGGCGTGATGATGTCTTAGTCACTGCAGCCCCCAGAGAGGAAGAGGAGGTGGGGGAAGGGGAGGGAGGGTGAGTGTCCCTGATGGCTCAGTGCGTCTGTCTACACACAACGGAATGTACAGCGTTACAAGTGCCACGGGTTCTCTCCCCTCAATGCGCTGATGCACCCGCCTCTAATTGCTCTGTCACTCCGTGATAGATGAAGGTGGGGAAGGGGCAGGCGGTGCGCGGGTGGAGGGTAGGGGGTGGGTAGTGCAGAAGAACAGCCAGGAGGGTTCCAGCTTAGCTGATCTGTGACAAAAAAAAAAAAAACGACGAGCTTTGAAAGCGAGATGCTTTTAAAGACCCACCGACTAGCAAACATTTGGGTTTTTTGTTGTTGGGGTTTTTTTTTATAAAGGATTTGTTAAAGCCTGATAAAGGTGGCTACAAAATACTCACAACTGTACAGAAAAGGGATCAGATTCATAAATTGTAAAAAAGGCTGATAAAACTAATAAAAATCCCATCCTAGCTCACCCATTAGTTGCACTGACAACAAACTATAGCCAGGCTCCAACATTACTTCATCTGTTTTACCTCTGCATTCTGTAAACAGAACAGGAAGTGAATGTCTTAATTTCTGGAATTAGTGTCTTGGATTGGAAAATACACTTTTGCAGTCAGACGGGTCTTTAAATACCCCCCTTCCCGCTTCAGCACCCTCCTCTCAACAAAAAGCTTCATTCTCGAAGCTTCACGAAAAGTACTCAGAGCAGTTACTGAGGCTACCCGTAGGCACTGAGCCAAAATGGAAAACTTTCTAAACAGGCAGCACTCTCCGTTTTTATAAGATACTGAGGTTGCTTTTTTTTTACTATGATGCGCAGTCTATGGGAATTAAAACTTTACACTACACAACACAGACAATTTATTTAAAACATATGGCTTGCTATTTCCGGCTAGCTGCTCTTCTAAGGCACGATGCCGGTCGTCCACCTGCGTGCAGGTGTGTTGGGGCGCCAGGTAAGCAGTTCTATGAGAACAGTGTGTCGCCGTGCCCACTGTGGTGCACGTGCTCTTAATCAGAGGTATCCTTTCCATGCATCTACAAAGATGTTAAAACCGTCTCACTTTAAATGTTTTTATTTACATTTTCCTCTTGTCGTTCGCTAACCACAATAATATAATAGAAGATAATCTTGTGTATAATTTGGACAGTCTGGAGCACTCTTGAATGCGAGTAAATCGCATAAGTGAAAAATCCAATTCAGGAATGGGGAGAATCCAAAAAGGTAAATGATTTGCTGTGTGGAATCTGAAGCAAGTGTTTAGATAGGAGGTGTTATCGCACGAGATACAACAGTGTTCACACATGTACATTGATGTGTGCTCTTTGGCTACTTGTCAAAAGAAAACAACAACAACAACACAACAACAACGGTTATTTCAACTGAGGGTCTCAAAACCGCCAATAGTTTTTAACTACGGGATGGTGTTGAGACTCAAAGCCTTTAGCATTTCTGTGGGTGGGAAACACCGACCACGGACCATAAAGAACAACTCCGCACGTCACCAACACCATTGTTTCTTATCGTCCTTCCTTACAAGAATGTTGAGATTTCTGGAATATTTTTCCCCCAAACACAGTCCTGTGGAGTTTATTCGGTCCTTGGAGCATTCCCCCTTTATCCACATGCGAACACACACACACACAAAGCGCACACGCATGTACACACGCACATTTTTTTAAAATTCGAATACAGTATCAACAACAGGAGAAGGAAATGAAGGTCTTGAGATCCCAATAACTCGCAAGTCCAATAACTTGTCCCCCGACATCTCCCCATTTCCACGCGCTATGAAAGTCGATTACGGTTCTTGCACAACCCCAGACAATAGATTTTTACAGAATTATTTTTTTCTAGGAGTTGTGCCAAAGCAATTATGGACGAACGGCTGAATGGCAGTGACGTAACGTGGGTTCGTCACTAGAGACAAACGGTCAAGCGTATGAAGGAGGGGATGGTTGGTGGTGTTTGTGTTGTATCCCCTTTTTTTATGAAAAAAAGACAAGACGACAAATACCAATTTCCATTATCGTCGACAAAATGATACCAACTGTGGCTGCCAGAACCCGAGAGTTCACTCCCCATTGCTTGAAGAAGAAACTGGAATTTTGTTTACTCAGGAAGGGTTGGCGCCGTCGGGAGTGGGGGAAAATTACCCGGGCCTGGTCTTTGTTACAATGGGCGGCAGGGTGGAGAGGAGGGTGGAGGGTGTAAAGAATCACCTTTCCCTGGAGATGACTGGGACACGTAAAATTAAAAGATAAGGGTCAACATTTTCATTTTCACATCAGTGGTTTCAAGAACGATGAGATCCAAGTGTGGAACGTGGGGAGGGGTGTTCTTCGAGTGGGGTAGAGATCGAACCTGTGTGTCTGCAGGGAGAGGAGGAGGGATGGAATGGAGGATCTCAGACAATCGACGCTTTAATCCTCTCCCCTCCACCACCACCACACCCTCCTCCTCCATCCCATTTTGTCTGCACAGCAATCAAGGGAGGGCGGAGTGGAGGTGTCTGAAACGTGCCCGTAGCAGCCTCGTGACTGTCAAGTGTTGCCCAACAATTCCACCATTTTTCTGCCTGAACGCTATCGAGCACTCTCCTCACCGGAAGATGGACCGCACCCGCAGCAGACGACAATCAGATGGATGCTGCGCGCGCACACACAGGCGCATGCGCCCTCTTCAGTCCGAAACCAGGGATGAATAATTAGGTGTGCGGCTCTCATCAGGGGCGGCAACAAAGTGCTCACCGACTAGGAAAATGAGGCGTGGGTGGGTGCTAGTGCCGGTGTTTGTGTGTGAGGACGGGTAGGGGTGGTGTGCAGCTTAGTATTTGCTCTCATTGATTGCTTTTTTCGCCGATTTGCCAACTGCTGCAAAGGGAAGACCGTCTCAGACGGTTCTAGTCTGGATGCGCCGGCGGTGGGGGTGGGAGGAAGCTGAGAGAGGGATTCACATCGCAAAAATCTCGCGAGGTTGTAGAAATATTGACACAGAGTTCAATTCCTTGTCTGTCGACTATTACTTGCATCGGCCGGACCATCGTTCACCTTCAGTTGCTTTGCGGTCCTACTCCCCCCTGTCCTCCTCCCCACCACCACCAACCACCACCATCATCAAATCCAATTAACTCGAAAGGACACTAAACTGCACTGACACCGCACTTCAGCAAAGGAGAGTTCATCAACTCCATTATCGCATTATGCTCGTCAACCAGTCGTAATTTGTACGGGCAAGCTGGCAGTACTGTGAAGACTTTGACAAGTTAGTCTCGTGGTGTATTCAACAGACTGTGTCAACTCTCCTCCTTCCCCACTCCTCCCTTCTCTCCTACAAACGGTTTTTGTGCCGATCATCATACCGTCTTGTTTCTTTTAATTCCTTCGTCTTACCGCAGACGGTGCACGCGCTCACACATTTTAAAAAAATACACCACTACAAATAATAATGCATAATAAATACGTTTACCTCAATAACGTGTAACAGGGAGACTGGGGGTCTTCCTATCTTTTATGTTTCTCTCTCCACCTCCCAACCCCACTTATTCCCGAACACCCTCAGTGGACGCTTCATCCAACTGTACACCCTGACCTCATCGACACCAACGTCCTATTACATCAGCTCCACCTGTGGTTAAGTTTAAGAGTCTGATCGAGAGTCTTCCGAGCGCCCTGACCTGTTCACAAGTGGGTGTGAGCTAACATCGCCGAGTGGTTTGAACTCGAGTGCCGACAGAGCTCGTGGGGTGGGTGGCGCTGGTCACCCTGTGTCGATGTAACGTATCCTCCTGCACAAGACTAGCTGGTGTGTGTGTGAGGGTGGGTTCTGCCGGCCTCCAGACCCCTTTCTTAATCATTCCTTTACCTTTTTCTTGCATTCACAAAATCCTACAAATACAAGCACTTTCCTACCAACTAACAGTGCCAGTCCCTAGCCAATCAACTAGCCCTGACCGGGTAGGCAATGCCTCCATATCATGAGCGTCCAACGTAAAACATATATATACACATGTTCTTTTTAGCGGCCACCCGTTTCGGGTCGCGGTCACCCTGTCTAGAATGCGTGCATGTATATTTTTTCCACCCAAACTGTGTAGAGCGGGAAGATCCTGGCTTTGTGCCGAGATTCTGTGCCATCCAGCTGTACTCGTGCTGTTGCTAATGCAGATATACATGTTATTTTTCATCAGCAAATACACTAGTCGACAACTGTCCAAATGTAGATCCGAAATAGCGATTATTCGCCATATCAGTAAAAGTCGAAACGGAAGTAAAGCAATTTCGAAAGTGTCAGTTGTTTAGCAATAATATTTGTCTGCCTTCCCCTGAACCACAATATACTCTGGTCTCGTGTTTCTGGTAGTATTTCCACGCTGTGTCACCACAGAAATGTCGTCGCACAAGCTCTTCCTTGGAGGCAAAGCCGCCTGTTAGCTGAAGTCGTCCTATCTTACCTTCCGACCATTGAGGTATGTACACGAGCATTGTGGAAAGCCTCTCATAGCCCTGCAAAGCCCCGTGTCAATACAATATACCGGTGCTAACAGCTGCCCCTTGCCAACAAATCTTGGGTCCTCGACAGCCCGGCCTCGTAGACGATTCGTCGGAAACAGAAGTAATCCTTGGAGTAGGGACGCAGTCTATCGAGAGAGCTTGGCTTGGACCTTTAGTCTCGGGTACAAACGTGGGGGCGGCCCATTGTGTCATAATTTATGGGGTCCACTTTCCTGTCGAGGGCTGACAGAATCACGGTTTTGTGTTACTCCACGGCAAACCACAAGGCGGTAGAGATGATCGGATACATCAGTGATTTATAGGGCTGTGGTGGGGTTGGAAGCCAGTGCGGTAGAAGGGTCGCCTACCTGTAGGGGCGCCCGGTGGTGTAGTGGTTAAAACACCGGCTTGTCACTACTGCAGTGAGAAACTCGGGGTTCTTGTGTAGGGAATGTATGTGACACCTGTTTGCAGGACTGTAAAACTTCGTACAATCTTGTTCAGAAACTATCAGAACTTGATATCTTTGGCCTCTATGTGTGTGAGAGAGACGGGGGGCTAAGGAGGAGAACGAAAACGAGAGATGAGAGCGTGAATGAAAGACTGAAAGCAAACACACAAAAACGAAGCACTGACTTTTTTTTATTTTATAATTTTTTTTCTTGCAACAATAAACAGGGTCCATGACGTTTTCCACCCGTATAATAGCTCTGCATTTCGTATCAGTGTTATAACATGTTAACCCATGATTATCCCCTCGGGTGTCGATTTCCGACTGTTCATTTCTATCACCTACTTAAAACTTGTTCTGACCTAAAACTTGCTTAAGAATTCGCTCGCTAGTCCATTACACAAAACTTACTCTGTTGCTCTTGTTGAACACCTGAACTACTCAGGTAGTGTTAAACAAGGTTGTGAATGCCCACTAGACCCAGTGGAGTCAACCAGGAAGGCGTGACCACGAAGACTGTGCTACTGGGCCGTGGGTACGGCCTCGGGTCTTCTTAATCACCGGCAAACTAGCTTTTTGTGGCCGATAGCATGATGATAACTTAGAGCGGACATCAGCGCGTGGCCTCATCACCGACTCGTGCTTTGTTGGAGGGCACGTGCGGTCTGTGTCGCAGCTGACGGCCACAGTCCGGTCAACAAAGGCTGCTGACGACGGTGCGTGCGAGTGTGCGTCCCTGATTTGCGGCAAAAAGACGAGTTCGCAAATTAACAATTTAAAAAAAAAAAGAAGGGGGAGGAGGGTGAAGGGAGATAGAAACCGCGGCCCTCTTATCATGCGATCCCAGGTTGCAGCAGCAGCAGACAATTTCCTGTCCCAGGGTTTGTGAGAGTGAAAGTTCTCAGCTGGCCCTCCTGCTTGGCTGCTGTGCGCTCAGCCTTCCCCACCCCACGTTCTCTTCTTTAAAATTCTTTTCCCCCTTCGTACTTTATTCCCCCTTTTTTCATCACTCTCGTGGGGTTTTGTTTGTTTTCTTTTTTTTTTCCCTCAGCAACAAAGCGAACAGAAGTGCTAGTAGAGGCGAGAGAGCAGAAAACGGCGAGGGAGGAGCTGGAATAGACGAAGGGAGTGAGGGTGAGTGTGTGTGGAGGGGGAGGGGATGACACCAGCCCGGCGGACCGTCTCCATGGCCCAGATACCGTAAATCAGGGTGTAAGCAGGCGGGCCTGTCATCTGGAGGCCCTCTACATAAAAGACCTGCGGCGTTATGGTCGTGTATCGTCCCATGATGGCGATTTAATCCGCGGTCCCTGGCTCCCGGCGGCACCACCTCGCTCACTCGCTGAGTAAACAGGGCGGGGTGGGTGGGAGTGATGGTGAGTGGGTGGGGAGGGACGGCAGACAGCGTGGAGGATACCCAGGAACCTCCTTCACACCCCGGCAGTGCTGTTTGTTGTTATTGTGTGGTTATTTGTGTGCCCCCCACTGTCCCAGCCAACTTTGTATTGTGAAACTGTGTCCAGGAGCTGCGGGGAAAGATTTACAACCGACATGCACGCAGGAGAGACACAAAAAGGGAATACTGTAATGATTATTATTGTGAAGCAGTCCTTAAAGGGTTTAAAGCGTCTTTAAACTTTATGCAAATGCAGTTGAAAGTTATTTTGCGGCTCGCTATTCTAAACCTCTCCCCATTCTCAAACGTGGATAAAGTCCACACCGAACTGATGAGAAATCGGAGTCCTCTGACTTCACAACCTTCACCGAGGCTTGTCATTTCCTATGTCGATGCACTTGCATGTTAAAAAAACCAACAAAAACTTATGTCGATGCGCTTGCATGTTAAAAACACAATAAAACACAGACCGACTGCGGAAGAAAATTACAGCTTTTCGGTTAAACTGCCTTTGGCGTCGATGCCCGGGGATACAATGTTTAAGTACCTGCACCGACAAAGCAGGGTTGGACGATTCTCCTTTTGATCCTGACTGAACCGAGGCTGCTAGGCATTGCAAATCAGTGAAAAATAGAACCACACTCTTTCCACTTGACTGATATCTGCTCTCCCACCCGCCTCCCCACATTCTCCGATCCTTTGAAACTAGTCGAAAAGAAAACTGAGAGAGAGAGATTTGTTTCGATTCCCGCACGGCCTCCATTGCTCCCATACACCCTACATCAATGCTCTCGTATCGAACCACCCGCAACCGCAGGGCAACGAGACGGGTGTGAGGTGGGGTGGGTGGGTTCTACCCCGGACTGTTCCGTGTCAGGCACGAGGTAAACAAAGGCGTTCTCGTGCGTGTGCATGCACGCAAGGTGCAAGGACAGAGCCCTCGAGGGCTGTTTATTACACCTGAGTGTTTAGTGTTGCATGGGGACGCGCACTAGACCTTCGCATGTTGCACCTACCCCTTAGTGACCCGGCTGAGGTCACGCAGGTAACCCCGATGGCGATAAACGCTGCACAGACTCACAGTCTCCACTGGAGATAACGATCAAGCGAGAGAGAAATGAAAGGTTAATCAATTTCATCCCACGCTTACCCTGAAAAAAAAAAATGACCATGAGTTGATATGCACTACGAATGATAACTGTAAACCAACTGACACATAATGATTAATGACAAATGTAAGCCACTGACTTCTTATATTTCTGCTTGGCAGACAGCAGTCTTACGGCCATCCTTGCACAATCTGGGTTTTAACTGTTGTTAAGGACTCGGCAAAGGACATGTATTGACAACAATGATCATTACAACCATGTAAACAATTTTTCGTTAAAACCGCAACTAACCGTTGATATCTTTTTAAAAAGTTAGTTTTCGTTATTTACAAAATACCTTCCCCTCGACTACCAATATCTTCCTTTCATATCGGCCACCGCTTATAAACATTTCGGATACTGTAATTCACAACAAACATTGGTACTCATCAGCACTCGATTTCTTGAAACAAGAACCCATTAAAAAAAACTTAAACCCAGGCTGTCGAGGCGAGAACTAGAACTACACACTTTCCGCTTCACTGATTTCTTCTGTGCGTGCGCCCGCTCGCCTTTCTTTTGTGCCACCCGACAGCAGCAGAGCAAGACATACCCCTTTAAAAAAAAACTCATCCACCCGTCCCACGCTCTCTGTCGAGAGAAGTAGGGTAGACACGAGACTGTAAACCGAGGCGGGAGTAGCGGTGACCCAAGTCTGGTGCAATTATCACCAAAGTCGACTTCACACCGACACGACAGCCGTTCGCCGTTAGAAATGGATCTGTGGGAACCCGGGTCTCACATCTGTGAAGCGGGCTATTGCAATTTTTCGCTTGTCCACAACCAGGCATGGCGTACTTTTCAATAAGCCCCTCGCTAAGTCATTTCTCCTGCTCACAGCTGCGGTCTTCAAAAGCAAATCTTCCTCCGGGATTTCTATTAAAGGCCCTGTCCCGAGTCGGGTATGAAATTAAGCTGACAGGTTAATAAGAGGACATAGCTGTTATTATTTTGTCGCCTGTACTGCGTCGCTTGTAATTTCTTAAAAGTGGAAAGGACAAGCGGATTGGCCTAAATTTTAATGTAACAAGTCATTGAAGGCATCAAGCCAACGCGACAACCCGAGGCCAGGCTAATGAGGCGTTGCCATGGAAACAAGTCTACTTTTGTAACGTTGAAGGAAGTAAGGCTTTGGTCTCTTTCTAAACCCAAGTTAAGAAGTACGATTTTCGAAGCTTGTGATGCGTGAAAAGAACATTATGACATGCTTAAATCTGAGGAAATCGTTATCATGTAATGAACTACACCAGGTCATTCTGATTTTTTTTAAAGCTTCGGGCAGATCTTTAAAGGTCAACACGAGCGGTCAGCGAAAATCTCTGGATCACAAAAACTTATTCCAGCGGTATTTTATGATAACGAGGCACGATAAATATAGTACATCAATGTTTATCTGTTAATAACACTGGATTTGTTGAGAAAACAGACAAAAATAAAAGAAGTCACGAAAGGGCGGTATATCTTAAAATAAATTAAAATTATGGTTGTCTGTAGAGTGCATACGGCGAGGGTAGAGCAGGAATAGACGAAGAAGGAAGAAAAGATGCAATCTTTGGTATAAGAAAACAGATCAGGACACGATGTACTACTGCTGAATGTTCTCTAAGCACTCGGATTGAGCTTGCACTCATTGTTATTTCCTAAAAATACTGACTACAACTGAGAATGCCGAGGTTTGAAGGTTTATATCTTGAATGATGTTTTACGCCGAGCCAGCAACTGAGACTACATTACGACAAAACAGGTGCCAAATACAAAACCAAAAATATTTCATCCTCGAGACGAGATGTGAACCCAGGACAGTTAATCCTCCCTGTATTGATGCCAGGCGCTAACCGCTGCGCCACCGGACCGCCCAAGGAGCGATGGGAGGTGACAAATTATTGTTAATGACCACCCAGCGTTCAGACGATGCAAAAGCCGTGCACGGTCGGCATGGTGATGGCAGGGAGGATGTCTGCTTCGCTGCTTCCTGGGTCGAGGTGACCTGAGCAATAAAGAGGGAAAGGAGGAGGAGGAGCTGAAGGGGGGAGTTCCAGCGGAAGCTCCTTGTCGTGCGCAAGGACAGTCAGGGAAGAAAAGATAACTCTTGAACCATGAAAAAAGATTACGGTGCGCGAACGCTCAGCGTGTGTGTGTGAGGGGGGATGGGGAGCCGATCCCATCCTTCCCTCTCCAAGACATGCCTCTGCATCAACTGGCCTCCACCCGAGACGACTGGCACTGGGTCAGCGTGACCACCCACGGTCGCCTCCCTGTCGTCCGTAATATACTGGCCTCGCCCCAGTTTCTACAACCCCCAGCACGTGCGTTCATCTCCCATGTAATTCCTAGGCCGGAATCAATCACAATCTTTCAAGACGTTGGCTGTCTGGGAGAAGTTGTCTCAGTTCCCCTTTGTTAATAGTCCAGCGCCATCCCCTTGCCCGCAATAAGCGAGAAAGCCGAGATCGACCTCCTACACCCTATCCCTACCAATCACATCAAATAAGTTTTTTCTCTTGTCCGCACTCAACCCCTTAGTAAGGAACTCTTAACCCAAGCCAATGTATTCACGCCGCTAAAGTAGTTTCCGGTAGTCTAAGTATCAGGACACTCTGCCGCATCTCCACCCTTATAAATCCCCCCAACCAACAATCCACTATTGTCCTCAACCATCTTGATCAACACCTCGCCCCCTCCCTTTCTTCCCCTTCCAACATCCTCCAACCACAACCCTACCAAAAACACGCGACAAACTGGAATAAGAGATTTGGTGGTAGTTCCCCCCTTACCCCTACAAACCCCCCGAGAGGTGGATGGTATGGAGACTAGGCGGGACAGCCAGCTACCCCTCCCCCTCCCTTCCATTACCATGGTGATCATCATGCTCCCAAAATAAAATCAAATATGCCGCGCGCAGACGCCGCCTGAATACACGCAATATTTACGACCAGCCCCAACTAACCAGAGAGAGGGGAGATAAAAAAGCAAACTTCAAAGCGCCATCGCTATTCCATTAGCACAAAGCAGGCCCCGGGTAGCCAGCAGCCAATCTGTTACCTCCCCCTAGCCGGTGCAATCACACTGATGAAAAACCCGAGTCCAAATACTGTTTCCGATGACGGGAGGAAAGAGAAAATGGTTGGACATCGGAGGATGGTTTTGCCTGCGCAACACTGCAGCGAAGGGGGGGCGACTGCAAACTCATTTCTTTAGACCAACCGAGCGTGACGGAGCAACTTTATTCCCGTCTTCCCAGAAGCCTCATAATCCGTCCACCATACTTTAAAAAAAAATCTCTATATACTGAGAGGAGTGGTGCAAAACGGGACGTGAAACAGCGATATAAATTATATAAAATGTCTCAGAAATCGGACAGCATGGGAGCTCGTGTTCTGTTCAACCACCGGTCCAAGCATCTCTGTCAGACCAATGCGCCTCAATAGCGGATTCAGCTGCTGACTCAGTGTAACACGCCCACAACCAGCCACCCAATCAACCACCCTCGTCTGTCAATCTTTTTTCTGATTGAAGCGCGATTGATACCCGGGATCGAACTCACATCAAACGGACGGCAGGTCCTGCCAGAAGCACTCCTCTCTCCATCAAACATCACCTGTGGCGATGATGGAGTTCCAGCCCCTCTCTCTAGCTGCGGTGGAACGATGCCAGCGAATGCCCCTACAATGTCAATATATGGTTTTCGCTCTCTGGGTCAATTCCCCCAGTTTCCTGTCACTGCTGGACATCAAACATAGCGGGCGGGAAAAGCTGAAGTGCTGGTTGCCATATCCTCTTGTCTCTAGGGCTTCAAAGACATCCTTTTCTTTGAAGAAGCTATCAGGCTGTTGTTGGCCGGCTCACTCCCCCTCCCGGCTCTCCCTTTTCCCTTCTATAGGGTCATTATGACGAGGCTGGTTGGGGGGAATGGGATGGGGCAGGAGCTTCTCCAAAGCGCTTGCTCGCAACGGTCTTTGATGCTGATGTAACAGCCAATCAAATGTGTTTATGCAGAATGTCGTTAAAGTTGCATTCCAGCATTTCGACATTCTCTTTACACAAAGCTGCGTGCCAGAGAAAACTCATCCTATGGTTTCCAGAACGGAACCGGAACCGGATCGATAGCATTACTCCGGACTGGACTGGGCTGGATTTATTTGGGGTACTGAAATGGACAGGGTGGACTGATCAAAGACGACTGAGAATGAATTTATCTCAGGACTTGATAAACCCACCTGAAAGACGATCTCAGATTAGAGAAAATCGCATACAAAAACTTTTATTTTTTAAAAAAAGGCTCTCATCTTAAAAGTTTTATGTGTCTCAAATATCACTTCATTCCGGGTATAATTACAGCTCTGTGCTGCAGTGCCGTGGACTCGCTGAAATCTACCTCAGTTAAGAGAACAGCTTCGATTTTTTTTTTAAAAAAAAGCTTAAAAAAGCGACTTTTCAATCACGATTCTCAATCCTCTTGAAAAAAAATATAATCAAGGCAAGTCTCTGAGGGGAAACGACTCTCTGAAGTAATATTTCACACCTTCCACTACTCCCAGCTGTGCACGCAGGCCAGATAATTCCTTTTGTTTTCTTTCAAGCCTGCACGCGCTGCAAGCTCTTGTTCTCTACCTTCCATAAAACATCTCGTGTTCGCCGAGTGCTGTAGACACGAAAGACCATCTGGCACCGACAAAGTGCGTCCCTGACTTGACTCGAGGGTTCGATCGGTCCTAGTACAATGGGAACCGCAGCCACCACCACTCTCCATCACACCCCCGTCCCAACACCATACTGTGACACTCAGACGACATTAGCGTCCACCCAACGTCTCAAGGGCCCCGTGGTCGCTCGCTGAACCCCATCATCATCAACGCAGCTCCTATCAAAAATCCTGCCTCCGCAACATTAGCCAAGTCTTAAGAAGTGTGCCCTGCAAGGGCATCCCTAATTAAAAGAGGTCTTCGGTCAAAGATTTCTCGATGTCATGATTTTATTTAAATTGATTGCTGCTTCAGGAGACCAACCATTGTCATCGGAGATCAAAAGGACAGTAATCAAATTAAAGACCTTCTTGCGAGGGGCCGCAGATGCTGGCGAAAAACCTGCTGCTGCAGAGGCTGCTGGAATGTCTTTCTGACCTTTGCCTTCTACCCGTAAGTGATCAAAGGAGTTCTCATTTTAAGTAAAAAAGCGACATTTTTTCCCATCCTTTTCGACCGGAGGTCTTGGTTGAAGAAGGGGGTATGGTGAGGAGGCGAGGAGGGTTTGGGAAGAAGGTGTCCGATGACTGAGAAGGGATGACATGGAAAACTGGAGGAATGTTTGGGGAATGTCTTTATGAAAAACAATTAAAAAGAAATGAAGTAACAAAACTTATTAAATAAACGCCTGAAGCATTTAAGGTGTCACATCTGGTCTTGAGCCTAAATGCGATTTCCCTAAAAAAAAAAAATAATAATTAATAATCCGCAGAACTGAAATGAGTATCAGAAGAAAGAAACAAGATGAAGAAGAAAGTCCTCATCACATCAGTCGCTGCTGCCATGCTCTAAGATGACCAGTGAATATGCCACCAAAGTGATACGGGTGGCTTAGACGGTGTCTAATGTTTAATGATACGATCGGGTACACCGCAGTACACTGGTGATTTCCCCTCTCTACCCAACAACAACAAAAAAAAAAGAAAATCGACATGGCACATCTTCAAAACCTGTTTACGATAAAAAACACCGACACATCTTTCCATCCTTTTATGAGACTAAGTTGGATTGCCCCACGCAACGCTAATTTGGGAAACGTTAGGCTCAAAAAAAAAAAAAAAAAGAAAAAAAAAAAAAAAAGAAAAATGCAAACTAGCGAAATGTAGATTAGATGACTCCGACACGTGACAAGGACGCTCGATGGAAAGACGACGACCATCAGGAAAAACCGCTTTACGTCTCGGAGAAGCGATCTCACGTCTTGGCTCAACCTTCCAAATTGTCCGTGAAAACCAGAACTGCCTAATCTTAACCCACCGGGATATATTTTTTTTTTCCTTTTTTTGTCACTCCCAATTCAAAACCTAATTTTCCATCGCATTATCAGCACAACAATGTCCATTAGCCTTTGGCAAAGAGAAGGGGCCAAAGGGCGTGAACAGGCATTAAAAAGCGCGCACGTCTGCATGAAAGCCGATTCTGTGACGCTGACAGGCTTCAAAGCGGGAAGTGGGGGAAAGTTATCAACGACATGCACTAACAGTCGGACAGCACGCACAAGCTCGGGGTGCAGGGTGGTCTAGGAGAGAAAGAAGGGGCGAGGGTAGAGGGGTTTGGTGCTACGAGAAGGCACGCATCGATATGCATGCATGCAAATGTGATTTAGATACACGCTGCTTAACCGCATGCTGCAGTCAGCGTGAAAATCAATCTCTGCCCCACCCACATCGCCTCCCACCACCACCACTCTCATGCCAGTGCGCATGCGCTCGTGCGCGCGCGTGTGGAAGACAAGTGTGTAGGCTAATCTGGAGGGAGCTCGTCAGGAAGCAGCGTTTCCTTCACGCCACGAGAAGGGAGTGCAAAGGGAGTGCAGTGGCTGCATGATGGAGTGAGATCGGAGAACAGGGCTGGAGTGGGGGACTACCCATTCCCACTCTTCATTTTCCTATCGCCAATTTTCCCATCTGCATAATTTACGATGTCTGTCACGGAAACCTGCCCAGGACGTCTTCCCTGATTTACAAAAGTTCGATGGTTTCAATGGCTTCGTTATGCCATAACACGTAGGCCTGCATCTTGCACACACACAAAAAAGTTTCATCCTCAATCTACTTTCCGTCTACTTTCAAAATTTAAATGCACTATGCCGTAAGAATTACTGCTCAAAATATACCAGTAGGTCGTAAAAATGCTGCTGGAAACACAACAGACTACTATATGAAATACTGCTCAAAATACATCATATAAAATACTGCTCGAAGTGCACCAGTCGTCTATATCAAATATGATCAAAAGACACCATCATGCCAGACGAAATATGCTCAAAAGACATCAATATTGAGGAGGCAGATAACCGAGTGGTTAAAGTGTACACGCCCAGAGGACCGCCGGTTCGATACTTGTCAGGCGCAGCTGACTCCAATCAATCCAGTTTTTGGAAATGGGGTTGATAAGCGTGTTCTGAAGCAAGGGAATGTATTTTTTCTTCTTCTGACGTGGAAATCCACCACGCTGGATAAAATATAGATAATCCTGGGTGGAAGGGTAGTTTGGTTTTTGTTTTGTTGTCGCTCCGCAACGTTTTAACCACTCTGGGTAAAATATTTTTCGTAGAAGATGCTGACTGTCCAGACAAAGGAAATTTTAAACTAAAAACTCTCTCCGTTTTTTTTTTCTCTCTCCCTCAAACATCCTTCCCCCATATTCAAGAAGAGACAATTTCCCAGCTGGGCAGTTTGAACCACAGCGACGATAATGATTACACATTTACCCGAGTTAGCGGCCCTATTAGCAGCTGTCGGTATCACACTGTGTCCTCTGATAATATTCAAAATAACATGAGGAAAAGGGGCGGAGGAACATCTGGCTGTGAAATGGTCCCCTCGGATGAGAAACGGATATGAAGCGAGCAAAGAGAGGCACTGACAGACAAACAATAAGGCTAAAGACGAGAGGGCAATGAGACACTTAGCCAGATGCCACTCACAAGTAAAAATAGGAAAAGAAAAACTGAGCCTGAAAAAGCTGAGAGAACAAAATAAAAAAGCAGAGAAACAAACAAAAAAAAAAATTACCAACAAACAAAAGGGTAGACCAACACAAAAAGAGTCAGCAGGTAGCCGAACGCACTGACTGACACACTAAACAACAGACAATGAGCAGAGAGATGGGATGAGACCGGGATGGTGTGTTGGAGTGGTGACAGAGAAGCAGAGAGCTGGAGAAAAAAAGAGACTGAGAGAAGCTGTGTGGTATAGCTACTGGGACTGTACTGTCCAGCAGATGACTGGACAAAAAGCGTTCGGCCGGCCATTTGTCATTCGCGGTGCGCACGCTAGAGAACATCTTCAGGGGCCGCAACCCTCATCACCTCCCACGCATCATCCTCCGGTCGCTGACAGATTCCGTCGGCGGGCCCGGAGAAGTTTGGGGGGTTGGGGCGAGCATCAGTTTCCAATCAACCCTGAAATCTCCCATCTTGCGGCGCGCAGACTGCCTCCCTCGCGCTGCCAGCCCCGTGGGGCCACGGGTCCTGGAGGACAACGCCGATGGAACCCTATTACCTGGTAATACATGAGATAAATTACTAGCGGACCTTAGAGACCGAGGACCATGACAACGACCAGTTAACTGTCGATCGGCAGCCACACCCACCTCGTCCTCGCTTCCTTTCGCCAAGAGTCTCTCCCAGCCCCCACCTCTAACAACAACAACTTAATGTCGCTAAACCTCTGCCTGGGGAGAAAAGAACCGCCATATTGATTTCTTGGGGAAAAAATGCGCCCTAAGCAACCAAAGACATGCTGAGGTGGAAGCTAGCGAAAGTTTGGACAAGATTGGTTAAAAGATTCCAGCAAATTACACAGGAAACTAAACAAGTCGATTTGACCGTTATGTTCTATTTTGTGTGACAAGGGCTGGCGGAGTTGACGGTGGTTCTTATTTTCTCTGTCGTCTGTAATGTTCACACGATCCGAAAGAACGGTTGACAGATTTTTTTTTTTAATGGTTAAAAGAGAGGTTCTTTTCAAATATAGTTATCTTTTCGTAGCGGCTTGACAGCGTCCTCGGTGGGGCTAGTTGTCTTCTTGAAAAGAAAGTGTCCATCAGAAAAGAAAGCACAGCTTTAGTCTTGCTCTTGTCCACAAACATCGCGAGATCCATTGTCTGATATTTCTATCACGGCAATCATGTTTATAATTTAAACCACAAGAGGGCGCGACGATCGCGAGACCGCCAGGCAGTCCATATCGTGTGTCAGGGAGTCGAGTCTTGGTGAGCAGAACTGTCTTCCAACCGCACTTGGCAGAAGGAAGCTCGGCACTCACTTTCTGACGACCACATGAAAGGTAATTGCGTTCCTGTGCACAAAAAGCAGGTGAACAGTCGAGTGGTTTGAACCAAGTGGCTGCCGGATCTCACAAATTGCTGCTTTCACTGGCCCCAGTTCGTGGTATCGCAGCCCCCTTTTTTTGATTGCTCGCACTGTGAAGAGCTCCCTTGAACTCCACATTATGGACATGTAAAAAAAACTGATTTAAAAATAAACAAAGAACACAAAACGCATCTTTATTTGAAATTATAAAAGTTATACCGTTGTCTGAGTTTAGAAAGAACAAATAAATGGAGAGGGGTAAACGAATATTAAAAAATGTTTCTCAAGACTTAAGAAAGTAGGACAGCAGGAGTTTCTGGTTATTACTGAAAACCGCGATGAAAGCATTTTAAAAAACTGATAACAAATATTTTTTAATCACAACACTCAATGCAAATACAATAATAAAAGAGCCGCAGAGGTGTCTGGTTATCACTTGGAACAAAAGTTCTCGTGTCGAGACTGAAGTGGACAGATTTTTCACACATGCTGTCTCTCCCCACCTCCCTCCCTCTTCCTGTCTATGGGAATCAATGGAAAGTGAATGGGGGTGTCGTTTCGGGAGAGACGGAGGGCAAAGGGGTGGCTACATGACTCAGCGTGATAACAGAGCTGGCAAGAAGGAACAACCTGTGCTTAATTTGGCGGGCAACAGCAGTACCGGTCTGGACGGGAAGTCTGGCAGGGCCGGAGCCCCAATTATTCCTATCTCCCGCTTCCAATACTTTCCAGTTCATTAGACATATGCTTGTGAGAGCTGAACATTTTAAAAAAGAAACTTTCGTCCATTTTCTACTGGTCCAGCTTCGCTAGAGAGATGAACGAGGTCTTCGTTGGGCAGGCTACAATGACAGTTGAACTCTGCCGGCCTAATCGTTTATAAGTGAAATTATTGCACAAGCGAAGGAAGATTTGTATCTCCGTTTCATTTGTTTCATTCAACTCTTTAGGTTGACATCAAACACCTTTCTCTCGACAAGAGCTGCGCCAACAAATGAATAATCATTGATTCGAGAGAGCTGGAAGAGGAAATGTCCTGTGAAGGAGATCACAACAGTGGACGTTCCATCGTGAAGTAGTTTGCATCCCGTAGCATCGGTGATAAAGAACAAACAAAGGGAAGTAAAAATTCGGTTGTTTAAACTTTGTGCACGGGATCATTGGTTTGTTAGCACAAACTAATGGCCACAAACCGCAAGAAACTTGTCGGAACAGACGTGGTGTGACATGTACATAGTTCGATGCACAGGATGTCTGACTAAGCTCATCGTGACACCCACACACACATGATCAGAAGAAAAGCTATAATAGGACAGTTTAAGTTCGTGTGGAGAAGCCATAGTCAGCTATTGAAAAGAAGAAAAGATTTAATCGGCGGAAAAACCGAAGACTGCGGCAGTATTGTACGCCCCCATACCAACGAAAGAGGTGCGACTGAGGTTACTTGCAGAAATTGGAAACTCGGCCATTTTCCTAAACAAAAATGCTGCACTGAACTAGAAGGCGCAGAAAAGCTGGCACAGCAAAGCATGAACCATGCTGCACGGTAGTTTGATGACTAAATCGAAGCAGTCAGCTAAAACGTGCTTGTACTTTAAGTAAAGTTTAGTACAATGCCTGTCACGTGGTTAGCGTCTTCCATTGTATGACATACCTGACCCTCTAGGTCACCAATGAAAAGTTTTTAAGACTTACTTTAACTCGCTAGAGGTTGTTACCTCTGTGATTAAAGTGCTGGTTCTGTTGTGAAGTTCCCCGGCTTGCCAAGCGCCCCCATAATTACAGGCAAAGCGACGAGGAATGTACAGTGAACCAAAGTAACCATGACATGGAGACGCTCGTGACAAATGGCTTGCTGTTGGTAATATGTCCAGACTCATTGTGAAGACGGTTTGCAGACCGGACCCCAGCTTGGCAAAACCCGGGGGAAGATTGACTACCCTTCCTTTACGGTAGGCACCAGATGCACACTGGGTCCTAGCCCCCAAAGGTCAACAAGCAATTTATTTTTAACGCACCCCCTTTCTCTCTCCCCAAAAAAGAAAAAAAAAATAAGCCCCCAAATTTTCCAACTGAAAACTATATTTTGTGGATGGAAGAGACGAAATCTTCAGTCAGATGAACTCGCTTCGAGGCGGTACTCTTGGTCCCTCCCAGGCCCCACACCTCCCTACTGCCATCTGTCTTGTGGTGATAACTGCATCAGCGCTTTTCAACCATAACAGTGCCTCGGGGATATGCTCTCCTCTCTGCTGGAATTCCCTGAAGCGCTTCCAAGATTTATAGACCAACCTCCTGAGTGCATTTTTTTAATACAAAGACAGGTTTTTATCAGGCTATAATAATAATCATTATTCACCAATCCAGTGCAAACACCCAAGTCCTCCATCATCAACATTCACAGGCATGCAAAGAAGGAGGTAACAATTATGATGCTTTAATATGTCTGAAGTTATCAATGTGCGCGATGTGAGTGAAGGTCTGTTAACATCTCATCCATTACCACACATCTTCCCACAGGACCACAGATTAAGGGATGCCCCTACATCCACTCTTTTAGCCGCCATCAACACACAATGGTCTTCATCAAGGACAGCTGCGACTGTGATAGTTCCAGAGCCCAGGGCCTAGCCTAACTCCATCCTCTGTTAATGGGTGACAATAACAGTTTCTACGACTGAGTGACCAAGAAGCTGAGCAACATGTCATCAGACCAGTTTGCATACAAAGCTAACGATTTATTTGAACAAGGGTAGCTTTTTACTGTCGAAGCACAGTGGTCCACCATGTCTGAAGTGGTCCACCATGTCTGAAACCATGTCTAAAGATCGATATCTGGAAGACGGAACCCAGCCCTCTCCACAAGTATGTAACCGCCCTACTACAACTTCAGGCACTAATAAATATCTCAGCCGTCTCTCATGTCCTGCAGTAAAGTACTGAGGACCTTGCAGAACTTAATCTCACAAGATTATGTTCGCCTGTCCTTCAAGTTACCATTTCGGAAGCTGTTCAAGCACAGCAGGACCAGTCCCGACTGCCATCATGCCGCTAACAAACTGGTCACTAACGTCTCAATTTTTTCCATTAACCTTTCGTCCGCAGGTCACGGAAGACTAACATGATGGTGATGCCATTCGTTCTCTAGGCTGCTATTATCTTAGGAAGGTCCACGTTCGAGAAGCGCTGTTCATTCATAATCGATGAATGAAGCAAGTATGAACGTTTAATACCAAACCTCAGACAATCCCCTCGCTCCCACCTTCTCACTCCTTATCTCTCACAGGTACAGGGGTAATTAGATTTTCCCAAGGGGCCGGATCTGGGAAACTAAGGTTTTACTCAATTTCTTCTGCGCAGAAGCTCCCCACCCCCTTTCATTTGGAGAAGCCGTTAGCATTTTAGAACGGAGAAAAAACTGCATCCTCCGACGTACCCAATAAAGTTTACGAACTTCCAGTAGACGAAAAGAATGTTCCTGCCAAACTTGGTGAGGAATACACAAAAGGTGTCAATTTACATATATATCACAAAAAACACAGATAAACATCTCTAAACACTATTAATAAAAGTCAACCACACCAACACCGGTACAAAAACAAACTAACCAAAAAAAAAAAAACCCCGCGCACTCAGGTGTAAAGGCTGAGCCACCCGGTCTGTCATCTCTCAAATAGAAGGGAACAGTCCGTAAACAGCAACGGGAGGAGAAAGGAAAGTGCTGTGAAAGGATAAGGCAGGGAGGGGATTTGTACAGTTATTCTCTTGAGACCTGAAGCAGGCCCGTCAATTCTGAATGCTTACCTCTATGGAAGAATTTTTATTTGAAACTCAAGAACGTGCGAGCGAACAATATTCTTTTCTCGAGTGTGGGGACAGCACAGCAAGACATCGGCCTGAAGGACTACTCACCATTGTGGAAGACTTTTCGTTCCCGGATGAGCGTGCCCAGCGTGTCGTAGATGAGTTGTTGCGAGGGCAGCGACGTGTTGTGGTACCACCGCTGCAAGCGAGAGCGGATGGACTCCAGGGTGGCCGGGTGGCCGGCATTGTTGAGCTCCGCGATGATCAGGCAGAGGGAGTCCGGCAGCGGGATGAACTGCGTCTGCGGGATCACCTGCATCTCGATGCCGTTCACGTCACCTGCAACAGTCATCAGGTCCCCGACCATTAGGGGTCTCTTGCGCTCACCCGACCCCTACCCCTCCAACCAGCTCCTATCAGCACCATGTTGTTTTTCTTCATGCGCATATGAAAATAGTCCACCTCCGTGTCGTCACTATATCACGAATGAACATGGAAAACGGAAGCTGGGGAAGGGGACTCCACAAGGGCTGATAATTTATATTCCTAATCCCGTACTCTCAAACGACAATCGCATGAGTAATGACGACTAACAGAAACAGCGAATTAAACAAAAATAACGAATTGTTATTTACTGTTTATTGAGCTTATTCCCGGAGTATGTGTTTCACAGTGCGTAGCAAATTTTAACTGGACACAATGTCGATTATGACATTATACAGGAGTGAAATATACATATATATAAAATACTAAAGAATATATAAAACAGAAGGTGTAGGTTCGCAGCAGTCTCATATTTGACAGTGGTCATGGTTAAGAAGGTTCTAGAGGCCGTGTAGGTGACGTGTGGTGCTTCATTAATTACTCGTCTGGAACTAAAAAACATGCTTGGATGACCGCCTATGTGGGACAAAAGTCCTTTTCACCAACACCAGCGTTTCTCATTGCGCAATGTAGGACTCGCGCTAGGGGAGATAACCCATGTCGTGCCGGAGGTGCGCAATTTCCAGGTGCGCGCGCAATCTCGGCGGAGACAACTGTGAACCGCCGCGTTCTCCTTTCTTCTCCGGTCGCTGAATCTTCTTTCTGCTTCGTCTCCGTTATCGCTGGCCTCGCAGGCTGACAAGATGATGAAGGGAAGGACTGAAGGCTGGTTACAGGCGACTCCAGGTTCGTGCCGTTTCCATTAAGCCAGATTACTCCGCGCACGACTGGTCTGCCTGCAGCACGATATGAAACTGTAGCAAGTCGGGGTGGAGGTAGGGAGCGGGTAGTTAAGGGTTGGGGGGGGGAAAGGGAATGTAAAGCATCAGCACGCTTGCCTTGATGCAGACGTGGACGAAGTGGGTCAACGGGTCAGAAGTCCTTTTTCTTTTCCTCCTGGGTCACGGTGTCCAAACTATGACCCTGCAAGTCATCCAGCTGAGTATGCTGACGGATTCTGATCTCGTCGTGGGTCGCAGTGGCCGAACTTTGACCTTGCAAGTCATTCAGCCAGGTTCTTTCCGAATGCACGAGATTTCTAGGTTCAGTATGGGAAGTTGGGAGAAGGAGATATAAATCCGTCTTCACTATCGATCACACACCGTAAGATTTCGAGATTTTTTTTTTTTGTTGCGAGATTGCATTTCACGGCCTGTCAGCCTGAAAATTATTGGATTCAGATCAACAATACGCTCTCCTTTCGAAAAGTTCTTCCTTGTAAACCCAAATTTGGTAACTACTTTAACGGCGCAATATCCCCTTCCACAAACATTCCTCCTTAAAAAAAAAACACATCCACCTTTAAAAAAAAGTTGTTACCCACAGGGAAGGAAAAGTCAAACACCATAACCACGTTTTATGCTGGTCCTACTCTGACTGCCTGGCTGCTCGCCATCAGACTTTACTGCCCAGCTTCCTGCTTGCACTGCACATTGCACTCGGTGTTCTCCACCAAAGAGATGCAGGCGGTAAACGGACAAAAACCTGACCGATTCTTCTCGCGGTTATGAGCAAAAGACAACAGGGAGACAGGATTATGTTTGCTTTCGGTATTCACGCGCCATTCCTTAAACAACAACCAAAAAAAGTTCCAGGGTTTCTCGTTCCCTTGTCGGCATTTCCTGCTACAATAAAATAACAGGACGCTTGGGAAATACAAGAATGGTTACTTCAGCCCAACGGCTTGCAAGTTCAGTGACGCGTGCAAGGGAGTGACAGAGTTAATGTAACTCACAGTCTCTTGCAAAGGCCGGGAAACTATAAATAAGGAAAGAGAAAACGTTTATGAACCACCAAAGATCAGAACCCTATCGGAACAATGAGGCAGCCAGTATTTGTCAAACACGCGGTTTCTTGCCAAAGGAGTGAGAGGGAGTGTGAAAAGGAAGGAGGAAAATAGAAGAAACAAATTAAAATGTAACTGCAAACGAGTTTATTGCATGTTGTTTTTTTTCCCCACCACCATCCTGTAGGTTTATCCAATATCTTTCCTTAGTCTAAGAATTTCAATTAGAAAGGAGAGCCTGAATAACAAAACCCGTGTGTCACGTGTCATTGTCTCATTCTGCTTTATCTAACCCAGGTCATGGGCCGTATCGTGAAACGTTTTCATTATGCGAAAGGGAAAAACTTTTTTACCGGCAAATTGAGAAAGCACCTGCGCTCATTTATATAATCAGGGCTTCTGCTAAGGCTAAATTCTTTGAAAGATTTCCCTGTTCTTCGCACAACTTTGAATTGACCCCATTGACGAAAATTGAGGGGGTCCTTCGAACTTTTAATGCGTACTGTACGCTATTTTTTGCCCTGATAATGTAAAGTTTTCGAAGAAGCTGGCCACTATTTAAACTAAAACCCTTCTGCTTAATGTTTGGGTTAAAGGAGTAAAAAAAAGTGTTTTAATTTTGTCTCAAAATTTCACATAATCTGTAAAAATGTTTTTAAACTTCTTTCGTTAAGTCCGGAAAGGATGGCATTTCATGGAAGGATGGTGTGTTGACAGTCTGTGAAATAAGCTGAGTGTATTGGATCGTTACTCAAACAAATACCCTTTTCTCCATCCCCCAAAAAAAGTTTTAAAAGAAAGAGAAAAGGGTCAGCCTGACCAAAGTTTGATTCACTATCTACTGTCGGTCTGTCCATTCATCACGGTGGCTAATATCGCCGCTCCCCAGTTGCGGTTATAGGATTTCATTGACGGGCAAAAATTGGCGGAAGGGATGTTCTCAGTTCTGAAAAGGAGGAGGGTGACAAACACACCAGCATCACTGCTGGGTTGGTGCCCTGGAAGAAAGGGGACGTCCAGCTCTCTTCTTCTTCAGCGGTCCAAGAGCTTGCTTGTCAGACCTCTAGTTTTGTTGTTAGTATGGAATGGGCATGCCCAACAAACCAGAGACACACAAATCACAAACGCTCGGTCCCATAATGTCCTGTCTGACAGGCAGTGAAACCTCACCAATGTCACGCTCCGACCGCAAATCATCCTCACAATAATACATTCCTGACAGCAGTCCATCTTCAGCAATGTCATGATAGCCATAGAAAACTCCACGACGCTGAATGCCAAGTCAACTGTTCTTTAGCGTCTTTCATATCGAATTACACCAAGCTCCATATGACAAGATACATCCCTTCTTCACGGATGATGCATTCGTGGCATCCTTTAACATGTTTACGGCAACGAGGCCTGTCACACCAGCAGATCTTCAAGTGTTCTTGGCCCACAATGTAAAGGACGATGAAGACGAAGAAAACACTGGATTAAAAAAAAAGTCCATGAAAAATGCGATATTCCTCCACATAAAAACTTTGGACGTTGACAGAGTTGTTGCTGAGCTTCGACACATGCGAACGCCATCCTGTCAGCACGACAACACCCAGAAGCTTGATGCTAACCTCGTGACCTTTCAAGTCACCACAAATGTCAACCACTGACTGATACTGAAAAGGTGCTTTTCAATTTATTTTAAACTCTGTCTTTCAACAAAGTTATCTGTATAACCTTGCGTACAAATGTCTACCGGGATTAGTAACTGATTTCCACGTCCGCTGAGGCTGTTTAACGACAAAGACGAACGGACATTTCAGTTAATTATTTTCTCCGTTTTATTTCGACAGGTGTCAGGCAATGTCATCCACTGACATTTCGTTTTTCCTCTCTATATGCCTATTGAAAGTACGCACTACCCCAGTAAGGTCGAAACAAGTTCAAAATAGAAAAATTGTGAGGCCTTCTTCTCAACTACAGTACACTTCACAGTCAATTACCCAAAGAAAAAGCTTGTCAACTTTTTGCTCTTGGTCAACCCTCGCTTGCTATACAAGAAACCCGTGGCACATCACTCACCTGGACTGGAGTGAAACTTGGTAAATGCTTAGCTCTTTGCTCAAGAAGGCAAATTGAAAGAAATGTACTTGCTCGTCCTTTTTCTCACCAAAGCCAATTGTGAGCGCAGTTCACGACAGCGCAGGAAAAAGGTAACCTTAAAAAAACTTAGACAATTTATTACCAGTACTGCGCGAAATGTTATATTCAAGTTCACTGTCTTGCGTATCTGATATTGTAACAATTAATTAAGAGAGACATCACGAAGCCTACCATGCGAAAGAGAATTGTAAGTGGTTCAGGGTGCAGCGTATACAAGACTCTCTCCCTTCTGCAATCAGTCATCAGTTTAGCTGCTGGATTGGCCAGAGGATATTTTCCAGTCAATTGCCCGAGTAAGCCTCGACGAACAGACCCTTCAGCTTCAGCTCCGAAATCGACTTAAAAAAATGTTCAGCACCCCTGTGCGTCATCACGAAACCCAAAGACGTTTGAGGATGGCGATCCGCGCCGCCAAGTGGCAGCTCTTGAGAAATTCTGTGGCAGCAGCTAGTGGGGGAAAAACTCGCGAAAAATCTTTCTACCTAGTGATGTAACAGCTGTATCCATTCGGCTGACTAGTGAGGACATTTTTGTTCCAGCTGTTATCTATCTATCCGCTGACAAATGATGATTTTGTTAGTCCTTGGCTGAGGATTCGTCAGCTGTGATTGGTTACAAACAGGGCACTTCGAATGTCTGTAGTTACCCGTACCTACACTGGCTAGTGATACTAGTGGTGGTTACAAACTGGTTACCTTCAAGTAGTAGTTTAATTCTTTTACAAATAAGATACCTGCGTGGTCTTGCTCACCTCTTATGTGGAATATAGAGAGGTTTCAGCATGACGCATTTAATACCAGTCATGGTATCAGACGCCATTTTGGTAGTTCAGCTGTCCAAAAAGTGCGATTAACATGTCGGTTGAATGCGCTTAAGATTAGGTTTTCGTGTATGCCAAATCCCTCTTCTCTCAAGCCGTTGGAAATCACGGTAAGGATTACCAGTGGAGCGACTTTGTCACAAATGATTACTAGCTCCACTCGTCTTCAATTACCAAGATGGTGTCTAGTGGTGACTCGGCTACAGTATACTCCTTGGTCTCAGTAAGCTCACATCATATCAGTTGGAAACTCCATCTATGCAGAAATACGCCTGAGCCTTCAAACGAGGGCTGGATTTGTTGTCACGCGCCATGGATCACGGGTTAGCCCGCGGGTTTCCTAGACTTGCCTAGTCACGCTGTGTGAGCAGGACAAAGCACGAAGCCAGCATCACTGTGCACTCATTGTCAGCTCCGGATATGCAGCGACATTAAGTCATTAACCACCTCACACACCTGACGGGGAATGCACACGGCACACTCAACAGGTGCTTTCTGGTTGAACAGGTGCGGGGGGTTCTAAAGCAGTCGTCTGTAACGTGTTATACTACACGGGATAGTTAATGGCCAGACAGCAGAAACTATACCTCTTCTTCTTTCTTTTTTTTTTTTTTATCGCCTTTTCTGCTATTTGCAAAGCTTATGAAACGTGAGCTTTACAGTCCACACTTCATGACTGTCGGAACACAACAGAAACTGCAGACCACCCATGGAAGTATTGCGTATCGGCGGTAAATATATAATTCTTCGCAAACCTGTCATTCAGAACGAAGCTATAATGTTTAACCACGATGAATCTGTTGGCCAAGCACACACAAACACACACACAAATCAAATTACTAGGACTCTCGCCAGCTTATTCATGGCGGAAGGAAATGTTTCTTCACAAAAAAAAACTAAAACGAAAACAAACTTAATCATGTGGATATTTCCATTCCCTGTAAAAAGCACTGGACGTAAAAACAATTTCTTCCTTGCAAGCAAAATTTACCCCAACCTCTAACTTTGGAATGTAAATGCCCGTGACCTGTACCAATATAAATATTTCTACACCTTCAACAATGATGGATGGATCTGTAAGATATCTATCGATCAGCTTTTTCCCATCAATCTGAACAAATAGGAAATCTGCCAACACTTTTCACACATCTACTGCAATTTTCCCCCGCCCAGCAGCTTCTCCCACCCCTCAATAGCCACTCATCTTCAGCCTCATATTCCAGAAGACGGAGGTTCTGTTTCCAAAGCGCCTGCAGCCTCGTCTTGGCTGAATGCTTGTCGATCCTTTCCGCAGCACCAAAGCGTGATCCATATAGATGGTAAACATACTCACCCTCTCGTCCCGCGCCTACGATCGTTGGGAAAAACACAGGCCGACGATCCAAGCTCTCCGAGCAGCTCTTTGATCTTCTCCCCCACTGCCCTCCCTTCCAGCTCCCTCCCCTCCCAACAAAAACCCGAAAATAATACACGAAAGTATTTCTTTTCCCTTCAAATGCCCGCCTCTTACACTGGCCTGTGTATTCAGATGCCCTCGGCCAGAATACACTACTCAAGACAGTTATAAGTATATAGAAATTGCAGCTGTCCTGAGGTATTTCAGGTATGAAATAACAAGAAAATGAGTTCCTGGTTAAATTTATGGATTGGCAAGGCTCCTTTCTTTGAGTGACGCAGCGCTGGTCGGAGTGACAGAACGGGGGGAATAAAAGACGGGAACTCGGTTCTCAAGATGGCATTAGCGTTCCTTACGAACGGCAAACGGTCAAAGGCGCAGTGTTTGTGCTTGAGAGTTGTCGACCAATTTTGTTTTCCCTCCATCCATCATACAGAAAGGTAATCGATGAACAAATACGCGAGGCTGAAAACGCCGGACTCCTGAATGATGAATGCACCAATCTCGCCGTCCGCGATTGGCACGTGAGCATGCACGCACGCGGACAGCACGATGTAGTTATAACTCAGACTATACTGGGTGTGGACGTAGAGGAGGCCAGTTTACACCAGTAACAGCATGAAGGAAGAATATTTGTGTATATATATTTGTATAAATTTGTACATCCGGGAAGAAAAATAAGCCAATCAAAACTCGCTAAAAATAATTATGTGCTGATGTTTCAAAATGAAAAACAAATCAGAAACCACTACTAAACATTTATTAACAACCGAAACTGGTAAAAAAGCCTTTTCAAGATCAAAGAAAGAGCGAGGATTTACATCTTTCGTCATGCAGCGGATATCATCATCGTCGTCGTCGTCGTCGTCATCATCACTCTCGGACTTGGAGCAAGCCGGCTCGATGGCAAGACCCGCCAGTACTAATCATCGGGATAGGATGGGGCTCGACGAGATGCATCAACGAAAAGGCATGCCATCGAAGCCGATCTTTAAAAATATCGAGAGTAGTCAACAGACCAAATCTGTTTACAAAATCTGCCTGGTAAATAATTTAGTCTTCAAGCTGAGAGAACTGTCACGGTTGTTTATAATGTGTGATAAATTTCTTACTTCCACAGACGATCGCCCCGTCACGGATGCATGTCTTGGAAACAAAGTCTTCGGGCTCCCACACAGCAGACCTCCCACAACCAGAAGATAAGGATGTCACCCCCATTACTTCGCATGGACAGTCAGTGCGATGTAGTCTTTTCGCATCGTTAAGCTATCAGGCACCAACCTGACAGCAAAAAGGTGTCGGACTCTTCAGTAAGAGTTAATCCTTCATGGTCGGTTTACAGCCTCAAAGTCTAGCAAGAGAAGCCCGTCTCACTTGTGATTTGCCCTTTTATCTATTTCCTTTCTCTTATCGCCGACTTGCCGCTTCAGTGGTTTTGAAAGCAACGCAGACTTCGGTCGTGACGTGTGCCGCAGACGGCCAAGCAGACGTTCCTTCTCCGAAGATTTTCAGGGCATGCCAAAAAATTGGCCGAGGTTCCTATTTTTGCTCATTTGAAAGACCCTTCTTAGCCAGTCACATTTCTCACTTTTTGTGCAAAGTTTCTGGAAGTTAGTGCAAGTCTCAGAACTTTTTAAAATTCAGTGAACGTTCAACGTCATCTACCCGGAGAAGAACCTCGAAGTTTTTGTTTTTGTGCCTAAGCTAAAAAAATAAATGCAATCTCCTATATAATCGTTTAAAGACCGCTATTCGCTTAAATTATAATGGTGATCTACGTTGTTCGAATAGAGAAAATTATAATAAAATAACATTCCCATATCTTGAGCCACTTTACAAACGATTTCTCGTATATTCTCGATTTATCATCGTCTACAGACATCAGACTATGATGGCCAACCAGTGCTGGGACGGTAGGTGGCGCAGTGACTAAAGCTCCTGTCACCACAACAGTGACAGTCGGGTGGTTTCGACTGCCGACTAACCTTCTCTCTGAAGGTGACACCTGTTTACAAGGCTGACCGAGGATTATTTTATCCGAGTACATGTACTCCAATTTCCTCCACCCGGTGTGCGTGTGTGTGTGAGAGAGAGAGAAAGAAAGATAAACAGAGTAGTTGTGATCTGACTGTAAATGAATTTGTAAAACGCATTTGCTGATAAATGTGAGCTCGTGCCCGCCTTTCTTGGTGTGATAAGTGCTCTGAAAATAAACATGATTAGAAAAGCAAAAAAATATATTATCATGTCCGCTTTATCCGGAACCGGTAAACAGTCACACGAATCCTGTTTGAGTTTCTGCACTCTACATGATCCTCCCAACAGAAGAGCTGGTGTGTCATCTGCCTGGATGTCCTTCACACTGGAGCTGGGTGGGACCTCTGCGATAACGCCATCAGCGCCGCTGGCAGCGAGGAGAAGGTGAGTGGGTGGCACCCGGCTTGACGCCTGTAATCACGGCCGTCGCTCGCCGCCTGAGCTCACAGCCAGCGTGACGCGCCGGGCGCCGACACAAATCCTCCGAAATCAAGGGTGCGCAACCTCCAGCCGCACGTTAGATTGACAAAGCACGCAACCTGTCACCAGTTATGTCATCGGCTTACACGACATCGTGAGCTCCACGGGGTCAGAGGTGACAGCCGGGGACTTGGGCTGCCAGGGAGCATGCGTGGCTGGGAACGCAATTGAGGTGTGTGAAGGGGTGGGGGCGAGGGGTCAAGACGCGGGGTTGGAAGAAAGAACAACAAAAAGTGAACAAAGGAAGATTATGGGAGAGAAATAGATCGTGTGTGTGTGTGCACTCGAGAGTGCGAAGGACCAAGGGCTGATAAAACAAGGGACAGATGGAACATTGCGACACTAAGCGAGTTAATACGAGACCTGTCTGTCACAGCACGAGTATGCACTGCTGTGAAATTAAAGTTGGGGGAAGGGGAACTTGCAAGTGAGGATGATAACAAGTTGCTAAAGCGAAACAGGGAAACGAGTCCTCCCTATTTGCGTTTGTGTGTCCCCAATCGCCGAGGTTGTCCGGAGGCGCAGCGGTTAGCGCCTCTCATCAATAAAGAGTGAGGGTTGGGTGTCCTGAGATTCAGCTCTCGTCTCGGGCATGCTGTTCTTTCTCTGCATGTGTCATCCGTTTACAGGGCTGGCTACTTAGCCGTGATATAGTTAGCTTGGCCACCTCCTCCATCGCTATCATGACCATCGTAACCTCCTTTTCATCGGTGGAAGGAGAGACTCACACGCAACTCGGGCTTTGCGGACGACCTCGATCTGATGGCAAGACCTAACCAATGGACAGTGCAAGCTGCATAAAGCATGGAGACCAGCCTTGACAAGACCAAAAATCAACAGCAACAACAAAGTAAAAGTTGACAAAAAGGAGCTTTACAAAGACTACAGATGCACTTAATGACATTTGAGCCAAGACCACAACCGCGACGGCAGCAATGGCCAGACTGGCTTTCGCAAGGAAGCTCCATCAGGTTTGCTACAAAGTACAGACTACAAGTACCTCGTATTTCCATCCTGCTGCACAGGTGCAAAACGTTGACTCTGCAGATAGATACGAAGAGATACTGACATTCGACATCAAGTGACTGAAGAGGTTACTCCGACTCTCGAACACAGACCCTTAAGACACGAGCGACCTCTTCTCGCAACAGGGAATCAGCCCAAGTTTGTCTGGTTCACCCAGGAAAACCCAGCACAACACTAAGTCCATCCTGAAGTACCATGGAAGCGGTGCTGAAGGGTAGGGGTGGGAAGGGTTGACGAGGAGAAAGGAATGGAGTGATGGTTCCACGGACCTTATGCCAGACTTTTCTTCCGTTTGCAAGTGACCAAAAAATCTGGAATCTTTGAACTTGGGGAGAATAAGCATTTAACTTATGTGTCGAGTGTGTGGCAGGTCTCTTTCTTTGATAATTGTATTAATGTCAGTTTAAATAACTAAAATGACAATGCATGCAAGTATAGTTAACCATTTCTGCAAGACTATAAGACTAAAAACACAACGAACCAGCATCAGCCTCTGATCACATGATACCACTCAAGGTATGTATAAAGATTTCACGAGTATGTAAACTTCACGTTGCTGTCCCTTTAGAAACATTAACGATATTAGTACCATTTAGGTTTGCCCACGGATCTCTAACAACAACAAACAACAAAAAAAGACAGTATTTTGTCTTGTCTCTTTCGCTCTGCGCCATAAAACAAAGCATCAAATGTTTTTCTTCTTTTTCCATTTCTGGCATACACGCGATGTAAAACCACAATTTCAAGGAAAACAGAATGCTTTCTCCTCCCACCAAAATCTCATTCCATGACCAAACATGCATGCGCGCGCGCACACACACACATACAGCTGTGTTGAAAATATTTATCTTATCATATGGTCGGAAGAAAATGGTTGCTAGAAAGGACGTTAATGAGAAAAGCAGAATGTTTCGTCGGCTTCCGTCTTGGCCCGTCGTCTTTTATTACTTCCAGATGTTTCTAAACGAATCTTACGGTTTAAAAGCGTTCCCCGACTCGGCTGGCACTCGGAAACACAAGGAACATGACGCACGGAGGCGGGCGTACACGTCTCCACGCGCTGCGACTGCGGTTCCCGATGTAGGTACCCGCTGCGCTTCAGCCAGAAACCCGAGGCGGAGCTCACCAACCCATATTTTATTTCCTTTGGCGTGAAGGATGTACACCATGGCTCGAGATGGCTGAAGTCGCACCGGTTTGCTGCTACAAATAATTCGCTGTGCAATAATCCCCACTCTGAGTGCAGAGTCATGCACAACGGTCATTGCAGTCGACTGTTGAATCGCAAAGCGGTGAGAGAGAGAAAGAATGGAAGAAAGAAATTAAGGACAGACTATTTTTTTTCATTGCTTTAATTTTGACACCAATCTAAAGATCTCTTTTCTAACATATTTTTGGGTGTATGGGGTGGTGTACTTGCGTGCGGCGTTCGTGCGTTAGGGAGTGTGTCTGTACCTGTACGCATGCACGTGCGTAAAGATATTAATTTCTACATCAGTCTATAAATCTTTCTCAGCACCTGTGTTTTGTGGAGAGCATAACCTAAGCACATAATCAGAGGGCTCTGAGCAAAGCTAAAGACATCCACTGCACTTAGTATAACGAGCGTGGATAGCTAGTTACACTAACTGCAGCGATTAGTCGTAGATTTTCTGCTCAGCAACGTTGACGACTTTTAAAAATGACTCATCACACCCACACAGCAAATCTTTTGAGGCTCACTAATTTCTCCACGCAGGAAGTGCTGCTTTCAATTTCTTCAGGTGGGAAAATGTGTCAGAAATAAGTTCCTCCCAGGTGTATGCTGCAGCCATTTCCATCCGACTCAAGCCAGAACACAACTCTTTCTGGTTTCGCAGACTGGTGATGGCGGCTCGGTGAGTGCGCGAGAAAGTAACTGTGAAAAAATGGAAGAAAGAATAGAAATAAGGTTTCTAATACATTTATTTTTCTTTTTTTTGGTATTCATCCGTTAGCTTCCTCATCACAGCCTCTGGCGGGCGCTGAATGCTGTAGCAGGTCCAGGTTGGGCAAGTCGAGACTACAGCGTCTGCCGAGATTTAAGATGTTGCCCAGAGTCGGCAGCAGCAGGCTTTTGTAAATATTGCACGCGCGGTGACCGGACACCGCCAACGACTCTCAACAAAGGTAAACATACTGTTCGCAGATCCTGCCAGCCTTCTCGCTTCTCAGTCGATATTTTAAAACTCGTGTTCCATCGAGAAGCGGTAACTGGCCATAACTCATTCATGTCAGGCATGCAACGACCCCCTCATGGCTCCGGCTGTCGTGCTCTGCCTGGCCGACTCCGGGCTAGTTCGAAATGAGAAGATTAAGAACTTTACAAACTCTTAGAAAACAATTATAACTATACTTTCGGTAAGATAATACAGGAAGAAAAGTTTGGTCCTCTGGCATGACAATAATTTTTCCATCTTAATTGTTGTTTTTGTTGTTGTTTTTAATTATCATTACCGATTCGACTATGCAGTAAAATACAGTAACTCATATACATGTTGGAGAGTTGACCTGATCCAGTGTTCTGCAGGTGTTTCTCAAGTAGTTCCACCTATCAAACAACTACCCGTCAGCTGACGTCATCAATAGTTGCACCCACAATGGCGGAAAAGGTCGTCTTGTCCGATGTGCTCAGCAGACGATGCTAAAGCAGCCTCTAAGCTGGCATTTCCCTCAGCTGCTCCGACCGAGCGCAATGTTCAAACACCGTGCACTTGCGCAGGAAAATAAACAGTGTGGAGGGCGTGCTGAAAGGTTAGAGTTCAAAACCTCGTCAAACTATTTGACTGCACGCTTCTTCAGAAGCGCAATTGAATATTTCGTGCTCTGAAGACCATTCTCTTACTTAACTATCCTTGCACATCCCCAAAATAAAAAAAAAAAATCATTCCTGCGATTCCTGTATCGACTCAGCAGGTATTTCCCCAATTCTGATGAGACAGAGGCGCTTCTCCCCCAATATCGCCTGCTTGCTGTGTGCATGTTTACAACTTCACACACACACGCCCTAGTTCCGCTATTTACCACGGCAAAGGAAGGGAGAGGTAAAAACTAAATAAATGCTCTCCTTCCCTTTCTCCCGTTACCTTTCTTCCACAGACACAAAAGCAGAACATTCGATAAAGACCAAAGGAAAAAAGAATTAATAGCTCCCACCAAAAACATAAAACTTTTCACTTTGTTTTTGTTTAAAAAAAAAACTATATTTCAATCAACTTTATTTCAAGGAAGTACATTCTCAACTAAAATGCGTTAGATGTCTTTCTGGGAAACCAATTCTTAAGAAAATATAGCCCCGGCAACACCAGCAGCTTGTAGTGTTCTGTGAGAGAGGGGAACCCTTAAACTTTTTTTTTTTTTAAATGAGGCAAACCAACTTCCACTGATAAGATCTTTAGATCGCAGTAAATTGGATGTTATGCCCTGTCTTCACTTTTACTCTCCCTTCCAGTCCTTTTCCTCCCTCGTTTATCTTGGGAAACGACCACCCCTTTACAACATCGCTATTTACAATAGGCTGGTTGATGGTGTTTATAAACACAAGAAGCTAGACAAACCGCTCCCTGTCGTAGTATACTCCTTTCAGTTCTCTCGGCGAGCGTTTTAGCAGGGCAGCAATAAACAGCAAAACCCAAAATACGGGTGGAACAACGGCTGCTGCTGCTGACACAGCAGACAGCAAAGAAGATGGCGAGTTCGCATTCTGAACCTAACAATGTCAGCGTGTTTTTGTGTTTATTTCTTTTGTTTGTCTGCACTGCTCTCTCATCAAGAACGCGGGAGCGCTAACTAAAGTATCGGGTGAAGGGAGGAGGGTAGGAATGACAATCAGTTTCAGCTTCGTTTCCTAAAGCAGTCGGTCGACTTCATTTGGACCAACTTGTCGATTCTTTCCCATCACACGCTCCCTAGTCTTCTCCCATCGCCCCCCTGATTGTTTTAACACGCCCAGCTGTCCGCCCAGCCACTCGCTTCCAGCTGACTTCTTGTCCTCTGTGTTCCCTCTCTCCCCCACACAGTGAACAGCTTATTCCGACTGATTTCCTGCAGTCCTTCTGGTCACGATTGTGAGTTGATGTTTTATGCCGTGTCAACAAGAACGGACATACGACAGGGAATTCTGGTCAAAGACGGGCCGGCCAATGGCCACCAAAGCAATGCAACAAAATATTTACAAACTCGGTGTGTGGTGTGGCGCTGCTTTTGTGTACTATCCTCTGTGAAAATAGAACATCGCCCATTGAAAAAAAAGTGTTCTTCTACCCGAGGTTCAGAGCATTAGCCCATATTTAACAGTGACTTGGTCACAGATAAGTGTGGTTCGCAAGCTTACCCCAACCCAAACTACTTTTCACTGTCTCTGAGGCGAAGGAAGCGACTTAACAATCGGACATTGTCACCTACTGACAGGTCAATGCCCAGTCCTCATTAATATTCCCGTGACTTCTGGAAAAGGCTGCCAGAAGAACTGAGTTCTTCCACGAACTAGAGAACAGGCAAGAAAGGAGCCATTTGTACTCCCTTCAAACTCGGTTTCGTGGACTAATAACGCCACATGCTTCGTTGGTTAAAATTAAAAGGGAAAGGAGGTGGGAATGGGGCACGAAGGCAAACGGATCACCAACCAAATGAAACTTGCACATCGCTGTTTACACATCAGAACTTGCATATTTATAACCAGAAAGAGGTTGATAAAGTAGTATCGACGAATGACTAAAAGCCGAGAAGACATAGGATCTTGGTCCAAGAAATAAAGAAGACGGTGTTGTAGAGATCTTGCGCCACACTACACTAACCCCCGAGGACAGCCAGCCCAAAGAACAAGTATTAGCAGTCCCACAGAGGAACTTGGCCAACCCACAGCTAAAGCACATGCGACTATTTCCATTCCATCCCAGAAAGTTTCCGGACTTTGGTGGCCATCAGTGCTGTGGTTTGTGTAAGCCGTTCTGCAATAACCAGCAGCAATAATCGTGGCTAATGGTCCGCAGCGGAGCGTGGTCCCTCCCACTGTCCCAATCCGATTACAGTCCCTCCAGTATGTGAACAAAGCTAATCAAGAAGTGGTCGAAAGAGCTCAGTCGTTACTATAATGACTGTAGACTACTTCTCCCGGATGCGGTAAGACCATGCTGGTAATCGTCTCAGTTTGGCTCGGTGAACCCTGACCTTTCCTGCTGCCTTTATGCCAGACAGGTTTCTATCAATAATGTTCAAAATACCTTCCCCGTTGTGAAGTAGCTCAATGTTCACAATGTTCATTTTTGGACAAGGGCAAAAGCACCAAATTCTTTGCAAGGTCGAGAACAAGCAAGAAGAAAAGTGAGTTAATATTTTCGCCCCTCTATACAATATCTTGGCCTAATATTGTGGAATGTTGTTTTGGTTATACCGCAAGTATTGTTGAGTACCTAACAAACACAAAAGTTCTGTTCGTCTCTTTCAACACATATGTGTGTGAGAGAAAAAAAATAAACCCGAGTTCTCTCTTTCTGTCTGTCACACACGGAGGGAGAAAAAAGCGAGAATGAACAAAGGGAGAAAGTGGGAAGGGAGGGAGGGACAGCCGGTCTATTTCTGTCAGGAGAAAGG
The DNA here is from genome assembly GCF_003073045.1 of Pomacea canaliculata. NCBI lineage: Eukaryota > Metazoa > Mollusca > Gastropoda > Architaenioglossa > Ampullariidae > Pomacea > Pomacea canaliculata. Next base: position 9,651,893 of record NC_037590.1, read on the forward strand.
GAACCTCCCTCTTCATTCCTGCCAGAAAGCAAAAGCTTTATGAGCATGTCCTGACGAATCGATGAAGCCTTTGGCCCTTCATAACGGCATGCCCTAAATAATGATCCATCCGCCTTTCAACTCCACAACGAGCAGTGCGGGTCTTTTTGTTTGAAGAGCACGCCGAGGACACGCGTCACATGCTATTTTGTAATTAAGAGGCGAATTAATCTCCATCGGGTCACAATATTTCGTCACGCAAATTTTCTTAGGCAACCAGCTTGCCAGTTATTCATAAAGGTCTGCACGGATGTTGACCGAGGGAACAGACCGGTGGGTGGGGTGGGTGGGTAATGAAGTCGATGGCTAGTTTTTAACGCAAAAGAGTTCTAATGTTTCCATGTCTGTAAAGTGCTTCTCCCCCTCCTCCACCGCTACCCGGGAACTGCATCTTGATTAAATAACTTCGTGCGAAATTTTATTTTTTAAGAAAATATCCTTATTCTCAAGCTCTCCCATTTCAACATTTAAAGCGTTTCAGGAGAGAGAGAGAATGTTGATTTTTAAAATTTATGAGAGGACATTAATCAGCAGCAAACGATTCGCGGTCAGTTCCAGAGGAATCAAGCTTGAGTAAATGTGATGAAGACTGCTGGTGTGTGCAGAACAAACAGCTTGTAACACCAACACAAGGCGTACATACAGTTCGCGATGTTGAATAATTCAGCGAGCTAAGGTACAAACTGTCAAATCTTTTTACATAAAATCACGGTGTTCTAACGAGTTCTCGAGTGATTATAGTATGAAGTGTGGTGCTGTTACAAGCAAGAAGAAGAGAAGAAGAAAAAAAATGAAAAGAAGACTGAGTTGGTAAAGTAGACGGCTTGTGTGTGCGTGCATCCGTGCACCTGTGGGCGCGCAAAAGCCTGAACAAATGTGAAAGGGAAACCATGTCGGTCCTTTGAACGGCTGATCCCTCTGACTATATTGATAATGAGCTGTCTTACAAGCGATTTTCTACGCAGTTAATAACAAACGCTTCGATTCCCATTACCACGTTAGTTCTGGCCAGACTGCCTCGGAACACAGGCATTTGGCTTTCCTAGACTCCATTTCCCTACTTCCTCAGCTTGAAAGACGAAAGGCCTTACTCTTGATTAAAAAGAAAAAAGAAAAAAAAATTCCCTTGATAAGAAAACAGTGAGTCATGTTGCAACGTGCAGGGCTAGAAGGGGGAGGAGGGGAAACTCGTGTAATAACGCACTTGGCCATGCATGCCCATTGCATGATCACTAGCATTTGTGGTAAGCTTCCCTTCGATATAAAATTACCTCCTTTTGAAGTATTTTTCCGAGTTAATGGATTTTTATAGTGGTGGTGGTAGGGGTGGATTAGCTGTGTCTCGTTCAAAAAGATGTTTAGCTCCTGCAAATAACCCTATTTCATGATGAAGTCTGCATCAACGCGAAGAGAAGGCATATCCTGCACACTGTAGTTCCAAGGAACAAGTCGGTCTGTAATTGTTGAGGACAGTCAGAGGTGGGAGGCTTGAGATTGGCCAAGCCTGGCAGAGAGAGAGAGAACGGGGTGGAGATGTTTCTGCCGGTTCTTTACAATTCATCTTTTCACTGCTTTCTTTCTGCCTCGCCAGTGGACACTGCTCCACACCCCTACCTCGCTCATACCTCCACCCCTCTGCTCTCCAGATCGAGGATGGAGAGAGGGAGCTGCTGGAGTTCGCCGACTTCAACACGAGGAGAGCGCTTCCGTTACAGTTCGTTGCGAAACATGCACTTCTGCACAGCAGGTCTTGAAGCAGTCGTTTCTCGTGAAAGTATCGTTCTTGTGAGTGCAGCATCGATCTTTCTCTTTACACTCATCCTCTCTCAGGGAGGCGTTCTGTTCAAAGACCACAAACCACACGAAGACGATGTCTAGGATGGGTTACATCAGTTGTTTATATTTTCCTCCATACAGAACCTTTCACTATGACATCTTTGATTACGAATGTTATAGGCACTGTTATAGAGCTGGGAAAAAACATGCCAGTTCAACCCTGAACCTGAAATGAGTTCTCTTCCTATGAGGATTAATTGCAACCAAGCAAAAACACAGTTCTTGTAATTTTTTACCTTAAAAAAATTGACAATAATATGAAATGCACATGTACTTTTTAATACATCTCTACTTCTGTTCACAACAGAGATGTAAAAAAAAAAAATTCCTTCGATGCCAGCTCTCATACGCTCCTTGTTTTCAACTATATTAAAAATGTTCTCTGCGTTTCATGGGTGGAGAATTCAGAAAATTTGAAACAGGGCCTAAACAAAGAGTGTAACGCTTTCAAGAATTCCTTGCAGCATGTGGGGAGAGGAGTGACGAAAGAACTAACTGCCAAGTCAATCCTGTGAACTGTTGCCCAATTATTTTTTTTAAACCCGTGGTAGAAGCTTGTGCCCATAAACCTGCGTTTAGCCAGCACTTGTTATGAGGATGGAGAGATACTTGTTCGTTTTAAAGAACGGCTATAGTTGGGATGTCAGCACCTAGCCAGTAATTAGATTAAGCTGCAGGGAAACAATGGCGACACTTGTTTTTTAGAATCACATTGACTTGAACATAGATGTCGCGACTACAACCTTACTGAGTCGCTCCCGTGGCGATATATAAATAAACTCCATGGTCTACGAGTGCCGAGCACTGCCTTTTTTCGGGTCCCCCACGACATCAGCTGTAAAACTGTCGCAGGACCACGAGGTGACAGCCGCGCTCCAGTCAGGGCAATCAATGTTCCCCCCTGCTGAGCGCCTGAACGTGGCGAGCCAACACTTGTCCACTATGCCAAGGGTCGCGGCCAACCCAAACTTTGTCCATGAAGATGTCTCGTCATGGTAGTTCGCATTTAAACTGGATGAGACTCTCCTCCCACACACAAACCTGTGTAAGCTGTTTCAAGATGTTTGATGAAGCCACTAAACTATTAAGCCTTCTACAAATTATGAAAGGATTTAATGATTCTTACAATCTGAAAATTAAATAAACTTCACAGTGAACGGTACCAGGCATGTTCCTTACACATATGTAAAATTTAGACAAATTTAATCTCAGTAGCATTCAACCCACTTTAATAATTTAAACCAGGACCTTTTCAAGCACACCTGCAGCCAAGCACAAAAGGACACTGTACTCGCGTGCGGCCCTCATGACAACACAAATGCGGCCCTCGGGGACCCTCGGTTTGACACGCCCGAGTTGAACAATTTTTTTTTTCCACTGCCATTACTTTATCAACCAGTAACTTTATCATGACTCTTAAACCTGAATCAAAGATGACGCTCAAAATGTAAAGTTTTTTGTTCACTCCCAACATTATTTTTGGTGATTTTTGTACTAAAAATTGTGTTGTCCCACTACTTAATAAACACAAAATTGTTAGTTATTTAAGAAAAAGAACAAATGAAGAGTTAACAATATCAATGCAAAGCAATGCAGCTGACCTTTGATGTTTGTATTCTACGGGAAAGGAATTTGATGATAATAAAAGTAACCTGTTCATTTTTTTCCAGTCTCAATGCTGTAATTTTGACAAGGTATAAAAAATGTGGACCAAAATAAATAAATAAAGTGTACATCATTAATTAGTCCAGTATAATACCAGGTACCTGCTAAAAGAACAGCAGTGACATAGGAACCAGGGGGGCAAGAATGCGGTCATTCACAGTCAGCATAAAGTTTGCCCCCCCAAAGTCGAGCATCTTCCTACTCCCATGAACAGAGCTCTTCTAATTTAACATCAAACACCCATCTAGGCTGCAATGTATCTCTGTGTCATCCAGCTTAGTTGACAGAGGCCCCTTAATTGTAGGTCAAGCTTGTACAACTAGCTTACACCAGAAACTGCAATGTGTGTGCCAAGGCATCAACGCACCTGAGATCACTTAGGGAGTAAAATCCACCCAGCAAGAGCATTCAAACACGAATAATCCTTCCATCCTGCCTGAGAGGAGGAAACCACCCAGACAGCTCTTCAAAAGCAGTCTAAAGCACACAAACTATTTTCCCCAATCCATTAAGTATGCAATGTAAACTGTTGAATTAAATGCAAACTAAGAGTAAAGAGGAAATTGAGAAATGAATGGTTCAGTATTATTTTGACTGCATGAACAAGCATTTTAAGAGCACTTTGGTTTAAGACAGTTTTGCAAAATGACAGCAATGTGATAAATATTATTAATACTTCTGCAATACACTCTGTAATTAAGACAGCAAACCAAGAGACTAAAATTAAAAAGAACAAATGTTGATTTTAAACTTCTATCAAAACATAATATTTCTGCAATATTTTTGAAAATTGATAAATTATATAGTAGACAAAAAATGTCCTTTTGAGTCCAAAAGGTAAGAGGCTCAATGCAGGAATGCATCTGTGTATGTAACTGACTTGATAAGTTCTTAATAACAGACTGACAAAATAACATGCATCTTTAGTCTTTAAAAAGTGCTACAGAATATGACATTTTTAACATGAAAACTCTCTCTCCTGGGCGAAAGTGCTCTCATTTGAAAGTCTATCAAAAAACTTCTATCAGTTTCTCACAAATGTTAACAGTAGAAATTTTCCAGGATTTCCACCTTTAAAATCAAGCATTGATAAATCGCAAAGAAACATTTCTGACGATTTCTCAGGTTATTTATCTCCGTCTGGTGCGGAAAGGTGAAGCATGGTTTCCAACCTGCCCTTTCGAAGTCTCGAGATTATCATTGCACAGATATCGCTCATCTGTCGGTGGGCATCACTGCTCGCCGAGGGTTCCGCTGACAACAAGCAGGCGGCGCTACATTCATTCTGCTCTCAAGTTCCACAAGTCGCGTGCAAAACTCGTTCGCTCGAGAAAGCCGGAGATCGTGCTACTTCCCATCAAACGAGGTAACCTTAGCAACCGCTAAAAAAGCCTTCAAAAAGAATACATGCGCCAGATTAACTGCGTTATACGATTCGTCTTCGTCCTAGGATATGACAGCTTCTGGACTTACAGAAACCCCTCTCCAACCCCAAAAATCGTCGCAGAAAACTGCCATAAAATACAATCGGTAAATGAAAACTCGGGTAACAAAGGAATATGCATAGAGTATAAATATTTTTTTATTATCGAATGGTGTATCTTACCACATCTAACAGCCTTCTTCCCATCAAACGTGTTTCCCCTATTCATTCTGCAACTATGCATTTCTGTCAACACGTCGTAACAGTTAAATGCTTGCATCGAACTGGGTGCTTGATAAATCATGAGTGTAATTAATTAACAGTGGTTCAGCTGAAACCACTATTTGAGAAAATTGGATTTTCCTTTGTGTTCTAGGGGATTACTTAACACTCTCAAAAGCAGATTAAGTCTCCACCTTACAATACAGTCAAAATAAGTACATAAATAATTAACCTTAATATGTTAATTGTTACAATTTGAACGTTGACTTTAATGCAGCCTCAATGACACAATTTTGTGCTAATTCCACACACACACACGCCTCTATGCTCTATTCAGTCTATTGCGACCAAAAGTTCATCACTTACCTATCCGATCAATTGTATAGTTGCTGGGTGGTTTCAACACCCTTCTCCCCCAGGCCGACCGTAGATTTTCTAAGTGAATATCGTCGCCTCCAACAAGCACAGTGCACGGCTCCACAAACCCTAGGTACTCCAATTGCTTGATACTTTCGATCAAGGCAGGGTTCCAGTAGCACGTCTTGTTTTGTTGTTTGAAATCTTCCAATATTTCCTTCCCATTACACTGGGCAGTGGTGCTGGACTGCGCTGTGGTCACCACCACCGAGGCTTGTTTTGGTAAAGTACTCCCTGATCCGCTGGCAAATCCACCACCACCACCACTATGATCATTACTCACACCGCTAGTCACAACCGCAGCACCACAGTCAAACTTTGCCGCCTGCTTCTTCTGCGGCAGCAGCACGATGGCTAAGCACTTGGACGTCACAGCAAGATTTCGAGCCGTTGGCCGTCTGTCTTCTTTGTTTTGACGCAGCGACATCGCGCCCAAAAACTCTGGCTTTTGTTAACGAACGCGAGGACAAGGGGCTGCGCGCGCGCCTCCCGTTTGAAATCGCTTCACATGTTCAACTGCCAACAGTTTGCCTCGCTCTTCTCTCTTCCCCTATCGCTCGCCTGTGTGCTACGGGCAGGAGACGCGGCGCATAGCACTACTGGCTGCTGTCGATCGTCACTTCACCTGCCCACTCTCCGCGAGGCTACACACACACACGCACGCACACACGAGGCCGACTCATTGCATCTCCACGCTCTACGCGACGCCAGCAACCACACCATGATAAGGGGGCCGGTCAGGGAAAGGTAATTCTCTCGCTCTTTCCTCTACAAGGCGTGACTGATCAAGGTTTTACTCAATGGAGAGTGTCAGCATTCTTACAACAACGAGAATCAAAAGACCGCTCTGTTTTACAGGTTAACCCTAGTGCATTTTTGTTCTTAATAATAGGATTTAGTTTATTTTTAGTAAATAAGCTCAAAATGTACAAAGAATGCATGTGGGATACAATCCTGCATACATCGTTGTTCTCGTCTGCTACTCGAAAAGTAGACAAAAATTACCCACAACAAAGGAGAGCTCACATGACGTAATACACTATTCAAGACTCGTGCAAATTGCCATAGAGACAGCTCATCGAAAGTTTAGCCGCAAAGTCTTGTGATCAGAGCAAGATGGAAAAGTTGAGCTTGAACGATTGGAACAACGAACCAACGCGGCTGTCAGGACATGTAAGCTCTGATTATTAATTAACACTATGAAACAGAAGCGTCACTAGATAAATGACCATATTAGATGAATGTTAAGAACTTTTAATGGAAAACACACACCTTATACATGTTAACTGACAGCAGCATTGGAAATGCAATCAAAACTAGTATATAAGTTACAGACTTATCACAGAGAGAGTTTTGTACACACAAAATTCAAAATAAGTGGAGAAGATTTAGGTACCCTGCTTTACCTTTCATTTGTTTTGTGGAGAATTGTCTATCATTGTTATAATGATGCTTTTCAAAAAGTCAACCAAATACAACATTTCATTTAAGAATTTTTTTATCTCTTGTCCAGTCATAAACTTCATATTTCTTCCAATTATTGGTTCCTTGATGCAATCAATAATTCATGACTATCACTATATTTAACTGACCCGAAAGTGGGAAAGAACGTAAAAAACATGTACATGTACTCATGATCTGTTATTCTGTTCTTAAATATTTCAAGAGTTTGCAAGCTTACACTATTAACTGATCGATGTCTCAAATTGTATTTCCACTTATTCCTTATAGGCACTCAAGCGAGGTCTCAGTGTCTTCAGCTGTGCACTTGAGTTCAACGGCATCTAAAACCTTATTCACTGACTAAGCACCTACTGTACAATGCTTCTAAAATTTTGAAGATATTCTCATAAAGCACTTTTTGTCATATTTTAAATAAGTTTATTACATCTCAAGTACTAGCATTGTTTTACCATGAAAATAAAATAATAATATAAAATTAATTTAGTAATTCAATCTTGGCGTAAAAGCAGTGTAGTGGACGCCAAACAGCCGATGTAGCGATGCAGGATATCAAACAGCTGGTGCAGTAGTACATAAAATGAGCAGATATAGGCTTTATTTAGCTGCGCGTTTATTCTCTCTCACACACACATGCACAGACATCGGACTCGGTGGTGTCGTCCGAAACAATTTTGGAGACGCAGCCTTAAACAGAAATCGAAGGTCTTGAGTCTTGGGACGGCTAGAGGACAGCGGTATGCCTCGCCTCCCGTCTCCATCGGGACACGTAGCCACGCAGCCTTCTGGAACCGTTCATAACGAGATGCGAGATATTTGTAACCATAGCAGCAGCTGAGCAGCAGCCATAACCCTCTACGTTCACGGTCCGCACGGACACGAACGCCGCTCCATCTTGGCCCGACCCTAGTTAAGACGCTGACCCACAGCCGGAAAGGGAGAAACGAAAACTGTGCAGTCCGACAAGAAGAAATGGGGTCAAGGCAGAGGTCAAGACAGACATTGGAAAAGCAATAGGTGACATACTCTCAGTGCAGATTTTCCCCTCCCCTACCCGCATGGTTGAAAAAAGAATGCGTTGCTAACTGCCAGAATGGTCGTGCTCACGCGATGTTTTTTTCTCCTCCCCACCCCACTATCTCCCTCCCTGGCACTTGGGTTCAACACTGACCCCTGCCTCACCTTCATCGGGCAGCACAGGTTTATGCCTGTTAAAGAACTCACTGCCAGGCGTCCTGACCTGCACTGTACTGCACTCTGTATGAGAAGCGCGTTTCCTTTCCTTTTCATGCACGACAAAGGCGCGATCTGAACACATGCCTAATGCGTTGCACTCTCTATAGTGTATGCGCATTGTGGAATCGTCGATTCTGGCCTAAAATAATGTTACTTTTCTTCCCGCAGGTTCTAGTCGTTGCGTCACGCAGCAGAGACCCTGCTGAAACTTCTGCATCCTTCTGCCGATAAGGCGATGATGATTCGCTCTCCTAGGTTCAGATCTCGTCTCGGGCATGCTGTTCTCTTTCTCTCTGCATGTGGCACGTGCTTACCCAAGACACAACTTTAGGTCCCGGCTTCGCTTCAAATCACCATTTTTCCGCTTGTTTCAGATTGCTCTCTCATCTGCTTTCTAATGATGGTTTCTTGTATATTTTGCCCTAACGAAACTCAGTCACCATAGCTTATTAAGTTTATTTTGTCATGAAATGTAACAAGGTTGACGTGCAACTGTAATTTTTGTTCGCAAGATGGCGACCTTTAGCAGCTTCATATTTTTCGTGTTAACAAAACTGAACTCATTCGATCGATCCACACCACCTCAATACTATCCTCGTTTTTTGTTGAAATGGACTTTCAAGAATTTGCAGCCTGAAAGTTTGAACTTCTTAAAGATTAAGCAGGCTTTATTACATCTCACTCTGTTTTAGTGAAATATTTTTTTAGCAATCGTCTAGAATTTACTAAGACAAAACCTCCAACGCACACTCAACTCGCTGAATTAAGAAAATTTAACTCTATTTGTCATAATACTGATGGTAAGTTTAGCTATGTCAAACTATGGTTATCAAAAGCTTTCTTAACAGGACTATGCACTATGAACATTTTTTCCCAAGACTGTCCTACAACATAAAAGTAGACGTAAAATTTTACAATGTTGGCAGACAAGAAGCCCTTTAGATCAGCTCCTTCTTTGGTCAGCGTTCTCGTTCACTATTCGTAAATTCAGACGGGCTTGGTCAAGCTTAGCATTCATTCGTATTTCCTCCTCGTAACCGAGGTGGTGGCGAGGTTTACCCCATCAACCTCCTTTCTGAAGGCGCCCTAAGGGTACTTTCATAGATGTACAAGGATTAGAGTGTACATGCCAAGATGTTTTCTCACTACGTCGCTACTACCCACCCTCAGTCGACAATCTTCTCAGTCTCTCGTGGGTCACCAGGTTCGCTGGCACGTGCGCCCACGGCAGTCCCGAGTTTGTTTACGCTTAGCTTTTCGTCAGCAAACATTGTGCCGACGTACGGTAACCGCCGACTGTGGGACGTGTGCTGGTGACATAATGAGAGCGACGTGGTAAAAGGTGTTACGTCGAGGGGAGGTAACGCCGACGCTGCTACGTCTTTGTTGTCTCGTGGGAATCGTCTTCTGCTAGGTAGCAACATCTGTTGAGTCTCGGCGATTAGAAACTCGTTTACTAAAAAGTCATACTTTTCTGTGAGCTAATTAATTTCATTAAAGATAAATTAGTAAATTAACAGCAAAGATATACAATAAGCATTCTGAATTCTCTGTCTGGTGGTCAGCGGGCTCAACGCTGTAGGTTGTTGGTTTGAGCTACTAAGCTAATGAGAACTTTCACCTCAATCTGCTCCTTAAATACATTTTCTTGCAAACTTCTAAAGACGCAGAGGTGCACCTGCACTTGCGTTAATACGCGCGCGCGCACACACACACAAATACTATTCTGGGATTCATGCATTTATTAAAATATGTTTCCATAAAAAAATATAAAGTCAGTTTCACAGCAGACAAAATGCACAAGAAGCGCGGCAGTGTTGAAAGACTACCTGCAAAAACATCAACATGGTACCCATGCCAAGGATGTAGAAGTTAAGAGTGAAGATGAGTATTATTACCGCAAGAGAGCACCCTCTTGGTAGCTTAAGAAGGGAAATCCTGTAGACATTTTCTTTCAACTATTTTAAGCATTCCAAGTGTGCGCGGGCACAGCTGGACATTATAAAGCTAAGGTGCGATCGGGAGACTGAAATAGAAGACAACTGGGAGAGTAGGTGTGTTAACCAGCATTTAGCAAGAGTACACTTACACATCACACATCACAGATTTTAGTCCAACACTTACTCATCCATCTCTAGTATCTGCCATAGGTACTAGGCTCTACATTCCATATTTTCTGTTAAACATAATCATGCTTTGTGATTCACAAACATATTATGTTGAACAGTTATAACGTGCTTGTTGAAATCCACTGCACAAAATGTTCTCGTCCTATGTCGTGTAGAAATGGATATGTCAGCCTGGTTACTTTAATGTCAAATTAATTTTAGCTCTCATAGCATTCAGTTTGACAGGAATCATTAATATCATAGAGTGCTTGACTCTCTAATGTTTAACAGCACAAAAACTTTCTCTGATACTGCCAAGGCTACTTCAAATTGCTCTCAGTCTGGCACACTGCAGCACATCTTCCACGCCAACATGGTTCCACTTCCAAAATCCAAATATAAATAAAATCTAACTCTATGCTTGAGAGGCCCTTCAGCCTATGCACCGAGATAATACAAAAGCAGCCAACTGATAACTGAGGCTTTGTGACATCACTTTACACACAAGGAAATATATTATGTACCTCATTTACATAATAAATAATGGAAAGTATGATGTAGCTGCATGCATCTTTTAGGATGCTGTGACCTGCAAAAGATTTTTTCATCCGTAGTGCAAGATTTATCTTGGTAAGGTCTCTATGTTACAGAATTCCATCAAAAAACGTCAGGATCAAATGGCACTTAATGTTCTGACCATTAGGGCTTTTACTAATGCAATCACTTGGGCACCTCTTTGTAATGCCCCCACCCATGGAAACATTTTGTAAATTTGCGATTCTCCTTATATTTCATAGCTAGTAGTAGCTTTCTGGGACGGTCAGGCTGCTTGCTACGTAGATGCTGAATGTAGACCTGTTGGGCAGAGAAGACATAAGTTGGGTTTACAAGTTGTTTTATGCATTCAAACAAGCACAGGTACATGCAAATGAAATAGTTTATGCTTACACATTTATGCTTATGAGTGACAAGTAATTTACATTGTGTTTTGTATGCATGTTCATTAGTTCCTGCATGCACACTATGTTTATTGAAGAGTAGTCACATCAACATTAGAAGAGGTACAACATTTTGTACATATTGTTAACAGACCTGTGCACTCTTAAAGGCCAGTTTGATCTCCACATCACTTGTTTTCTTGCCTACCCACAGGAAGACCTGCTCTCCATTGTCAAGGATCATCACATCATCATCAGCCAGATCATCCTGAAAGAAAGCCTAGGTTCTAAAGACAGTTTTTGTGTCCTTTGTTTATCTGTACTTCATAATTCTTCTTTTCTGATATCATCAATTTCCATTTTAACCTAAAGGTGTGCCACAATTTCTGATACACTAGAAGGTTTTGATACACCAAATTTCTTTTGGCAAATACTGCCTTAGCTTATACAGAAAGGCTCAGCATCTTCTTTTCAACTGGCACATAAAAGAATAAAATGAAAGAAAAAGCGATTCAAATAAATAAAGCTTTTCATTTAATTTTCTATTTGTACCTGACAGAAGTCTGCACACTTCTCAGATACAGCAAAGTATCCTTTCTCATTGGAACACCGGAACAGACGAGCATAGTTCATAAAATCTGCATCCTGACAGAAAATTCAATAATTACATTAAAAACATAACCTTTTACATAAAAACATAGTATGTCTGCTTCAGAAAGGCACTAAATTTATTTTCTAAACAGCATCTAAGAGATATGACAAAAAATAATTTTGATTTAACTGTATTCTGAGAATTTCTCTTTAAATATTACAAAAAGGCGGAGCCATAGTGAATTTAACAGGAGCACATACTTTGTCATAAGCCTTCTTGCCACCGATGCCGACCCAGAAGAAATTTTCTGGCTCCTCCCCTTCATTGATCATCTGTATTGTGTAGCCATCCTGTCAAAGTGTAACTATTGAATGAATCTGAAAAGTCAAACTTTTTCACACCTTAATACTTCATGCATTATTCTGCAGTTATCCTCATACTTTAAACAAAGCTTGTGACTGATCATGCCTTTCTAACTTTAAGAATGAAGGCAGCACTTAATGAAGATCTTATTTATGGTTACATTTTTTAAATGTCTCTTAAATGAAAAGATTTCTATTGTAAAAATTGTTGTAGCTATTTTTAATCACACCCTCAACCAAAAGTCATTTTTACAGGAAACAATTTACAGACTGTATACCTCTTGTATGCAACCTAAAGTTATTTTTACAGAAGCAATTTACAGACTTAATACATCTAGTATGCAACCAAAAGTCATTTTTACAGGAAACAATTTACATACCTTATACATCTTGTATGCAATCTGCTCAGCAAGTTGGGCTTCAGTGTGATCAGCACGACTTCCAACCCACACATACACAATACCTTTCAGCTCTTCACTATCAAATGGCACCATAAGGATATAACTGTGGGGAAGAAAATGCACATACACACTTAACTGCTGGCTACAGCAACTTCTCTTTCCTAAAATGTGGAAGAAACATTCATAAAAGAATATGACTGAAAAATATATTTTAGGGAACAACCAGGAAGGTAACAGCTCTAAACAGCCAGTATGAAAACTTGGGTCCATTATTTTGTTTTGCTGCAGCCTGCAAATGTATCTTTGTGATGAATTCCAAAAATTCTTTCTTGCACACAGGTATAGGCTGCATGCAAGTACCAACAATGATTAGGTTTATAATTGTACAAAAGCGAAGAATTCAGATATAGCCATAGAGATAAAATTACATTAATGAGCTGTGAATAGTCTGAACAGTTTTGGGAACCAAGCTGAAAGAAAAAGAACATGTTAACCAAAATTATTATAGAAGACCCATCAGGTGAATGAACAGTTCTTTCTCTAAAGTGGACAGCACAATGAAAAGGACTATGCAGTGGGCAAAATACGGTACTTTGGTTACAAAAGATCATCCCTCTGTAGTGTCATAGGCAAAAGAAATAACAAAAATATGCACTACACTAGGGGTGCCCAACCTACTGCCCTTGGGTCACATATGGCCTCCTCATTTTAACCAGACACAACATAATTTCATTTTTAACATCATGATTCTGGCAAAACCACCATGTTCTGTCCCTCAGATTTTATATCATGTCCAGTGCGGCCCTTGGGTGAGAAAAGGTTGGGCACCACTTCACTACACAGTGCATTGCTTTTTTTAGAATATCTAAAATATTCCTTATCCTGCGTCATTCCTGGTAAAATCTGCTAGTTACCTCACTCTTCTTCTGCACACACATACTTCATGATCAAAAGTTCATTCACTACAACATTTAAAATTATAAAATAATGGATGAGACTGAAATGTAATGGTTAAATATTTTTGTCCATTTCATTTATGTTAAATCAAACAGCAAGTGAAATGGCAAGTTGGGCTTAAATGATAAATAATGCTCTGAATTAGTTTTGCTTAAAACTTTAAACTTGCAAATTGATTGTTTACTTACGATCATCTCTAAAAACAAAATCTTGGAGGAGACAAAAAAACCCACCATATTTTGTTGTTGAGTAACATCATCAGAACTATCTGGCACCTGTGCTTATTTACAGTATTTTTAGTGTAATCATTGAAACACTAGTATCATGGATCTGGAGTATCATGGTATAAAATTTTGAACCCAAGTACATAAGGGAAAAGCTCACTGGTGAAAGGATGGCATGACAGAAAGCTTTTTTTTTTTCTCCAAAAAGGCACTGCATTCACAAATTAGGGTCAGTTTGTTTTCCTATATTAACAAAGTGTATGAATTTTGGTAACTTCTGACAAGCATTTGTATTTTAGACCTATTGAAGTACTATAAAAATCCAAATTTCTGAGCAGATACTCAGAATGTCAGCATTTATCATTTAAGCCCAATATGCCATTTGCTTTTTCCTTTAATGAAAATAAGTTACTTATTTTACTAGTCTGTTATCTGGTCATACTTACTTGAAGCATGAGTTGAGAATAGATGCATCTGGTCTGAGTAGCTGGAAAGATTATTGAAAAGCTTTTAAAATAGTCATACAAGACAAAACCTTGTAACACAAAAGTTTTCTAGCAAAACAATGACAGAAAATTATTATATGTCATGGAGTACCTGTTAATAAAATGTTGAATATGAAAACTCTGAATTTTTACTTTTTTCGATTTTTTGTCGTTGACGACACCATCTTATAAAAATAAAGTCACAGAAAAAAAATTACCTGCACACAACGGGTAGCTATTGGACTACCATTGGCTCTAAGCTGGAAAAACTCAGTATTGCGTTTGTTGGGCAATTCAGGTGGTGTACCAGCTCGAGATGGCCGCTTCCCATTGCGAATTATAAACTGTCGCTTGAAGTGGGAGAGAAATTTGAGGTTTTCCTGCTGCTGCTGCTGTCGTACCACCTCCAGTTTATTCCCAAATAAAGACTCAAACTTTTTCTGCAGACTTAAAAAAAAAAAAAATAATGGGGGAACCAAAAAGATGTATTAATGCCCTATTTAATATGTAATATAAATAACCACTCATTGCATTCTTAATGTTATATGCCACTAAGTGTGCAGAAAATATCCCTAAAAGTTCACAAATGACCTGCAGCAAAAATAACTGTAATCTATCAAGTTACTAAAATTACAGAAAAACACACCTGAAAGTAAAGGTCAGCCAGCCCATGTTGGAGGCATGTCTACCCTGCCAAAAGTACACAATGCACTTGTATTCATCCTCTGGCAGATCCTCTTCATCTATTTCCTCCTCCTCTCCCTCAGGAAGGTCAACTGGCACCCAGTAACGACACAGGAACACGTAGCAATCTTCAGAATAAAACATACCTGCAAAAAACCCAGAGAAAACAAGCATGCGTGCACTGATACAAAGAAGATGACTATATAATTGTACAGATTGTTACAGATTATCAAAAGACAGATACTAATCTGGTTCATTTTTCAAATAACAAATAACTATAAACTAATGCATTCAATGGACTTTCCTGCACATTTCTGGCACAGCTAACGGTTCTTTTTCTTTACTAGAACTGGCAAATAACAATGATGAACAAATATGAGTTAGTACAACAAAATGGTAGTGCTTATTCAACTAACTTTATCATATACACTTAATTCCCCTTTGAAAGATACAGCAACTCTCACAAATATGAACCAAAATTATAGTTCAAAAATTGCTTACCAAAATAATTTGAAAAACTGAATATAAAATTCTATCATTATTATTAAAAGCTAGAAGCTATTGTGTAAAACTGCTAGACTTAAATTTATCTATATCTCTTATTTTTTGGTTCAACAGTTTTCATAGTGAGTAGAGCAATGGGGTTTGAACCCACATTGTCACACTAGCCAGTTGAGTATCCATGTAACACGGGGTACCTCCCCAAATTGACCCAGCTGTAGAGGGGGTATCTGACTTCACCGAAGGTTGGGGAAAGGTAGTGAGGAAGATGCCACTGCCCTCACAAAAACTGACTCCCAGATAAGTTAGAGCTTTAATACCTCACTCGCTTATGACTGTGAGGTCAGTGAACTATCTTTGCCATCTCTTTTTATTTTTTAAATTGCAGATGGGATGTACATACCAAGTTCTTCATCAGGCAGGCGCACAAACTTCTTTCCTTCCAAAACAAAGGACTCCATACCATCCAGGTCCTCATTCCAGTCAGCAGACAGCTGCTCCTGTTACAGATAGTGTTGGATTGCTTTAAATAAAGGATACTACAGCTGTCATGGATAGTACTGGATTGCTTTACATAAAGGATACTATGATTTTACAGACAGTGTTGAATTACCTTTGATAAGGATACTACGACTAATTATTAAAATTGCTGAACAATGCTATGGTATCAAAACAACATTAAGTGGTATCATCCAAACAGCATGAAACTTACTGCTTCTTCAGCTGACATGGAAGGTTGGCGTGGCATGAACAAGGCAGAGAGATCTGTCTGCATCTTATCTCTTTCCATAATGATCTATGAAAAATAAATTTAAAAAATTTGCATATTACACATGCATGTGTGTCCACATTGGCTAGATGGGTATTGTTTCCAGTATTATTAAGGGGTAAATCAGTTTTTACGAAAAAGGTCACTGAAAAAGTGGCATCACTTTAGCTTCTCTGAGATTTGAGGATTAAACTTCTATTATATTGCAGGAAAGAATGGGTTCAACCTGGGGCAAAGATGACTGCTCTAGCATCAAGGCTTCACTTATTGCTTCCATCTAACCTGATTGTCGTGTGCTGCAGGGATGGTTGAGGTGCAGGGGCCAGGAGGGGGTGCCTGGTGGTTAGTATAGCTAGTTATTTATTCTGATTGAAGGAGAGGACTGGCGCTTCGCGTTGGAGACCATTTAGTAGGTAACAGACCCGCTTTGGTGTGCGATGTAGATTAGAGGCGTTGGGAGATTGGATGGGCGAACACCTGACAGGGTCATTAATTGCGGGTCTTGCAGAGTTACAGAGATGCACAATCTAGGAGTGTGGGAAAGGTGGATTTTTTTTCTCAGACATTAGACCGTGAGTATATATTGTAGGGGTTTGAAATTAGACAATAGAAGAGCTTTGGTATGGAGAGATACTGGTGTGCTAAGGATTTTGCTTGGTGCAGTCCCTAGCTTGGTGTGTGGGACAAATCCTAGTAACCAGTTTCATGCTAGTTTTATGGCCAGGTATATCCTTCAAAAGAAAAGAACTGCAGGTTTGTTCTCACTTAATATCCCATGAAGTTATATTAAGTGAGAACAAACCTGCAGTTCTTTTTTTATGAAGTTAATAATGTTTTAGGATAAAGTAATGGAAGTTCGAGAAAGTGACTAGAGTTAACCTTCATATCTGCCCCTCTCCTAATGACAGACTCAGCTGTTCTGGTGTAGTCCACAGGAATGACATCATCCCATCCAATAAATTTGGTTTTAAATATCTGAGGCTCTGTCCTGGAAGAATTAGTAGAAAGAACAATGATGATCAGTTAGTTGAACCAACAATATGACAAGTACAGCAGGTTATTTTTAACCATCTGTAAGAAATAGGAAACAGGAAAAATCAGAAATTAGAAATAGGAAGCACGTCAAAATAAATTTCTGTTATTAGCTTCAAATAACATAAAAATTCATCATTTGGTGGACAGTAATAATAATAGTGAGGATTTATATAGCACCTTTCCATAGATTTGAACACATTGCTTTACATAAATCATACATAAACTAAATCATTAGCAACCAGGCACCATATTTGCATATAACAGACATGCACACTTCTACAACATATACTACTCATACACACAAAAAATTACAACCATGCGTTATACAAGCTCATGGTCAGGACACACCCGCCTAGGTACTGTAAAAGTATCTTGCTCACCCCTCCAAACACCTGCTGATGGTGGCATATTTTGGTCGCTGAACCATTGCATGCAACTCTTGAGACAGCTTCAAAGCTGCAGCCCTCACAAGTCGGGTTGATTTCTTTCCAATCCTGGCATAGTGAAAATAAATTTGAAAATTTTCTTGTGCTCTTTTACTGAGACTGGGATACAAGGGGCAAAAAGATACAAAATTAAGAGTGTTTATAAACATACACTCCCAATTCTAAGAATCCCTACTGATTGTTGTACAAATAAATGTTTGGCAAAGAACTTACCAGACAAAAACATCAGAGATACAGTCCAGCACATACACACATTTTGTGTCCAGCAGTTTGCTGACCAATTGTTTCTTTGGGATCTCCACTGTAACAGATTCATATTGAGGTATTTATATTAAGGCTACAATTATTTTCATTTTGAAAGATTTTGATTATGGTTGTTACAATGAATTTCCACTGAAACAGATTCACATCAAGGACAGATTGAAACTGATTTAGGCATTCACAGACTGACAAAACTAGGCAGTAAATATCTAACCTTATCCCTGATAAATAACAAATTTCTATGTCTAAGTGTTCTCATATACATATACTGACATGAAAAATCTCAAAGGTGCCCTGGATTTTCAATGACAAAGTATATGTAAAAACTAACCTTTTGATTAAAAAATTATCTACTGATCTTATCAGCATTATTCTGACACAATTATTGGCATAAACAGAAATTTACTGTCTTCTGCACTTCAGTTATTTTCTGTAAACTGTTCTGTGTAAATCTTGACTTTTTCTGCGAAGTTGATGTTGCAAGGTAAATAAATGGATTTTCTTTGGAGTTAGAAAACACATCACCAATCCACTAAATTCAATATATTTTCTTCAACATGCAGTCTGTTAACAAAAAATTGACTAAAAGAAGAGAGGGAAGCACAGGTGTATGCAGCAGGTGATTCAAGGACAGAAACAGTTGAAACACTTGTTTTCTGCAGGCTATCTACTTAATTTGTAAAATATTTCATGGTAATTTTTTTTCATTCTTAAACTTCCCCTCTACATCACAGTTTTCTTACCTTGGGGGAGCTCAAGATAACCTTTACCAAGACCAACTCTGTACAGTTTGGGGTCAGGACGCATCAGAATTGTAAGTGGTGACTCCTGAACACATAACAGCTTTGTAAGGAAAAAAGTAAAAAATCTGGAAAGAATACACATTACCACAGTAATAAACAGTATTTTTTATCACGAAACGAAATAGCTTTTTCACCATCAGCACTATGCTGGGGTTTTGTTGAGGTTTTTTTTTTTGGAGGGAAAATGTATAAAACAGAATGGCAGGAAAAAAATATATTCAAAGCATGTGTTAAAGTCTGCCATTTGCCAATCATGCATATGGACTACGTCAAGCATTTACATTATGCTATTACACATACACTTTCTACTGCATTTTTACATTAAAGATAACAATATGAAACAAAAAACAAAACAAAACAAAAAAAAAAAAAACCAAACAAACCTGCTTGACCCATAAAAATATGTACTATTGACTGACACATGCATCTCTCTCATGCACTTAACTAACTACACATTTTGCTCAGCAGCTTTGCAGTTACCTTCACTTCCAGCTGCTCAGGCGGTCCACCAATAAGCCTCCAGAAATCTGCAGTCTCCTGATTCTGGCTAAAAACAAAGATCTCTGCATTCCCTTTTCTCTCATTCTTGTTGATTTTCTCAGCTATCAACCTGTGCAAGAAAATAGTTTTGTGTTACTTTTCTAACCAGACAGGGGATTAGAAAATGAGTGTTTAACATGGAGCTAGCGACAAAGAATGTAACGTGAGAAAGCAGCTACCCTAGAGGTCACCTGAGCTTCATTCTGCCTACAAATGTAAAGAGCTACAAAGCCAGAGGCAACTAGTTTACATTAGCTGTGATGAGACATGGGGAAGGCTGTAAAGTAATTCATGTCAGCTCTCATCAAAGAATAAGAATTTATTAACCCCAGGCTCAGTAGTCCACTGAGAAAAAAAAATGGAAGCCAAGACATTTTGATAAAACAGTCTCCAAAAGCTCCGCGTGGGCTGTCCATGTGGTAACCAGCTTAGTGATTTCTTAGTGGTCACTTAAGATCAAAGGCAGCACATAAAGCAAATGAAGGTAGGGGTTGGGAGAGCTCACAATAGCAGCAGGTGGTCGTGTCAAGACCATGCATGTGCAGCATGCCAATAGCCATGCTTACCCACCAGACTGTAAAAAGATGGAGCCCCACCCACCCTACGTGGAGGGGCAAATGAGAGGGGCCACAAACATTCAGAGGAAACAGTGAAGGGTCATGTCCAGTTACTTAGTAACAGCATGCAAAGTGGATGCAAATAGAAGATGATGTGCTTAGTAACTATGTACACAATCTTAAATGCTGTCGAAACAAGAACGTAGTTCAGCCAAACAGCTGACATGTCACCCAGTGGAGCAGTAGGTAGGTAAGGTAAAATGCATTATGATTGAAGCAGTATGTAGCTGATGAATCAGACAAAAAGACTGCTGAGCTCTTTTACAAAGCTTTTAAAGGCAGATGCACTGGGTACAGTGAATACCTCTGTGGCCAGGGTTCATTTGGTTAAAGAGCAGTTGTAGCCCCTAAGCTCCTAATAGTCGGGTTAAGTTAATAAAGAAAGGACACCTTTCTAGTAAATACATCTAATATTTATCAGGTTGAAAAATATTGTTAATTCATCAGTTGTCACAACTTTCAAAAAATGGAAACAGCATGCATTTTATAGTTTACTCAGGGATAAAGAAAGAATTCAGAAATAAGCTCAATGCTGATCACCTTGACTTTGTCCGAGGTGACAAGGTTGGATTTTTTGCCAAACCAGATGAACAATTTCAGGCCAGCATCCAACAAAAACACATGCCGCATGTCAAGGACGTTCACCAGCAATGGACACTGAGGACACATGCGTTTGTACAGATGAGCCTTTGCTTGAAATGTGTCCAAACATTTATCAACACTATATCAATTAATGCATCAGAGCATGCACACAGAAAGGAAGTAAATAATATACTCATAAACTAGGAAACTTAGTCATAAGCTAAGGACAATTTAGACATAAACCAGGGATAATTTAGACATTAGAAACAAACTAATGCTAAGTTTTCAGAAATTAAAGAAGAATATTTTCAGAGACATACCCTCTCCATGTGAACTGACTGTGTTCCTGTGGCACGGTACAGCTTAACCTCATAGTTCTAGGTGGAATAAAAATATTAAAATCAGGACAGGCAGTGAAGCCGACCTCTGACTAGTTGAAAATGATATTCAATTTATGAGTTTCATTTAAATAATAATATTAAAAGTTAATTTATAGAGGGCTTTATTCCACCATCAAAGGTTAGCACAAAGTGCTCCACGAAAAAGTATAAATGCACAGACAGAATAATAATAACAACACATACACAGATACATGCAACAAACATGCAAATGTTATGGCTATAGAATGCCATAGGGCCTATCATTTGCTCCCAGCCTGCTCATTCTAGCTGAAGAACTGTAAGCAAGGCTGTAAATGATCCTATCCACACTACAGTTCCAGTAAAGTAAAAGTTGGCTGATACAGTGCCCTTACCTGCCTGTCGGGCAAGCTCAAGGCGTGAAGTTAAAATAAGTTGACAACATTTTGAGCAAAAGAAAGTGAAAAGATGAAAAAAGGGAGGTGAAATAAATGCATGTAATAACTTAAGTAAAGGCTAGTCTAGATAGATCAAGGTCATAATGTCAGCAAAGGAAAGCCCTCTGAATTAAATATGCTGAACTACTTACACTGACATTTTTCACACAAGTATTTCTTATGCTAGAATGTACACTTTCAAGCTCTTTATCTTTTACTTGGTCTACCTATATACTTGTAAGGAATACTACAAATGAGAAAACACCTTGAAATATTTTGTTGTTTCTAAAAGTACTAATAGCAGTGCAATTAAAAGACTTTGCTACTTGGCCATTTTTATCCATGCAGATCTTGTCTTTATACTCAATGCTTGATATTCTTCTTTAAAATTTTCCTTCTCTAAAAGTATATTACATATCAATATTCTGAAAAATGTGATTGGTTTTTACACATTTTATATAATTTATCATTTTCAGAGTAGTTAAAATATTTTAGTAAATATTTAATATAATTTTATTAAAATATTTAACAAAACACTCCCATTACACTTATATAAAAGTTAATAAAAAAACCTGTGGGTTTTGACTGAATCTGTATCAAACACGCAATACATGAGATGTGAGCATTTTCTGCTCGTTTCTCCAATGGGTCATACTCACTGCATCATCAACAGTGTAGAAACCGCTGGAAGTGCGACCACCCTCAATGTAAGACACACCATTTTCAAACATAGAAAGAAACTCATCATCTTCATCATTCATCTCTTCTCGAGCTGTGCGGCAATGAGCACCCAGCATATTACGAAGATTCACAGCATGGATGGCTGCACAGGCCTTCTTGTCCAGCTAGGTCATAAAAATAAAAGAAGACTGTCAACAGTCTGTGTGACCCACCAAGTATGCATCTACCAAGGCCTTCTAATCCAGATGGGTTAGGAAAACTAAAAAGTCAACAGACTGTGTGACCCACCACGTATGCATCTAGCACTATATATCAGTATGAGGTATGTTCTTTCTAGAGAACAAATTTCCAGTAACACTGGTAATGATGGGTTTTCTTTCTAAGTATGAACTCTCATGCCTAGAAAACAAGCTGTTACAACAGAAGAAAGTATGCATGACAATCAAGAAGATACTGAGTAAAAAGTCAAAATACTGTCTACTTACAGAGGCTTTTTCTCCAATCCAGTACCAAATGCTCCAGTTAAGACTGTTTGTTTCATCAATAAATGTCTTTAAAATGATATAGCAGTCAGCCTCGTAAAACTTGCCAATCAGGGCTAAATAAAAACAAAATAGTCATCTTTAAAAAGAACTGCTTCAGTGTCCTATTCCAAGTTTTAAAATTTTTTATTTAAATAAATCTATGAGGAAACCAGTTTTGTATTATACAATGAGGCTTACAATTCAAAGTATCTTGATTATTGTAGAAGGCTGTTTCATCAGCATACTCCCCTGTTTCTTATGTGACCCAACCCTAATTTTATACCAGTAAGCACTCACCATCTTCAACCTGATTTGGCAAAAAATTCTCTATCTCCCAACAGGAAATCCCTGAAATTTAAAAATAAGGTCTCATTCAGTCTGAAAACACTGAAACTATTTTTATATAACACACTCAAAAATTTACAGCAAACAAATTGCATTGAGTTATGATCCCTTATTACCAGGTTAAATTTTGTACAGTGTAAAAATTGCATCGTGTTAAAGTCTCTCAACATGCTAGATTTGGGATCAATTAAAATATATTTTCACTCTAATTTTTCCATTTTCTGCTGTTGTAGAAAGTAACTTGGATGAGAGACATCCACAGAAACATGCAATTAAAAAAATGTACAACTGAAACACCACTGGTGATTTACCTGGGATCTGACCAGCATCTTCTTCAAAAATTTCACTATAGTCAAGGTGTGGTCGCTCCAGATGCTCATCCCACCGCTTAGTCCTACAGAGACAAAATCAACGATAAGCACCATCTAGTCATACAGGGACAACCACAGTGATAACAAACATCATTCAGTCCTACAGGGAAAGCCTTATACAAGCAAGAAAACCTGATTTATTACATATTCTTTGGTACACAAATGTTTAAAACTGTGCAGAAAAGTTATACATGCTGTTCAGACTCAATTTGTCAAACAAAATTCTCAAAAATGAGCTGATTATTTAGCTTATTATTAAGCTACAGCTTAAGCCAATTAAATTTCAAAGGATAGTAGGCAAGCAGTACAATAGAACAACACAGATTGTACTATATTTTTTAAAAAAAAAAAAGTCTTTGGACATTGCACAAAACATTTGCATTTGATCCATCAGCTTAATTACAGAATGTTTGTAACTTACAGTAAATTCAAGTAATGCACATTTTGCAACTGTGATAATATAGAGAGACAATCGATATAAACAAATCAATGACAATGTCTTTTATTTGGTACGCTCATGCCCATCAACTGATGTTGAGAGAGTGGGTGGGGGAATCAAGCACAAAATACATAAATAAAGTGCACTTAAATAATCTATAAATATAGTTATAACATACATTTCCTTGTTATTAACAATACCAGTATTTGCAACTCATTTGCTCTCCTTAAACAGTAGCGATTTATAAAATAGGCAACATTCTGGATTAATTTTAGACAGTTATTTGCAAATAAAATAGATAAATGAAACTGAAAGGGGTAGTTATAGGATTTGATACAAACAAACAAAGGAAAACATTAGCAGTAAGAGAAATCCCCCCTTCTCCCCACCAAAAATACCAAGACAAACCATTGCCATAAAGATACATGACAGGCTTGTACCACTGCCTGCAAAAAATGAAAAAAACTTAAACTAGACAAACCACACAAAAGAAGTGAAAAGCTGATTTACTTGATAGGCTCCTTGTCTTCTTCATCTTTCTTTCTGCTTTTGCCTTCTGCTTTATCCTTAGCTACATCTCGCATGCCCTGCAAAAATGGGGTATATACATGACTGATACAATCTACAGTGGTATGATCTGTTGTGTTAGATGTCACTTGATGTTTATTCTGTTCATTTAATGATTGATGATTTATTTGTATACCCCCAAAAAATTAGGGCTTAGATAAACGATTGCTTCTCAAATGTGTCAGTAATGTAGTTTAGGTGAGTATGTGAGTGTGTTTGGACAGGATGGAAAGTATGGAAGCTGAAATGAACACTAGTCAAGGAAGTTCCCTCTTACAAGTATGTGAGTGCGTGAACAGGATTATGCATTGCTGTCATGACATGAAAGATGAATCGCTCACCAGTGTTTGTGTCAAATCAATGCTAGATCACTACATTAAGTTGAAACTAAAGTGGTTTTCCTCCAGTCAGAAAAAGGTACAAAAATTCAACAGTTACAGCCCTTGCAATGTTTAGTCAGAATATTAAAAATATAGTATGATGTCAATTTACTAAATGTTAAACATATTTCATTTCCCACAAAATGTCAAGGTTAAGATTCCCTCCAACATACTTTTATGGCAACATAACTATGACCTTCATAACAGATGAACGTTTTTAAATTTCATAAGCCTTATAAGTGACACTTTGAAGCTATCTATTACAGATATGAATACCTTTAGAACTTTCTCACTTTCCTGTCCATCACGTCTTTTACGAAGTCTGAGTTTTCGGGCAACTGGATCGCTTTTGGCAGCTAAACATTTTCAAACAAAATCCACATGATCATCGATCTCATAATCATTTGTGACTGCAGTAAATTCACTTTTTTAAAGCAAAATCTTGCTGTGAAATTTCATGCTGGTGCAATCAAAGAAAAAAAAAAAGTGGCATGTAAACTATACAATTGCTTACAATACAAGCCAGTTTTTCTGTTTTTTGTGCAGGTTCTTTAGGAATCCTTTTTCAGCTGCGTATGTGGATATTAAAGCATAACTCTATGAATGTATAACAGAATGTGAACATGGAGATAAACTGCAGTTCTGTTGTGATCCACACTATTCACAATGTTGATACAAGCGAGAATAACCACACAAGATTACATTAAAAAACAGATTCTAACACTTGACAAAAGTTAAATGCAGAGTACATCTGCAAAAACTTCACTCAATATATACTTTTAAGGCATACAACTTTTTCTTTTGTAAAGCATATCTCTAGCAACATTATACAGTAAACTAAAAATGTATGGCATTAATTCATGCATACGGGTGATTAGTCCTGACGATGGTATTGGAGATGCCCCAGCCAACTGCAGCTGAGTGTTCAAAGAGAAATCAATGTTGTAGTATTCCATGCTGTTTCGCATTTCAGCTGGTTTGGGAGGCATGACCAGGTCTGGATTATCACGGACATCCAGTGTCTGCATATTGTGAACAATTTACATTTTCTGTTTAAATGGTTTCTGTTAAAAGTGATTGCAGCAGGGACTTAGCATTAAAATGAATATCAGTTTCTGCTGGTGTCAGCATC
Organism: Pomacea canaliculata; assembly: GCF_003073045.1. Classification (NCBI taxonomy): domain Eukaryota; kingdom Metazoa; phylum Mollusca; class Gastropoda; order Architaenioglossa; family Ampullariidae; genus Pomacea; species Pomacea canaliculata. The sequence continues at coordinate 9,677,732 of NC_037590.1, forward strand.
AAAGATATCTCAATGCAAATACAATACAATTTTTGGTGTAAACTTTGAAACTTACCAAATGACAAAACCATAGGAGATAACAGATATTTGTCTATCGAAAGTTGACTTTCTGACAGTGGTCCAACATGTACCCTGCAAGCAGAGTGCTTTGCTGGCAACGTAAACAACACTCTTCAGATAGCTACAAAAGTGACAGCATGCAAGGCACATTCGTTTATGACCACAGATATCTCCTATGGTTGTGTCACCTAGTAAGGTCAAAGAAGAAACCTGGTACATGCAGATTTAAGCATAAACTATTAAGACAGACTTGATACTACATTTCTAATAAAATTTTCTGGTGTTCCTGTATCACACACACATATATATATATAAGCACATCATATTCAAGGATAGACATAGTCCACTCTAGTAAACTCGTAGTACGAAGTCTCCTTTAGCAAAAACCTAATGAAGGTGGGAAAGAGCATATGCTCACCTCTAGTTCAGGCAAGAGGTGTAAGATATCTGGTAATGTGATCAGACGGTTGCTGTTCAGGATCAGCTTCTTCAATTTCCCACATCTGCATCACCAAAACAGAATGGTTAGGTAAAAAACTGGAGAGCCACACTCGCTGGCTAGACTGGGGTGGAATATGGGGGTGAGTTGGATGAGTCTGTGTACTTCCCATTCTTTGGTCAGGAGCAGACAGCTGGAATAGGGTAGCTAGTAGGTGAACTCCATATAGTTAAGTCATCTGGTACAGTTCAAAGAAGAAATCAATGCCTTTTCCATCTGAACCAATTAGTGATTTGTTGTGAAAATCTGATGTGTTTTTGCCCCTTAAAAAATAATTGCCCTTTCCTAGCAAAAGATGAATTCTTCTTTTGGTGGTTGGTGGATTCATTAACATGTATTCTATAAAAGACAAATTTAACTGATATATTGAGTTGCCTAAGAAATATTTCCCTTCTAGTACAGTCTGATGAGACAAGCGTGTAACATTTCCATGATGGGAACATTCTTATTAGTAGTTATCTTTTATAGAGGATTCTACAAAGATATATTTTCTTTTTGTATCATTTAATAATCATGTCTTTGTATATGCTACAAGTAAATTTCAACTCCTTAAAATTTTTAAGTTTCAGTTCCACTCCCTCCTTAGTAAGTCTCCTATCATGAAGAATCTAAAGTTATCTTAAACATGTTGAGATCTACATCTTTAATCTTTGTTATATTCTAAATATGTTCTAAATCTATTTGCAGAAATGTGGATATAAATTATCTACTTATATAATTTTGCCGTCTAAATGCTAATTTACAACCTATGTAGTGTATATGCATTTCTGTCTGCACAAGCATGTTTTTAACATATAGCCTACGCAGAAATATTGATAAATATTGACCGATATAAATCTCATGAGCCCTGTAACCCAGACTTTCAGTGAAAGTTCTGACAGGTACTGACTCTAATCCAGTCTCTGATTCACATAGACATTATGCAAAGACTATTCTACAGAATTCTCATTTTACTAACCCATGGAGACTTTGGGTAAACATCTAGTCTATTATTTGTCATATTTTTTCATGTTCACAGACATCCCGTCAATTATCTGACCTGCACAAACCCTCAGGGATCATCTCCAAATTGTTGTTGGCAGCGCTAAAGATCTCCAGGTCATGCAGCTTGCCCATGTTGGCCGGGATGCCTTCAAAGTCTAGCTGATTGCAGTTCAGGTACAGCTTACGTAATGAAACCAGCTTGTGAATGGATACCTGGCAAAGGCAAGCATTTAACATAGGAAAAGTAGCAAGCATATTGGTAATAATACACTTATCACCTATCTCCACCTATCATGCATCCAAACCAATAGAGAAATAGAGAGAAGAATTCTGAAAAATCAAAACTGACTTACTGGTAGAGCAGTCAGTTTGTTCCTTGAGAGATTCAGTGTTTCAAGGTTCACCCAGACATCTGGAATCAGTAAGATACATCTGATGCATGTGTTCAATAGTTGTTTGGGTAAACTTATTTTATAGGGCAGTAAATGTATTCCCTGAAACAATGATAACTTTTTTTTGACAGAAAGTTATAATACCGGCTACACAAATGTAACAATCAGGAAAAAATGTCTACCGAGGTGTGAAATCCAAGAATAATTGTACTGTGGCCAAAAAATCTCTCATGATCTGGAAACTACAGAAACTGACTTACAGACTGCTATAACTCACCAATCATAAGTGAGAGTTCTGTGATTTCATTGTTGGAGAGATTGAGACGCCTCAATGATTCCAGTTTGTAGAGAGCTTCAGGGACACGAGGGAGATCATTGTACGAAAGATCAACATCTGTAAATGAAGAAAGATTCCTGTATAACACCACAAGCTTTAAATTTAAGTGCTGCCAAACTCTGGTCAAAATGGCCAATGCTCTGGCATAGGTCAGATTTATCATTACCAATGATAAAATCATACGAGAAAACAAGTGTATGTTTATTATAAAAAAAAAAAAAAATCTGACTGCACAGCACACCTGCAAAACTGCATTAGCAAAACAAACCCTACTAAGCATGGAAAAAACAAACACTAGTGTTCTTCAAACACAGTAATTGTTGATAGTCAGACCCTACACATATCTCCACTTAAAAATGTGAATGAAGTGTCTCTACCTTGAAGATTTGTGAGAGTATCAAGACTGGTTGGAAAATTACTGAGTGTGCGCTGTGTGTTTCTCATGCGAAGAGTCTGCAATGCTGTCAGTACTGGAAGCTGCCTGCAACAATACCAAGCATAAAGTTAGAGCAACACACAGATGACCATGCTGGACAAAATCCTAGTGCTACTAATGCTTTTTAAACAATATTATGCAGGTAAACCACATACCCAACACTAGCTATAACTAAATGTCTAAAAAAATAAATATCTGTAAAGCCATCATACACAAGTGTGCATATCATGCCATAGGAACTCTATGAATGATCATTACCTGTAAATAAAGAAAAATTTCTGCACAACACTTCAACTTTTTACTCATGTGCTGTCCAGCTCTGGTCAATACAGTGAATACTAAGTTAAAGTGCATTTAAAATAAATGAATGGTATTTACCTTAGCTGCGCATGAATCAGAGGATTGTTATCAAGAATGAGTGTTTGCAAGCTGGTCAGTCGCCGCATTTGCGGTGGAAGCATCTCTGAAAGGGGGAGAACAATTTAAAAAGTAAAACTAACTCAGACATAGCTGCACACATTTTTTAAAAACTGGAAATATTATGCAACAAACTGTCACTTCATGGCATGAAGACCGAATACGGTAGACAGGGGCAGGCAGAGGGATTGGTGTTTTATACCGAGCTAGTAACTAAGGCTATATCACTGCAAAGCAGCTAGCCCAGCAAGCAAGTGCCAAGCCTGAGAGACCTGTATCTGATACAATGATCAGTTGACTAACCATCTATCAAGAAAACAGATCAAAGAAAATCTAAATAAGCCTTACCCAAGTTGTTATTACTGAAGTCAACAAACACCAGATCTGTCAGGTTGATAAACAGCTGATTTGGAATCATTTCTATCCTGTAGATAAAATAAAAAATCTCTAGATTAACCCTTAATGCATGATGAGCCTTGACTTGTGGTTTTGCTCATGGCCCTGCACATATGACCCATGGAAAGCTCTCCAGCTGGTTGACCCAGTTAAAACCAACCAATCAGACAAGTTTGTTTCTATTCTCAGGTCTTCTTGCTGCAGTTTTCGAGCCATTTTTTAATCTGTTCTGAGCGATTATGCGATTTTTTTTTAAAACATCGAGCTAGGATGACTTAGTTGGTGATGCTAGCAAAAGAGTCTGTTGTTGAAATTGACTCTGCCATTGATTTTAAAGGTATTTGTGACCAGTTTGCTCGATGCTAATTGATGGAGATAGGTTTTTGCCAGTGAAAGTAGGCAATTGTCCATTACTTTTATTGAAAAGTCCAAGTCTCCTTTCTAAAAATGTATGGGTCTCTTGGTGTAATGTTTACTTGAGAGCAGCAATAATAAAAACAAACATCCCCCACTGTCATTTTCACTGTCTTCAATTATAAGCCATTGTTTTGGTACATACTTAAACTTTTATGTCATGCTAAGAGGGTTAAGGACCATACCTTATGCAACCTCTATAATATGGCTGGGAATAGTTCACTTAATAGCAGCTTCCCATTATAGTCTCTAAGTGAAACTGCTGCTATATTCAGGGCTGCTGAGAGCTAGCAGTGGCCCTGGGGCAGACAACCTCTCCGGGCCTCTTGTAACTGTTATCGTAAATTATTATCCCAGGATATAATAATATGCTTATCGATTGTAAATATCTACATTATATGCAATAAGGTAATATAGACTGCAAACAAAATACACTAGGATATATCTCACTACTTGAACAGCATTGTTGTTTACACGTGACTGGTTAGTAAATAAGGATCACACGTGTAGTACCCCACTGGTCCATAGGAAAAATCCCCAGAGTGAAGAATATTATGTCAACCTTTCTTTCAAAGAAAAAGGAAAAAAAATAAGAAGGAAAAACTCCACTGACCAAAGCCGGACCCCAGGTACACCAGACCCCTGTTCCCTCTCTTGTCATGACTGGCTATACTCACTCATTGTGACTCAGGTTCAGTACCAAGACAGATTTAGCATTCTCCAGCTCAGGTGGCACTTCTCTCAAGTTGTTGTGACTTAAATCCTGACAAAATCAATAAGAAAAGTTACCATGGCGGTTAACATAAAGCCATGCACATGGCATAACAGCAAGTTTCAAATTACTCAAAACTCCCTCAAATTCAACCTGAACAAAAGTAGTGGAATGAAAAACATGTAAAAAGAACTAGCATTGTGGGAAAGGGTGTGATGAGTAATGTTTACAGAAGAGGTGCATTTTCAGTGCACATTTAAAAGATTCAATAGTGAGTAGGTGGTGGATATGGAAAGGGAGAGAGGTCCATGCTTTGCTGCACAATAACTAAAATGCTGTGGCCCTATGTTGTTGATCTGGTGACAGGAAGAGTAGGGAGAAGATCATCAGATGAGGAGTGATATTGTCTAGCTGGGACATAAGGAAAGAGAAGTTCAGAGAAATAATCTGGGCAGGAGCCAGCAAAGAAATTAAAACTGGATGCAAAAACGGATGGGTAGGCAGTTCAGAAAACAAAGGAGAAGAGTGGCATAGTCCTGTTTCCTAGCTGTAAGCACCAGAAGTGCCGCAGAGTTCTTTCTGAAGTTTGTGAAGAAAGTATGCAGGACAGCAAAGAGGCACACATTGCCTGGCAATATGGTTCTTAAATTTGGGGGAGGTGAGAAAGATGTGTGAATGACACAGCTGCTTCCTATAGTTGACCAGGAATGTTTGGAAGTGGTGTGTAACAGAGTTTGAAGAAATTAGTATCATTATTTTCTAGTCGTAGCAGGAATGTACTGGAAACTCAAAAGGCCCACAATTTTTCTCCCCACCCTCTACCCCTAAAAACCCCCCAACATATACAAACATATTCAAATATTGCAGGTAATGTTCTAATTCTGAGCCATTAATCACTCAGTCTCATTAAAGTAACAAACAGGACAAGAGGTTCCACAACAAAGTCACTGACAAAACAAACACTTATCTTACCACAATAGAAAGGTCTTTAAGGGCAAAAAGCATTGAAGGAATGCCAGCATCAGTGAGTTTGTTGTACCGGCAATTCAACCATATGCAGAGATGGCAAGGTGGGTAGCTCAGAGCCCAGGCTTTCAAGGTTGTTGTGGATTAATGTCAGGTCCTCCTAAACAAAGAGTTAATTGTGTCAAACGTTGAAAGGTTTTTATCTATTCTTACTTTTAATTAAATATCTACTCCCTTTTTCCTACTCACACACGCTTTCCTTTAATAAAATATAAAAAAAACTCTTAGCTTTCCGATTCATTCATGTTGTTTTGATAGCCCATTTTTCAAAAGTGGTTTATCATTTGAAAATAATAGAAGTGACCGAGACAAAAGTTTTTCAAACCCTTGGCATGTGAATTATGCCCCTTTACAACTGAATGCTGATAACCATGTAAAAACAGCAAACTGTAACTGAATTATGATTATCAATATAATCATCCTGTGATTCGCATCCACCATTTCATGTTTTTGTCTTCTAATTATAAGGAGATAAAAAGGGTTGATTATGATATGGAAATATTTGACTGAAAAAAATCTGACTGACAAATGTTTTGGTTTTCCTGTGAAATCTTCAGCAAAATTTCTTCTCACTTTAGTTTAAACATGACATTAACAGGACAAATGAATTTCTATGTCATAAAAATGTGTATAAATGTCAGTCATCAGCTCCATATACACTTCTTTTTTATAGTTTTTCAACTGCTAAAAATGTTTCTGGTTTTATTGCTTAAAATACTGGGTCCTGCATGTGATTATTGTTGTCATACAATCTAATGACCCTACGATAACAATAATCATTCTGGAATAGTGGTCAGAAGTATGCAATAAATCATCAATGTCAAGCAAGTTAAATCAGGAAATAAAGTTGTTAAGTTCCTGTTTGGTGAAAATGACGATGTCAAAGCTACCCAATATTTAAATATACATTAAGGGAAGAAGTCTTTAGATGATAACTTACCAGCTTATTGAGTTTTCCCAATGCTTTTGGCAGACTTGGCAATTGGTTGTGACTAAGTCGAAGCCACCTCAAGCCGGTCATATCTTCGATTTGGGTTGGAAAAGTATTCTATGATGCAAATTAAAATTAGACTTCATATAAAGCCACTCCCACAGAATGAAACTGCTATTTTAACTGAGTCTTCGACGCGACACGTATTTACTAACAATGTTAGTAGCATTAATAACTGGTCTGCTACCAAAAACAAAAAAAATGTAAACATTGACGGAAGAGTATTTTTTTTTAATATGTGCATTTGGTGAGCATTTCTTTTATTCAACCCAGGCCTATTATTTTAATAAATACTAACACACATACTACTGACGATGTAAAGCACTACATCAATGTATAATTTGTGATGAAGAATACTACTACTACTGTGTTGATATTATTTACTGATTTCTGCAACTCAACACTCGATTATCAACCTTATAAAAGCTTTAAAAGTGTCATATTGTTTCATCATAAATACTTAAGTATAAAACATATAAAAACAATGCTTGATCAAACAGACTTCCTACCCGAAAATCATTTCCTGTCAAATCAATGCCTCTAACGAAAGGAAGAACTCCGGTCGCCGCCATTTTGGCTGCGATAGACAAAATAACACGGAGCGAGGTTATCTCCCCTGCATGACGCTACCCGTGTGTCTCCGGGTACAAGTGATGATGAGTGAAGTGTATTCACATCAAGAGCCTGCTTTCATGCTGGTGTGGCCATCAAAAGAGCAGTTTATTACTGAAGGAAGAAAGGTTGTTTGGCTAACATAACGTATTGATGATCGGCTCATAAGCTATAATCGCTGTCCATAACCAATCACCTGACAATCGTCAACAAAGAAAAGCCTCGATAAACATGAATAATACATGCCAGCGAGACTGGCTAAATTTTGGGCAGCCAAGGTTGAACCACATTTTGGTAGCATGTAGTTTTTGTCGATGAATATTATAAACTAAAAAGTTCGAATTCGAAATCAAGCCAGTTCTCTGTATATATTTACACGTCAGTGGCAAATGCTATCAGTGTCATAGTGCAATGAGTTACTACTGCTACTATTTAAAATGAGAAATAATGAGCTGTTGATGTCTTGCAAGCATTTGGTTAAATCACTTTTCTAAGATTTGCCGACATGTGGATTGAAGACCTAAAAGATTTTGTGCTGAATACTGAAAAATAATTGTGGTCGAAGAGGTATCAGAGAAATTTACTTGCACCATATAAAACAGAACAAACTGTATGACAAAAGACAAAGTGTTGCAAACTTTTTTTTATTGCTCTTGTAAACTTAAGCAGGTAAAACTTTCACCCAAAACACAGGTAAAACATTGTACAGTGTTAACAAAAATGACACTCTCTTCAAACTTAAGAGATTAAAATAAAGATGATGACATGAGTCGTTTAAATATAATACTGTTAAGGCTATGAGCACATGGTACAAACTGCATGTTGGCACCAGAATTGTATGAAAAAATATTAATGCTGTAAAAGAACATGGGATAAGATTATACTTGTGTGCTATATTATGACAACATTCATTATGGTGATAAAAGAAAATAATCCAGTTAAAAAATGAACGTACTCTTTGAGAAATAAAGAAAAATCTATATCAGAACTGTTTTGTTTTCTGCACATATCCATGTGGAAATAATTGTGGATTGATTGTGACCCTGTTCAAGATAAGTTTCAGGTCTTTCTAATGCACATGTAGTTGATACAGGAGCATCTATGTACTCGTCAAACTAGTATGACTGAAACAACACACTACTGTCATAAATGAGAAAAAAGTCTTACTTTGAAGATAGCAAACATAGCTGCAAACCTAGTTCTCCACTGCAAATCTGTTGAAGCTGAGAATAATATGATCCTACCAAAACACATCTATAATGCATCATATCTCTACAAAGCATGGTGTCAAAAACATCAATTCACTATCAGTGCAGTCCATTAATAAAAGAATGGGTATGTGTAAGATCACACACTTTTCAAAATATTAAGATGAGCAGGCACAAAGGGTACCTTGTCCTAATACTGATTGAAACTGTTTGCATTTTGCTTGTCAACATTGAAATGGGCCTTTTTTAATATTTAAGTGGTTATTTAGATAATGCAGTATCCACTGGAAAGAACAGACCAAGTCCTATACTTTTGTTGGTGGTGCCAGGCAACCCAGTGGAAAAGACTTTCTCACGAACATTTAGTTCTCTTCGCAGGTTTCGCCATGTACTTTCCAGGAGGGGACCTTCTCGGCTGTGGTCATAATGCCGTCTGTTCCTCTCGTACCCCATCCAATTATGAACACTCCTGACACACCAAATGTCACCATTAAGTTCCTAACAATTCTTCCACTTTCTCACCCTATTATCAATTTAATATTAAGTAGCTATGCAGTCTGCTACAAGAATTTTCACTGCATACCAGGATGCTAAACTGAGCGCATGAATCATTATGACATTATTATTAAAAGAAATTTTAGTAATTGTAAACAGCCCACCAGAATGTACTCTTCAAAAGAAACTCTTTACTTTATAACCTAAATCCCAGGGTGTGAATCGTTTCCCTGCAAGAAAAAATACAACACAACCACCTGCTCAAAAGTGGTGTGGGAGTTTGGACAAGACAGCTGTCACGCTTATGTTTGCTTCACCTGCAAAGATTAGGCAAAACTAAACTTAAGGAATTCCAAGCTTCAGAATGGTCCTAGACTTTAAAATGTGCCTTCTTTCGTTGAGCTTCTTGGGAAGGCTCTTTATTATTTTTTCCCCTAGGATGCAAAAGAGGATACACATTATCTTCAGGAATATTCTGTGCGTTGCGGTGTTTAGAAAAGACGACGTGGCCAGATAGGATAGGGGATGGCCTGCAAGAAAAAATGACAGTAAGTCACATGATATACTAAGCCAAATTTTAATGAGTTTTGAAAGATATGTAAAAATCTGGATGGGTATCATTGAAATCCAAGTATTAAATGTTAAAAAATAACAAAAACCATATAAACTGAAAAATACTCAGGTTTTAACAGTCAAATACTGGAGATTAAGGACAATGCATCTGCCAGAGGTCACACAAAGATGATTTAAGTTTGAAATGTTAAAATCTTCCAACAATATCAGTGGAAACAAGCATTTATAAAATTATTTTAAGTTGTGCCATCCCCTACCCCTGCACCACAAAAAGAAAGAGTGATGAGAAACAATGTCAATGGAATGAAGGTGCTTCAGTCCAAAATGTACATGGTAGAATCAATTTTTTAAAAGTGTAGCTAACAAATATTACCGATTAACAAACAGGTAAACTCAATAGGGAGTCTAATAATACTGATACATAAAAAAGATTGGTGAAAATTCACAAAATTGACTTTTGAGTACATTTACATGAATCTAACTGTGGAATTGTAATTTTTTAACAAACATGCAAGTATAGCCTTATGTAATGTTTACTTCAATTTAGGATTTAAAATACTGAAATATCAATTTATATCCTTAAATATTTTTAAATTAAAAAAAAACTCACCCAAAAATACATAAAAAGTCTAAATCCTATACAGTTTCATGCAAGTTTAAAAAAACAAAACAAAATAAATGTTTTTCCTTATTAACAACTTGCTGATGTGTCATTTATAGTTGATGATTGTTTTGATAGTTAATTAAAAAGAAACAGGTCAATGGAATTCATATGGATGGAGGATTCTATAAACATTGTCCCGTTTAATGCTGCGCACTGTTTCAGGGGGAGGTTTGGGAGTAGGTTCCACAGGTCTCTGCTTCTTTGGGGGATTCCAGTTTTTAAATATTCTCTTTGATCTTTCATTACCATCCCTGAAAAACAGAATTAAGATATCCATTGTAAAAGCTGCCTCGCTTTTTCATTTTTATACCATCCATATATAAGTATATGGAAAAATGGGGATTTAATATAATGCAAGTTTAACTTTCATCTATCTGATTAACATTATGGAGGTCGGGGGAGGAAATCATTAATACTGTTAATACTAAGCTGGATACTAAGAAAATTGTATGTGTGCATGCACATCCATTGACTGAGTGTGTTCAAACTTGCCCATCCTGTTATCTGTAATACAGTAACGTATTTGTAGTTAATATTAGTGGGAAATCAGCATATATAAAAATATTCATCTTTTCAGTGCCTGCTACAAATATAATCAGTTCTAAATAAATCTTCAGAAAACAAAGAGATGATAGCCTAGAACACTGTAAAAGATGTAGCTGTAGTCTGTCTTGAAAATAACTCCTTTTTCAGCCACAAGAACTGTAAGCTGTGCAAATATTATTCACTTATTTTTTTTATAAGTTTCATATTTATCAATAGCGAGATTTAATCTTCGGTAAATCTGATTGTAGTCTGATGTACAGTCAGTGTTATCCTTTCCTGGGTATATGACAGAGTATGCACAGTCAACATGTGGAGCCAGATGGTGTCGATTTCGATATCGATTTCTATATCCCTCTTCGTTCACTCGAAACATGGGCAGGGGTTTTCTGTAGAAGGAATTCAGCATGACGCATATTTGAGAAATGGTATTTTACTTGATGAATAAAACAAAAGTGAACATTTTTCAAATACCAGTTCGTTAAATAGCCTCAAAAATTTACAATGCAAATATAAGTTTATTGCTAATACATAAACGCACTACACATAGTTCATTGGAGGTTTAGTTGTAAACTTAAAATAAAAGGTAGAAACACATTTATAAATGTCACATGCCCTACTGGGTCTGAGGTGGATTAGCTGAAAGGTGTTTAAAGCATATTGATGGTACCCATTCTCATTTAAGTGAAACAAATGAAGGGTCTTTCTCTTTTTCACACGTGTCTAAGTGAGTCTGAGCTGCAACCTTCTGCTGCAAAGATGAGCATGCAGCATGAAGACACAGCCCCTTCAATTTTTTTTTTAGCAGCAGAGGCAATTTATTCAATACAAAAATGATCTTTTACATATGTATAACTTGTCAGCATATATCCAGCCATCTGAATTTTACAAAACAAATTACCAGAAGCACAGCAATTACCAAAACGTCCCCAACTCAGCTTAACTACATCTCAAGTTTAACATTTGTAAACTTAGCACATTATGGATCCGTTAAATTAAACTCTGTTTATGTGCATGAATATAAATTCAACAATGTTCATTGGTTACATAAAATAAACATTTCAGCACAAAATATTTACTTGATTTTCCTAGGTGTCCTATTTCCTCACAAAATGAAAGAATAGCTGGTCATATTTTTTTTTATCTAAAGAGCATTAATTCTATGTAGTTTCATGATCATCATAAAACAGACGACTGCTTGATTTTGTTACTTTTATTGCAGTATGCATTCACAATAATGTACATTAGCTGAGTATAAGATATACACAGGTATAAATTAGCAGCTTGGTATAAAATAGATTAATCTTTTAGAATGTGAAAAAAATATCTAGAATGTTCTCAAAAAGCAACATTCTCAAACAATTGCTAACAAAAAAACTAAAAATAAAGCAGCCACAACACTCTGATACTTGTAGTCAAATGGTAAGCCAAGATCATCCAATATTATCATTAAAAGTCAATAAAGTGGGCAAAGTCAGCAAGATATTCCCATGCACCAGACAATTATTTTAAATGTACTCTCTCATTTGTTTTTCTTTTCAGAGTATCTCTTGCATGGCCTTAAGATATGAAGTAGGAGGGGGAAGGGGCTTTTATGGAATCAATGTAAACAGCAAAAAATTCATCACTCCAAGGAATCAGCATTATGAAGAATTCGGATACATGACCTTATATATCTGGTTAACATGAAGCAGGGTCTGCCCATGCTCTTTTAAGATACGATAATTAAAATTAGGATCATGAACCACCTTCTTGAATACAACCCCACTGTCAAAAGGAATCTCAGACCTCAGTGTAGGTGGTTTTGATCTGGCACAAATTTAAAAAAAAGTAATAAATAAGTTTTGTTGCAATGCCATATACGGTGTATTTTAAAGAGAGGGTTTTAAAAAAAATGTCTACTACTTTGGTAAGATCTGTAAATAATTCACTGTTGAAGACCATGATAATCGACACATTTAATTGGAAAGAACCATTTTCAGACTGAATGTATTTTTATAAAGGAAGACCCAAAAGGTAACACTAACATAAAACTATATATGTTAACAAATATTATCTAAACATGTTAACAAAAGGTAATGTCACGGATGAAACAGTTGAAATCCATTCAATCTACACTTTCAACTTTTTATTTCTAGTAATCTTCATCACCGGTTTTCACTCTTTAAATTTGTTTTTAAAAAATCAGCATGTTGTATTTGCTAACACATAGCAAAAATGTCCTGTTCTCACTAAATTATAAAACAATTCTAAGAACACTGAAGTAAAAAAAATAATAATACATAATAAAAACAAATCTATCATGAAAATGCTTTAATTAATTTTAACTTCTACCCTGATTTATAAATTGTGGTAATAAAACTACTTTCAGGACTATATATATATATAGTTATATGTTTGTGATGCTAACATTGTTTTATTCTATCATTATCAGACATTAAATTTATTATTGTTTATATCTATAGATAAACTGTTATAAAAAACTTTAACAATGCATGTTTTTAAAAGGCTTTATTCTAAGGACATTCTCAGTGTTTCTCTTCTTTTAATGGGAAATAACATGGATGTGTTTTATTCAAAATATGATCTTGAGTTCTTTTGATACTTTTTTTTCTAACACTTTCAAAGATTTGTTTGGTTCAAGATGAACTGTATGTAAATATAACTGTGGCAAGTTGCATTAATAAAGTGATCAAGAAAGTAAAATAAGAATGATCGCCTAATTTTTAAGCTGTTGGTGTCATTTAATAACAACATTTCACAAGACTACAGCTTGTGGAAATGGTGAACCTATTTTATCAAAATTACTGTACATTTTCTCTTATATAATTCATGAACAAAATACCAACCTCATATCAAATTGACCTGAATCAGTGCAACGTGGTTCTATGAGTCCAGGCACAAACTTTTCTGGGGTGTTACTCAATTCCTTTATGGACAGAACCAGTTTCATCATATCAGCTAAAGAGGCTTCTTTTGCACATTTATGGTTTCCAGTGATAACATGAACAATGACTGCATAGGCCTGAGCATACTTTTAAGTAGAGATATATACTACTTCAAGACTCAATCAGTATCATAAAATATTAAGCTATAATATATAGATTCATAATTTAAACAAGGAAAACGCCAGACCATGTAGTTAAGCTCTAAGATGGTGAAAGGTTATGCTAGTGACTCTATGCTAGATAAATGCTGTTCTTATTTATAAACTCCATTGTATGCAATCAAAAGCACGGCGTACGAAATGAACTTTGTATATTTTTATTATTAAAATTGCACATAAGAATAATCATAATATGGGCAAAAGCTACATGACAAAATTCTTATTTTAGTGCTCCTTCCTCGTATTACCATTTATATGTCATAGATGAAAAAGAGCGCTCAAAAAATGAGAAACCGTACTATAATGTAGTACCTTAGATTCATCCGATAAAGGCATTTGTTTTATACGGTTCCATCTGTCCAAGCGTTCTTGCTTGATCCTAGCCTCCATATGGTAACTCATAGCCATTTTAAAGGTGAAATGAAATTGCACGGGATAAGAAGAAAAATAGGAGAAATTAACAAAATAAAACAAACAGAAAGTTAAGCTGTAGGTAGGCGACACAAGACCTTGGAAAAGATCTTCAGTGTGTCTCCATCAGCTGCGCTTGTTTCCCCTGACAACCAAGTAAAGTCTCAGTTTTCAGAATTTAAGCCTTTTCAAAAAAGATGCATTTTTCTAGAACATATAGTTAAAATTCGCTTTTATAAATTGCTTTTTCTTAAATATTTTACAGTTAAAAAACTATTTAAAACATATTGAGTTAAAGGGGCCCTGTAACATGATTAATCAATTCAAACTTTAATCTCGCTGCCCTGCGTTCGAGATTTCTAAAATTGGAAAATGTTGCATTCAGCTTTAGGCGTATATTACTTAAAATATTTTCTTTCTGTGCTAAACAATATACATTGATAGAAAATACTTTAGATATTTTGTATACTGGTTTGAAAACCCATCATCTCCCCTCAAAAGACATTGTGTTCCTCAACGTGCGCACGGGCAACTGAAATTGAGACACTACTGCGCATGGCACATGTTACCTGCTGAAATTTATCATCTATCAAAAGTGTATTTTCATTCGTTGAGTTAACGTTAGAAATCACAAGTCTATTCCCATGTGTAAATAATTCTTTATTTAAGAAATCGTCGCCATCTTTATTGTGGTAAGTTTCTTAGGAAATTAGTTTTTGCTATTTGAAGTTGTAGTGGCTTGATATCCGGCGTGTCTTCCGTGTAGCAGTCTAGCTTGTTGGAGAACGAAAGTGAGTCCAGATTTTAGAATCTTCCAGCTTTAGACTTACCAATTTTTTTCAGTCTTATTTTGCTTTGTGATCTGTTTTAATTGCTAAGTATTTATGGCTGGATTATTTTTGAGTTTAATGTTATATATTACCCAGTGTATACCAGACGTAATGGCATGCTTGCGCATGTCGTGTCGAATGCTAGTTTTGGAAAAGATAGATAACGTTTTTCAATTGATCTTAAAAGTTTTTTTTTCTTTCACAGTGGGCTTTATTTGAAGTAGCTTATTTCTGTATTTGATATCAATCATTGTTACAATGATTAAAGTAGCTTATTTAATTTCAAGAGTTAAGGAAAGCAACTTTAGTATACTAGTAGGTCACCAGTTTGAAGAGCGTTATTTCTATATCCCTGGCAGTAGCATACATTTCCCAAATTATTTAACTTGTGGATGGGCGCAAAATTATCACTGATTCTTTCTTTAAAAGAATATAGAATTCTCACTTCTCCTTTACGAGAAATCAAAAGCTAAATTCTGTTGATTCCTTTCTAAAATAAGGAAAGTGCAATTCTGAGGGTTTTTTGTTCAAATTGTTTAACAGGAACCTTTTTTTAGATTAAGTGCTTAACTAATGTGTGTTTAAAAAAAATTATTTCATCCAATGTGTAATAGAAATCTGTAAAAGTTCTCTTGAGAATAACTTTTATGACAACACAAAGCAAAAAAAAAAAATTAAACCAAGAGAGATCCTTAGTGTGGTTGATTAACATTCTTCTGTTTTTGATAGTTGTACATTTTGTTGAGTGCTTGTGAGCACTGCAATAGGTTTGATTCGTGAGAATTGTTTTAGCAAGAAAAATTGAAAATCACAAGATGAAAACCTGTTTTATAGTCTTGATCCTCAAATCAGTTGGTTGCAAAATTGACTGATAACAAGAAAATAGTACCAATAATCCATGCTGCAGGTACTGTATTATCACAAAGGTGATATAAATTTGTGCACTCTAACAAACAAAATTAACCTTTCTTGATGCTTTTTCTTGCATTTTATCCATGTTATAGTCTTGTGGTGTCCTGTTTCGGGTGTCCATAAAACCTTTAAATATTTTACCAATGGTAGGTGGATAAGGTGTTGGAGAAAATTATTTTGAACAGCCATTAATTAATTTTAAGTTAGAAGTGCTAAATAGAACGACTACAATGAAATAAGACTTTTGCCTTATTTTCCATCTTTTACCTTGCAAGTGTGTAATGTAAAAGGTTCTTCTGAATAAAGGGAAGAAGTCACTGCAGTGTTAGGTACATCAACTAAGTCGAGTGTATTCATGCGCAGCCTTGGTGTCATGTAATACCTATACACTTCTTTCTTAATGTCCTTTACTTGGTGAGCTGATAGTTCATGTTCTGCAACAGGAGCATGATGTTTTGAATGAGAGGGAGATAAAAATAATTGTTGCCAGCAGCTCTTTCACTCCCTTCTTTTTCTTTCTCAATCTTGTATGCTCCCCCCTCCTGCCATTCACCGTGATATAGCCTTATTGCTTTTCATGGCATAAAACATAACCAACACTGCTCTGATTGCCACACCTTTCTTTGCCATTGTTGGTTACTTCTTTTCCCCCTACCCCTCTCTGCTGGCTTCCCATTCTGTCTTTTGTGCCCATAAGATAATTCAATCATGATACTCAATTTTTATGCTTAAAAAATGTTTCACATTATCTTTTGTGAATCATTTTTTTAATTGAGAGCCTATGGCAACATCTCAAAATGCAGATAATAAACAGTTATAAATAAACATCCTCAAATTTTATTTTCTCTTCATATGATGAATCAGCGAGTACAAAAATGTCTATGTAGTCAACAATTTTGTGTAGCTTTTAGGAATGAAAAGACCATATAGACATGAGAGGTTTTCTTTCTATTCTACATTCTATTGTAGGCAGTCTTAAAGAGCATAGGAAAACGAATTTAGATTGCTATTTGCTGATGGTTTTTGCAAAATTTAGAGTAGGAGTAACTAATATTATCATCGATATAAAAAACATTCTTGGTCTTGGTCCATTGTGTAAAATGAAGGAGTTAGAAGAAGTTCTGTGTTGCAAAGCCCTACCCCAGCTTCATATTATATAATTTTATATTACCAAACAATTTCAAATAAATTAACTGTTGGATTAAACTCGTGAAATGATTGTAAAGAAATTGGCATTTGATATTTTAAAATTAATTTCAGTTTAGAAAGTCTTCAGTGTAGAGTTACACATGTTTTTAGCAAAATTTGTATTGAAGGCGGCACTTGTATCTAATCTGTACTAGTACTTTATTAGGACTAGCAAATATAAAGTTTTTGTTGTTCATTCTGTGGAGTAATGATCCTTGCATTAATAATTAATGCTGCCTTAAGCTTTTCCTAAAGATTTTGACCAAACAAAGGTATATATTATTATGGATATAATGGAAAAGTTGCTTATGTTATCTTAGTGAAGATTATAGGCACTTTGATGTACAAATGCTTTATAAGCAAAGCTTTCCTGATAGAACTTCTGACTGGAAAGGAAGGGATTAAAAATTAAAAAAATTGTTCCCAAACCTATCCTATCAGGACAACAGTTTTATCTGTGTCAACCTTTGTGCACATAACGGATTTTTTTTTTGTCCCCTTGGCAAAGCAACAAAATGATAACTTAAGCTCTAGAACACTCTGTGTAAAGGAGAACTTGAACATACAGCTGTCTAGCTTAATCCAACACATGGGCGCCATAAGATATCTGTTCTCATGCATCATATGGTAGTCTATGTCTCTATTATCTTCAAGCAAGTATAATAAAAAAGGATTTGGTAAATACCACTTGAATTCATAATTTAAATGTAGCAGATGTCTTTAAAAATGACAGTACAGTAATCCCTCATTTATCGCGGGAGATGCGTTCCAGAACCACCAGAAAAACGGTATATTTATTTTTTTATTTATACACTATATTAGGGCTTTATAAACCCTCCCCCATATTTTACGCTACGTAAACCTTTCCCATTACCTTAATAACCATTCCCACTCTGTTGTTTACAATGGTTTATTATTGTGAGTATGCGCGTGGTGTTTCAGGCAAGCGATGTTGGTTCTCATTTCTGAGTAAATGCACTATTTACTGTCATTCATATTAATTTTCTTATTTATAATATTTCTTTATTGTTAGAATTAATAATATATTTTATATACTTTAGGCTCTTTTTCATCTTAAAATTCATAAAATAAATATTGTCCTCTGATTGAATTTAGCAGAAAATCTGCGAGAAGCACAGATTTGCGAACCATTTTTCCCATTAATTTCTTACATAAACCCATGAAATAGTGAAGCTGCGAAGGGTGAAGCGCAAAGTGGCAAAGGATTGCTGTATAGCTTTTTTTTTTTTGCTACTGATGCTGCAACCAACTGGCAAACCATTAAAAACAAAATTCAACATAATACTTGACAAGGTGCCAATTCGGTTTACTTTGATTTCACAGTTTCTTGCTAATGTTTTAAATGTTCCTCACATTAATTGTAAAATCCTTCTCCATACCTCTGACCCAGTAATATGCACCAGTGTCACTCATTTTAAGAATACCCATACTGGTTGGTTTAGATAACAACTTATCTGGTGAAATGTAAATCATATTTTCTTAGTGTTGATTAGGCATGCACAGTTCTCTAGATTAGTTATACAGGTACCTTGTGTATTCATAAAATACGATATTTTTTGGAGATTTTATGTTTTGTTTTTTTGTTTGTTTTTGTCAGATTTTTGCCATCATTAAATATGGTCATGGCCAATAACAATGAGCTTGATGTCCCATCAGCTCAGCATGTGGGACGCGAATTTGTGCGTCAGTATTACACCCTTTTAAATGAGGCTCCATATCATCTGCACAGGTGAGATCTTGTGTATCTGTGCTCACTTTTGACTTTTGCGTATCTCTGTTTTTTGTTGCACTGTCTTCTTTGTTCAGAATTTTTAAGTCAATTCAGTCATTTCTACCTATGGAGTAATAGACATTTTACAACCTTTTCTTAAATGGATTGTAAAGCACTTTGAGTCTGGCAGATGCTGGAGAAACATGCTATGCAAAATGTACTCATGATTATTATTATGATGATAACATCAACGTACACTAATGATCTTTTCAGTCTATTTTTTTGTTTGGCCATATTGTCTATACTGAGATATGTATTTGTATTTTGCATTTATTATTGTTTTATATATATATATATATGACATTGTTCATAACTTCTTGAAGATATAATCCGTATAAAAGAAGATTAGGCTTAGAAATGTATTTTTGACAGTTTTTGTCATTTAGAAGTTAATGCATTAGTACTTATAAAGTCAGTGCAACAAAATGTCATGAGGGGAATTTTGCTGTAAACTGCAACTACCACGTTATGCAACATATGCACATTGTCTACACAATATGTTCCTTAGCAGTAACCTTTCACTTACACTTTCAATGTTATTGCATTTGTATGCCCATGAAACAGCCAGGTATGGTTAGGCTGAGCCTAGTTACCAGTGGCAATAGATATATTAGGGTTGAAATATTTAAAGAACTGCATAACACTTAATATAATGAAGATGCAGCCTGCAACAAATTTCGTGTGTGGGCTGTTAAAGCATCATGCACTAGGAAATGGTGGTAACACCATCTGTACATTTGGTGAAACAGAGTTGTCTCTGCTGTTACTGCTGCTGCCCCATCGCCACTACCATCACCAAAACAATAGCAGCATCATAAAGGGACATGGAACACTGCATTATCATAAACATAATGTCTGCTTCTCAATAGTATTGAACATCAGTCTGATTGCATATAGTACTATGTTTGGCTGTTCATTGTTGGTCTGCTGAGGTATAGATGTCATGTACCTACCAGTGTTGTGTCAAGTAGTATTCTGTGCAGGTTCTACTCTCACAACTCTTGCTTTGTCCATGGTGGTGTTGAGAAACCTGGTGAAGAGCAGCCACCTGTCATGGGACAAAGTGTAAGTGTTACTGTTTTTGTGTTGATATTATTAATGTATTTAAAAGGTGTCGTTTCTGACTCTTAAATTTGTAGCTATCAAAAGTAAAGCATGGTTTGATATGTGAAATAATCATTATAGTATACACATTTTAAAACAAGGAACTACTGATTGGGCATATTATAGACCTAGCAGTTATTTTACGCTGTAGCCTATTAGGATTAATACGAAATTTAGTAGTGAAACATATAGTTTGAAATGCAAGTGACATGCATTTAAACACAATGCAACACTTAAAAATAATTGTTGGCTGGGTTACAACTGGCCATTGAGAAATCAGTACTGATCACTGGGTAAGTTTTCAAATTGACCAGTTATTACCCAGCTTAAAGAAAGCAAACCAGCAAATGTATTATTTTAAGGGTATGAAAACAAGGAAGCTAAAAATGAAGCAGAAGTGACTATTTTCTGTATATGGCTAAAGAAAAAACACAATCAGTAGCCAACAAAGGCAGGAGGAAACAGAAACTTCTTATGAGACAAAGTACAGTGCAGAAGCTGTAAAATTAAACACGTTGATGAATCAGATGGTGGCAGAAGAGATTTAGATCGCAAGTAAATTGACCACATGCCTATAGATGATCTTGCAGATGGCTGAAGAAATAGCTATGGATAATGGAAGACAATGGCATGAGTTTTAAAGTGTACCTGAATCACACAAAGAAAATATGCTTACTAGCCCTGGTTAAGTATTATTCAACAAGCACTCTACAGAGGCATGCTTACCTCACATACTTCTTATTTTGCAAGGTCGCTCTTTGATTAACATGTTCACAAAGAAGGTGGTAAAGCTTCTTTGCAGAGCAGAGCAACATGTTGAGAGATTTCTTTGTAAATAGGCACAGGTTGCAACAAGGTCAGATGAAAAGCATAGAAGAATAACTTATGGCCAATGAAACTTACATAGAGTGCATATCCTAGTGAGTTTAGAAAAAAAAGGTAAATAAAGTGGTTGACCTTTATAGGGATTTATTTCCCAGTTTTCTGGTTCTTAAAAAGCTGTGCCATACATCATGCCACACAACACTACAGACTTCAAGATGACATTTGGCCTCCAAATCTAATGTCATCTCGCAGACATCAGGAAACATTAAAATGTTCTGTTTAGAAAGAAACGTGTTACCTGATAGCTTGCTGACCACAGCTTTAGTGATGCTGTGGTGTTATGAAAAAAAAAGGTAGAAGACTGTAAAAACTAAGGATAATGAAGAACATTTCAAGTGACACGATTCATCCTCTGAATCAATGGGATGTGTGTAAGCATTAGCTAACAGCACCAGTGAGTCTGACAAAAATTAGTGGGTTTGCAAATTTAGGATGCCCTGTTGAAGCTATTTATTGGAGGTAAACATCAAATATTAGAGAAAAAGTACAAAAAATGGTTTTTATTTGATAGGTCCTTTCTTTTCTTTGTGGGGCTCTTTTTTTTTTTTTCTTTTGAGATTGCTCCTCTTTCTGCATCTGTAGAAACCCAGAGGTGCAAGTTTTGTGACTGACTATAGGCTAGAGAGACATAGCTGTTGTAGCTCTGGTCAGTGGCTAGAGTCCTAGGGAGCCCCTTAGGTTATAAACATTGACTTGCTGTACAAAAGAAACCCACTTTTTGCTCATGTGACTTATCAAAGGTTTATAACTTAAGGGCTAAGTAGTAAAGAATCTTTTAAGACCATTAATCTAAACTATAGCTGTGGCTGTAATCTAATGCAGTGCATGTCAGTAAAATAAGTAATTATTTTCACATAGATATTGGTTACAGTTTTCACTGTCTCATCCACAGGAGATTCACAAAAAGATCCTGTCACTGAACTTTAGAGATTGCCATGCAAAAATAAGACAGGTTGACAGTCAGGCCACCGTTGGTCAGGGAGTGGTGGTGCAGGTAAAATCCTTGCTTATTTCTTACCATAAATGTTCTGTCCTAGGAAGGGGAGTGTCTGATTAATGTTAGTGCTTAAATTCCAGTTTATCAGCTAATTTTCAGCTATCAGTTTTACTACTTACAATATTGTAAACATGCACAGTGTTATTATACTAAAGTGCAAGTATTGATTTAGTGTTTTGTGACTAGTGTCATGTGCATTATCAGTGTTTTTCTTCCCTTCTGAAGGTTACTGGAGAGTTGTCCAATAATGGAGAGCCGATGCGGCGCTTTATGCAAACATTTGTATTGGCCCCTCAATCCCCCAAGAAGTATTATGTCCACAATGATGTGTTCCGTTACCAAGATGAAGTCTTCCTGGATGAAGAAGATGAAGAAGAAGGTAAGGGAATATATTGTGAAAAATTAAGGCAAATATATGAAGCTGGTATACCTGTTTTTATGCAAACTTCTGGTTCTGTTCATTTATTCTTTCCATTCTTAAATAAGATGTATCTTTCTGCTATTTGTAGATATAGTTTTGCATATTAATAAGTGAGGGGTATACTAATTCATTCTGTAGACAATAGTTTGTTTTTTGAATTCATGACATGTTGTAATCTTTGTTTTGTTTCCAGAAGTGGAGCAGCCCTTGCCTGAGACTGTGAATGGTGGACAGTCAGAAGAACAGGCACCAGAGGCAGTCTCCACTTCCTATGAGCAGTCACAAACCTTGAGGTTAGTTTGCTGCTTTTAGCACAGTTTGGCGGAAAAAAATGTCATGTCTTTTTTTTTTTAAATCTTGTCTGTATAGGTATAGCTGAATTTATTAGATTTTGTCAAAACCCATTTTGTCTACCCAGCGGAAGGGAGCACCTGATGTAACAGCAGAAAGACTTGCCTTCTACGCACCCTGTTAAACATGATTACTGTTTTTATGGCAACCAGACTATATTTTAATCTTTACTGTTATTTTTCCCATATTTCATGGCAAAAGTAGAAATTTGAAAAGGCTTAAAAGTTTAGAATCTTTATTATTTTGCAATAATATTAAACCTTTGCATTTTGCTTGTATACTTCTTGTATACTTTTGTGCAATATTAAGCATATGCCATGGATTTTCCTTAGTAATGGTACTGTCCATGAAGAGGATGTGGATCCCACATCAGTTGCTGCTGCTGAAGATACATTTGCTTCTGAGCCTGAGCAGATTGAGGCGGATACTGAGGCAGCAGAAAGTTCGGAAGAGCCTATCTTTGAGAAGCCAGAAGCTAAACCTGTTGAGGAACCTGAGCCTGAGCAGATAGGTCAGTTTGTTGTCATTTTTCCTTGGCTTTGAGTTACAATGTGGCATTAACATTAACAGTCCTCTCAGGTAGCAGAGTTTACATTTATTTCTTCACTGAAATCTTTGTTTCATTTCATCATTAATCAGATTGGTGTCATTAATTTTTGTGCCAGATTAAAATTTATATTTAAACAAGAAGCTAGATCATGCCAAGTTTGATATTATGCATGTTTGAAGTGTAAAAAGCTTAAACGTAGAGATTTATCACTTTAAAAAGCTAATAACATTCTTAAAATTAATAGGTCATCACCTGACCTAGCTTGTAATTTTTGTTATAAAGAAGCTAATGCTGCTTTAGCAGTCAAAACCTTTTTTTTTTTTGATAGCGGTTTTTAAAATTTGATGAAAGAGTTGCTTAGTTTCCAAGTATGCTATATTTGATGTATTTTTAGCTTGGAAGAGACTGACGAAGTGTTCCTTGCAACATATTCCATTGACTTTGTATATAGGTTGTAAAGAGATAAACATGTTCTGTTTTTTTGGGGTTTTTTTTGTGTTTTAATTGAATTTTTGCATTTGCATCCTAAATGTTAAAAACTAAATTTCTTCGATGGGCCTCCCAGTTGTTTCATAGTATGGAATGATTATTTTCAAGTCCCAGGAAAGCATTAAAATATTTTTCTATTCTTTCAGTGGAAACAACAAAGACCTTCTCCTGGGCAGCAATAACGAGTAAAAACACTCAAGCCTCCACAGTCTCAGCCCCTCCAGTTCAGATGAAAACAATGCCTACACGAATGGAGACCAAAGGTGATTCCACTTCTAGTGCAACAGTTGCCTCTCCTCCATCAGCAGCTCAAGCTTCTAGTCTTAGTAGCCATCCACCACAGCCACAGCGAGGACCCAAGTAAGTTTGCTGTTTGTAATAGTTTAAGTTTATTCCTATTGATTTAAAAAAAAAAAAAAGTCTTCAACTTGGTGAAGATGGTCAAAAAACTTTTAAAAAATTACATGGTTGAACTGTTTTGTCTGTTTAAAATGTTGTTTGTGGTATTTTTGTGATTCTTAATTTTTTGAGTTAAGACTTATTCTGTGGTGGCAGGTCATATGTGATTTATAAAACAGGAGATAACTATATAATTTAAGTACGGTTGAGTATTGATTTTCAAGTTCAGGCTAGCCCTTTTTGTGAACTTGTCATCTTAGAAGATTATATAAATTTCAGGGTTTCAAAAGAGAACCGCTTTGTGGAGCGTGACAGAACCAGCATCGGTCGAGGGGAAGAAGGTGATGGAGACAGCATTTCAGGGCGTCGTGGTGGTGGTGTTAAGTACCCTGACAGCCACCAGCTCTTTGTTGGTAATCTTCCTCATAACATCACTGAGAGAGAGCTGAAAGTCTTTTTTGGACGTAAGTATGCATTATATTGTTATATACTTAAACTTCAATGGTTAAGAAAGAAACACTCGGTCAGTACAGTTTATATGGTATCAGTGCCATAATAACCTAGGTACAGATTTGTTGCTGATGGTTTATGTAAGTGTCTTTTAAGTATGATGAGTCAAATATATTAAATAAAGAAATATCTGTTTTAGAATGTTACTTTTCAAGAGTTTATGCAAGTATAAAGTAGGAAAATCCACTATAAAGATCTGCTTGAAGTCTTTTCTGTGATCCTTGCATTTTAAATATTTAAAGTGTCTTTGGTGTATCTGCAGAATATGGAAATGTGGTGGAGCTGCGCATTAACACAAAAAGTAGTGGTGGAAAACTTCCAGTATGTTATTTTTCTATACTTTTTTGTTGAATGCTGGTTTTCTCTTATCTCTAAGGTCCTTCGCATGCATTAGATGCTGTCTTTTTCAGTTTGCTGTGCAGTTGTGCTAGAATATGTGTGGGGGGGGTGGGGTGGGGGCTATGTGTGTGTAGAAGAAGTTTAAGGGGCTGTGAAGAGTATGTCATTGATTATACATAGCATCTGTCATGCAATAAAGGATCCTCCTTGATGTTGCAGAACTTCGGATTTGTTGTGTTTGATGCTCCTGAGCCTGTGCAAGAAATCCTCAAGCAGAAGGTGAGTTTTTTTTTTTTTCTTTCCAACACTCAACTTTTAATATATTGATGACTGTGGCAAACTCTTACTGGCATACAGTTACTGTACTTCTGGCTGTTGTGTTCTGTGCTAAAACTGTATCTTTTTATCAATATAACAAAATCTGTGTCTTGCACAGTAAAGGCAATGATGTGTGTAAGTTGCGTCTGACCGGCAAATGGTGTGATGGACTGCCATCCATCAGTGCACCTTGCTGCTGGTTGATTACAATTCTTTTCTGAGCCTTAACAAAAACCCCACGGCTCAGCAACAGCTGTCGAGCGCTCATGTGTTGTAACCACAGTAGAAGTAGAATCAGGTATTTCGCTATACTTGAAAATAAGCGAAGGTTTAGTTGATCTAGTGCCAAGTCCAAGTCAGTTGCTAGTTACTCAGTTTAACGTGGATTTGTACTCAACAGTAAATCAGAAGATAACTGTAAATGATATTTAAATACTAATACTAATGTATATTCTAATAAAATAGATGCTTGTTTGATCATTCTATGCGTGTCTAATTGTATAAATTTTTTTTTAATTCCTAACTTTTGGCCTACAGCCTGATTTGAAAATTCTCTGTCCAACACAGTTAGTCCTTCAGTTGATTTTACTACAAGAAAACAAAACGTTTAATTGTTAAAATCCACACCATGTAAATGCTTTTTTAAAATCCTTTTAAACAGAGTATCACAGGTAGTTGTCTTTATTGTAGGTTAATAGATATTTTTTTAAAATACTGGTAGAAATTTCATTCACGGGCTTTCGCTTCTAAGTCGGGAATAGCTAGTGAGCTCGCCGAAGCATGGTGAATGTATGTTCTTGCGTGCTTTTAGTTTTTGACTTGCAAGCTAAAATGGTCCTAAAGGGGTAGCGTATATCATTGTGGGAACAGCTGAACTGTGTGTTATGCTGTATTCGAGTAAATTGCATTCGTTTTGACTTCACTCCAGCTTTTTGTAAATTGTTAATCTGCCTTCCTGTTATGAGGCATTTTTGTCATCTTTTTTGGTATGATTAACTGAAAAGTGTTGTATCTTATGCTTATTCTTGTTACAAATTGCTGTTAATAGGCAAAAATACACAAATCAGAAAAGTTGCAGTATGGTAGGTGAATGTGTATACTAAAGGTTATTACGGAATTTGTTTCATTACAATTGTTTTACAATTTTGCAGTTATGTAGTATATAAAACGATGTAAATCGATTAACCATGCAGTTAGGAGGCCATGATGTAAGTAAGTTGCGTCTGACCATCGAGCAGTGTGATGGGCTGCCACCTGTCAAAACACCTTTCTGTTGGTTGATTACATCTTTCTCTCTGAGCCTGATCTCTTGACATTATATCACTATTTAACAAACTGGGAAGATAGTTTGCTTTTATTATAAGCTTATTTTCCTAACTTGCCTCTTAAAAAAAACGTTAGGTTTAAGTCTTGGCAGGCGGCTCAATTTATTCATTTTAACATTTTCGTCTCTTCTATTGTAGCCAATAAAATACAATGGTGAGCATCGCCTGAATGTGGAAGAAAAGAAACCTCGTGGTGGAGATGGCCGACCCGGTGGTGGTCGTGGGGCCCCTCGTGGTGGGGGTGCTGGTGGTTTGGGCAGAGGGAGTGCCCAGTTTGGCAACACTGGCCGTGGTGGCATGAAGGGTGGCTTTAGTCGTCCTGCTGACGGTGAGCGACGTGGAGTTGGCGCTACTGGCCCACCGCGTGGAAGTCTGAACCAACCACCACAGCGGCGCTGAATGTGGGACTTCACTACCATGGTGCTGTCCACCTGCTTGTCTTCTTCCCTCATCCAGCACTTGTGCAAACTTGAAGTTGACTTTCCTGAAACCAGAACTTAAAGTGTGTGCGTGAAAGCAAATAAATGTGCAACTCTGTCATGCAAACAAGAACAAGATGTAGAGTGAAAGCAGGTGTGAATTTTGGAACAGGTTGTGGCCTTGACATACCAGTAACATAGCATCTGATTTGCAGGATAGTTTAAAAAAAAAAACCTAGCACCATTGAAGATGGTCAAAATTGTAAAATTGCTGTTCAGACAAAGTTCTTGACAGGTTTTCAGTCAAAGGGTATCTTTTAGTTGTTTCTATTTTTCTATTTTGCACAACGGAAAGACCTTTGAGGAATTACTATTTCATGATAGATTTATCTGTTTATCATATCAATGTACATGATGGCCATTTTTCATCTATATCCTCAGGCTTGCAACTCTATTTTAGGAGTAGTCATTTGACCATTGGTGGAAGATTTAAGGGTCAGTAAAAATTAAAATTCTGGTTTCCCACCTACATCACACATTGGCTTATGTTTTGAAATTAGTTTTGATTTGAATAGTTGCATACTTGTCCTTCCTAAAGATGACTACCTCTTATCCTTCCAGGATTACTTATTAGGGTTAGAAACTGTTACTGTCTTTTTTTTTTTTTTTTTTTTTTGAAAACTTAAAAAATCTATTGGTTTATCTTGCAAATGGTGCTGTTTTCTGGTTTGTCGGTGTGCATGCAGAGTTGCATTTCTTAACTTTAAAAAAAACACAAAATTGAGATAAGACCTTTCAGATGCAGAAGTGACATTGCAAATGTATGTGCATAAAAAAATCTTTCAGAATGTTACATCACAGATGTACTTTGTCATATAAGGAAGCTGGGGAGGATTTATTTTCATATCACTGGTATGTACGAGGGTATTGGGAGGAAAGTAACGGGAGAAAGCATGCTGTTATATGATTGTGTAATGGTACATGCTCATCTTTCATTTCACTGTGACTATGCAAGTCCTAAACCCTTGTTAGTTTTTTTAATTTTGTAGTTTTTTTCCTGTTTGTTTCAGTGTGTTTCATTTTTGCTTAGGATACAAAGTTAACATCTTATTATTGTGGCAGAAGAAAGTAACAGGTTTGTCCACTTAAAATCCTCAGTAGAGGATACGTCAGCTGCATTTTGAATGCCATGTGTGGAGTGTTTTCCCTCAGTTTGTATGACTGTATTTTTTTGGATGAAAATGTAGCTCGGTACTAACTGGAAAGAGGGTGGGGGAAGGTTGCATGTTCAGCTTGTTTGCATCTTTTTTTGGGGGGAGTGTGTATTAGACAATTTTTTAATTAAAACAGGTTTACTTACGTTTAACACAGATGACTGATTTTGTGGTGACTTGTTAGATCACAAATCCCTCCTTTCTCCTTATGTGTGCCCAGATTTTCCACCAAGTTCTCATCTCAATGAAGTTTTTAAAGAGAAGCTAGACTTCCAGATGAACACGGTGCATGTGTTCTTAGATCATGTTTGTAGTTTTTTTCCGGGGTTGGCGGTTAGTTTTTGTCCTGATGGTTTTATGATGGCAAATATTGTTTATCAACTCTGTGGTGGGATTTGTTAAGGATGTTCTTACGGTCTTTTGGCAGTCATCATGATCTCTACCATTCATGGTCACCTAGCATTAAATAAACCAAAGTCTCTGCCATTTCAGCTTAACTATTTTGCAAAATGTGCAAAGGCTGGCGAGATTTTGTTTTTATAAAAAGAAGGAAACATGCATCTTAGGTGTTGCTAAAACAGTTGAATGTCAGTTTTGATGTGTATGAAAGGTATCAGTGTGAGATCTGGATATTTTGTATGGTGACTAAATCTTACACAGAATGCTTATATCAAATACGATTATTTGCATACCAAAGGCAAGTGTGTATAGTCAGACTGAAGGAAAAAGCCAGAGTTGGACAAATATGTGGTGTACCTGTTTGACTAGTTCTTGTGATCTTAGGCACTTACATGTTCTTTCCTGTAATTTTTTTTCTCACCTGGCTTGTGTGCTATCCACTTGCATTGAAATGCTGTGGTGTTGGCACCTTTGCTGTAACAGTGGTTCAACGCCTACCAAGTAATACATTTCAACAAGAGGTTGTGGGGCTTCTGTAATGTGTAATGTTGTGTTCTGTTCTTTCTGTTCTCTGGTTGTCTCAGAGAATTTTTTTTTTTTTATTTATAATTTTTTAAAAACTTCTGTTCCCAGTCCTGTATTGTGAAGTGCAAGTGTGTAGATTGATATGGTTTGCCAAAAGTATGAATTTACCAAGAAAAAAAAACCCAAAAAAGAGTGAGTGAAAATTATGTTTTGTATCTTCTCATTTGACTTGGTCACTTTTTAAAAAAATTTAAGTATCATAAGTTCATGTAGGTGATTGGGGGAGGGAAGTTCTTCCATGGTCCCTTGAATCCCCTTTTCCTGCATTGTGATTTGCCTCCCACCCTGTCTAATCTTCTTTTCCCTGAAGTTAAGGTGCATGGTTTATTTTTGGCAGCATAGCATTAAAGTTGTGTAGAATATTTCTGGGTGTATGGAACATCTTCAATTCTCCCACACAAGCGAAACAGCAGGAAAAGTGAAGACTTGTTCATTTCTATGTTGCAGTATTAATTTTTATGTTGGTAATTGCACAAAGATAATGATTGCAAATGTTAAATAGGTAACAGAGGAGGCAATTTTGGTTTGTAAGTAAAGTGCTGAAGGAATAGTTCTTTTTCAATTTCTCTTCATTTGATTTTTGGCATAGTTGTATTTTTTCCAATGTTGGAGACAGTTATAGCTGAGCTTAATATTACATGGCCCACTGTAGACTAACTTTTCAGCTGCAGTGGCACTTACTAACACTACCTAGCGGCTGTCTCTTCCAAGCTGTTTGGATTGTTTGTACTCGCATAATCAGGGTATGTTTGTAAAAGAGCAGTTTAGGTCATGACAGCTGGCATCTAGACATTTCTGCACCGCACCTGTTAAAAATTACTTGTGGAGATTGGTTGCAGGAGCTGATACTGTGGGATGTAAGCAAAGCACCTAGTGGCGATAAATGGGAGAAAGTACATGGCACAATGTTAATAGCTGATCCTTTAGGTCTTTGCCATAGCTAGAAACCAGTGGCTTCTGGGACAGGTGTGGTGCAGGATATTGTATTTTGTTGAAGGGAGAAAACTGCGTCAGCTGTAGAATGGTAAGGACCACTGCCGGCTAGCAGCAGACCATGTGACATCTGGAAGTTGTTGACTGTGCAAGTCTCATTTAAAAATGAGAAGCTTATTCTCACAGAATCGCTCTTTATGTTGCATTGTGTTTTACTTGGGGTGGGGGCAAAATGAAAATTTTATGGGTGACTGCCAATTGGAAGATTTCTTTAAGACTTATGTTGTTTTGATCTTTGAAATAAGGATAATTGTGAAAGGTATAGTATTTTTCAAAGCACTTGAGCGATTTTATAAGAATAGCCAAATACAAAAAATGTTAAAATCTAATTTTATTCATGTCGGTTTCAATCTAGGTGGGGCAGATCTGTACAGGGCAGCCTGCCTTTCTGTGGGCAGCTGCTGCTTTACTGTGTATGGTAGGGGGCGATGAGAGGCTGATTAAAAGATCGTGTACATTGTCGTGAATGGCTTGCTTTGCTGATGAATGTACTGTTAGTGAAGAATCATCTTTTTACCTTCTTAAAGGACTGTTCTCTGCATGAGTAATGAACGAAATTTGATTGGTTGTTTATCATCATCATTGTTACCATATTCTGAATTTGTTAATGTATGCAGTTCTAAACTTAGAAGACATCTTGGAAAGTATAGACCAAAAGTGGAATTTTAGCTCTGTAATCGCAAGTTCCAGGATCACAGATTCTGTAAATTTTAAATGCTATTATTTGGCTCTTCTATAGTATTTGTAGCTTCTTTTATGGGAAAGGTTAAAGGGAAACATGTCATAACCTTAGGACAATAATGTGTCCATAGTTTTAGCATCATAATACCAACACTTAGCATGGGAATGAAAATGCCATCAGTTTGTGAATGCTGTTGTGAAAGTAAAATGTTCTTTGTCCAATAAATTATTTGTTGTTTTCTGGAAAAGTTTGGAAGTTCTGGAAATCCTGTATGCTGAGGAGTGCTGAAAGCCAATGGCATGTGGCTAATTTTTTTTTAATTATTCGAAACTGTTAACCAATGAGGAAAAATTATTATAACGTCATAAAAACAATCTCTAATCCAAGTGGCCTGTTCTCCGCCTTACTGTGTATGTTTCTGCCTTGTAGGACCTTTTACCTTCAAACTATCCTTTTACTGCTGTTTTTTTTTGCCATCATGTTTAGGCCATTTCCTCTAAATTTCACAAATCTAAACCTGTGGCTGGATCCCCACAACAGGTGGCTGTAGAACATGAGGAAAGAAATTCAGTTCTCAATTATAGCACCAAAAATTTCAAAATCTTAGATGAGGGCAAAGACACAATCTAAAATGATATCTCCATGTTTTTCCTGAAGTCGAGACAATTTATATTTCAATGTATAAATAAAACTGATGAATGCTTTAAAATGATGGGATGGAAAAACTTTGGACTGTCCTGCAAAATGCCTTGGTGTACAACCTTAAAACGGGGTGATCAGATGCTGGGAACTGGCTGGACTCAGCAGTAGGTGTAAAGTGCTTGGACTGCCATGGAAGACAAATGCACGAACTGCCCAGGAGCTCAAAGGATTGTCCCCGCTGGAAGGAGGAAGTGACTGTTCAGTGCATAAAAATAAAACACGACCTATCTGGATGCTCATCGCATAGTCCCAGGCAGTTCAGTGGTGCACAAGCAAATATCTAGTACCTTCTTTTTCCTGCAGTTGTCTCGTGTCAAAGACATGCACCAACATGTGTAAAACCCACATCAAAATCAAACTTGGGGGGAAACACCAACACCCTGATGCAAAAATCGCAACAAATGCAAAACACTTCTTCCATACACTACCCCATCCCTGTTCTACTGAGCCTAAAACTGCTAGTCCCACTACACTCATACACAAAATACAGGTCTGTGATGCAGCTGTTTACTTCAAATAAATTAATTCGCATCATCATTTTGGTCAGAAATATCACAAAGTGCATAAAATGTGGAGAGAGTATCACAAAAAAACTCAGTTGTATTTCTATTTACTTGTCAGTTCACTGCCACATGCCATGATCACACCCCTGCCAAAAGCAGCCTTCCATAATAATTGTACACCCTGTAAGCATGGCATTCTGAGACATCGGCAATTAAACTACAAGGCAACCTGTGCACAAGGCTTGAGATAAATGTTCTGAAGTGTTTCCTGGGCTTATATTACACAGTGCTCACATATTAAAAGCCAAGGATAAAAGTGACATCATTCTGCTAATTAACACAAATCTATTCATTTACATAAAAGGCAGGGGAAGTGGGTAACAAGTCCACTTCATAAAGGTGATGCACTAAAGGAATGAAAAAAAAAAAATTGTTTTGAAACAGCTTTAAAAAAATCTGTAAGTTTAGTGGAACCCCAGTATCTATTAATACAGTTGGTTTTTTTTTAAAAAACACAAGCAAATGGTGCTCCTTCAGGTGTTCAATAGCACTGCATTTTAGACATTGCAACATTTCCAGTGAGAAATTTGAGGCATTCTTAAACATCTAGTGATCTAGTGTAAAATCTAGTGATCTAGTGTAAAATGTTCATAAGGTGTTCACTGAAAGTATTGACATAACATGAAATTTAGCAGATACAGAAAAATGGATAAAGAAAAGAGATGAAGGTGCTGGTGTAAGAAGAAGCAAGATGTACAATGTTAATAATGACAGTTTTTATGCTGATGTCTGAGGTAGGCAACTTTTTGTGAGAAAGGTAAAATGAATATCGGTATTGTGTCAATTCTTCTCCTTAACTGGTATATAGCAAAGCAGAATCAAGAAGGTAAGGTGGCCATTGAAATGTACAAAATACAGTTATGCTAACAAGCTGTTTGATGCTGACCCCTTCACAATAACAACAAATGCCTAAGTGGCAGCAGGAATAAACAGAACGTTTTTTTCTTCAAAAATAATGCACAACATATGAATAACAAAAGAA
Organism: Pomacea canaliculata; assembly: GCF_003073045.1. NCBI lineage: Eukaryota > Metazoa > Mollusca > Gastropoda > Architaenioglossa > Ampullariidae > Pomacea > Pomacea canaliculata. The sequence goes on from NC_037590.1 coordinate 9,710,957, forward strand.
AATGTACATTGAGTATTGAAACACTAGAGTTTACAGCAATACACTCCTCACATCTGCAACCACAAAAAAAATTTACTCCTGAAACCCGTAGGTCATCAGTTGCTGCAATTAAATGCATTTTCATTGAAAAGAAAAGTAAGCCTGCCAACTTGTCCTGTTTACTGTCCTAGCACTGTGACAGAATTAGGCCATTCCCCTGCACCTCAACAAACACTTGTCATTGCATTTCATTTTCAAAAACATTGCAATGCAAAGGAGACCTCCCCTACCTCGACATGGTCCTTTATGAGCAAATTAACTGCCAGTGAAATGCATTATGAGGCTGAAATATGGATGCCAATTCCATGGTGATGCTTCCTCAGCTTGCAGGACCTTACTCCTGAGTAAAGGAGGAAAAAGCAAGCATATAGTGGTGTAGGTTTTGGAACCTGCCCCACTTTGTCACATCCAGAAGAATACAAGTGGAAAAGATGAATTTTTTCCATGAACATAATTTAACAGTCTTCTTTCAAAACCGGGGACATCTCAGTGGAAAGTGCTTTTTTTAAAATAACAATAATACAAAACTAAAAAAGCACAATAGAAGGTGGCAAGCAGCATCTGACAAGACTTAGGATAAAGAAAAGATGATTCTTTTAAAACTAACCCTGCTGCCACCACGCTCATCAAAACCATCTCACTTATCACTTGTATGTATCAGATTATCAACATAATTATCGCCATCTGTCTTAATACTTCTTCCCACTCAAAACGAACTAAATCGCATTTGAAAGTAATATACAGGCATAAGCACATGCAACCACATATACACAGTCTCACATGTGGTTTCACAGATGTATGCCTGATTAATTCAAGCATCTAAGTTCTCATGGTGAAAAAAACCCAAGCATACCATGAATGATGTTGTTGCGGCCCTATGCTCCTCAAAGGAGCAACAAGGAATAAACCAAACTAAACTAACCATGAATGACAAATAAACATAAATAAACTAAACTTATTCCAAGCCCATCAAATTCCTAGGATGTCCGTTTAACATTTTCTCTAATCATAAATGTGTATACACATAATACATTACTTCTCTGAAGAAATTGAAATAAATTTTTTTTTAAAAAGAAGCAAGATACAAATATAACAGGGTGACCAATATACTTGATATGTCCAGAACAGTTGTCCCAAAGAACAGACAATAGAAGACATAAACTAGTCCAAAAGACAAGCAAATATAAAGTAACATCCAATGAAAACTCATGCTGCACAGTGGTGATGGGGCTTTTGAAAAATGAACATTGGACATTAACGGAACAGTCATGAAAAAGTTCAGGTCATTCTCATTCCTTCCACATTTAGCTACCCAGTCCACACAGTCAAATCTCATCCTTTAGTAACCCATTTTAGAAATGACTACTGTAAACAGTGTACTTGTGTTGCTCACATTTTAAAAATGGAACCTAAGGCAACCGAGTATTTATGAACTGAGCTTTACTAAAATCATGGATTTTTTTCCAAATCTTGATTTACTTAATTATTTTAATATTAGCTTTGCATTTAATAGAACAGGCTAATATTTTTCGTCCACATCTTTATGCTCCCAGACCCACTTACACCCAAGCAGCTATAGCCTGAATGTTTTTCAGGTCTACAGTCATATTCCCATGGGAAGCCTTCCATCCGCAAACTTCTCATATTGCACTATTTTGTACTACTGCTTCACCATGGATCAAAACTTATGAGTGCTGCCAGCGACAATGATCAGGTTTACACCTCAGCTGTTATCAGGATTGGCCACAAGAACATCATGATCATCAAAATTCTCATTGAGCCATTACCAAGGGCTAGTGAGGGTGTTTCCAGACCCCACTGATACTGTCTTATTTTCTGCTACTTAACTGCGGGGCATCTTTGATCATAGCACCAGGAGTAACGCAGACTCAACAAGGTATGGAAACCACTTATTTTAGCAATGGACAACTGGGAGATGACAAACTGTCACATCATAATTATTGCTCCTCTTCCATAGCTTCGGGTGGGCGTTTTGAAGGCTGAAATAATTTCATGGATTGCCTACAAGTTCTATAGCATAAACAAGCCTAACATAAACATACACTTGTACTCTTTCACAACATACAGAGGTGTAGATAGTTTGCTAGCTCTTCTGATATTTATATTGAATGATGACAGTCAAAATAAGCTACTACATCTAGATGACACCTGTTCTCCTGACTGCTACAGAACGCAGGGCATTGAAACAGTTAACCTTATTTAACACATGGCTTCGCTTTTCATGCTTCTCTCCTTGTCGAAAGTCAAAAGAATCATAAAATGGCCAGCCAGTCAGCCTTACTTCTCACAATAACCGGGCGAAAAAAAAACTCTAGCAACGTGCAAGAAAGACATGTAAATTGATGATTGCTCAAGGTTATAATACTGAGCTGCCTTTAAGGAGGTGTGATAGAAACAATTTGTAAGTTGTGTGCTAGCTGGGAGATACCAGGCATCCAAATGAGCTGCACTGCTAGTAAAAGACAAAACTTTACCATCACATATTTCACATGCAGTTTTGTGCAGAGAAGCAAGACCACCGCTTTATGTACACAATGTGCACACCATAAGAAAAGTGTGCAAAATAGTTTCATAATGCATGGAAAAGTCAAATGTAACTGATGCAAAAACACTCTGCTGAGAGGACCCAAAACTTCACAGCTGTCCTCTCACCTATTATCATCGCTGTCATCAAAACCTATTGACCTCAGAATCTCAAGAGTTCACTGACACACTGGTAGTAATGACTTCTTCAAAACCAGGTATGCCAAAGATCAGAAAACAAGCCCATACCATTTTAGTTGCACAGCAAAGAAGTAATAAAAGGAAATTGTTGTGTGCTGTCATACAGTTATGATCAATCAATGAGTGATGTGCAATAAGCAAACTTTCCTCTTAATAAATAAAGATAATATACACTGGAAAGGTACAAAATAGCACAACTGATTCAGATCCACTTTCTGCTCATTTGAACATGCAGAAAGTAGATAAGGTATTAATATTGAGAAAAATGACAAAATAAGATATATTCATTGCTGAAAAACAGTGTTTATCACTTTCCATTTACACAGTAAACATACACAAGTGCTGATGTAAAAAATAATCTAGAACCTTTTTATGGCATCAAAATAGCAACATCTTGAATATTGGCAGTAGTATCTGATGTCATACAGCAAAGGAGATGTTAACAGCAAGAAGCAAGATCCAGTGATGAGTACAGGGTATAAGTCTAAAGTACAAACATTTATCTTCTAGCAGATAAGATGTCACAGAGGACTATACAGTATTTCCAAAATGTACAAACAAAAAGGATTAGTTCTGGGTTTACATCTACGACCCTGAGACAGCTATGTCAGCACCCCTCAGGAAAGAATGTTTCTGTTCTCACCTTGCAGAAGGAAAGGTGGCCTGATTCTTTCCCTCTCTGGCCTTCCCAATCTCCTGCATCATCACTGGCTTCCTTACTGCCAGGAGATCTCATTCTCAACTTCTTTTCAAATGCCAGAATCAGTTCCTCCATACAACATTTTTTTATCAATTCCATCATCGATACCTTTAAGACAAAGCTTGCCATTTGCAGCTTTATGTTTATGCTTTCACATTTGTCCTTCAGCCTCCTCTCAACATCATAGGAGTTGTACTTTATAGTCTTAAGAACAGTCTGAGAGAGTTCAGGACCAACGATGCAGCATGTATAACATTCAATTTCTGCATTTCTGCAGGTAGCCTTCCTAGATTTTCCTTTCCCTTCAGTTACAAACCACCCAAAATGAATAAAAACTCCCATCATGCAGCTTATACTCCTTCAAGAATAAGGTCCAAACTAATCTGGCAATTTAATTTAAAAATTTTAAGATAAAAGTAATCCCGATATATCATGAGTAGGAGAAGATAACTATAGCTCACTGGGGTTAATATTTGTGGTGTTCATGCAGAAGCCTTCATCTATCCCAGGTAAACTTATCAGCAACTGCATTCGTCAAGTTCAACAAAGAGGATTATAAGAAAAAACAAATTAATTGCCAGCAAATTTACACATAGTGTAAGCACAAGCAAACAGTTCCAGTTCTGATCCCAACAAGAGAACAATGTGTGAGAGGCGCCAAAGATTGTGCACTTGCCCATAATATATATAACCTTATAAAGTTTGAATTATGCAAATTGAGAAAAGGCATTAAAATAAAACACACCGTCAGGACGTTGTTTTCTCATCATTATCTTTGTTGCTGTTTTCAGCACGCTGCTCTTCTGCTTGCTTTTCTGCCTGTCGATGTCTCTCAGACTGATTTTTCTCTGCCGTTTCTGCTTCTAAAAGCCAGTTTGAGCGATTTTGTTGGCAACCTTGTAGCAGGGGAGACAGCTTTGTCGAGACCCGAGCCATAGCCTCATACACAGGGAGACAAATGTTGTCAATAAACCCAACTTGCATGTGAGGTAATTTGTCCTTCTTCTCTCTGTCCATCATGTCCTGTGTATGGACATGCACACACATACACATGCACCAATGCAGACATTCACACACACACACACACAGAGAAACAGTGGTTTATGTACAAGTAACGCATGTCAAAGGTAGCCCAGCACTTTTAACAACAGAACTACTATTACTAAATTCATTATATTTTAACCCATAATATTTATTTACAACAATATTTTATACTTCAAAATGAAATAGGTCTACTCTCCCCAATGACAGGTGTTGGGATCAAGGGACAACTGATTGACTGACTGACTTTACCTAAATTACTCACTTTCATTAGTATAAATATAAGAAATGCATGGTTTCCAAAAACAGTAGGCACTGTTGTGTCAGGAAAACAGATTTGAAGAACAGGCAATATCGATAAGCATACCATCTGCCTACTTACTATTGGTTGGATCTTGAGCTCCTCTTTCTCTAAGTCGCCCTGTTCAAAGAATTCACTGGCCACTAGCTCTGCCACCTGTCACAGAGTTTAAAAAGTATAAGAAATAAATACAAAATTTTGAAAATAAAAAAATGCATTTCTCATGACTGGCAAATGAAAGTTTAATGCATAATGGCGAGCTACAAGAGATATAATAATAAAATGGCTGTATCTGATTGCATTCTCCACACAGACTGTAATTGAATCACTATTATTATTATATCAGATTCCCCTAAAAGATGCTAGGGTTAGGTGTAAATAAAGTAAGTCCATCAAGGTTCAGACATTCCTAAAAGCTTTGCAATGTCACCTAAAAACCATAAGACCTATTCTCCCCAAATATGTCATTCATCTACAGGGTAGTCAAGTTTCAATCTTCATTCTAAGCTAGTCTTCTCATTCTTCCGCTCTCTCTCTCTCTCATATTACCTCCAAGCAGTATCCCTTTCCCATCCCCTTTGGAATGACTAACACATTGATGAAAGCCAAAAGGCTTTAAAATAGCATCAAGTATGCCTAGTGCATGATCAGCTCTGTTCACACACCTTCTTCTGCACTTCCCAAGGTTTCGTGATGGCAGCAACATCTGAAGCTGTCATCATCATGGACCTAAACCCCATAAACCACAAAGAGACAATGCATGTACTATGGGCCTACCCATAAACATTGGGTACCACACATGTACCACACTGAATGACAAAGCAGCAAAAGAATTTTTGACTGTTACCCGTTAACTCCGAACAAAGTTAAATTTTGATTATTTCCCCCCTCAAAGTCTACCAGCATTTTGTGAGAGGCAGAGCCTTACTGTGAGAAACAAGAACTATGCAGCTTAATTAAGAAACAAATCAGTGGTTGCTAATATGCAAAAATGAGGGTAGGTGTAGGCCACCCTAGACAATGATAATGCATTGTGGGTTTTCTAGATAGTCTAAGTATTAAAAACAAGGAAAAACAAGTATTACAAATACAACAGTAATATCAAAGAACCTAATGATAAAATGTACCTGTCCGTCATACGAGTAAGTGGAATCATAGTCCTAACTACAAATAGAAAAAGTTTGACACTGACCTCAGCAAGTCTCTCTGTGAATCGTCTCTCCAATCTACATCTGAAGACCTGGTCAGTTCAAAAAACTGACCCCGAAATCTACAGAACAGTGAATGTTCAGATATAGTTGGTAGCAAGAAATTTATATTAATACAGAAAGTAAGTAAACTTCAGTCTTTTCTGATAGAATTCACAATGTGTGTGCATGCATGAATATGTGTGCAAAGTAGAGGCATATTTGCACAAAACAAATCCATCTGATTTGGAAAAATGATTTTTGTTGATTTAAAGTATATGCAAACAATGACAGGCACAGGTCCCTGCATTTGAGAAAGCAGATAAATCTGAGTGGTTAGAGCGCCAGGTTATTGCAGCACCCTTCAGCTCTTTGAAAACTACTGCAATAGCCTATACAGTTTGTCTTGGTGTAGGGGTTGGTGGGGGACATTATAAGTTTCTATGGAAGGACTTTGAAAGAATGAAGTGAAAAGTGCTAACCTGAAGTACAGAGCCAAGTCTGTGGACAGGATGGCGTTCTCTAGCATCTGTATCACCTGCTCATACTCTGCCTGTGCCACATTGCACAGGATGTCACTGCCCTGCAGATTAGAGTAAATCAGCATCAGCATTGGTGGCACACGCTCGTCCTCAATCTTAGTCTCAGTCAAAGCTGTAACTACTGTCATGACTTTACTGAACTTTGCAAAAAGTGGTGATGGTAAAGGTGTGCAAAAATCCTGCCAAGCCACCATGATCCCAATAACTCCCCCTCCCTCTCTCTCTTTCACACACACCAAGCACACTCATTTGGCAACACAAAGCTTTACACATGAGCTGCTGGTTATAATGTATTGTCTTATATCTAACCAGAAAAAAGCACTGCTAGAACATACTTGTTTGATGCTAAAGTATACATGACCTGTCCACAAGTCACGCAGCGACAAAGAACAGAGAAGTGCCGTACCTTTGTGGAGATAATCATGATGCACTGATCAAAGTGGTGGTGCTCCATTGTGGACGTGGAGTAGAGTTCTGCTAGTGGAGACATGGTTCTGAGAGAGTAGGTCAGCACATGTCACTATAGCAAGGGAACATGGGGGTATGGGAACATTACACATCAGTTAATAAAAGTCCTTCTAATATGAAAACTGTTTTGAAACTCACATCTATTGTATTATTCTCAGATCATTCCATTACTAATCTTTTTTTAAAATCACATTTACAGTGAACACTTTCTTTAAAATACTACTACTATTATTAAGTTTACTGAGATAGTCACATGTCTTTATGGATAAAATAAATTTCTTGACAAAAGTCAAAGAATTTTGTAGGCTTCCCATCCTGCTTTAATGTAGACTATGTGTGTTTACAAACACATAAACCCTCATGAACTGACATATTCTAGCATGCATGCATGTTGGCACACATATACAAACACACATCTAGTTGGTAGGAGAACTCTAAACAAAATATAAGACTGTATGCTTGCATGAGGGTACATATACATCCCCCTAAAATGTGCAGATATAATTAAGCAGGCATGTTTTTACATGCACACAGCAGTCTGGTAGCGAATTTCCTAACAAAAGACACGACTCTCACTTGAGCTGAAACTGATTGTTGGTGCCTCGGTGATCAAGGTCATGGCACAGACAGCCCACCATCAGTGCTAGTCGCTCCATATCCCCTAAGATGTTTGCCATCTGACCAGTCTGAAAGTCACCAATGGCATCAATGTATACTGATATCTTTTAGACTTTCTCTCTCTCGATATACTATACACTGTAATATATATATAAAAGAAATTTATTTTTACAGTTGCTGAGCAGCTTGATAGATACTGCTTCATTGCTAACATATTCTGCTCTCAACAGCAACATTTTTATGCTGAGTCTGTGCTAAGTTAATGGCAAAGTGCATGGCTGCAACTTGTGTATATCTAGATGTCATCTAGATGTATTGTTAACTACAGCTCACCTTTAGCATGCAGAACATGGTTTGCGTAACGTTGAAGGCATGTCTCCAGTTATGATACGTGACATTGCGATAGTTTTTCTTGACACTCAACAGAAACCGGCAAAACAGCTATGACATAAAAATTACAGAATTTAGCACACCAAGAGCTTAAATGCATATTCTGAGAATACACTTTAGAAACTTTAAAAAAAACACTCCAAACTCTTGTATTATTCCACCTTTCTCCTTACTTTCTTTGAACAAAATCTTTATTAGCTTTTTATGAAAACTGAAAAGATATATATATGTATTACAAATTTGTGAGATCTAAACACAGACTGAGAGATCAAAGGCAAAATAAAATGGAATATTTTTAAGACCTTATGATATTACTTAAGGCTTATATTGCCAGACAAACATTTTGGCTTAAGTGTCTAGGCTTAAGAATGGGTCAAGTGACACTTTCATTATAACAATTACAGCCGCACAAACATAGCCTGTGATGATAGCAACATTGAAGGTACAGCTGCAGCCATGCCAGACCAACAAAAATCTTTTCTCTGAACATTATTTTCTTAAACTCCTATCAACAGTTTCTCTCACCTCATAGTTTATTTGGAAGCGATCAAAAAGTTCAAGGTCAAGAAACATGCGAATGGTGGCCTTGAGTGTATCGTCATCGTCCAGAGTGAAGTCATGGAAGTTGTAGTCCAGGAGATTATAGTGTTGTGATGAAGGTACAGGCATTTTCTGTCACAATAAGCAAAAAGAAACTCCATCAGGTCACCTGGCAAAATTGATATCGTAATGAGAACAACATGTCTGAAAAAAAGTCTGGAAAATAATGCAAAGTTCACATCTAATTCTAAATAAATAATTTAAAATATTTTTAATTTGTATTGATCACACTATTATTTTACACAGTACATTACATATCCTTAAAGTTTAACTAAACTCAGATCCCAAAAATTCTTCATCAGGAATATACTGACTTTGAAAAAATCTGTTTAGTCACACTTTAAAATCAAATATAAGTGTCTGAATAAAGAGACAAAACTGATCATGGTTATGATGATATTACATGACTATCAAAGAAAGCTGAAAAGAATTTGTGAATTGGTGTCTGATGCTGAGCCAGCAACTAAGGCTACATCACAGCAAAGTAGCCCTCCCGCCCCCAAAAAAACACAGCAAGTTTGAGATGACATCTGAATGTAGGACGTTAATCCTCACCTGTGACAAACACTTAACCACTGCACCACCAGACTGCCTGACAGGAACTTTCTTAAGCAGAAAATGCTTAAATACTGCAAAAGTTGAGCATGCCCAATGGTGTGGTCAAACTTTGAAAAAGGTTGTACCTTGAGTCTCTCTGCCTCCTCCATGGGCGCCATGGCATGATACGACATAACCTCCAGAGCAACCCGCTGCTTGGCAATGGCCTTGACAGCAGTCTCATACATCCAGGTGTTGTGAATGCCCATCCCACAGAATATGGCAAATGCCTGTTCACACAAAATTCTAATAAAGACATATTACACATTTCTGTTATGTGCGCTTTTCAAAGCTGTCTTCTTATATAATGTTTCTTAGATACTCATATTTAATGAAATAGTCATCACCTACTGAATGGGATTTATTTTACAATGTTTTACATGTTCATGCTGCATGAAGACACTTTTAAAAGGCTCATTAGAAGACAATGAGCCTTCAAATTCTGAGACATGACTGATAAACTAATGGACTAATGTACTGTAATAGAAAGTAATCTGTAAATCTTTAGAAATTTCTCCTAAAACATGAAATTAATCTCCTAATATTTTTGCACTTCATTCTGCCCTTTCTGCACAGAGAACAAAGTGTTTATACTGAATAATCATCATATTAAGCGAACCACAGAAGATGCAAATGAGCAGTGGGCTGAGGCATTCTGTTCTACCTCAAACAAGTTCTCATCATTTTTGTTGAAGTTGGTGTTGTCAAGCTTGTTGACCAGCTGAATAACTCCAATGACCTTTCCTGCCACATTCTTTATAGGCATGCACAGGATGGACTTGGTCACAAAGCCAGTCTCTGTATCCACCTGCATATGAATGTCTAAAGTGTTATTTTCTAGTGAAGAAGGGCACAGCAGTGGCTGTGAAAAAGCAAAACAGTAAGTGTAGCAGCAAAGAGAAACAGAGAAATATAATTAGATAATAAGGCTATTGTTATATATATTATTAGAATAAAGTACAGTATGGGTGAGAACAATTGACATTTGTAAGGTGTATTTCTTTCATCCTGTCTAGGGCTTCCCATTGTGTGCAAATGTGTGTAAATCTCATGAGGCATTTCCTAAGATGTCAAAATATATGTCTGTGGGGTCTGAAAGTTTAAATAACTGGGGTCAGGGGTTAGAGAAGGTTCAGTCTGGAGGTCCCATCGTGTAAAACATTCTGTAATAAGCTAGATATGGAAAGTGGTATTTAATGTTATTTAACACATGTGACGCACTTTCATATGTATGAAATCATGACAACAAGATAAAGCTCACAATAAAATCAACAAAGGTATATTATTGTGTACTGTTTCTCTCACATGACATACATGCACACATCTTCACATCCCCACATCCACCACCATCATACACATACACACATATCAATTAGCACAGAATAATTATTAGACTTACTGTAGGGTCAAATCTGTCATCAGCATAGACATCAGGAATGTTCAGAGTCTGAAAAATATACTTCAATTTTTTTCAAAATGGTTTATCATTAAAGCCCTTATTTTTTTCTATTTACAATGCAGACACATTAAAATGTATATATATAATCAACTTAATAAATCTGTTATCTGCATCATAATAAGAATGTTAATTAGACATCTATAACATCTACACAGAAATCTACTCAATGTCTCCATTGGCAAAATCTTAGAAATTACAGATTATATGACATGTATATGAGTCATTATTTAAATAAAATCAAATGCTTGCACCTCAAGCTGTTTATAAATTTCTTAATTCCTGTATATTCTTCTTTAATATCCTCATTATTGGCAAACACAAGCTGAAATGCACAATTTTGAGTTTAGTTACAATGTCCACGAGTCCTCCACGTCTTGCTTACAAGGGACTATACTGTGTCAGGAACTATTCAACCCCTAATCGCACTTACCTCCCCTGTCCTAGCGACATGGCCGGTGATGCCAATGTTGATAGGGAATCGAGGCTCTTGCGGTCTACAAGGGAAAAAAAAACAAATATTACTAAATATTTAAATAAAAACTGACAGATGTAATCATGTAAGATTTCAAGATAAACCCTCTGTCATGACGGCTATACCAGAAACACAAAACAGTTCACCCTCCCTTTCTTTAATTAAAAGTTCACAAGTCCGCCTCTGAAGCTTCCCACGTGACAGTCTTTCGCTATTCCTCTTGAAATAAGATTCATTGTGCCAGCCCACGTCGAACACAGGAAACTGCATAAAAATAATAATAAACAACAAAAACCTGGACGTTGGACTGAAATTGTATCCACACAACCCACTGACATCACAGGCTTAACGTTTCTGAGAATGTAAGTAAGCTTCTGCCAGTTTGAATTTCTCTCCCGTCCACGCCATGTAAGAAGATTAATCCAAATTAAATTTTTTAAATCTCCCTCATGAACTACATTCCTACTGCATCTAGGTTGTTCTTTAGCCCTGTTCTATCACACAAGCTGGCGAACTGTCGCATCAAAAGATTAATTTGTGCGACTAGCCATGCATGAACACTTGGCCATCTCATTTCCTAGTCCAGCAAGGTCCACGTCCCTTGTAGGAAGCACGTGCATGAAATGTCAAAGGTGGAACCTTGCACAATCTCTCGTTCAAGTACACTGAGTAGGCGATTCACTGGATCAGGGGTTAATGAAGCATGCGCAACACGCATTCATCACCGCGCCAACCTGACTCACCCTTCTCTGTTGTAAGTGTCGTCGTTGTCGAAGTCCGAAGCCTGAAGATCAAAGGCTTGCGAGAAGGTACCCTGCAATGACAAAACAGAGGCAAATGGTCACACACCAGATGAAACGTCAACGGCGCGTGACGTCAGAGTGGTCAAACTATATAGATATATAACACTAACACGTGACAAAAGCACCGTCCAAGCAGATTCATTTTGATCACGTGATGTTTAGCCAGTACGTCGCAAACACTTCATTCTGCAGAAGGATGTACTGCGGTGCCGACCTTTAAAGGCCTAGTGGGTGCAAACATTTCTTATGATCAGGAAAAGGCTTAGTGCAAGATATTATTTCTAAACAAATCTGGGGAATACCTACACCCACACATCCTTTCTCGGCGACATACTCGCCTGCAAACATTATCATGCACAGAAAAAGATCAAACCTGTGACATCACGCGCACAAACATGCCTAATTAACATATGACCCAGCTATCTCACTGGCTGAGGCCTAACAATGTAAGCATATCATGTTACTGTCTGTATGGTGTTTGGTAGGCGTGTCTCCAGACTGGAAACTGAGTTTGGGATTTCAAATACAGATTTGAGGAAACAGTATCTTGCACTGAGCTCTTCTCAATCATTTCGAAAAATGCTGTGTTCCCCACTAAACCTTTAAAACTAAGCTTCTGTCACGAGGCAATATAAAGACAAACGTTGAGAGAACACGGACAACACTGATTTAACAAACATTTTCCTCTTCATTTTCATAACTTTCATCTTGATCATCATAGGTTTGTAAATATGATGGCAACATTAATATAATATGTGCGAATAGAAATCGGCTGCAAATCTATGAACATATCCATTTAAGTATTTCTTTTTTCATACGGTTATCTGGATATATTAACCACTGCTGCTGTGCATGACAATTCTAATCAACTTCACAACAATCCCTCTCCATCCTAATGTACATTGGTAGTACCTTTACAAACGATACAACATTCTGTAAATAACGATTTTAACTCCACAGGGGTCTGACGCATGGACAGACGACCGCCATAGTTAAGGCAGATAGTTCAGCTTAAAAACAACAAAGCCCCAAACACATATGTGTCCTGGAAGGCAAAAGTTTTTTCCAACCATTAAAATATTCACCCTTGTAACTAAAAATTTTGTCGACGTTTATACTTGGATAGGTTTACATCCTGTTTCGCATCTATTTTGCCATACATAAAGAACTTAATGGGACATGCCCGTCGTATGAGTTTTATATACATACACAGGAGATATGAATGTTTATTTAAAGCGGCGTAGGACTTTGCTTGTCTCAGTCTATGTGTCCCACTCCCGGTTTTAGTTCTCCACTACATTTTGAAAACAACCCCCATACACACCAAGAATAATATATGTGAAGCAAAAACATGGCGCCCCAAATAAGGCCTAAGCTGAGTTTGCTAGTTTCTGCACAATTACAAAGCTCCTATATATATATAAGCTGTTCGATAGTTAGTCGGTTTAGTTTGCAGTGAGACTGGTCAGAAGACAGACTGGAACGAAGACAGAAACGGGCATATTTCAAGGGGGGGGGGTTGTTGTTTGTTTTGTTTTTTTGTTTTGTTTTTTGTTTTGTTTTTTGTTTTGTTTCTTTTCTTGTTTGTTTGTTTTTGTTTTTTTGTTTTGCCCCGCTGCTGTTGTTGCTGCAGATATCTGGCTTACTGATGAGAAAGGGAGGTTATGCTGGGTGAGAACAGGAACTATGGGCAAACACAAGTTTATAATTGTTAAGATTATTATTTTAGACTGTGGTTAAAAAAAATACAGCACTTTCTAGTTGTTGTTTGTGCACAGTTTACCCAAATTACCGCAGTTAATGGAACATACTGGTACTGAACAGGTGAAAATTAAACTCTTACATGAAGGCTTCACGCAGAACTGTGTTAACATTTGCATGGTAACCGGATTCATAGTCAGTTGAATGCTAGCACATTTGGGCATCCATTAAAAGCTACAACAGGACATGGTCCACTGACTGGGTCAGAGCTGCAATTAGCGACCGCTGCTTTACCTCTCGATGTGTTGAGATTGAACAACAGCCTGAGGGGAATGATGAAGCTGGGCTTGAGGCAACAAACACTCCCTTTGTTAGAGCAGAGCACAATCTACACTGAAGTACCTAGCGACATCCTACCAGCTGTCACCCACGAGTCAATACATTATCAACAGGAAGGTATTTGTTTAGCATAGCAGGTGCTTCGTCAATTTATCTGCGTTTTTTTTTTTAAAGTGTCAGCATTCAACAAGTTTCCAGTACATCTACGGTATTGCATACAGTGTTAATAAGATACTTCAAAAAACCCCGAGGGTTCAAAACTAACTTTTTTCATGCATCATTTTTATTTTCATCGCGGGAAACATTATTTTCCTAATTAATATTTCTAAAAAACAAACAAAATCCGGCGCTGTCATTGCGTTTGACAGTTCTGTGTCCTATTGTCTCTCAATGTTGTATTCAATGTTCTAATTCCTATCTACAAAAGGTTCGTCGATCAGGTTAGAGTAAGAGCCGGGGTATGGAAAGGGATTGGTGTTTTACACCGAGTCAGCAGCTACTGCTACATCACGGCAAGGTAGAGCAGGTGAAAGTGCGGACACAAAGGTCGTACTAACAGGTGGAAGTACAGATCGTAGAAAATATTCTAGTCACTAGAATGCTTTGTTACATGTGTACATGATGTGTATGTGTATAGGGTAGGGAGCACTAAATGTAATCTCTATCTCAATCACATACACACATATCTACATATATCTTTCTACACTTTGCCATGCTTTGAAGGACAGGCTGATCGTTTAGATTGCCTTTCCATTATTTAAAGGCTGGTGAAACAAAAAGCTGTTTGCTGCAATGTGCTGTAAAATGCCCCAGTGCTATCAGGTGCCGATGCAGACTACACTCGGGTGGGCACTGAGCTGCTGTGTGAAGTCGCCATTCATTGTCTGCTGACGCACGTCCGCCGGGTCAGTGCTGTTTACTCGGGACTGGCCCCTGTCCCCTGAACACGAATGTGACTTTTCTAATGAAGGCCTGTCCGAATATTCACTTCATCAATGATGTGTTCCAGTAGCTGCTCATCCTACGCCTACCGATTCAGCTTCTTTTGTGTAAACCATTTACCACACCGTTCCACTGTAAACCTTACAAATGAATGTATTCATTGATGTGCTGATGTGGGAGTAGATACACAGGAGAAAAAAACTTACAAACTGGATCTCTTTTTCCATCCAGTCTAATACCACCGACCACCAGGTAGTTAAAGACCCACTGAAGTGCATTTTTTCACTAAGGTGTATTACCAGATGCTAATTCCTACATCTGAGCAAATGATCTCCGTCATGAGATACATGCCTTCAACACCAGGCACTGGAAAGAAGTCAGCAGATGAATAAGCATATGTCTTTGGTTTATGTTAACATAGCCTGAACCATATTTCAACATGGCATTAAAGATCTGACCTCTTTCTGGGCACAGGTGAGAACGTCGCTTTTTGTAGGACTACCTCACGATGAAAAAAAGTTTTTTGTTAAGATTTTTGCGAATTGGCTTCTTTAACTGAACTTCAGACTTCCGACTATCATTTTTTCGCTCGAGTAGGTCTTTAACAAGACTAGTCTATGAAACCTGCTCCGTGAGTGTTTTCAGATATACATTTTGCCCAATCTTTCTAAAATTTCTCTCGGTTCGTTCAATCGTGAGGTCAGCACCCTGGACACCACAAGACAGCGAAGCGTTGCGAGGCGGATTAACAGGTGTTACAGAACAGGTGTAACAGGTGTTACAGAAGTAGGTTCCAACAAAGCAGTGAAGCGTGACAGCTGAAGCAAGAACAGATACAGTAATCACCGAGTCACAATTGCGTTTGTTTTTGTCCTGCAAGAAAAAAGAAAGACAAGAAACAAATGAAGTGCTGAAAAATGAACAGTGCTCACCATCATGCTAAAATGTCACACTGCACAAACATGAAATACAACTGTTGTGCGTTCAACATTATTAGTGAAGGTGTATAAAATACGTTACTCGTTGAACAGGTGACATGCAAAGATCTGGAAAATAAGATTTTTCGTGAGAAACATCACATCAGTGTAAGATCAGTGGAGGGACGGGGATGTGAAAGGGTGTGGGGTGGAAAGGTAGGTGAAGCATATACTTTGATATGGGTTCAACTGGAAGGATTTGTTTTCTGTTTGTGCAATCGTTGATTAAACTAACAAACAGATTTAAGTACGCGCTGATCACAAATAAATTTATCGGGTAGGTGCATGGGTAGTGTAGTGTTTTAAAGTGACCTTACGTTGCTAGGGTGCGCAAGGTGAGGGGAAATAGGTGCAAATGACAATATCCCTTGTCATGACATGTATCAGACACACGAACATCTAACCACGCATGATGATATATCGAGGTTAATCAATACTTGTCAGAAAAAAAATTATCATCAGACACATGGTAAAAAAAAAACGGTTCACAACTCCAGATGCTCAAAACGCACTGAGCACACCGCACTGAGCACACCAGACAGGGAGTAAGGGTAAAAAATACAAATACAAATAAGGGGAGTGAAGCGGCTGTTGCCACCCGCCTCTGAGTCACAGACAACACAAACAAAAGCATAACAAACGCGACACCCGAGGTCGGAGACCAAAGATGACGACAAGGCACGCAGCCCCAAGACTTCACGCCAACTGTTGACTCAACTCCATGTTTTGCCCAACACTGTGGTGACAAGGTCCGACAGCAAGGGTTATGGTCCTTGGCCGATCGACCTGGCGGGTGAGATGGCCATTTTCGCGATACGTATCGTGTTCAAAGAGTTGCATGTGGATAATGCACACAGAGGACAGGCAAGCTCAGCACCGCACTAAGCGTTTCAAAAAACAGTTTATTCTTATCAACAGTCGGCATCATTCACGCGACGCTACAGTTCGGATGGAATGACAATGAATCTTCAGCGGATAATCAAACTCATTTCCTTTCACCATCAGCTACATATGTACCCATCTCTCATAGCCCCCAGTCTGTTACAAGTCCATCATAGTCCCAAGTATGCTAAACGTCCCTCATAGCAATCAGTCTGTTACACGTGCTACATGTCCCTCGTAGCCCCCAGACAGGTGCTGCACACATCCCTACCTTGACGGCGAGTACCCAGGATTGAAAAGAAAAACAGTTTCAAAGCTTAACCATAACATCTGTTACAAGAGAAACCTCTAGTTTCTTTACAGTTTTTACACCCGAGACAAATTTAAAAAATGACTGCTTGGTGCGAGATACCATACACCCACCTCCGTTCTCGAAATACTCGCCTATAAACATCATCATGGACAGAACGACATCAACAGCATTTGACGTCAGGATTGTACACATACGCTTACACTGAGGGTCTCAGCCAATGGGAGAGCTTGGGAATACATGTCATTTAGGCATCTCTGACGTCACGATTTCGACCTCCTGCGCATGGTGACGTCTGTAGGAGCGTGAGTCGAGATGAGTAGAGGATGGTTACTCACGTTGAGGAAACATCTTGCAATGAGCGCGACAGCAGAGGAGTTACAGCAACATGTCACGTGACATTTCGAGGCAACAAAACATTTCTAGCTACGCTGAGTCAGCATTTCATTTTCTTTACGAGATCGTCGATCAAGGACAATGAAGCATTATAAAGACACACACACACTAACATACGGAAATTGAGTCGACACCTTCGCTCAACCTAGTACATCAGAGTTGTTCCCCCTTCTCACTTTTCGCTTGAAAGCTAGCAATCCCCAATACGTGTTAATTAATTATTTCTTTGGCGGTGTTGGGTTTTGTTTAATGTATTTGTTTGCTCGTCTCCTATTCCACCTTTTAACGACAAATTAAATTCAGAAGAAGTGAAGCTACTGCTATCATTTCCGTCGTAACGACATTCTAACGACGACAACGGAAAAACGCATGGAAGGACCAGAAGAACCATTTCCGTCGTAACGACGTTCTAATGAAGAGAAAGGAGAAACGCATGGAAGGACAAGAACAAGAGGACGATTGCGAGGAGGAAGTGGTTCACCATACGACTACGAAACAGCCTTCAGCGCGGTCGCCGCAAGAACCTGGAGATTCGAACAGTCTGGAAAAAGGTCAGGAGGTGATAATTCTGCTGAATATGTAAAAACTGTGTAAATCTTCCCTCAAAGTACGCACACACAGAAGCTCTCTAGCAGTTAAGGTGGCTTTAAAAGTGCATGACAGAAAATTACTCGGCAAACGTTGTCTGAGGAAGCATGTTAAACAATCGATCTTTGCACAACCTGCTAAACTCGTTTTACTTGCAGCTTCCTCCACCATCACCCTCCCGCCATTCCGTGCATATAGAAAAGACTGGATTAGGATTATCTGGCTATGAAAGCAAATACTATCTGGACGTTAACACGCTAAGTGTTAAACATGAATGGATTCGTCCAAACGCAATCCGGATATTGAAAAGCCCGCGGGAGAAGACAAGGTCTTTAGGTGCAGATGAAAATCGAAAAATCGCAGGCTGGAGGTACACTGTCAAAAAAGTGCTTTGTGGTGCAAGACAAGGAAGGTATCAGGATGCTGAAAGTTAGTTAAATTAATGTACAAGGGTATCTATCTGATGCTGAAGAAGTTATCAAGATGTCAGAGTTAGTTATTTCCGGAAAAGAACAGGCACCTGAAAACAATTTGTTTGAATTTATATCGTCGTTGTCTGCCACTGAACAATTTCATCAGAATCCACAATATATACAATCACGGTAAAGACAGAACTATTTCCGAAAAACCATTTTCTTCTATCAAAGTAGCATGAGCTGGTTCAACACCAGCGGACACCGACATGGAGGTTGGGGCGGGAGGAGGTGGATGAGACAGAAGAGAAAGACTTCCTAGACCTTGTCCAGACAAATATTTTCTCGCACGGTGAAAGATACAATCGTAATGCAAGCATGTTGGACAAAGAAGATATTAAAACAGAGCGTGCTGGAGTATTGATTTAACAGCAGGTAGATTGTTGTTTTCTTCCCCTCCTCCTCCCCCTCCCCACCTTTACAGCACAGCCGCCACTAACCGCAGACAAAATGTTGCAGCAGCGGACTGCTGAATTATTCAACGTATAACTTAGCCATACGTCACCATACGTCATCATACCCCTACCCCACCCCATCCTACCCCACCTTGGATTCCTCAGCCTCTTGTGGCGTGGTATCCTCGAAGTGCTGTAACAGCCCGAATGAGCAATTAGAATGGTGGAAGTCCACTTTAGTCCACTCTAGCGTGCGGTTTCAGACTCACTGGGCTAGAGAGTAGTTTTCAGTGCTACCCAAGCTAATTTGTGTGGTGTCAGATCCATCAATAAAAAAGTACTTGCAGTTTATAGGTGCAGCCATGCACAAACAAATCTTTTCTTAGTAAACTTTGCGGAAAACACTGTCTTGGTGAACGGGCGAGAAGAATAACAGACACACAGACATCCTATGAAAAATAGTCTATCAACCCTAACATAAGTAAATACTATTAAACATACCTACGTTTTGAAGTGTCGCAGCATTCTGAATAAGCTTCTTTAACTCATATTGTTTTCATATTTTAAATTGAACCTAGGTTAGATTGAAATTTATTTATCAAGTACAACAGCGTTAGAAATCGGCAGTCAGAAATTTAACTCAGAATACAAAGATAGCAAATAACAGGCTGACATGTCTGATGGAGTCGTTAGAGAGCATCGGGGGCGGATGCCTTCAAAGGAAAGGTTGATTTCAAAGTTAAATTGTGAGCGAATACAAACAGCTTCACTTTAAACAATAAACTCTGTAAGTGAACGCCATTATGTACTCATTTGTTGTCCATTCCATTATCATTAGGTTTGTTGTGCAGTCACCTGCCCTGGCTTTTTGGTATTATACCGGCCCGCCGCATAGCTACGAATATTGAGACCAGCAAAAAAAAACTTTGTCCACCCCTGAACAAGATAATAAAGTAAACCCGGCTGCACGCTGGATGTGTACTCAACATGTAAATGTTCTGAACTGAACACAAAGCCAGGTACAGACCACGTCTTCCGAAACAGAAGAGGACCTGTGTTCTGACTTGCTCCGCGCACTTTCTCTCCTTTCTCTCCCTTGCCCGCTGGCTATTACCGTTTGTTTGCATAACTGTCTAGTGTCAATTGAGAACAGAATGTCATTGCATGGCCTGGCGGTCACATCAAAGATCGGACATGTCTTGACATTTCAAAACTCTTTTACAAGAGGAAATTGCGAAATAATTTAGACAATGGGTTTCTCCAGATCTTATCCCCCGTGTTATAGGCAGCCAGGCATACGGAGTAATGGAGATGAAACAGCTCCCTTTATTGTCAAAGTCGTAAAGGGAAGCAAATTTCTTTGCGACAAGAGCAGAGAGAGAGAGAAAGAATTTGCCACGAAGCATTTCAGGTTAAAGCAATGCAGGACTGCCATGGCAACAATGACGCACGTCTTTCTAATGGCACAAGCTTGGGTGGCAGAAAGCAGACAGTCTCCAGATCGCCGAAAACAATTTTTAAAAGTTTCTCGTCGGCGTCACCAGGGTTCGGAGGGTCCTTGACCATACTCGGCGCCGGATCTGCTCCCGGATGACAAGTCTAGTGACAGAACACAGCGACTGGCATCCACTCCACTGCTTGCAACCATTTCTCGAAGCTGATGCTCAAAACAATTCGACAATCTCACGAACAGAAACACACACACAAAAGCACGCACGCACAAACACACAAAAGCAAAATGATAAGCAAACATGTCTGACGATCACTGACGTTCCACAGAACGCAGACGAGGTTGGACAGTAAGCGACGACTTGATGATCAGAAAGACAGAGGAGGCTGGAGGTGGTTGTTGGCAGGGGAAGAAAGAGAAAGCAAGACCGTCACTAACTACTGATAAACCTCGGCCCACACTTGCAGCTCTTCTGACTGCGTGATTACAGAGGAACCGTCGACAGGCTTGTTTTGCCGGACGGGAGGCGACCGTCAGAAAGCTCGTGCGCTACGCCATCTGCTATATTTATCGACCCGGCGTATCGATGATGCCTCTCCTTAAGCCGGCATCACGGTTAGATGTCGCCACCAACAACAAAGCCCGCCCTACACGGAGTATGATGTGGGTGGGTGGCCGGGGTAGTCCCGCGGTCTGACGCTCGCGATTAATTCAAACACAGTACGTCATCAGTCTCAAGCGCCCTCTGATCTGTCTGCGTCTGGGACGGTGCTGTACCCAGCTCGTGTCTGGACAACCATCGGGCTAATGAATAGGTCGCAGTTCGTGCCAAAATGAGACAGAAACCCCACCTAGACCCTCCCTCTCTACAATAATTCTCATCAGTGGCTGACGTTGGTGATCAGGAGACTAAGCCATGCAGCCCGATGTTCTCGGAGGAGAACAGGAAAAGACGACAGGCGTCAACACTAAATTATAATAATTCGTATATGAAGACTGGAGGTAAGCCCTTGTAAACAATCGTCTGACAAAACATATTTCGGATGTTGATTCAACGTCGTCGACGACTACAGACGGTCTTAGTTCAGAAACATTTCTGTTTGCTGCCCACAACGGCCTAAGCTGTGTTTCCCTAGTTCACCCTCGTCAGATGTAGTCAGGACAGCCGAGTGGCGGTGTAAGCTAAAGAAATGTTTTAAAGGAAACAGTATAATGTTATTTCAAAATAAACTCTCCAAATATCATCACAGTCAAGCCAAAACGCCATTAAGAGAATGACAAGTCTAAACAGCAAACTGCGTGTTGCAGGATTTATGCATTTTCCTACAGAAAATTACTTTAAATTCATGGCTGGATAACATTTCTTTTTATTTTAGATATATATTAGCACTTGACAAGTTTCACCACATTTCAGCATTGATTCAAGAAAGTGGAAAGTAACATAACATTACTATACAGTTGGTCCAGTAGGGGACAAAAATCTCATTTGACAATAAAACAAACACATTTTCACGGATTAAAAGATTCAAACGCATTTCCTGCATTAGCCAGAAAGGACACAACTCTACTCAACATGCTCAGCCACAGACGCAAAAAGTCACATGATTAACAGTGATTTACAACTTTCACATGGCCGGATATCAAATTTCCTTTTCATCGCAGCGAACGTGGGAGGAAAAGATATAAAGTTACATAGGGTACAATAACATGAAATTCTGGATAGAAAAACTTAATGAAGATCAATAATATATGTATAAACGCAATGAAACGTTTTTGCATTGCAATGTTGTAAAGGGAAGAAAACCCTTATTACATTTTACTCCATACATTTTAAGCTCATTTGTTAGTGAACATTATAGAGTAGCAATAGTATTAGAAAGAAAAATGTTCTGATGCATACTGACTAGATTTGTCACGCGTTTGTAGAATTCTTTACTGTGCAATGCAGGACAATAATTTATCCCTTAACCTACTGAGGACTAGTTGTCATGATAGACAAAAAAGCGGTTCACTCATTTTTTTCACACGGAGCTAGAATGATTGTACAAGAAGATAAGACAGTGTTCTACAACAACAGCAAAACATAATAATAATGATGCTAACGGTAAAGATGGTGACGATGCTGATAATATTAATGGAGCACAGTTATAACTTGAACCAAATCTGATGTTCTTATAAAAACTATCACAATTTTTTAATAAATGGGATCAATTGTATTTTAGCAGTTCACGCTTTTTGTGGAGCTGAAAAATGCTGTTAAATTCTGTTGAATTAGGACACTAAGCTAACATTCAGGTACCCTCGTCTTTCAACCTTAATCACAGACTAAAATATAGTGAAATTCCTCTCCAATATCACAAGATTTACATTTAGTTCAATGCACTGACAAAGTTTGTAGACTATATTTTGTTAGCGAATTCTCCTCCTGTCCACTATAGGTGTATTACCAATGGTTCCAAACAAACAAATACACAGGAAAAATTTTGACAAAGATCTTGACATCACTGACGTTAAAGTCGGTTGACAGGGCACTTCATACATTATAGTGAGTAAGGATGCGGGGTAAGCAAAGGGTTACCCGAAGCACAGACCTTCAACACCGCACTTATCACACCACATCACATCTATGTCCAGACACTAACGACACGCATGTCGATTACTGGTTTGATCGAGCTTGGACTCCATTGAAGCAGCAGATCCAACGTTGGAAATAAAATCACAGAAGAACTGCAAATTCAAAGGTCAAAGGTCACCAGAAATTAATGCTGGATGCTTTAAATCATGTAACAGCGATATTCAGAAGTGTACATAAATCTAGCTTGATACACAACCACTACGTGATCTGTGCTTACTTTCCGAAGGAAAACAACAATGCTTTGTGACAGAATATCAGCAGATACAACCTCTGTCGCAATATTTCACTATAAAAAAAAATCACTTGAAGGTTGTCTCTTTGCGTCGTCTGCTTACTGAGATGTTTCGGTTTCTGAAAGTTTATTTCAAAAATGTTATATCCATTTAACTCAATGGCTTCAAGGCTATTCAAATTGTGTCTTTTGTCACTGAAATTATCGCTACATTGTGGAGGGCGAACCTATCGCGAGCGGTGCTAAACGAACGAGAACCATAACACCAGAGTGACGTCACACCGCTTTCCCGCGCTCGAGCAGGACTGTGCGCCTCACGTTGATTGCACGCGTCCTTTACAAGAGGATGTTTCATAAACGGCTGCACATTACGACGATGATATTTACAGAGTAGACATGTTTTGCCGATACATATCGATGATTTAAAAGCAAAGCAAAACAAAACAAAACAAAACAACCAAAAAACAAAAACAAAAAACAAAAAAAAACAACAACAGTGAACCACGCATTATGGTCTTTAGATAAAGAAAACAAAGTTCACCCCACCCTTACACTCTTGTTCCTGTTACGTGCGTAGAACGTCACTCCATCTTTGCATGTCACGTGTCACGTGCCAGCACTCAAGTGTTTAGAGTCTGAGGTTGTCTGCTACCCTCCAACGTTTCCCCTTCTTCAACGTGCAGGCTCCTTCGCCGGCAGCAAGTTTCTTCAGCAAGTGTTTTCCATTCCTGTTTTTTTTTTTTTCTGGATGCTTCACGACGCCACTCACACGCAGGAAACGGGTGGCTCAGGTGTTGCAGCTGGTCTCACCTGGTAATCCAAGTGCTCCTCCTCCTGACGCGCAAGGTTTTTCCTCCAGTCCCTCATTTCATTGTTTGGTATCGTAATTATACTCTGCCATCGGCTGCTGCCGCCCTCAGAGTTAACTATCTTTCCTACTTGTCCTTTGGTGTAAATTCGAATGACAGAAGAGTTTTTAAATATATAAAAATAATAATCATTCCTCAAGCCAATCACTCACTACTCCATCTGTCAGATTTGCCTAAAAGCAGTTCGCTGCCAAGATGTCTGCGGAAGCAGGCACACCAAACCGTTATACAAATGATTCATCAAGAACTCATTTACAATTATGCTTCTGCTCAAGTGAAGATAAAATGTTTACATGCCACACGATCAGTTTCTTGTGCTCAATCGCTTCCTTCAAAACAAATCGAAACTGAAGGCTATGGCTGTTACCTACAATTCAAAAGAACTAAATGTATCCTAGTAAACAACAACTTACCCACATTTATCATAAGCAAGCCGTCTTTTTGTGAGGGATAATTAATGCGTTGAAAGATTACGAGAATTATAGTTTATTAAAACAGGAAGTTAACAACTGAAACTGTTGTTCTTTTTAACCTCAAAGCGCAGCTGGTAAAAAATAGTTGTATTTGCGTCTGATCATTTGGCACTCCCACTAACAATGTGTGTGTGGAGAGTATACCCAGACTTCGTGATGTTTCCATTCGATGGTTGCGATAATTTTGACAGGCCCATGGAGACCGAAAGGTAGTGAGAGAGAGATAGATGCTTCTGGACAGGCAGCTGTACCACAAACGCAGGAAGCCAAAGCGGATAAATCGAGATAACAGTTGCTCTGAGACAATGGAAATTTTAAAAAAATATCATCGCGCAAAAAAAAGAAAGAAAGAGCGGGTGGACAAACAAAACTGCAGGACGATGCAGACTGATGATGACGGAAACCTTGGGAGTCATTTTCTATCCAGTGTTTGCATGTCCACGCTCAGATAATCATTAAAAAAAGAAGGCCCCGAAATTTCCGCAGCAGAACGATGTTTTGAAAACACGCTGGCAACGAAATCAAAACATTCCAACACGGAATTCTGACGATGACATGTCAACACTGCGGTGGGCTTGTCCTCCGTGTCGCAGCCGCGGCTGGGGAAGATAAACACATAAAAAGAAGGAAAAATGCTGAAAGGTTCAATATGGCGTTTTTTTTAATTGGTTTTTTTTTCATTTTGCTTTGAACTGGCGCAGACGATGCAGGCAACAGTTCTATGACTCACTCTGAAGATATGTCACACAACAATTTTTCAGGCGTATTCAGGTGCAATTTCTTTCTTTTGACTAGGTAATACCCTGCGCAAGAATACTTTGGAAAGTCTGCACGAATTCCACCCTTCCGATTTTAAAATATAGGCCTACAAACACCACCATGCACCGAATGAGGTCGGAATTATGATGCCACTCAGATATCAACATATCTAATTAACATATGGTCCATTACCCGAGGCCTTTAACAATGTAAAGGTATCCATGTACAATCCTCAAGTCCGTGTTGTTGACCTCGACCCGTGCATGGGTAAGTTTGTAGACGTGCATCTCGCGAACAGAAAGAAAAGGGTATTCGCCCAGGTTTAAGGGAAATGGCATTCTGCATGACGCTTTGCCCACTCAGAGAAAAATCGTACCCCACGAGACCTTTAACTGCTGTGTGCGACAAGAGAAAACTGACCTGCAGAGAGAGAGAGAAATGATTAGACTAGTTGCAGGTCTAAATACTACATGGCTTCAGCGGCTGAAAAAGAAATACATCACAGCAAACAAACTCATCAGGCGATTGCAAAAGACAAAACAATCAATAATTAAGTGCGCCAAGAGCACCTACCTTGGAGGCATCGTCGACGAGCAGGACCTGGCAGCGCTGGCACTGCAGGAGCGACTGAGTGTGCATCATGATCTTGTGGATGAGGTTGGCCACGTTGCTCTGCTCCTCAAAGATGACGCTGGCCAGATCCAGCAACACCTGCGACAACAGCAACTGTCTGCATTCAACTGTTCTACGCCGACATCAGCAAATAAGAGGAACTTTTTATTATCTGACAAATAAGTGGATGGTTGGAACGAAGGACAGAACGAATAAATGAAAAAAAAATGAAAGAAGGAAAAAAAGGAACCAATCAACGAACGGATGCGAAAGAACCCGGATCAAACAGATGCGACATTTTAATCGATGAGCAGTTAGGAACAAATGTCAAAAATGAAGCTGTTGGCCAATAAGAGATAAGGTAACATCCAGCAGATAAGAAAGTCAGAAATAAAAGTGACAGCCACATAAACCAGGTTTCCCAATGGAGAGGGGCGAAAATTACCCGCCACCCATGAAAATCAAGGAGTGCCTGATCATCAGCACAGCCCTAGAATCCCTGCCACACACCCCGCCTTGTAGGTGATGTGCGCGACTCAAGGACCGATAGTCTGGCAGAACACGGCAACTGGCAAAACACTGGCAAAAACAGGTTTGAGCAAACGAACTGGCAAAACTGCCGTTAGCAAAAGCACTGGGGAAATCGGTTGCTGCAAACACACTAAGAAGGGAGCAGGTCATTAAGGCTGTAATTGCTGTTGGCTGTTTTTGCCATTCTCTCGATCTCGTCAAGATGCATTCCCCTCCCAAACCGGTGCTAACGACCTAAACTTTACAGGTGAGGATGTCGTGACTGCGTGTCACTTGGTGTGAAGTATACGAGATGTAAATGATGAACAGGGTGTATAAAACTTTTATGCATTTACACCTGTCATCTATGGTGTGATGTTACCAACAAAACAATTTAGTCCATCGAGCAGAGTGACGAACAAAGGAAACAAATTTATTTAGTCATAGAGTGACATACCAACGAGACAAATGTATTTAGTCAAGTGAGGGAAAACTAAAGATTATTTCTTTTATCGCCCTACTATATCCGGTCTGCTTGACAGGTTGTAATTTTAAGGGCCACTGGCTCAATAGTTCCCGGAGGCTTGGAGGTTTATCCTGCGGCCAGACGAGCTCAGGTTCGACACCGCAGCTCGAAAGGAAACAGACTCTTCTGTTTGGCCTTGACAACTTCATCAATTATGAACATGTCGCGTCCTCGCTTGTTCCATCACAAAACAAACTTCACATCTATTTCCCTGAGCAAGAAAATAGTGTTGGCAGGTGCAGGCAGTTCTCATTTCCGCCCTGGTGTCCTGACCACAAACAAGCAGGCCGCGCGAGCGTTTGCGTGATGAATGCCGGACCCGCTCGCTTCATTGCACAGCAGACAGAACTCCGTCTGTGCCTGCTCCAGTTTCCGCTTTTGCGCAGAGAACAAAAGCGTAGCAACAATGATGATGAGGGGAGCAGGAGAGACGAAGTAGTCACTTTTCCGTCCCTCCATCCCACCCTGTGTGTGGGGAAAATAGGTGATGGAGAATTTGCTATTCTTCAGCCGTGCAGAGAGAGAAATTGGGGGTGGGGGAGAGGGATAATTCGCAAAAAGTTACATCGTGAATGTCCTCTAATAAGGGAAATTATGATTGTTCGACGAAACATGCCGTCTGAAATATAAACCACAAACCATGCATTTTCCATGAGTTTGCCAAAAGCATCTTTGTTACATGTTATTGTTAAGTGTTACAATGGAAAAACAAGTGTTGTGAAAGATTCTGGTGTCACTGACATGGTTTCCGACAATGATTTTAAAAACAGAAAGAAGTAAAACAACAAAAGAAAAATAGTGTTGTCACACTTTCTGTGTACCGTTCTTTTGTCGGTGTACAATTCGAGATTACCTGGGACCATCAAAGCCATGGCTTTTGCAGTGAGAGATATTCACTCTCAAACAGTTCGTTCCTCACACGACAGCAAACAGATTAGCAGATGACAAACCCAGGTAACGTGTACTTGTAACAATGTACTTGTAACAGGCGAAATGAATGAAATTTAACGTAGACAAAATGTTAAAGAAATGCAAAAGGTAAAGATGTAGATGAAACACGTTTAGATTAAATGAAACAGAGACTTTAATGAAGGTGAAACAAGTTTAAATTAGTTGAAACACATTTGGTGCACATTTAAATACCTGATTGCGTCTGTTCTCTAGCAGCGATCTTCCGTACAGCTGAGCGTTCTTTAAACCGATTCCACAAAATGCTAGGTAGGACGCAAACACCTGGTGAAGAAGAGAGAAAAAAGATTATGAGACATGCAAGACGTATCTGCCAAGGTTCTATTAATTTATATATATATTTAAAAAGGTACCCTAAAAACACAGGTCCACCAATTTCTCTATCTCCAATAACAAAAAACACAAAAACCCAGAATGAAAAAAGAATAAAGAAGAAAGAGAGAAAAAAATAAAAGAAAAAAATTTAAAAAAAAGGAAATAAAAAAAAGAGAACAAATAAAAGACAGCACTAAAACAAAACAAATAAAAAAGAAAAAAAATGAACGAGAAAGTAACGAAGAAAAGAAAACAAACTAAAAAAATAAAAGAACAAAGACAGAATGAAACAAACGAACAAACGAAGGAGAAAAAAAAAACCCAACTCAAAGTAATCTGTTTTCTAAACTTCCGGCACCTTCTCATCGTGCTCGTCAAACGGCTCATCCTTGACACTAATCTTGTTGATGGCCTGCGCCACACCGATCACCTCGCCCTCGCTGTCCTTGATGGGCATGCTGAGGATGCTGCGGGTCTTGTAGCCCATCTTGACATCGATCTCGCTGTTGAAGCGCGGGTCCTGCAACACGTGCGACATCAAACTGCAATCACACTCCGCCTGTCGTTATGGGCAGGTAAGTATCTGCCGCCGGCGTGTGTAGTAGTATCACAGCTCTCATAAACATCAGGGGACTTATCTCCCTTAGCCCAAGAAACATATTAAGCTTGTTTTTGTGGAAGTGGGATGCACAAATAATTGTTAATACCGAATTGTCTATTAATCTTTTTCTCATGCGCACTACACAAGCGTGGGCAGGCACTCAATGAAGTACAGTAAAATTTGCATAAAACTACGCAAAAGCGAGTAAAACTGTCTCATTTAGGCACTTAATAATCATTTTTGCAAATCCTCGGCGATCGTAAAGATATCTGGCTTGTGAGGTCTGGGAGTGTTTAGAGGGCCAAGTATGTTAAATCAGTTACAATTTCGATGTTAGGAACTTAAGTTTTGCATTTTTAAACCGACAGCAGTGCTAAAAGGAATATTTCATCTTAAAAAGTGATTTTTTCCGACGTGGGCTTGAGTTGCTGTGTAGTTGTATTTACGCAATAAAAGAAGAACGAACGAGAGGTATAGATGGTGGGGGAAGGGGTGGCAAGCGGACAACAACCAGTGATCTATCTTCACACGGATGGCGAAAGTTGTCCACATGCTTGTTTCCGCACATCCTGAAACCGTTATTACCCAGTGCTGCACGCATTTCATACGCACAGCACTCTTTTCTTTGTGTGGACCAGCGTGATGAGCGTATTATATAGTCTACACAATACTTTGTTCGCATGAAGTCTCCAAGGACGCCGCCATTATCCCAGGGATGGGTCTGTAATATTGATGAAGCTATTTTTCAGTGCCACCGGAAACTATTTTTTCACCACAAAGTTTTCCACTTTCAGTGAGATTGTATTTCAGGCTACAGTATGTATGCTAAACCATACAAAAACCAATGTTGCTTTTCTGACTGGCTAAAACGTTTTTAGATATTCAGTCCTGATATTTCGATTTAATTGTCCTCTGCTTTGGTTTGTCAGGTTTCTGAAAGCAGACTAAAATGTATTGCCTATTTGTAAAGCACAAACCAAATTAAATGTTGAGTGCTTGGATTGTTGTGCTAACTGAACGCTTATCTGCTCGACCATTTCTAAATGTAATATTTTTACTGAACAAGATCAACAACAAGGTCGAGTGTTTCCGTCTATTTAGTAAGAACATCTGATTGATAATGTGGACCAACAAACAACCATTCATTATCGTCAGCAAGTTCTGTGTGTGTGAGAGAGAGAGAATATGTCAAAATGATAAAGTCATTAAAGAACGAAGAGAAAGAATATTTTACAAGCTATAGGAAGATTTTCACTTTACTCAGCAATCTCTTTCTCTCGCACACAGATGTTAACATTTTACACTCGACACACTCAACAACACACTTGCTTTTGCAAGATGTAACAGACTGAACAAGAATGCTTGCAAAATTCTTTAGCAGACTGTGATCCACACATAATCTCCAGTACAAATGAAAGAACGCCGATAGCTCCCTTCAATGCATCAGCAAAGTACAAAATAAGCAGGAGAGTTTATGTCCACGAGGGTGGATTGTGACATGCGCAATGCAGGTGTAGAAGATCTCTCGGGAAAACGCGAGCTTAGTGCAGGTGTGCAGTTCTCTCTGAGTACAAGTCACGGTAAAAACTACATCCTGTATCAGTTTACCTTTGACAGGCTTAATCACATGAGCTAAGATTCCGACTATCAAAATAAGTGACTAAAAATTCATTTTAAAAAAATCTGAAAATATCTCCTCCTCTTCCTCCCGTAAAAATGTAACTAAAATATAAAATAACGACAAACAAACAAAGCAAAATAAAAAAGAATGGAAACACACTAGTCTTTTTTTTTTAAACGGCCGAGGGAAACGGTCGCTCACTGCTGACGCCACAAGCGGTGCTGGCGGCAGATTCCCGCGGTCCTTACAGTCATCCAGAAAGAGGCTCTTGACGTGCGGGGATCCTCCAGTCGTGACAGCGCAAGCCCGCACGCGGATAGAGGACAGCTGGGGACTAACGGCTACCAGCGGCACTACAGGAAGTCCTAGATAAGGCGGAAAATGCAAGATAATGGACGGGGGATAGGAGAGGATAACTCGTTTACTTCCACTGACGAATTCTCGGACTTTAGCGCCCAAGACGTCCGGCAAAGTCTGCGACTTTGATTGTCTCAGCCTCTCGAGGCCGAGACATTTCTGATGCGATTCTGTCAAAGAATAAGCCCCTTGAACCGCTCTGGCATCACACGAAAGTGAAAAATATGGGTTTTCTCCCCTTTTCTGAAGATAGGTTCTTTTAATTCAATCGACTGCTCTGAAACGATTTGGATTTTTAAAAAATCTCCAAGGAAGACGTCTGATTTTTAATCTTAATAAATGCATTTTATTTCTAGGAGGAATTTCCTTTCTCGCTCGAAGAAAAGCTTTTCTCGAAGAAAAGTTCTGAACTTTCTCACCTTTATTCTTCATTTTTAAAAAAATCTGGTTTTAAGGATAAGAAAGGCTGCAAATTAACGCAAAAGTTTCTTAAAAAATCTTTAAGACGACAAGAAGGTAAAAATGTGATCTGGTTTTTCTTTAAATCATATTTAAAGACACATTTTTTTCCCCTGCGTACAATCCCTGAACTGGGCAAGGCACGGTTTAGTTCACAAAGGTCTTTGTGCCTTTCTGCCCCTCCTCGTTCTTCCTCAGAGAGTTACCGAAGAAATCGAATCCACAACAAGTGAGCACAACCCTTACTCTAAAAGCGAAGTGGCGCCAGGGCTCAGCTTCCAAACTGTTTGCGACTATTGTTATCTTGATATGTAATCTGTTCGACTTTGGATGAGAGGTGGTTCGATTTCAGATTTGGGGTTAGGGGCTGGGACTTTTTGTTATTTTCGAAAGTCATATTGTTTCAACAGTCCATAAATTTGGACACGATTTACCGAACACCACATCTAACGTTAACCGGCTGGAGGAATAGTTCGACCCCAGCCCACTGTGGGAAAGACGGTTGACCTGCTGTTTATAACCCATTTTTTCACTGTGCCAGTCAGCGTCCTGGGTATATCACGTGTCTGGGAAGAATCGAAAGGCCATGTCAGAGTATTACGCGAATTCAAAGGTCCTATCAGAAACGAGATTGCTAGTGTCCTCCCTTCGAAACAAAGTTGTGCTTGCGACTCTAGGGTAGTTGTCGACAGGAGCAGCAATAATCGTCTCAGCCCTGAGATCAGATCGCGTGGTGACGTGCGCAGCCGACGTCAGCGACACCATCTCCATAAACGGGCTTTCTGACAACGGCGTCAAATGACATGTTTGACGTGCACCAACGGGACACGCCGCTCACATCAACGATAAGTCAACGACGGCTGGTGGTCGTGGTCGTGTCGACACCATGACCTAGTTCAACGGCCAGCCGAACTTACTACAGGCTATTCATGACAGTACTTCATGCCCGTCCACTGATTCTTTAGTATTTCTGTCAAATCCTCCGGTGTAGGATATCACGTGGCGGGGAAACGAAGGGCACGCGTCTTGTCTCCGCATGTACAAAGCGGCATCCAGACTCCATGGATCTTGTTTCATACAAGTGACCGTAGTTAAAAAAGACGTGGCAAAGATTTCCCATGAGAAAAAAAACAAACAAACAAAGCAATATACAGAAGTTTGTCCCTGGTTTTCCCATTTTACTCCCTGGGCAATGACTAACCTACGCTTCATGAACACGGCCCCTGGACGAGGTTCAACATGATTACAAGGGAAGCTGCAGTGCAAAAGCGGTGACACGTTAAAACACTCAGGGTGAATTAAGATTGCTTTTATGCTATAAACTGTTTTGTAGTCCTTGTTTTGATTTTTTTTTTATTTTACATTCAATTCATTATTCTCTTTACTCTGACTCACGTATGTGACACACCTTTAAAAGGGCTTCTTGAATCTTTGGCTATGATGTACCTTAAGTCGCCGAATCAGCATAGTCTATAAAAAATAACAACAAAACAAATATGTAATTTATAAAATCTGAATCTGAATGAAATCGGCTAACTCTCAAAACACACCTTCCCCTTGCTACCAACAAAAACACACTACACTAAAAGACCCGTTCGACCGCAGCCCGCCACTTCCAGAAGGCAAATCGAAATGCCGAGACACTTGTGAACCACTCTCACGCGTCGCTCCCTATTGCTACTTCAAAGCACTGCTGAGGCACCGACAAACGGTCTGGCATCCCGAGAATGTCAGGTGTCAAGCAGATAGCGGTCGATGATAAATAAGAGGCTTAGACCTAACGTTCTTCCTCTGAGTCTGTTTTGTTAGCATTTTCAAAGTCGACGACGAGTGTATTACAATTTTCTCTCGAATCCTCGTTCCCCGCGTCTCCCTCTTTCATCTTTTCTCTCTGCCTCTTTGATTCTCTTTCTCTCTCCCACCCACACACACACGTGTCAATACTCCAGTGCTAGTATAAACACGTTCGCTTTTAGTTTCAAAAAGAGAAGGGCGTATGATAAAGAAAAACATGAGACAGAAACCAAAAAGCAGACCCACATCAAATAAATATTTTTTCACCAACAAATTTCTCCTTTGGGAAAAGCAGAGTTCCACAGATTCAAAGATCCCGAGTGACTTTAGTTAATAAGGTCAAACCCCTGGCAGTTGAGTACGAAATGGCTGACATCACAACCTTGTCTTGATGTGGTCACTCAGGCGTCTCTGAAAACTCACTATTACTACAATAACTACAATAACAACAACAAAACAAGATTGACTTCTGCTAACCGCAAACGACATTTTTAGGGGAAAGCAAAGAAAGATGTAGCAGAAAGGGTCCAGGAGCTTGTGGGTGACGGAAGGGAAGACGGGATACTGATGAAGCTCGTAAATTATTTGTGCCTCGCACAGGGGGCTGTTTAGGATTCATGGTAGTAAATTCCGCAGGGCCCGATTTTCCAGTCGAGATTTATTGCTCCAAAATGCACACCTAGTCGGCAGGACTCGAAGCGAGTATTAAAACCTGCGGTTACGACCAACTCGGTCTTTCATAAACGTCGAGGCACCGGGCAATAGGTAACAGCGCGCTTGTGAACGCTCGTGTGGACAGCAATAAACGCGGCGATCACGTGTCGCTCATACGGGCACTAAGCTGCAGCTGTCGAGGCTGGTATGTCGGCACTCGAAACGTCACAGGCATCGTTGTCGTCGTTAATGCACATGAGATAAACTTGTGCACACGGCTTGTGCTCTGGTCGAGGAATTTTCAGGTCGACTGTAGGTCGAGGAGTGTGAGGGTCAAGTCCGTTCAGAACTATTTAACGAGGAAGGGGCTGAGCTTTCTCCCATTTTTCACACCTCTGTCACCACCAGGGTTTGTTGGCAGGTAACTGCGCTTGTCAGGAAATTCAAGCTGCACAAGTCCCCATCACGCTGTATGGCTGTCAAACCTGAACCTTGCTCACCGAGACGGAAACCACATTTGGTTTTGAATGCCTGGATCGTCTGTCCGTCTAATAATTTAATACTTCCTGAGACTCTTCCGAGTCTTTACAAGTAATACATACCGAACGAGTCAGCACGCAGCGCAACCTCTGCTCATAATCGTCAAACGGCAAAAACTGGCTTGGTTCGGCCATGTCTCTCGACACGACACCTTGAGGAGTACATCGAAAGTGGACCAGGCCGAGGCAGGCAGAAGAAAAACTGGTTAACGAACATAACCGAATAGACAAGTTACTCAGTGAGAGAATTTCTAAACGGAGAGAAAGAGTGCCCTCTATGGCTGTCCATTGCCGCTGCTGCGTGTCGTCAGGGTCCTCCCCGATGACTGGACCGACGGGTCAGCACCACGTGCGGGCAGGCCTGCTCCTAGTCCGGCCAGTGCCAGTCAAGGAGGTTAGTCCTTGTAGCTTACGTACTCTCTCGGTCTACTAGGAGGATTCTCGGTACTTGACAGCAGATGAGACAGATTCACCGCGAGCCACTCTGGCTCTGTATCCAGATAGAAATTACGAGGACCAGAAGTGGGATCTCAATCCACAGGCTGTCTTGGTGACAAGCGTTTTAGCGCTGCGCCACCAGGCCACCCTCCTGCTGATCAATCATCATACAACCGGCAAAATAATTCTTTCGGATGAACTGTTTTAGAAACAACGCGCAGAATGTTGAGTCAACAAAGGGAGACAAATATGCGACCCAACCCCACCATCCCAACTTAAAGGAAAAAACCCAACGTTTATAAATCCCGCGCTCAATATTGGCTTCAAAATATTTCAAGAAAATTCAAACTTTACTGTTAGATATGAGAGACTGCATCTCAACAACAACAACAACAACAACACAACAACTGTGTGTGACAGAGTCTCCCCAACATGTGTCCACGCGGATACGATGGACTCACACACGTGATAAATGGGAACTCGCGTATTTTCGCGTGAACAGAGCCGATAACCTTGAAACTTCACGTTAGGAAGAGCGAGATCTTCATACCACGTGACAGGAAGCTCGTCACAATCTTTCAGACTTTCAGACGCTAAGCATGTCCGTATAATGTTTCCTGTTTGCATAACCCCAACCTAACAGACAAACAACAGTACCCACCTCCTACACCACCACCACCACCACACCACTCCCAAAAAAGCCCAACAAACCAAAGCTTGAATGCATTTGTACTTTATGAGATACAGCAAATGTAGCTGCTCTCTGCCTATCAAGCTATTTTGACGGAATCGAGGAAATCCGAGGTGGCCCACTTTCATAAATAACTGCTCGACCACTGTCCAGACGATGTATGTCGGTCGTAAACACAGACCTAAAAGTGTGTGTGTGGGGGTGTGCGGCTGATGTTCAGGACCGCACGTGCGCCACGCGGTCCATCCCGTTGGAGGCTGACCGCAATCTCGCAGCGCCACGACAACAGAACGCCTTCAACTACCAGTGCTTGAACAAGACGTCTGCCAACGGATTCCTGCAGGGCCGGTGCTGCAAGCAGCCAACAACAAATCTCTTATTAAAGCCAGAATCCCAAGGTCTCGCCTTAAGTATTGCATAAAGATGGGACGACTGGGTGGGTTGGGTGGGGTGGAGGTAGGAGCCATTGCAACGTGATGTTTGGTCTGTAAACATCGTGTCCTGCGTGCTTCGGTTTTAATTCCTTGCAGTTCACTCCAACACGTATACAAACAGTCCCTAGGACGTTTACGGACATCCGAACTCACGAATGAACTGCCACAGACATTATTAATAATTTAGAAGTTCCAGTTACCAACAGTTCGTTGTCACGAACATGCGGAGTAGTTTACAGTTTTAATATTGTATTTAAGATCATCTATATGTTTGGAAATGCTTCTAAAATGTTTGATGTGTATATACAGGTGTAATATATGAGTAAATGATACTGGAGATCAACTGTAGGTAGGTGTTTCGACCTACATACAAAACTGACGATGTCAGTGTCAGGAATGTAATCCTTCGTAACTCGGACACTGTGGGTAGTTGGAACCTGTGTCTATTCTGTGGACAGGCAAAACCCTCAGAACTGTTAAAGTTCAGAAGTAATGGCGGGACATTTGCATCCTTGCCGCCCACTTTGCGATCCAATACCATTCTCGACCCTTCTGAAACTCGTTACAAACATTTTTTCTTACTCATTTTCAAACTTGATTGCACGAACATATATTTCAAACGCTGCTGATTCAGGTCATGTGTCGGCATGCTCCCTAAGGAGAGCAGGGAGGTGGATGACATCAATGATATCATGTTTTTGCATGCGCACATTTTATATGGCTGATCTGATCAAACACTGCATCCAAATACATCCATATTATCAACTTATTATTTTCCATATTATTCTTTTATAGACAACAGAAACGTATGACTCCTGATAACTGAGTTATGATTCCTGTTGTGCAATGACACATAACAAACAAAGGGGCACGTGATAACCCCAATATGTGGCATACATGTGAGAGCGACGCAGATAGGCTGGAAGACAGATGTCATAAATAAGAAGATAAACACACAGAGAGAAAGAGAGAGGGGGAAAAACTGAAGGATAATAGATTCAAGTGGCATTATTCTCGAAGGACCGTTGGAGGTAAACTTATCTTTGTGAGTGCGCTGTCTACTTGGCCTGACGCTTCAAATCAACTGTTTTTATCATGCCTGGACCGAGACAACTCTTCAACCGTAGGAGGTTCTAATGTGGACTAATGGCGTCTTAAAAAAATGAAGATGAAGCCCTACTTTTACTTGCCTTGAATCAGCTCTCGATACACGCTGTCAGCTGCTTATCTTGTACTGCTGACTTGCTCAGGGAGGTATTTTAATGAGACCAATAAGCCCCGCAGATCACCTCCACTGGGTGCCGTAGTGCACGTGCAGACCGCGTCACGACTCTGCGCCTGATCCATGAGCTTCCGGTGACGTGTTGCCACTTTATACACCGCTGATGGTTGCTGTAGTTTTTGCTGTACAAATAGTTCTGGTATCGTGCGGTTTCAACTGATCGAGAAAACAGCGATAGTTCAACCAGAATGTCAGTTTGTGTAGCTGTGCTCACCAACTCCACAAACAAACAAAAACGTTGACTGGCACAGGAACATCCTTCACTAGAGGGGCTTTTGCAATCTGCCTCCTTAAACATCTGTCATCTTGTTCATCAACGGTATTCGCTTACTGCCTAAAGGCAAAAGAAGTGATTACTCTGCAGCTGTGAAAATGGTGAAATATTGGATGGAAGACACAAATGACCAAACATGCTCTCTCCACCTTCTGCCCTGGACAAAGAACTCTTTACTGGCATTCGTGACACTAGGACAAACTAACAAGACAGCCGAATACAACTGCTTATCTTGCACCGCAGGAACCTTGCTGTCGATTCCCTGAAAGCTCTTTCAAAACAAAAAAATCCATTTTCAGCCGAGGACATCTCCAAGTTTTTCTGTCTTTCTTGCAACAACATCGATGGAAATGCACTAAAGCTAAGTCGGTGTGCAGCTACCGAACATCTGGCAGTCCTTAAATGCTTTTTCTGAACGGTTGGAAACAAATGGACGGACGTTTGACCAGGTCAGACTAAATCTTTACATCACTGCTATATAAAACCTTTTCAAAAGAAAGCATTTTGCTAGGGTTTGGATATTGTGTGTGTGTGAGAGAGAAACATCTCGTGCATCCCTGCTGTGTACCTATTGAAGCAGAGTCATAATTTTCTGTCTAAAAGACTAAATAAAGGGTTGATTACAGCTGAACATTATTTGTAGAAAGCTGGGTTTGCTTCATTGTAAAGTATTATTTCCAAACTCCAGATGAAGAAAATGGTTTCGTCCGCGAGACACATCATTTTCACCTGCGTTGTGGACACAGGCAAAGCCACTGTTACCGCGATGCCATGAAAGTTGACTCGCTGTTGTGGCAAAGACTTCTTACCATTTTCTCGAAACTCTTGCACTGGCTTTGACCTTTAATGATGTCAGATGTGAGAATTTCAGACAATCCATACAGACTTTCTCTCAATAAAAACAAACAAACAAATAAAATAAAAAAGAAAGCGACACAATGCAATCAAATTACGACCCTGTGATGAACGAATGACAGTGATGTGGCCTATAAACCTACCATCAACATGAATTAAATGGAGTTAGCTGTCACAGTCAGCAAACAGTGTGTGGCCGCGAGCCATGTGAGTGGCTGTTATCCCACTTTCAGTCAGCAGCTGTACAGCTGGCCACGCGCCGTGACCCGGAAGTGTCTTAATCAGCGATTTACGCAGGATATTGATGCCGACCTCAGCAGAAAGCAGGCGGAACGCGATGCCATCACATAAAAAAGTGTCTTAATGAGGAGGATCTCCGGCAGTTATACTAAAGATGACCTTTTCCTCGGCGTTTTCTCATTAGCACTCAGCTCAAACGGAACTTCCCAAAATGAGAATTTAGTTGAGACAGCGTTTTTCACAAACCAGGAAATCGTTGCAAAGATGTTTCTAAAACTTAAAACTGTTTTGAGGAAGCAAATTTAGACACTTTTTAAAAATAAAATCGCTGCTATGCCATTTAGATGCCTTGCACAATAGCATACGAAAAATTGTGCAGACGAGAACGAAAGTCTGGCGTGAAGAAATCCGATTATCTAAATCGATTTACGGCCTAAAAGCGTTTAAAATTAGAAACGCGTTGTGCAACTGGCCCCAGACCTAGCCCCCGGTGTGTAGGCTTCTAACCATTAAAACTGTTTTAAAGAAGTGAATGAAGACAGAATTTTTAAGTCGTTTAGACTTAGGATTTGTTTTTCATTTAGGAAATAAGTGTTTTTCTCCTCTCCGAGCTGTTCTGAACTTGCTAAAGCCGTTTAAAGAGCAATAACAGTGATTATCAGAACGGGCTTTGGAAAAAGAGCTGGAAGTTTTTATAGGCGAACAGGCTGACAGACTAAAACGACGGTGAATTATTTCAGCGGCTTAAATATAAACATAAATATGAAGTTGTCAGATATGAAGATTATGCTGTTATGTTCCTCAGCCATAAAGCGATCGCATTAACTACTAAAGAAAATGCCTCTCGTCGATCGAATTAACTACTAAAGAAAGTTCATCTCCAGGAAGTGATCTTAAAGAAAACCTAAGAAAATAAAACACTTAGGAGCTGGAAACATCATGAATATTCACCTATTAACTGTATTGCATCCACACTTTCAGTTTCAAACTATACTTTAAACACTCTATGTGCTCGAGTACACATTTCTAAAGTCCTATTCGATGAATTCTTAGTAATGGTCGGGTTGACAGGTGGTAGGGTCGGTGGTCGATAGTTTTTTTAATGGAAACTTTATTTCTACGTTTGAATGTGCTGACGGGAAAGACATCTGACAGAAATCAGACTTAAAACATCTAAAACAGTTTTAAAATCATTTTATAAGCCTCTTTATAAGCCCTGTTTTTAAAACGATTTTAATGTTAAAAATCGTTTTATTGTAGAAAAGTGTGGTACATACGGCCCCAAACTATTGGTTACAGTTGTGAGGAAGGAAACAATATTGAAACTTATTGGGTGGGGCGAATATACGACAAAAAAAATCAGGGACTGTAATGAGATCCCGAGGATATCTGGGCATCGCGGTCTCTCTGTTTGTCGACTCGCAGGAAGACAGCGGCGGCGACCTCACAGTCTGGAGCAGAAGTTGCGAGGCGCATGCGTACAGCGTTTCTTCACTCCCCGACTGTGTGACCGTCGGACGACAGAGCTACACGCCCTTTGTGTATGACAGGGATGACATTTCTGCGACCTCTAACAAAAAACGTGGACAGCACAGAAAAAAAAAAAATTAACTGGGGAGGGGGATTATGTTGTCGTCTATGTTTATGATTAACTCGTGCAAGCCGCAAAAAAAAAAAAAGGGCGACACTGATACAGTAAATATTTCCCATCTGGACTCATAATTTCAAAATTTAAGTTCTTTTCATATGACAGTAACCCAAACATTACCCAAGCAGGCACATATTAAGAAATTCGGTCCAGTTAAGAGGGCCTTTATACATATATAGGCACGAACTTAATATTGTTGCCGAGGCTGACTATAATTTACAAATGATATATTAAATATCTCCCTAATTGCATCTCTTTGCTGTCTGCCCAACTTCCTGAGAAAATTTACTTTCTTCGATCTACGCTGTAATCATTCTCTGCCTCTTTTACACCCTCCCCACTCCCCCAACCACTGTCCTGCATCCGCCCTTTTCTTCAGTCTGTTGCGAGGCACCAGAAAAAAAAAACGGTAGACATCTAATCGGTTTTGGCGGTTTTAAATTACGGACTCTGTGATCTTTTCTCAATCACGCGCGAGCACCACGAGATTCAATAAGGTGCTGCCGTGTGTATAATGTATACAGGTGCTTATTCTCCGGCGTCTTTTTTAGATGCTGTCTGATTGAAGAAGAATGAAGCGGAGAGAAGGGGAAAGGACAGACAGGAAAAGAGGAAAGGAATGAAAAAAAAAATAATGAGGTGTAGAGTGAGAGAGGGTGAAGGGTGGGAAGAGGGGAGTTTGCATAAGTCAGTACAGTGACGTCATCGCTGCGCCAGATCGAAGTGACCTGACGCACACAGCATAAAAACGGCAAGCAACGTCCGTTTCCACGACTACAGAGACCAGGAAGTTGCAGCGACTATTTCTCGGTTCCATTTTACCATATATCACCTTCTGAACCACGAGCCATTGTACAGCTCATCACTTTTTGCAACTGTACCTAAAAAATCCCCCGTTGTTTGTTCACACTTATCGAGGCCGGTGTACCTGCCGGTGTACACCTGCACTCTGGCAGGTTAATCAACTTTGATACTGTCAGTTGTCAGAAATCGTTGCCTGTGTTTCATAACTTTGAGACAAAACCGCAAGATGCGCGTATGGTCACTGAAGTATACTCTCCACAGAGCGGCAAGCATGCAAATTATTTTTAAAAAATACCTGTACATATCAAAGGTAACTATCATTCTTAGATGACATCACGATTTTGACCCAGTGACCGCCCAGGTGACATGGTTTTAAAGGCTTGTCTATCGCGCGTGTTTAGTCCGACCTTTGGGAAAGTAAGCCAACTCAGGTGAAAAAAAACTTTGCCTGTTAGTGAGCCTTTAATACGCCCCAGTTTATTCTAGTGCCCTCGGCAGTTGGATAAAAGTTTTGTTTAAGATTCACGGCAGTTATTTTTACCACAAGCCTCCACACGCTCTCCACTGCCTAGCACTCTTCAAATCCCTCGCCTACAGCTATACCTGTCCCGCGCTGGCATGCCGCTACCTGTCCAACATGAAAGTGCACTCCACAACACCCAGTGTAGCTGTGTAAGGCGCTAATAACACCTGCACCCTCCGTATTTTGCACCTGCAATGAGCTGCACTGCGGCCTGAGATAGCAAATGGGAACTGAGGGTCATTGTGTCCATCATCTAGTCAGATATTCCAGAAGCTGTGCGCTGGGCATGCTCAAATGATGTTTATCTGTTTGTTCCTAAGCTCTGTTGAGGTGTCATTTAAGATGAGCTGATCACAACACGCACGCACGAACACACGAGCACACACACGAACACACACACGAACAACACACGAACACAGACAGCGCTGTTGTCAATCAGTGGTCTGTGTCGTGTAAGAGTAGACTGGCAATAAAGGATGATAAAGATTACTATACACGTCCACTTCCATTTTCGAGGACTTTCAAGCCGAGGTCTTCAAGTTTAAAACACACACCACTCTGTCACTCATAACCATGTTCGCCCCTCCTTGCATCTACGATTATAATTTTTTTAACTGCATTCATTTTTTAAGTGAATACAATTGTACGAAACTTAAGCTCATGAAACTGCTAATTCTAAGTTATAGTAAACGATAAATGTTTATACGAAATGTGAGTGAGAGAGAGAAAGAGAAAGAGAAAGAGATTCATGGAGACTTCAGAACTACACAGCTTTTCTCCACCAAAGGTGAGAAAAATTGAAGTTTTCATAAATCCAGAATCATAAATATAAGAAGACAAACTGCACAATTTTCTTTTCATTTGTACTGCAAAACAACCTTTTCAGAGAGTGAGAAAGAGTGACTGTTTCGTTCGCACCAAAATACATCAAGAGCTACACGGTACTAAAATACAAACTGCATGTTATTTATCGATAACATTCACCCACCAACCCACAGAATAAATCCCAGTTTTAAAAAGTTTAGAATTCATGGTAAAAGAAAAGAAAAACAGACCTGCGTTGAGAGTGTAAATAACAAATAACAAAGTCTGCACAAAGTTAATAAATTGCACCCTAGCTCAAACTCCTGGCACAAGCCTCAAAACAACATCCTGTGACGGATTGTCTCCCCACGTCTAACGGAGCAGCTGCAGCAGCAGCAGTCAACACCACCATAACTATAATAATTCCTAGGATAGAAAGCATGTTAACCCTTTATATCAAAGGGAGAGACGATCCTGTAACAACAAGAGGAGCAGTCTCAACAGGTTCGGTCTTGAGAGCCGTCCAAGATTAACATGACACAAGGCAGAACGGTCACCCTTACCCCAAACATCCAGGTCAAGGCTGCACACTACAACCTCTCTCCTCCTGAGAGGTTTTATACGACGATTACAAAGACCGGAAATCATACAACCTGGCTGCACCATAAACTAACAAAGACATATACAATTAAATAGATTAGTAAAGTTGGTAAGGTGCAATGAAAGTGGGTGGTGGAGGTCTTGGAAAGGCCAGGTATCTCGCGAGAAGTCTCTCTTGTCAACAAGGGTCCTCCGCTTGTTCCATTTCGAGCGCCAGCTAGCCCCTCCCTTCCCTTCCACCGTCCCTCCACTGACCACCACCTCCACACCCTAGACACACGACCCGAGAGTGGGACAGGAGGGTTTTGGGGAGGTTGGGAGAAGGAGGGTAAAGAGCGTCTGCTGCGTTCCAGAAAGCGACCTCGAAGGCAAGATCTGCACTGCTCTCCCCTTTGGCGCCGTCCACCTTACCGTCGACAACACACACCACACACCGCGACCGCGACCTGGCGTCGCCTTCAATCGCTCTTGCCATTTCCCCTCTAGCGGTGGCAATCTGCTGGCTGACGTCTTCGTCTCTTTTATCTTCCAGGTGACACTGCCGTCGATCTCCCATAAATAAAATATCGATCATCTGTAATTTATCCTTGACAGTACCTCTCTCCCTACACTCACCCAGCCGGTGGGCGACGGGTTTACTGAGGGAATGTCAACGCACGCAATATTGTACTCGTGTCAGCACGCACAGAAAGCAGTGTGTCTGTGTGCGTGAGCGCGCCGAATAAGATAGAAACGCACAAACATGTATTCCTCCATGTTTCTGAGGAATGGGTAGTTGTTTACACGGCTACTTCACGCTGCTAACACTTAGGACAGGCGGGTTAAGGTGGTTCGAAACCCGCCAGGCCTTGTACAATGTAACCGTTT
This sequence comes from Pomacea canaliculata, assembly GCF_003073045.1. Taxonomy (NCBI): domain Eukaryota; kingdom Metazoa; phylum Mollusca; class Gastropoda; order Architaenioglossa; family Ampullariidae; genus Pomacea; species Pomacea canaliculata. The sequence goes on from NC_037590.1 coordinate 9,754,757, forward strand.
ATCGGAAATCTGACGTTAAATCTTCCACATAGGTGACGGTTTCTCCTAACTATAGAATTTCAAAAATAATAGTCAAAATTTTGTAGCATGATTTACATTTCTATCATTAAAGCCTATTTCTAAGCAGAACATGTTATCTTATATTTTTTCATGAATGACAGCTGACCAGTTATATTTGCATATAACAAATAACACAAGTTAATGAACTCTTGAATGTTAATTGATAAGCGAGACCAAACAAAACTGTTTGCAGTTTTTCCCGACTGGTTTTCAACAACTAGTTTTAGAATTAAAAGTGCTTTGAATTTGTTGTAAGGAAAGAAGCATTTAAGAGGCTGTTGCTTTAAAATGTTTATAAATATATAAGTTTCTTAAAATATATTGCAATATATTAAAATACAACATTTTAAAGATTTATTAAACTATGGACCCCAGCTTGGGGAGGTTTAGTGGACGCGACAAGGAGTTTACAAAGCAGTTCACGCGGCATCATCCAGTCACCAACCAGCTCGATAGCTTGACGTCACATGACTGACATTTCTAGAACACACGGCGAATTTTTTGTTTGTTTGTGTTTGTTTTTGAGGGTGACAGGTAGTTGCCAGGTAGAGTAAGACCAAGTCGATTTCTAGTCAAGACCCTCTAGCTTGTCGCCTAGGGCTAATCAGCTGACCTCGGAATCTAACAGCGGATCAACGGTGCTGCTATGACGTCAATGGCCCCTACTTCTCTGCGTGATCCATCTTGACGGGGTCACGACGAAGGTATCAAAGATGTGACCTTTTGGTCAGGTCAAAGGCAGGACAGACTGACCTTTTAGTCGCGTTCACGAGCATTTTGCATGTACTTCATGGTCCGATTTAATATAAACGTGATTTCAATAAATAATTAGCTGAAATAAATATTAAAACCTCGCTAATTTTTACGGGTTGGAGGCACTGGTTTTTTTTTTAATAGGATGTTTCTCGTAGCATTGTCAATACAGCAGAACTTTACTGCATTGTCATATTGTCCTTCGAAAGAAAACCAACAAATCTCCAGTCAAGTATTATAATGTTGCAGCTTCTCAGCACTCGGGAAGAAGGAAGAGCGCAAAGATAAGGGCAGACAACTTGGAGGAGGAGAGAGAAGTAGAAGCGGGCGTGGGGGCAGAGGAAGGAAGGGATAGGAGAGAGAAAGGGTTAATGTCAAATGTATTACGCCTCAAAAGTGGAAGCCCCTCAATAAACATTGTGACTGTCGAGTTATGAGCGTAGCCAAGGGAGATGTTTACGACTGAGGTGACCTAGCCTCGTTTCCGAGTGGCGCTGCATTACATGGTCTGACCTAGCTCCATTTGCCGCCATAGTCCTGTGAACGGAAGAAATGTCCCTCGCGGTCGTGACCTTCATTAAAAACAAAACCAACAAGAAAATCCTCAAAAAACTTAAGCAAGCAAGCTTTTGTAATCACGAACCGCAACAAGACAGTAAATCATGTGTGCGCGTGGAACCAGCGCCATGCACGTAGAGAGGGCGATCAGGGCCCGGGTGCACAGGGGAGCAGTATGACCTGGGTGGCCAGCGCAGACGGAATAAAATATCACTAGTTTAAGGGTCTTCTTAACAAGACATTAATAAATCTGACACATGCATATATACTATGTAGATATCTAGAAACCTACCTGTAAATCTTTATCAAACACTGTTACATACTTGCCAACTGTGCCCTTCATGTTAGTCACAAAAGTTAGTCGGGTTTGGAAGTTTAGGTAAAAATGGATTAACTCCGGACCTTACTCAGTATAACCAGCTGTGACCCGACTTCCACTCGAGGCAGTGTTCTACTGATATTTACTAGTAACGACTTTTGAATGTCTTTAACTTCCAGGTAGAAAGTCACGCTAAGACGGTTTTAAGATCATTTTCGCATCCATGCATGCACACGCATCATAGAGACGCGCTGTGCATGTGGGCTCTAATCAGTACACCTGAAAAGACTACACAAAAGCAAGCACTGGGCCAAGCAGACATCTTTTTTTAAAAGTGTTATCAGGAACAAACACCTATCTCTAAAATTTGTTTAATGAAGATTTATATTCGTCTAGTCATTGTAGTTTAGTTTTTTCTTTTTAATGTCTAGAATTATTACATGTGTTTAAATAAATAAGTCTAAGCAGAAGACAGACGGCAAGAAATCTGCAAGTTTGAGTCCGACTTTCAGAGGATGTTTTTCGGGAAAGATGGAGGTTTAAAAAAAAACTGACCTATTTATTTTCATTAAATGCTGGCGTCTTACTGCAGCTGCTCTCGCCATTAAGAGATACAGGCTGGAGCAGACGTTACAGTGAATACAGTTAACAGATGACGTGACAGCCAATGATGTGGGGGTTGGAGGGTGTGGGGAGAGGTTAGCAAATACATGGTGGGCGTCACTCACGTTTCTGTGTACGTGTGCGAGAGAGACTCTTGTTGACACACACGGCTGGTTATAATAGCATGACACACATATTGTGCTTTAGTAATACAAACGTGAATATATGAATTGCGAGTACAAAGCATTCACAAGCACACACACACAGAGGCACGGTTATACATGCAGCACACTTCACATCTTTTATACGTTTTTCTGGCTTTGGCGTTGATTTCAAAGTGTGGAATTAGTGTTAAAATTAATTATTTTTTTAAAAAAACTTTTCTCACTGGGAAATCCCAACCACAAAAAGCACGGGCTTAGAGAAGCCAAACAACACCAGGCGAAAAGGGCGAGAACCACATCCATCAGAGTAAAACTCAGGACGTCAGCACCTGTTCACAGTAGCCTCAACATGGCCGCTGAGCTGATGCTCCAACATGCTGACGCCTCAATTCTTAATCCTGTTGGATCTCTTTGGACCACAAGTTTGATTTGAGGGAAGGAAAGAGAAGGCAGCCTCCTCCACCGCCCAGGCGCCACTTGAGCCTGACGGTTGTGTAAGGGGAAGGAGGATGGTACTCAAGTTAAAGCAATGGCTTCCACGTGGATTTGTTACTATTTCTATATTCGACGGTGGTAGAGGCAAGTTGTTGGCAGTACTGTGTTATTGGCCTTGCCGGCCATCTGTGGGTGGCTCAGCTTATAGCATTCTTTCACTGTGAACATCTTCTACCAGCTAACCCATTCACCATTTACTGACAAGGAGAAAGAGCGATTAAAATCAAAGAGAATTTCCAGTCTGACAAAGTCACTTTCACAGTTGTCCATTCTTGCCAAAGTAAAGTGGGCAGCACAAACACGAACGCGCGTGTTTGTGTGTGAGGGCTGGTCGTAAAAAAAAATAAAATAAAAGTATTATTTGCTGTTTGTTGCTTTATATAAACAGTTTTTTTATAATTTGGAAGCACAGCAAGGTGAAATTTGGCAATACATCAATCTGCACATTTCTGTTTGTACAAGAATTCGTTCTTTAAATTAAAAAAAATGTTGACCTCCTTATAAAAGTATATCTTGCAACAGTGCTGATTTTCCCACTCTCCGCGAACTGTTATTTTGGAATCAATGTCTGATGCTGCAACATGCATCTTTTAGGCTACTTTTGTCCACGCCTGGCAAAGATGTTGGAGTTTACTCTGTTAGCCGTTGTTATGCTCGTCCCGGTGGCGCTTGTAATGTTTTCACTGGCTTTCATACCCACAATGTGATGCTGGGGTCTAGCTGATTGAACAGGGGTCATTTATCTAAAATCCTGACACAAAATGTCGACCGCAGCTCTTTGTATTTCTTGCTACCACAATGTTCGTCTTTCGAGTTCTCACACAACAGTGATCTCTCCCACAAATCGCTTTACGTTCAAATGTCTCGGCAAAAGGCAACCGAGTGGCTAACAGACTGAACCCTCTGTTACCCTCATTTGTCATTTGTCAGCCCTCGCTTTCGCTTTAACCACTGACGAGTGTGTACTGCGCATGCGCTGAATAATTGACGAAGCATCATTACCTCCCCCATTACGCCATCCTTTACCGCCCTCTCACCTCTTGCTGCACTGACCTAACCTCAGGCTGCTGCAGCAGACCAACTCTCTCACATACACACATTCACGCCAGCAAGATGCTTATGGACTCAAAACTTAAGTAAGGATAGATGGGCTTAGAACGGTCCGCGCTGGTACAACTCCAGTTACTGGGTGTACTGGAACTGTCTACAATTCACAGCAGCATTACACTGAGGGACTACAGCTGCTAATGCACACTGACAGTAAACACAGCCCAGACGTGGCATCGCTTCTCTTATATTCTGAACGTGTCGTGGGAAAGATAAGCGGATATAGACAGATGATGTCCCCTAACCGACCAGACTCTTCAGCTCTTTTTCTTTATGTTATCTACTTAATCAATTTTCCCCATCCTGTTTCGCTGTCGAAATATCGCCATCATCATCGCGGTCTTTATCTGTCCTCCATATCCGTTCACTGAGCTAGACCTTGACATCGATTTTTGGGCAAAAAAAAAAAAAAAAAAAAATCCATCCTTCGATGGCTAGTAACAAAAACAAAATGTTCGACTTTCTGGTAACACAAAAAGTATGTCTTCGATTTGCTAGCAGCAATATGACAATATGGCTTACGAGGGGTTTCCAGGAAGAGATATATTTTTGGAAAACTCGATGGATGCGCAGACGAGGGACGTACTGTTGTTCTCGACCGAGTGGAACGAAGCTGTAGGTCTGTTCAACCGTCTGACTACTGACGTCGAGACAATTAGGCATATCGTCATCTACCTCGTAACCAGCCAACAAGCCAACCAACCATCATGCCCTAGCTGACCCCGGTGCCCCCGGTGCGCTTGCCCTCTGCTCTGCCTGGTCTGCTTTGCGTGCTTGATGACGTCAGTGCCGCCTGGCGGTGCGCCGTGGTTCGCCATGTTGAATGACCCGAGGTCACTTATTAATCACGTTTCCGTGATTAAGTGAGACTGTCAGACTAAGTTCCCGACAAAGTTTTAAGTTTTTATCTCAAATCCCTACACCTCAACCCTTACTTCCGGTACACTTGTCACCTTTATAACGAAGACTTCGACTAGGACTGACATGGCACCAAAACGGTCTTTTGTGAAGAGTTATCTTACTTGTCCTCCCACGTTGCCAGCCCTCCCTGCTTCTGAAAAATTACAGTTTTCAAAGACATCGGACTTTCAGCCCTTTTTGTGGCAAATTAATCAAGCAACGTTTCTCTTGCAAATGAATCGGATCAGCGCTGACAGAAAATCAACAGGTTACCGCGCAAACCGTCAGCAAGGAGTCGATAATTGGTTTTTATTTTAAAGGATGCCTTTGGCTTGGGATCAATGTGCCAACAAAAAATAAACGAGGTATGGGTTTAGGGAATGGCAAAGATCGACAACGAAATGAAACCCGAGTAAGAGGTATATTCACGTAAATAAATAATATTTACCATGTCTTATAGCAAAGAATAGTATTCACCAGTTTAAACAAACCTGATAATACTGAGCGGTTCAAAAATCCTAATATTATCTACCACTTCATAAATAAATCCAATAGTATCGACCACTTTAAACAAACCGGCCTCGATTTTACAGGAATAAAAAGCGCCTGAACGTTTCAAAATGCCAATAAAGCCTCAAACAGGTTACAGGGACAAGTCTTCAACGATGTGTTATTTTTTCACACCTTCTTTGAAAACATTTAGTCCTTGCTACTCCTCAAGCAGCATAGGGCCGCAACAACACCTCGCCAGCGGAACCGGTTGTGGGCAGCCCCCATTAGTGGGGGCCATGTGTCTCGCTCTCTACTGCTCTTTCCCAGGTCTGCTTTGGTCTCACAACTCTCCTCTTCCCCTGAGGGTTCCAGTCAAGTGCCTGTCAGGCAACGGTGTCAGCTGGTTTGCGTAAGGTGTGTCATATCCAGCCCCATTTGTTCTTCTTGGTGTCTTGGCTAGTGGGATTTGGCTGTTTTTCCCCCCACAAGCTGATATTGGAGATCTTTTTGACCATCTAATTCCCAGGATGTGGTGTAGGCATCGGTTGGTAAAGGTCTGGAGCTTGTTGTTGATGGTGTTTGTCACTTCCCAGGCTTCAGAACCGTACAGTAGGCCTGCCGTCACATTTGAGTTGCAGATGGGGGGTCTTGATGCGGAGGGATAATGCTTGGAAGTGCCAGGTGAAAAAAAAAACTGTTTTAATATTATTGAAAGTGAATAAGCATTCAATATGCCAAAAACAATGCTTTCTGTAAATCCCATGACATCCCATCACCTTCACAACATCGTAGTTTAAAATGTAAAAGAGATCGGCACCACCTACACACCGCCCAGCCACCCACCCACACATACAGGAGCGAGAGAGGAATGGTGACAGAGATCTGTTTTGAGCGGAATCATTAAACCCATTGGCTAAACTGTCATAGATGCGCCATGCTTTTCAGACATGTTCCGACTGACTAGCTTTGTCATTCATCATTCACGTGCACCCACGACCTAACTTAAAATCACCTTAACCACAGAACGCAACCCGAGTATTCCCTACAGCCTCCAGTGCCTACGAGTAAGCGGCCAGCAAGTGTCTTCATGGTTGATTGCCTCCCCTTCCCCTCATTGTGCCGCCTAAGATATATCTGTGGGTGGACTTGTCATGAAGTTCGCCAATGACGTCACAAGCTGTCAGCCAGTTGATGAAGTTGCTGGACGAATACTCAGACAACGTAGCTCACGTCATTCGACTACGGTGGAACGTGCGGAGGAGCCTTGAACTCTGCGCACGCTCGTTATCGTTGCAAAAGCAAAGGGATTAGGGGGGAATAGGAAGAACCTTGCTGTCTGCATGTTACAGTTCCAGGAGCATAGCAGCAAGTAAGAGCATTGGTACAAATATATTTGTGTGCGAAGTCGGATAGGCATGCATTTGGACACACAGCTTGTATAGATGACGTCAGCATGAATGTTTAATTTGAAAAGGAGACAAATTGAAGCCGCGATCCTCTTCTTTACGTCTCCGAGTACCGGTGTCTCTCAACGTCCTCAACACGTGACTCCAGCAGCAATGCCGTGTTGTCATGATCAATCGTTATAGCAAACACCGAATGAAATTCGACTCGTAATTTTCTTTCTCCTACACACTTTTTTTCTGGGCAAAAAACGCATCTTCTCGCTAACCGACACTGTCGAAATTGAAACGTTCTGAGTTTTTTTTTTTTTAAACAATTTCGCCAAAGTATCTGAAGCTAACGGGTAGCGATGCTGTTTCCATTCAATGTGTAACTAAACAAAATCTTCATGATGTGGTTTCTAGAGCAGAGGCATTTAGTAAGCGCGTTTGCACGTGCATGACAATGATCTGCGTCACGTTGTCTGTCATTTTCTCTCATTGTAACGGTTTCAATGATGCCGCCTTCCTCTGCCGTCCTGATCCTGCTGTTTGCTGCCTTCTCCTCTGGGGCTTGACTTTTGCTCTCTCGAAATGTTATTCTCAAATTCATGGTCGAGACTAGCTTTTTTTTTTTGGGCGAATCTCCCTCTGATATTACTTCTGCATAGAAACTGTATCGTTCGGAGCTGCATTGCCAGGGTTTGCACGAGCGAACTGACAGAGTAAGTGATATTGAGAAGCTTCTGGATCAGCTCCGCGCAAGCGCAAAGCTGAGATGTTTACTCAAGGCTCAGCACGCCACTGCTGACAGACAGCTACGACAGTTTTCGAAATGTGTGTAGACATCACGAGTTCTTACAACGCTAAGAAGCGTGTTCTTTCTCCCCCTTTTACTCTCTCTCTCCCCTCATCATTTATTTCTCTCTAAAGTTTTGTGACCAGGCCAGTGAGGTTAGTGGATCGAGACTTCCCTTTTCTCTAGCTGTGGCACCTGTCTATAGCATTTTACTCGCTTGCTATTATTGAGTTTTACTTGCTGACTCGGCGTGAAACAACCATTGCCAGCTCTCAAACCCTCTTTTTCAAACCTATTCCTGCACCAACGACAATAGAAACAAAAACCAACCCCTACCGTCTCTTGCACCCTTGCCCCATTAGCGACCACAAAGAAACAAGACTTGATTACGCCTTTAAATTTTTCTCAGCAAAATACTAAACAACGACAGCGGGGGAAAAAAAACAAAAAAACAAAAACAACAAACTCAGCAAGCGCGTGATTGCATGTCACGGTGAGTGGTGTGTGTGGTTTGTAGCGTGTAATTTCTAACAGCTTTAGAAAATGTGTGCGGCCCCGGTAGTGCTGCCACCTTCAAAGGGATATCACTCTCTGTCGAGGGCCGTTCACGAACTCCCTCTCATCTTTAGCCGGTTGACAGTTTACCGTACACTCATCCTCAAGGTTATCCAACAGCCACTAGCACGGATGTCGAGGAGGGAGGGAAAAAAGAGAGAAGGAGCAGAAACGAGAAAGAGAGTCAAGGACGAATGGCATAAGGTCGCAGTGTTATATCGGGTCAAATCAGTTGTTCTGTTTGAGGATATGTAATCATCCTCTTATAGGGAGGATATTGCCGTATTGTTGTGTACTCTCTTAGCACCGTTATCGTCACCCGGTCACCTCTCCCCCCCCCCCAAACTGTTCACTACCATTTAGTATTGCTACGGACTGTTACTGTACATCTTTCACTGCACCGTTTCTTTCCATCTTACCACACCCATCAAAAGCTCCCGTTCTCACTAACCGTGCCACCAACCAGTAAAATGGAAGCCGAGCACTGGCCAAGCAGATATCTTTTTTTTTAAAAGTGTTATCAGGAACAAACACCTATCTCGGGTCCAAACCCTGAGGTTAGTGTGCAGAACAGCGTGACAACGACAAGGGCTATGACATGGGCAATGTGGTGTCAAAAGCAGAGGTTGGTGGTTAGCACCATCCAGTGAATTTCTCTTATTTTTTGTTTGCAATCTTTAACTTTTCTCCCCTTGTCCTTTTTTTTCTTGGGGGGAGGGGGGATCAGAAATGCGAAAATATTACAGACAGGTGAGACAGATGTGCCAGACGATTCTAAGGGGCTTTACAATGATAACAACGTTAAACAGAAAACGGGAATTTTAAGCGTTGCAGTCTTTACTTGTCTGTGCAATCATTTTCTGGGAAATCACTTCCCCCTCCCGCCCTTCTTCTGAACAGAGAAAAAAATTAAGAGAAAATAAAAACAGAAAAGTAACACAGCTGCACGTTTTACCCTCATCTTCTTTAAAAGCTCTTTAACGTCTAGTTCTTCAAAAGCTTATCTCTAGCGGCTCAGAATGCGAATTTGAAATTGAAAAAAAAGTGTAGTGTCTGGGACGGCTTAATTAACGTCCTCGGATGGCGCTTTGATTTTCTACTTTCTGAAGCATCCTTTGCGAATGTTTATTCTGCACCTAAAAGACAGACGAAAGAAGTGGCGTTATAACCAGAATGACTTCCGTGCTTTGGCTTAAGGCTCAAAGAGGTAAGAGGCTGCACAAGAGGGCGGAGTGCAACAGCTCAGGATCTGAGTCCACAATCACGAAGCGAATAATTATATGACTGCCTGCCCTCCCCTTGTCAGCAGTCACGTGCATAAAGCACTTTCCGGTCACACGTACTCAAAGTCAACAGGAGAGATTTTCGAAAAGTTCTGCAGGCTGTACAGCCATCAGATACAAGTGATCTTTCTGAAGACTGCACAATCCTCACGCGGGGGCATTTTGATTCCTGTTCCTCCGAGAAGATATAGCCTCCTCTCGGCAATGCACCCCAAAGCTACGGGATCTGTTGTCGCACGGAGCACAGCATATCAAATCGCATCTCAGTTTGTTCTTCCCTTCCTCCACATGACCTGCCGAGGGCCTCCCCCGTGTTGCGAGTCCTCTTATCGGATGGACGTACACCCTGCTTATCGGCCTGCTGCTGTGTTTTTGCCACCCCGTGTGTTTGTACGTCGCGTCCTTCTTGCACCCTCGGTCACGAGTACCTAGGGTGACGAATGCCTCGAAAGTACGCGAAGAAAGGCTTGTTTTCATTGTTATCAGGAAAGATTTCAAAACGTGAAGTTTACAAAACAATAAAATCTATTTATTTTAATCGCTGACTCATGTCGCGATGTGGCAGAGTGGCTTCGGCATTAGTATAAGACATCCAATGTTGAGAAGCTGAATGTGACATCGCAAAAAGACGACAGGACCGCAGATCAAGCAAAGGAGAGATTACTATTTCCATTCGCAATGATTCACAGGTCAGTGACCTAAGGGAAGAAGTAACTAAGCTATTACTATGGCGACAAAAGCCGATAAATGTCAAGGCCTGACCCACCCCCACCCCTTCAAAGTGTAAGGAAGTTCATTAAATGGTTATAACAACAAACTTCAGACATGTCCTTAAAACTCTAATCTAAATCCGGAATAACGTGTTTTATATGGTAGTTTACATAAGATCCATTGAAATGCACAACGCGCGTGGAGCTAAAACTAGAGATGACCTAACGACTTCAAGTGGTTGAAATCATAACTGCTGTACTATCAGTGTGTGTCGATGCGGATGAGCTAGGAACAAAGACTTTCGACCAGCCAAGTGCGCGGATTTCCGTTCTCCGTGACAACGCTGTGCACGACTGTCATCAAGAGGAAAACCGACAGAAGTCTGCCGCTGGCCCTCGACACAAGTCTCTCGGCGGCCTGCTGCACATGCGTGGGACGCCTTCCGTTGCCAGTCACAGATGGATCATCCTCTACACTTCCCTAATCTGCATATCTTGTTTGTTTGACACTGAGTCAAACAGAAAACTGACACAGTGACCTATGTTAGGAGCAATGTAAATGTGTGTTTTAATTTGGTCGAGAGAAAAAAAAAAAATGAAAAAATGCACTTGTGTGAACATTTGAATTGTACTAAACACTTGTAAGTAGTAATGCTTGAACTGTGTTAATTACCTGAAAATTTAAACACTTGAACTTTACTAAACACCTGCAGAATGGACTCAGGTCACGCTCTCTGTAGCAAGCCATTTTTCTCGATCCTCTTCCACCAGCTTCCGATTTAGTGTCAAAGAGAGGTTCAAAGATGTGTAAAAAAACAAAACAACAGAAAACAACACACCACCTTGAAGTCAAATCTATTGGCAGTTACGTCAAAGCCGCTTTCAATAGTTTTTTTTTTTCTTTCTTAAGCCAACAGGGATTCACTTACCGCCCTTAGATCGAACGGTTAATATCCTGCAACAACAGGATTTATTGCCAAAGCAGCAGAGAGAAACTTGATTACCTTCTTATCTCGTCACGGGCACAGCGTAGGAAGAAAAAATCCCTATGTGCTATGAAAGGAGATTCGCTGAAAACTTGAACCAAATCCTTCGATGTTCTCATAACCGGACCTGTTTTTGAACGGCTGCACCTTCCTTTGTGAGCTGTCTTTCAAGTGATCCGTCCACCACAACGGAAAGATCAAATCAAACGGATTCTTACCTTTTGGATGGCGTAAACACCACATGCGAAACCTTCAAAACAATGTGAAGACGAGACTTCAACACAATGTGTTCGAGTTCAGACTCCCTTTGGAGGCTTTTAGTTGCGAGGAAGTGTAATGAAGGATGGAGTAGGTAGGGAGGGCAAGGGGGACGGGGTGAGGGAGAAGGATCGTGAAGGGAGTGTCGCCTGGTGCAGCAGACACAGTAAATCCGTTTCATGCTAATGGACTGACCATTCCAGACGTCAACAGCGAATGGCCACGACGCCGGTCTGTTTTGTTGGCTTCGGTCTGTGGGACACAATAAACAGGACACTAAACGTGCGCTAAACTGCGTCTCATGCCGCCACAGGATTACCTCCCTTTGTGTCCAGTGCCAATCGACATCTACCTTTGCTCATAAATATTTGTAAGTGGGAGTATACTTTTATGTCTATATGTGCGCGCAGATTTCTTTTTTTTTTCTTTTGATGACCGGCAGAGGAGGAGAAATTAGAGAACAAATGTGTGGGGATGCAAAGAGAACTGCTCGACACAAAAAGTCTGTTAAGGGGAGAGATGCTACACAAACTGAAGTGTTAGTTGAGAGAAATGCTACGCAAGTAAGTCTTAACAGCGTATAGAAATGGGTAACATAACAGGCTTGTTAGCGAAGAGAAATGTTATACAAATTCAGTCAGATTATATCCTGCCCAACGGTTGTTAGCGGAGTTAAATTTTACACAATTTAACAAGCTGTAAGGCCGAGAGATCAATCAGGCAGCTGTAGTGCAGGTTCAATTCGTTCAATGCGAAAAGGAAAAGCTGTGGCCGAGTACAAACGCGTGGCCTGAGCTCGGTTACAGAAAGCGGAGTGAAGGAGGAGAGACAAAGAGAGAACAATGCCCAGTCGGCGGCCAAGAGAAAACACAGTTGAGGACGGATTTCAAGCACTGCAACAAGCGAGTGCCGTCAATCAGCTGTAAACCACCATTCGTCTTCTTTCCCTGGAAAGATGAATTCTGAAACAAAAGGCTGGAATTTCTTATCATATCCAGCCCCGCGTGTCGAACAGACTGACATGACGTCACTAAATCCACCCGTTCATCGCTCTCTTCATAACCGATTCTCGAAAGATGCACCCTAGATTTTTACCAGATGTAAATAACACAAATTCAAGAAATGAAGAAAAATTCCAGACTTACTAGCAGTAAATCCAACTCACACGCTGAAGAAAAACTAACAAGCCATCTAAGCACCATTTATTGGAAAATTTATAAAGACGTATAACATTATATAACTAATACACAAGTTATACAGATATATCGACATTTACAGGTAAACATAAGGACCGCATGGGGAAGAGCCCGGAGTTGAGATGGCTTCTGCCTATTGACAGTTCCTACTGGGCCTCACATGCCGGTGAATTACTCTCATTATTTTATCATTCCCACAATTGCTTCCTTTCCTTGCGGCGTCACTCTGCCCAGGGTACGGCAACACTGCAAACGAGGGGAGGATTCTGAGAGAAGCTTGGAAATGACAACAACATTAAAGGGTCTAGTGCAGGGGTGGAGAAAGTCATTTCATTCGCCAAGACAACTGTAGACTTCAATAAATGTATAATTTTTGTCACATTTATACATGTATAGTAAGCAAATAGTAACAATTAAATCTTGGAAGGACAATCAAGGAACATCCATCATGTTATAGACAGGAAACATAAGAGTATATGGCAGGACAGACATTATGCTTCTCGTCAGCTGCCCGCGGCCTCTATGGTCGATTCGAAGAATTTTGGATGCATATGACCTTCACCCAAACCGAAGGAAAACTACTTCCGGTACGATGGCGGCTGTTGATATTGGTAGCGTTCTTCTAGGACGACAGAGAGTTAATCTTATTCTGGGAAATAATACATTACACAGAGCTTTGCAAAGCCATTAGATGAATCCTCCCATATTGATCGTAACCCGCTGCAATCTAACGAGAAAATTTGAGACTGAATCTTCACGAAGGATTAGAAAGAACGGAAGATCCGTCTTAGTCTAAGTCTTGAGAAATTTCATACTCGTACTTTGGATCGTGTCGAGTGCCAATCTCTCGTTATTCATGAGCGGAGCTGCTCCATTGCCTTCTTGCAAAAACCAAGAGTGATTTAGAGTGAATAGGGTGTTAAGGAACATTGGGTAATATGAATGTTTAAAGGCCAGGCAACGTGTATTTCGCCTGAACCAATAAGGACCAGTCGGTTGATGCCACTAAATAAAAGCACGAATACAGAGCATGAATTCTAGCCGCTCCTGTAAACATTCAGCAGTGAAGTACCCAGCTTGCCAGAAAGTTCCGTGAGGTGTTTTCCGCCTCGTGTACCCTGTAAGCGTTTATTGGGATCAGCGATCGAACCAACAAAAGCTGTTTGACTGAACGGAAAAAAGAAATGCAATCGATTCAGCGATAATAATGAGGTGAATTTTTACGCATCTCTGGTTCAGTCCTCCTCACAAAGAACATGCAGCAACACACAACAACTGACACACAAACATAACAACATGCACTCGGTCACAATAACGAAGAAAGTCTCCCTCATTCCCCTCATTCACTCTCAGGCACCAATCAACCCCCATGTCCCACCACCCCACAGAGAATATAAAAATACAATGCAACTAGGAAAAGTTCAGTGGTGTGTACTAAATCATTAGGAACATGAGAGTACCCTGAGAGTGGTGGCGATATAAAGGTTAGTACCTGGCGAGAAAAACTTCACAAAGTCTGTGAGCTGCTCCAACTACTCACACACAACGACTCATACATGTGGTTATAAAGGAAAGAAAGAGGGAAAGAAACACCACGAAGCGGCCAATCGTTCTCCACAAAAGTCAATACCGAACGAAGCTCTTCACAATACTGCCTAATTCTGCTCACTCCATATGGACTTCCGGTTGAGCTGCTCCATGTCGTTTATTTACAGAATCAATTGGTCACGTATAACCGAAAAAAAATTGGCCCAACAATGAACCTTTCGCTGCAGTAATATTTGGCCCCTCTTCGCAAGGCACAGGAATGAACAGAAATTCTGAATCATGGCATCATTCATCTGGTGACAATGATCATTACATTTTATGCGCCCGGGTGGTGTGCGTCTAATATTCAAGCCTTCTGCAATCTGCCCTGAGTGAAACAGGCAAAAAAAAAGGTCGGTCTCATTTCGCGTTGCACTTCACTCATTCTCCTCGCTCCTTGCGCAGGATAATTACTTTAATATGATAGATGCCCAAGATTTTCCAAGATTCTTAATCGATTTACTTGCCCTTTACTTGGGACAAAAACGTTTTTAAAAAAAAAAACGAATGGAAAGGAAAGAAATAATGCGAACTACAGCCTCCTGACATCATAGTTCTCATCAGGCGAGGAGAGTGAGGTTTGTGGCCTCCAAGACCTTTCACTACAGCAGGAGGAGGATTAACCTTCTTGTTGCTGGGAGCCGTACTGTTGGCTCATGAGCGTGATGCACGATGCTCCTTCAGACGTACCACGTGTAATGAAAGTCTGCTTATGACAGCTTTTAAAATGTCAAAAAAAAAAAATTGCCGACTGATAAGTTAACACGGCCCTTCTGCAAAACAATTTTTTAAGTTGTAAGATAGTTCAGAGGACTTCACTGGAACATGTTGTCAGCGGACGGGTTTACACTTGATGATCAGAGAGCAGTCGGCCATGATGGAGGCTCACAGACGTTAGTTTTATTCAGAAATTTATGAGGGGATGGATACGGAGTAATTCGCCAAGATGCAGACTGTTCCTTTTCTTTTCATCTGCAAACTGTTCATCCTCTTAATTCTTTACCGAGAACTCCTTCATATTCACCCGAAAGAAAATCATCTTCGGGATCAGACAGTGCGATGGGAGAAGAAAAATTGAGAGGAAGAGGTGAGAGAGATAAGGAAAAAGCGGGAGAGTAAGTGCTAAAGCTGTATAAGAAATTCGCATTCACGCAACAAAGAAACGGGATATACATAGAACCGCAACAACTTTAAAGTCTAGATCTTTTCAGTCAACAATAAAAGTAAAGCTCATTTATTCACCCACTCGCACATTCAACCAATCAAGAAAATTTAATCTTTCTCAAACTTTAATCAATCACAAAATAAAACTTACAGAAAATTATTGTTAAAGATTTTTCAAATCTTCTAAAAACACACACTGGAAGTTAAAATCAGTCAATCGATCGATCAATCAATCAAGTGTAAGGTTTTCAAGTAATCAAGAAAAGTAAACTGAAAAGTTTTGATCGTGAAATCTTGTCAACAACTTCAGTCGAGCATTCTGCGAGGAGCTCTTGCAGGAGAAGTTTAAACGCCCTGGCGGCTAATCGAAACCTCGTGTTAGTAAATGTCAACATTAATATCCTTTCACATACTTACGAAGGTTGACATTTAAAGAAAATCGACAGTTCTTGCGGGCTCAGAAGAATTTTTTTACAGCGGTGAGGTTTCTCTCTCCCTTCCCACCACCAATCTTCTTATACACAATTAGCAAGCCATTATGCCTTATTACACATCATACATTATAACCTATCATTATAAATTGTGTGGAATAGTAACCATATAAAATATCAAATGCATCTGACGCAGGTGGGTGTTGCTGAGTGGTAGAAACAATTACATCAAAATAACGGTGGATCGTTTCGTGGTACCAGGCCACAAACTCTGCACAAAGAGGCTGCTCTTGTATGGCGCTACAAAACTGTCAAGAGCTATTGCAGCACCAGGATAGATTAAATTATGCTTGTCAGAAAAAAAAGAAAAAGAAAAAGGATCAGAGTTTAATTTCAGGAGGACGAAACTTTCCAGCCCTTGAAAGAAATTGTCCAGCGCGCCGATGGAACTCGTTGCAACAAGAAAACGAGAACGCTGTGAACACTGCGAACTTGAAAAGAAAAGAACTATGCAATATGGCAACAAAGGGTTAATGTAGATTTTTTTTAACGTGGTCTTATTGCACTGCCAGTCCTGGTGCTAAAGAACATAAACAAAATAAGACTTCGCAAAGTGTCTGTTTATTTGATAGTAAATCAGCGACGTTGCACGACTCATTTCTATTCCTTAAAAAAAATCGTTCAAACTTCCACCCTACTCCGAGGATATGAGATTTAAATAACTTTCCAAAAAAAAGAAAGCAACAAATACAGGTTCAGTAAACATATGTAGTGATCAATGGCTCTGAACTTTGTTGGCGTAGTGCCAAAACTAAAGACATTTTGATGTTAAATAAAACCGGAAAAAAAATTCGGCCTTTGTTTAAGTAAGTACTTGACTATTAAATAAACAAGAATACATCTCCATAAATTAAATACGTGCAGATAATCTAGAAAGGACACGACAGGTCGCCCGAGTTTAGTGTCCATTTACAGAACGTGCTTATCGTCTTCACCACCGTGTTTCCCTCGATCAGGAACTGAGATCTTCGAAGCATCTTCCTCGACGTCCTTGCCAGTAATCTCTTCTCCTCAAAGAACCCTGTAGCGAGCAATTACAGTCTCAGAATCCGTCCCAGAAAGCCGTCTGGGCAAGCCCCTTTCTCGCTCAGTCTCTACTTTGGAAGACCCGTCTCCGCGTACTTCGACCACCAATTTCCCCTTCCTCTGGCTGCCCATCAATTTTCCCCCCAGGATAAGGCAAGCTAGCGAGATGATAGTCTTACGAGTCCACCAGACAGAGAAGACGAGACAGCCATCGCTGGAGCCGACAGCCAACAAAGGTCTCAAGAAGGGCAACAGCAGAAGAAACCCTGCTGCTTGACGGGCCACACAAGCTTGCAGGTCCTTTGTCAGGACCTCATCTTGACCGCTGTGGGTAAATGCTACTTCTGCTCTGACGCGCCATTTGTCTAAGATCTGCGTCATCGTCACGCCAAGGAAACGGTCTGTAATCCAGCAAAGCCGTTAGCATGGGGAAGAAGTCGAACTTAAGTTGGCTGTCAACTGCCTTCTCAACATCCCACAAAAAAAAATAAATAAATAAAATAATTTGACTGCCAATATGATTTCCGATGATGTGAAATCTTCGGGATAAATTACCAAATCGATTTTTGCTCGCCTGCTCTTTTTCTTGCTCCCTTTTTCTTTTTTCTTTCCTTGTTTTTTTTTTACCTCTAAGATAAGGGAAAATGTTTAACTGCCACCAAAAATAAATCTCTAAAGTAATCTGCCCCAAACCGTAGGCAAGTAAACAGATTCAGAACGAAGGCTTTCCTTTCGAGATAAAAAGTTCTTCGCATAACAAAAAATAAACCCTGACAACTTTCGTGCATGGAAAAGTAATTTAATCAGGGGAAAAACTAGGACTTCACTTTTTTTCTCTCCTGAATTTTACATTGTATCCTTTCGACTCTGGCACCTATTCAAGCAAATGCAGATGGAATAAGCGTGAAAGGCAGTGAGTATTCGTCCTCCGAATGTTATTAATTTAATTAATGTGTCAGTTGTCACTGAAACCTTTTCATTTATTGCCTGCCTTTAAAGTTAAACTTTTACTCGGCTTTGATTTGGTGTTTTGTTCTTTGCTTCTGTAAATCTGATGTTAGTTTTTTAAGATTTAGGATGTTTTGATGCACAGCTCTAAAACGCTGAGTAATCTTATGCTCGCACTGTAAGGTTGCGGGTTCGTATCTTTATGATCCTACCATCGTTAAGTATCTTATATCACAATGTGTATGTGTAAAACAGAAAAAAAATGCGCGTGTTTGCAGGTGCACAACCGATTTGTGCAGATGTATGCCTCCTTTTCCGTGTCTGTCAGTCTATCTCCGGCTCCCAGCTAGAAGGATGATGGAAAAGAAAATTTATATCTGCAGCAGAATGCCTCTCGGGCGGTTTTTTATTGTTGTTTTTGTGAAGACTGCATCGTCAGAAAGGATGCTCTCCACAAGTCGCAGTCTTTTCCAAGCCTGCACAGCTAACAGCACGTTAGCTTAACATCCGGGGCTCGCTGGCGATGAACTACCATGCACAAGACCTCGGCAAGCGGCTTCGCAAAATGAAAATGGAGACACGACGAAATAAACCAGGAGGGAACAACCGATTTGCGACAGAGGCACTTCGCAGCTGATTTCCTCAGAATGGCAGATTGCCCTTTTCATTTCCAACCTGGAAAGGCATTGGCGAGGAAATGTCGGAACCATAAAGCCAAGAGCATACGGACAAGCGCACTGCAAGGCGAGTTACTAACCCCACAACTGGCTTACATTAGCGGTAGGACTAGTGCTATCCCATCTAAGTAACAATAAAGTTTAAGAGCGCGAACAGGTTCTAAGGACGAGTTAACATAAAGAAATAAAAATGTAGCATTTATGCAGTCTAACCAAGACTTTATGAGTACAATATTCAATGCTGCTAGTGATGTGTGCAATGACAAGTCGCTCCAGTTAAGTGTTAACATCTATGACCACAAACATGGGTCTCAAAAATGTGTCAAGCTTTGGAACGATTATAGGTCATGTCACAATCATAGAACTTTAAACTTTACTTCGTTTCAAGAAATACAAAGATAGGACAGAAAGCAAAAATAAATTTTATTAAATACAATCAATATATATTGTATTATTAAAGATTTTCTAACCACATCAGACCCTTCACTCTTGAAAAATTCTTTCTGTACGCTAAAAAGAAAAAAGAAGAAAAGATGGAGGGAGAAAAGAAATTGAGAGAGAGAGATAGGAAATAGTTTTTGGAACATTCTAAATAAGTCAAAATTATAAAAAAAAGCTCAAGAAACGCAAACGATAAACTGTCATTTTTTAAGCAAAATATTCCCAAAATAAAGTGAATGTATGCATTCAACCATCATGGCTATCAACACACAATCCTCAACACAGGTAACGCTGTGGAAAAAGAATTCAAGATGAATGTACCGCACCACGTGTTGAATAAATGATATAGCAGCCACGTGATAACATGTTACTTGTGAGTACGGTGAGAAATAAATCATATAACAGCCACTTGATAGCATGTTCCTTGTGCCTACAGTGAGAAAAAAATCCGCCAGCGTGAAAATAACTTGTTTGTTGCATTCCAGACTGCACACTTCACATGACATACAGAGTGCTGACAGGTCAGAAGAAAACCGTTGCTTCTAAAACATGTTTCAACATTTTACACTTTCTCGCTAGAGAACAACTTCTTTTGCATCCGGCATTTTTTCAAATAACCCCCAACTTTTCACATTTCTTTACATGTCGTGTCGTTCCATTATCGTCGTGAGGCTTAGTCCAAAGAGTGGCAGGATTCAGTCCTGGCTTTCCACACGTGTAGCTGAGAAAACGAGCGGCTGAGGAAGCTAATGAAACAACGCCTCCAACACGAAAATACGATTTCCGGTTGCCTTCGCTCCTCAGCGCCCTGTGAAGTGGGCGCACTGTTGTCCATTAATGTCGCCCTTGTCAGCGACAGCTGTCAAGATTCCGAGCTGCCTGGGAGGAAGGAGCTGTCTTGTGATGCTAACAACAGCGCACATGACTCCGCCATAAAGAAGGGCGGTGACCAGAACCTCGGAGGACACGGACGGCCGGCGTGACGACTTCGTGCACGCGCTGCTGCAAGGTTATGTATGATGCAACGACCTACGGACTGATTATAACTAATTTTCGTTTGTGATGTTTTCCTCCACCCCACCCGCACCCCAGTCTACCTGGCTTTTTGCACTGTCGACGATCTTGAAATACTGCCAGTAGGGCAATCGTTCAGCTGCCAAGAACCGGAGATGGAACGATGTCAAAGAAATAATAAAAAAAAAACACGGCTCTTCCGTTTTCCTTCTGTTAAAGTTTATTCCAAAAAT
The DNA here is from genome assembly GCF_003073045.1 of Pomacea canaliculata. Lineage (NCBI taxonomy): Eukaryota > Metazoa > Mollusca > Gastropoda > Architaenioglossa > Ampullariidae > Pomacea > Pomacea canaliculata. The sequence goes on from NC_037590.1 coordinate 9,774,958, forward strand.
TCATACGCGAGTACTTGCTAATGGGAGGAAGATGGTGTTAAAATGATTTTATACTGCTTTCGTCTCTCTATCTCTCGGGCGGTCTGATTGCGCAAAGACGGTTAAGCGCATGTCAACAGTACAGCGAGTGCCGGAAGTCATGTGTTCAAATCTTTCCTTGTCTCTCTTTTGTTTTCCTTTTCAAGACCGACTACTCTGCTGTGACATAACATTAGTTAGCTAATTTACCACACACACACCACTCCAAACGAATACCGATTTATGCCTCAAAAGGCAGGCGAATGTGATCGACTGTCATAATCGAGACAAGCACATGCAAGTTGTAAGCACCCGACCCTGATCATAGAGACGGCATTTCTCACGACCTTAATTCCGATCTAACATTCCCTGCCATGCTTCAACTCGTACAGCCTTTAGGAATTAACAAGTGGTGCGGACAAGAGCCCGATCCAGGTGGCTTTGTCGTGAGAGTTGGGCCATTATGCACCGCAGTGACACGCGCACACACAGGAGACACGCTTGGCGCCCTAGATTACAACGCACCGCACAGGGTCAGCTAGCCCCTGAACCATATCCCATAACTGGTTCTATCTGATCCCACTCCAACTTCAAGGAACGAGTCGGGGACTCCAAGGTCCAGTGACACATATCTAGATGATATTCTGGGTTAACTTGTTACCTAATGACTGAACAGAGTTCAGTGCAAGTCTCTATTTCCCTACATCCGGATGAATACATCCCTTCTGTTCTCAAGATGTACAATTACAAGTATCGTCTTGTGCAAAAAGAAAGAGTTCTCGCTTGAACAAAAATACAAAGATATGATCTCAGGTTTCCCATTGTCTGGTGTGACAACGTGTTCACAGATGCGTGTCCATGTACGATCTGGAATGTCAATGTTGCTAACCCTCTTTGATAATGCGAAGAATATTACTATTTTAGCTAGCTGATGCGCTTAACCATTCAACTGGCGCCAGACCTTGTGTCACGCATCAAAGTCACGCGTGGAAGGGGGTGAAGGAACAGTCCAGACTGTAGGTAAGCTAGTTCATCAGGCACTCCAAACGCAGCTGAAGGATTGGTTTCTGGATCGAACAGCTTTGTCGTCGCTATCCAACTCCCTTCCCTTCGAAGGGAAAAAAATCGTTGCTACCGACATCCACGACCGTACCTCTTCGACCACTTGCAGTCAATGGTAACCGATACGAATCCTGCTTTAAGCCCGCTGACAGACCTCTTGCAGTACCCACACCCGTATTTACCGGCAGCTACTGTCTTCTACAGGAGGCCCAAAGAGTCGGTTCATGTGGAATCAATCAAGATTATTGTCGGTGATCATGTTATGTCTGGTTGTTGCTTAGTTCGCAAAACTCGATGCCTTCTATATTCTCTGAACAGACCGTAGTTAACTCAAAGAACATCTCAAATAAAAGTAAATTAGCAGTCCGCGCGCGCTCCTCTGTCTGTGTGTGTGTGTGTGTTTTACAGAAAAAGAGAAAAAGAGAGAAAATGAACAGTACGACGAAAGCAGAGTTGCCGAGGAAAAAGATGAGGTAGAGCTATTTACAGAGTTCATCGTTAGCTTCATATTTCACCCGTGACTGCAAACATGAAATGAGAAAAAAGAGTTGGCACACACATCGAAGAAACACAGCAGAAGCCAAGAAGATAAAAGATTTCTCAGCTGAGGAATAAGGAATTATTTCTATTGGTCATTTACTTACGTTAGCCAAAAATCTGCTTTGATGTTTCCCGAAGGAAGTCGGAAGCACTTCTGCGAACAACTTGCATGTCTTGGTCCTGATGAAGAAAACTGCCTGCCTTGGGCAATGCAGTAATTCGTTTATTTCTTTTGGATGCTCTAGCAATGAAGTTCCCGCAGAATTCTGTCTGTTATTTGTTGAAAGGCTAAAGAGAAGAATGGTCAGCACTTGAGGCGGCAGTTGAGATTCCTGCTGACAGTCAAGGGTCTGTGCTTGGAACGGCTTCTTCCAGACGCTGAGAAAAAAAAAACTTTATTCCACCGGCATTGTTTGTCCTTCTAGGCAGGGTAAAGAAGGACTAGAACAGCAATTTGAACACGTGTTTTGCTTCACAGGCTGATGTCGCCTCCTTTGGAAAATAATGAAGTTGATCATTACGAGGAGTGTCGTGGCGAGGGATTTTACAAGACACGTTGACTTGCCAAAGGTGCGGTGGTATACTAACGAAGACAATTGGGGGAAAATGAGGAATGTTGTAACAGCTTCCTCTTTAATAAAGGGTGTTCACAAAGAACATAGACAGCCAGAGAAAAAACATTTAACGGAACTTAACTCATTGTAGTCACCTACGCAATTACGCAGAAAAAGTAATATCTAACCTTTCATACCAGACAACTAGTTTATCCAACTAAAATGTTTTTAAAGCAGCGATATAAACAGGCCCCATAGCCAAATCGGAAAAAAAAATTATAAAAAAGTGACAGCAAATGATGATAGCAGAAAGGCCCGTTTATGAACTAACAAGCTCTACTCTTCAAAACGTCGTTGGCAATTTGGAGGAGCAGAGGATCACATACCTCACCTGGAATGACAACAAAGGAATGCAGTGTAACCCACTTGCGACCTTAAAGGCCAACTCGAGTGGAAAGTTATTTGCTCGTGACCAAGTCTTGTTTTCTGCCAATGTTCAATTTCTCAAATGCAGAGAATTATTCTGCATGGTTAGCGATGTCGAGGCTTTTGAACATGGCAGTTCTCAGTGGTGTTTTGGGAAAAGATCAAATCCCATTTCTCGCGACTTTTCAAAACTTATGGCGATGTCATATTCAAAACCCTTTTGAATTAGTATGTCTTTCCATGACCTAAGAAGTTAGACTCCGTCAATTAACGTGTTTCCTCTCTGTAAATCTTTCTTTTTTTCTTCCTTCTTTGAAAAAGCAGAAATAGAGTATTTCTGTATCAGACATTGTTTCACATCTCAGCAACTCATCTCTGTCTCGTGATAGTCTTTAAGCTGGAAGTCGCTCGAAGCAGTTCCCGAAGGAAAACAGAACAGTGTGTCTTACAGTAAACATCGTGGTCAAATACAATTACTTCAGGGAATTTTGAAAAGCCAAGAAATGTAACTGGCCATAAGTTAAGACAAATGCTCTTTGTGGATCAATAAGCTTTTAGAGACAACCTAAACGTTTAGAACTTAAATTGTGTTTTACATAAGTGCTTTGGCATTATGAAGCCAGCTGACACCTTCATGCAACACAAAACCTTGACACCTCTACAGGAAGCAGCGCTTAAAATCCCATCAATCTATATTTTGTCACTTCTACTGGTGGGAGCGTTTAAATTTTTCTAAATAGGGTAGGCAACAAACCGATATCCTGATTGTTCCCAACATACGCGTTAATCGAAACCGAAAACAGTTCTCCGCAGATCTTATTACCAGCCACGGATGAATTCTCATCCCACATAAAGACGAGTGTACCCGGTGTACCTCTAGCGGAGACTGGAATAAATCGTGCATATTACCTTTCCTAGTGCAATCACTGATCGACTAAGGGGTAGAAACATGCTTTCTCGCTTAAATGCTTGGCTGACTGAACGAAATTGTTTGCTTGATCACGCCTACCTACTAATTTTTTTTTTTTTTGGTTTAGTCATGATCATTCTAAGACATGAAGATCAGTCAACCGCTTACGCGATCCATCAAAATGCAAGTGAACAATAAAGAATGAGTGTGGAATGCCATCATGTGAGACGTGTAAAACATCTAAAGGCTGAAAGCAATTGCTGGAAAGTTAGCTGGACTAGCTGGAAAGTGCTAAATGAGACAGAAGATTGGTCAAGATCAATGGTTTCAAAGTCATTACTCACTTATACAGCCCTCAATAAATCATAAACGTACAGACATGCATTCTCTTACTCACCCACTCACTGACACACAAACGGAGGGACTGGAGAAGAGAAACATATAAAAAGGGATAGCAAGTTTAGAAGCTGTTCAACTAGGAATTACTTCATCATGATACCCCGCCAAGCCCAACCCTCTGCAATACCACAGTTCATCAGGTCATGTGACTTCTTCCAGGGTGCTTATTCCAGGTCTTCTAGAGTCTCAAGAACACCCCAGACAGGACCTTCGATTCTCTTCTGGTGGTTTTTTCCCCAGTCTGCCGGGCGTGTTTCCTCTTTTCCTTGTAGAATTCGCGAGGGGATTACTCCAGTTGAAATTCTGTGCAGGCTGAGGCTTAACAATCCCTGTTTTCTTTACTCTTATTTGCTGTCAGAAATCTCTTTTCGTCAACCTTCCTACAGGAGTCTGGCTTTTATTTGTCCACCGTTCGTGAATTCTCGTGTGAAGAATGTGAACTGTGACGTCGTTCATGCACGTGCAGCAAGATATTGGAGCTGGCCATGCATAGCTTAGTACTGCTAGAGGTTCCGGAAGTCCGAGAGTCTTCAAGGGGAGCCGTATCCTGCCTGTGCTGCTTCTTCGAAGACTTTGCTGACGATGATACCATGACTCCAGCTTTGACTCCTTTTTTTATTATTCTGGTGGATCTTTTTGTTGCCTTTGTGGTGAGAGCCTCTAATCAATTTGAAAAAAAAGCGCATATGACCGACCCAAAGCCTGACGCCAATGTGACAGCTTCAAGCATCTATATACTAAGAAGACTGCCCAATCGACATGTATATTTTTGTGACGTCACGTGAACTAAGGTCTTGACCTCTTTCCTAAACCCAGGTCAGACCACTTTGATGTTGGAAAACATTCTCTGTCGGGAATGGATCAGAGCTTTCTTCTTAGACTTTGGGAATTAGATCTCTCAAACCACTCATTTGAAATAATGTTTCACTCGGTTAGCTTTTAATTGTCTTCTGCCTCTTGCTTTTGAATGGTTGCTTAGCCTTAAAATTGCATCTAAAACGTGGTAACGATTCTTGGCCGCTGCAACATCATCGGAAAAAGATTGGCGCAGAGGACACATTGCAGGCAGAAAGTCGCGTTCCTTTGTTTAAGCCGCTTTAAATCAGAGCTGGGGAACGTGTTGCAGAAGGCGAATTGCTTGGAGCAGCCGTGCCAATGATCAGCGACCCATGTTGGCAGGCGGGCAAATAGTCTAGAAACCTCCGCCACAGATTACAGGCCGGCCTTTCCCGACCCGCCGATGGCGCCAATGCACCTATGACTATTTTGTCCTGCAATCGATACCTTCCGTTCGCCAAATGACAACCTCTGATGGAAACGAGCCGTATCCTGCCGTTCACAATACAACCTTTCAGTTCTCTCACGAACCAAGGCACGAGCACAACAAACGACCATTTGTGTCTCAGCACGGCAGCTCACTCTGTTACACCTAGGTGTACTCCTCCCTTCCCAGGCGACTCATTACGTTTACTTTCCACCCTTCCACACTGTCGTTAAAAAAGGCCTGCACCCTTCCACTATGGTGTTGCTCTTACGAAGACCTAAATAAACACATGAACTGAAATAAATTTTACAAATAGTTTTTCTTCAGACTGACAAGCAAGGTAGGTCGCGTTTGTTTTTTCTTGTCCAGTTTAAGAGGGTTATCCCTAATATATTAAGACTAGCACCAAAAACAACAAATACTTGGCTGTTGTTGTTGTTGGCGCGGTTACCAAGTAAAGAAGCACTAGGGAAGTCAGAATGGAAAGAGTGAAACGGGTGGTAGTGGTTGTGCTTAACGGAATAAAGAAAAGGCTTGACGGACAGGACAAGTCGGAGATAAAAATTGGTAATGACAGAAACAAATTGTCACAAAAAGATACTAAACCTCCCCGCGAAAGAAGCACGTGGAATGGTGTTCCCTACAGCAACCTTCCGTTGCCTGTACTGTAACAGATTGTTGCGACGATTTCAGCTTTCTGCCCACATAGCCATTCCAGACTTAACCACCGCAGACGCAGGCTGGCAACAGGACATTTCCATTATGAGCCAGGTCAGAATGGCTAAGAGGTTAAATTAAGATTTTTTAGGAATCGCACACGCATACATGCAAAATGTCTCCTCTGCCCTCCACCATTATAGGGGAAAACCCCCGAAGGATAGTTTTGCAGTAACACGCGAGTTTCGGGAATCATGCACAACTTCTTATAAGTCAGCGGATGCATATCTGTTGCCATCCTGAGCATGCGCAGTGTCAGTCTGAAATGGTTATCTGGGAAGAAAGCGGAGATCGCAACACTTCCAGGGACCAAATGTAAGAAACGTTCGATTTGAAGTTTGTCAGGATATTCTCGCACCCAGCTCGGAACTTTGATTACAGTCAAGAGAACACTGCGCCATTTGTTTCCATTACGAAGAGTTTCCCAAGGACTGCCCAACACAAAGGTCTACACTGATTTAATTATTCATCCGCAATGATGACAACGATGTTGACGAGGCTTACGATATAAACAGAACAATGGTAAGTCCCATTCTATTTTCATTTCGCAGACCTCAAAGGTCGATCACAGCGGGCGGCCGCTCTAAAGAGATTCTTTAATTAGTTATATTATATGCGTCGGTGCCTTCGGTGTACTGGAAAGGTCAGGAAAGTTTTAAAGGTCCTGGGTACAAAAAGTCGGCGCTGAATAATAGCTCGCTGTCTCGGAAGGCGCTTGGGGAACACGCTATCGGAGGTCATCAAGTTCACACCGGAGAGGGAAACAAGGAAGACGCCCATCAAACGTCCGTCAAGAAAGCGCCTTCGTTAGAGGAGGACAGCGGGTCGCGAACGTCTCCTCCAGCTACTGGCTTCCCAGGTGAAGGTTAAGGCCAAAGGATCTGCTGTCTATGTCAGCGAAGAAGTGCCAAGAACATTCGCAACACGAGAAGAAAGATAAAAAAAGGTAAAGAACCTAGAAAAACTAAGACTGAAAAAGATTCATGCCTAAAGAAGACGTTCTTCGACTTACTTTTGGGCGTGTGTGGTAAAGCCAGGCATTAAGACGATGAATGGGCTCAATCCTCATCGAGATAAGGTGCTCATCTACTGGCTTTTGTGGTAAAATCAGTTGTTGGTCATAAATAAAACGATAAACATGGCATTAACACACTCGTGCACCCCTCTACTGGAAAAAAAGGTTCAGATTAACACTGTCGTCTAAGAGTCAAACTAACAAAAACGAAGTTTTGAATCCTTGAAAAACACATTTCCACACATTATTATATAGGGACCAGGTGCTAAATACAAATATTTCCCTAATTAAAGTTTCCTTCCAACTAGACTTAGACCCATGCAGCAAACTAGCATAAAAGAACGTCGACCATAGATATTGGACTCTACCGGGTGATCCTGCGTACCTCCTACACAAGCCACAGAACTGACGGGTAGCATTCAGAAGAATAAATGTACTCGATAAAAAAAAAATGTAGTCAGCGTAAAGAACTAGTATGGCATATCTCAATATGATCATGACTAGCAAGGGCTATAAAGACTATCTGGCAATATCATCATGAATTGCAAGGACTATCTAGGTGGGAACAGCGCAGAAAGGCAAAAGGAAAACGCACAGACAACATCCAAATGGAGAAAAGGGCAGACAACATCTGAGACCCGACGAAAAAGTCTGAAACTAATATTCTGAATATGCCAAGAGTCTTAAAATCAGAATTCAGACTGCTTTTTTCGCATACATTTCACACAATTTTTGTCAGACGTATAAAAAACAAATGGCTTAAGCTATCGGCTATTGTATTCAATTCCAAGAATTAATCTGAGTAGGAATTTCACATATTAACCTTCGACAATTCGTTTTTAGTCTGTATGATTATTTTTTGAAGTTTTCATTTTAACACGAAGCGATGTGGAAGCGGATAGCGGTTACAGCACTGGTGTCCGTATTGAGAGGCGTGCGGTTTAATACCCGTGTAGCACAGCAAGCTTCCCTCGGTCTATCCAGCTATCTGAAACGGGTACCTGACTCCTAAGAAGGTTGGGGAAGGTACGGCAGCGAGCAGGAGGAGGAGATTGGCACCCTCCTCACATAAGTTGGCCCCGATAAGAGTGAGATCTCTAACACCTTACTCCTCAAAGACCTAAAAGGTCAGCAGCGACCTTTACCACCTATTCACAACAGTGTCTTCAAAATGGCTGCATTTTAAAATCACCACTGCAAAAACGCGTTAAGGTAATGTTTTAAAGAATGTTAATCGATAGATTGCGGTTCAAGCAACATTTCTACTTCTTAAGTTTCGTTTAATGAAGCTCTTTGAAAAATACCTTGCTTTCATGTTACTAATTATTAGATATCATCTACTGCTTTTTTCTCAAGATAGGTGTTGGTTGGCGTGATAAAAAAAAAAATATGGGTCTACCTAGTTCACACTAAAGTGAAAGGGTGAAAAGAAGGAAAAAGAAACTGGATCAAGCAAGCACCCGACAATCAGGCTAAGTGTGCGCTCTGGATCTGAACCCAGGACTTTACGATTGTAGCAGCAAACACATAAGACTAATGAATTTTTTTTTTAACTCAACACCGCGAGAACTGGATTCTATTTCCCGCGCGCTGCTAGAAACAGATGGCAGTGCCGATCGCCACCCCCTAGCAGTAAACGTCACTATGGAAGGATTGTGGAGGTTTGGCGAAAGGAGGACGGGTGGGACGGCGCCCACCTCCAGTCTGGCAAGGACGGCGGTTACCAACGGCCTGCAGGCAGGATTGCTGCGGCTCTCACCACAAAACCTCCCTGTGACAACATCTCGCGCTAGTCGCCCCTCAGGCCAGGACAGCGGTCCACAGACAAGCGTTCCACTATCAGACGGAGTCCGGAGTCAGCGATTGGTAGTGACACCTAGCGTCCAACATGCTGGGGACAGCAGCAGTTGTTTAGGAAAAGACAATGAAGCGACTGACAGTGTGAGCCCTGTCTAGACAGATGATCCGCAGCTGATCGTCTGACAATGGCAACGAGAGCAGTCACGTGCAGGTACCCATTGTGAACAAACCCGGATTTCGCCAGAGTCAAGTACCTGTAGACATACGAGGCTACTTTACTTTTGGCCCACAGCTGCAGCTCAAAGGTCCCATCCTTTATCCCTATTCAGAGTGGCAGTAAATATGGAGGAAATGGCACCTCTTCCTGATCTGAAAATGGTCGACACCTTTATTTATTAGTTTCCTGGGTAAGATAAAAGGGTTAAGATCCCTTAACGCAGTGGGGGAAGTTCATCGTGTCCAAACCACAGAAGGAAGACATGGTTTCAACCCTCTGTTTATTGGTTTTTACCCTCCACAAGTACACAGCTCGTGGGTGGGCAAGATCAGAGAGGTAGTTGTGAGGCCGGGCGAAGATTTCCGGTCGCAACCCCTGGCGAATCTTAAATGCTGTGCACTGGGTAAACGTTGCATAAACTACCCTTCAGACACTGTCCTCTCCACATAACCCCCCAGCAAACAAAGGTTTGCTCCTCCTCGTTAGTATCACATTGGCATATTTGGAGTTGGTGTTTTTTACCTCTGCTCCACAGGTATAGACCGCTCTCTCCTCCACCTCCATCACGTCCACCTGCTCTGTTCCGACGCTGTTCCATCCACCAAACACTCGGCCAGGCTCTATCAGGCAACAATATGGTGGCACCGAGATGTTCTCACAGATTAACGTCGCCATCAAAGAGGCAGACCTTGCAGATCAGGCTGAACGAGGAAAAACAAGTTTATCTGTGGTTCGTTTACTTTGCAGCAGACTTTTTCCCCCCGATTCCTTGGATATCTCGCGAAAGGAGATTAACGACTTGGCTGAAATACACACCCAACCAGTCTCCGTTCATCAAGCTCGTATAAAATGGCTTTCTGTGTACTCTCAGCGCTCCACATTTAGTCTATTAGCCTTGTAACTGTAACTTAAAGCGCAGATTCTTCTGACGTTAAGTTTCAGGGTATAAAAAAGCAGCTTTCTCCGAGTAAATAAGGCAAACGAAAGAGTGGAGTATTCTTCTTCTCCCACCTCCGTCGTGTGTGTATGATGCACAGTACTTCTCTCTCTGGAACCTGCAGGGACATTCCCAGAAAACGTAATTAGCTTTACCCTTTTTTGTTGTCGACGTGGAAGTAATATATTTGCCACTTCCTGTCCGTGTGATCCATTTTAATCAGCAATTAAGTAGCAGGGATATCACAGCCACCTAGGTCCAAGTTGCGTCTAGATGTCATTCATTCTCCCACTTACAACTGCACACGAGCTTCCTGCAGACATCGAACTGCTGGTAAGACCGACAAACTGTCTGGTGAAATGACAACAAAACTTTAAGATGATGACAAACGGTCTGGTAATACTACAAATAGTCTGGTGAGATGGGGACGAACTGTCTGGTAAGACGACAATCAGTCTGTAGAAATGAAGACAGACTCTAAGATGACCACTGACTGCTGGTGGCTGTAAAGGTTTTATTAAGCGTATGAAAATTTAATCACGAATTATTATCGAGTAAGGAGCCGAACATTAAGGCACGAACCTAAAGCCAAATAGATTCTCAGAATTAAACTCCATTACCACGATGTTTATGTCAATTATTAAACAGCAAGCACTAAATTATTTCACACGCTGAAGCGCATGAGTATTATTAAGCACCTAGAGGTGACGAGACTTTCGCCGGCCGACCATAAAAATAAAATAACCTGGCAGTAACGCAATACTCGTCTTCCCGGCAATAGTCATTACCGGGTATACCCCTGAAGTCAGATGTCCACCCACTTTACCATTCAAAGGGGCTTTACTGCCACTTCTCAAGATATGATACTATAACATTCTAAAGATATGTCTATGAGAGGCTTAAAAACTCTTCCAGATAACAGCAAACGGGAAACCCATGCCCAATAAAAGGCAAGATCTCATGTCGCCTGCTAATTCAGAAAGTTTTAAAAAGGACAGATAACATTCCTGACACTCCTTGCAGTGGTCTTTGACAACAACAAAAAAATACGATTTAAGGTTTTAAGTCCCGCTCCTTGAACCATTCGTGTGTAACTGCAAGCGGCCATGACTTTTATGATGCCCTTTGATCTCAAACGAACGCACACAGTTACTATGGTTTCTCACGGCATCTGCCTTTCATGTGTATCTATGTTATTTCACGTGTGAGTAGCTCCTTAACGGAACAAGAAGTAGATCCCGGAAGAACTCAAAAGCGGACTTAAAAGTTACTCTCTGATCAGGCAAGCTGAACCACCATCCTCATTACCAAATGTTGAGTGGTGTCACGATCTCGCGGCCACAAACATGCAAGCGACTTTCGCCTCGAGTTAATTATGACTGCAAATAATCAGCGCACAGCTAACCCCTCGGTCTACTCTGTTGTGATTTCGGGGGCAACGGGCGGCGGGGATAGGGGTGGGAGATAGATGGGATCGGGTGTACAATAGGTGTACCTAGAGGTAACTATATTTTCCCACACGAAGTTCTTCACCCTAAACCTAATCCATGCCCTAAAGCTATCTTATTCGTACTTGTAGCGTTAACAAGTTAAAACACAAATTAACGCGCGCTCTCTCTCACACACACACGTGCGTGCGCGAACGAACACACACACGCTCTTCATAACGAAAACAAGTTAAAAATCAAAATTTCTATCAAAAGAAAACAGTAACCGTTAGAAATCGGACCTAAAGCCTTCACATTCAAAACTGTTTACCCACTATGTTATGGCTGCTTAACCAAATTAGTCATTAGTTATTCTGCATTTTGACTGCCGATTAAAATATGGCAAACTAAAAAAAAAAAAGGACCACCCATGTGTGACGCCTAAGTTTGTGGGAAAGTGGCTAACTAGGATGGCCAGGACGTAGATGTCAGCTAAACTACTAATACTATAAAGCATTTTCGCTCACGCGGTATCCACCCAGCTAGCAGGCGTACTTGTGCACCCCGCCCTGCCTCCCGTCGGTCTCACATTATGCCAATGCCAATCGTTTAGCTGGCATCGTGCGGTTACAGGAGCTAATGTCTTGCGGTTAGTCAGTATTCTTCCATTCTCTTAGGAAATTTATCACTGCAACGTGTCACTGAAGAAGAAATCTACACCTCTGTTTTTAAGTTAAGAGCTCCATGTAAACAGAGAGTACGGGCTACACTCTTGTGCACCCCATGATTTATCTTCTTTAGATTGTCTCTGTCTCGCTCTCTAGTATTTGGAATGAACATGCTCTGACTTTATGTTAACTAGGTAACCTGATAATAATGGGGGATAGTCTCGTGTTGTCTACATCCTGACTCGCTCGCTCTGGTTGGCTCAGAAGTTTTTTATAACATGATGTATCGTTAAGAATAAAATTGTTTTTTCGCTTTCTCACCCTCGCGCACGCACACACGCGCGAGCGCGTGCGCACACGCACGCAGTTGCTTAGCTGCAGAGTTCCAGAGCCCTCACTCCATCAGCCTGGGACCTATTAGCAAAGACAGCGCTTCCAGACGTGGAGGTGTTTAATGAGGGCATTCCAGTTAGCCGCCGGCGACGACCGTCAGTGTAAATATGGCGGGGGGCATTCCGGGGGAGCTGTGCATGAGCGCCTGCGCAACAATGATGATGCGCATCCAGAGATACCAAGCTATGCTTGGCACGAGCTCCTCTCCATCTCACAGCTGTACACTAACACAGGGCCTCACACGCACCTACCTGAGGAAACACACAGCAAGTGCACTACGGCCATTGTTGTTTACATGCCCTTTCTAGTCTGAAAGTCCACGCAGTGTACCAAAGAATAAGTTTCGTGGCCCCGTGACCACGAATAAGTTCAGGTGAAGTCTCCGGTTGCCTGTTTGGCCTTGTGGGTTCTTGCTCACCTTACTAGAAGTAGTAAGATCTTATGCACAATGTTTCGTGAAAACATGTTGACGGAACACTAGTTTAAATTTCTGGTAAAATATCAATAGTTCAAGTCAGACCCAAGAAGTTAAATGACGATATGTTTTGGTGGCAAAACATTGGTGGCAAAACATTACCATGATATTTACAACTAGCATTGCGTTTCTTAGACTGCCAGAACCTATTTCTCGGGAAATGAACACGCAACGCGTGTGTGGCTTGGCATAGGCTTGCCAACAAACTAAAACAATGATTATTGACTAAGAAATAAAGTTATCAAAGGGCGAAGTGAATACAAATATTTGAAAATTTTTGTCACTTGGCCAAAGCAGCAGGTGGTTCAGCAAAGTGTAGATACGAGGTGAGAACAGATTATGAAAAGCTTGTCAAATATTCGTTATCATCTCTGATCAGAAGAGGGAGTAATTATTGCTCTACAATTCAATGTCTTCAGGATTGTGTCTCCTTTAGCTACAGATGAGACAGGCCTTCTGTAACACTGTTTTGTCCATGTGTTAGTAAATTTGCATTCATCCTATTGTTCTTTCCCTGTGAACATGAACACTTATCCTTTTGGTGTCACTTGCATCACTAAAACACCACTATGGGGCGCTTTTGTCAGCACAGTAGTTAAGGGTTAGTCAGTAGCAGTTCGCTTGTACTGTGCGCGGTCAGAGAAGTGGTTCGTAAACAAGGGAAACCTGTCCACACTGCAATTCTGCGATCAGCATATGCCATCATCATCATCGTCGTCGTCGTCGTCGTCGTCGTCTTCGTCATCATCATCACACATAATTTCCCAAGAGTGAGAGTGTGTTTACTATTTACATGAGGTATATATAGTATCTGGTGTAACTAGCAAACTCCTGCTCATACCCCATTTCCCCAATATCTTCCATGTATTGTATATCTTGATGAATACATTTAAATCGTCTGCTTCATTGTGTTAAACTGTTTATTCGTTTGAAGTCTTGTAAACACATTACATCGGTTACGCCTTCTCACGGGAAATTCACTACATAAATTTTATTATTACATACAGGCATAATAGACGAAGTTCTCTCTATCCTAGTGTTTATTAGAGCTATTAATCTCGGCAATGAAGTTTAATTTTTAAGAGCAGGTGCGACCGTTGGGAGATGGGTGTTCTGCTATAGCTATTTCCTCTCTCGTAACGTGAGGGTATTTCAGGACCAGACCAAACGAGAGAAGTAACTGGACTGGAGCCAGCCGTGCACCTTAGGCAAACAGAAATGAAGCTAAGCAGCAAAATTCTGCCATGGAGCAGTCAATGCAGGTGTGCCGAATGACGTCGACAGGAGCAGAGAAAATATGCAGAAGGACGTCAGGCAGCGTTCTGAAACACCGTGTAAACCAATCAAGCCTCTATAAACCATACGGTTTACTTGTTCTGAACATCTGCACCCAACGCAGTCAGATCCATTAGAGCTCGCGACACGTCTCCCCGGCTTTCTATAAACAACTCTTGTCTCCTGCAAGTTGTTTTAAATGGAACTTCAGCCTTCTTCTTGCTTCTGTGCCGCAGATAACGACGTGCACATTCTTGTGGTAAGGAGAACCAGGGACAGAGCATAAATACGATTTAATAACTGTGTCTTAAAAGCTTGTCGTTCTAGAACTATTGTTCTGAGATTTGGAAATGGCATCCGGTTTTGAGTGATAAAGCTGATGGGTAGCGCACTTCGGCAGACAGATGATGGCTGGAAACATGGCCTGTCCTGTAGAAAGATTCGTATCACTCGCACACACATACACGCACGCACACACACAATTCGTGGATTCACGCAGAATGGGTGGCTTAACAGTGACAGAGCAGCCAGTAATAACATCTATCGTGATAACGGCATTAACTGTCACGAAACAAGGCGGGTTGGGGAGCGAACTGTGGCGCCCTGCGAGGCACCGGAGTGACTGGGACCAGCAAGTGAACTGGCGGGGTGACCAGTGACAAGCCTCGTTAAGTCTCGTAAAATCTCAGGCCATACTCGATAAAACACGTAATGGATGCACTCGCGCGCCGGTCAATGGCCGACTACGGCTGCCAGTCGTATCAATAATGCAACAACGACCACGCTGACAACTCGTTCACTCCCTCCTTTCCATTCCCTCCCCCGCTCCTTCTCTCTTCCCCCACCTCTCTCTCTCTTTCAATAACCCAAACAGCATTCCTTCCATCTTCCATGGTGTTCTGAATAGCCGCCACATTTTAGTCTCGTTAACCGTGTGTAAAATGGTTCTTAGTTCTGTAAGCTACTTGCATCGTAGCAGACAGCTGGCAAGTTTTTTGTATAATAACAATGGACAGTTATTGATGGAAAATTGTCTCTCCCCCTTGTACACCCTCAAGGTTTAATCAGGTCCCAGGTGAATCATGTGGCTGGACAGGAGAACTTGGGGACGTTTGTTTGTAGTTTGCGTACGCGCAGGACGAATCGCCTACTACAAAAATAATGAAAATAATAAGTGCATTTATACAGCATCTTCTTAGTTAGCAAAACGTTCAACGCGCTTTATAAGAGAAAGGCTACACATAATTTTTTTTTTTTAGCTCCTTGATCTGTTTTCACGGAACCAGTTCACTTTGCTTGTCTCCTAAACTAATTATGACTACTGTTCAAATCGACATTGGACAGATCAGCCACAGTGCATGTGCAAACGAGAACAGCAGTTCTGGTGTTTCTTGCACGTCCTGGGACTGGCAATACATCGCGTCCGGAGCCAGCAGTCCATTAGAAATGAAACGGTAACAGGGCTGATAATGACAACAAAGAATGACGATCACTGACGTTCATCAAGACGAAGGAATAGGGCAAAACAAGCTACCGAAGCTGATAATAACATACACAAGACGCCCAACTCAAGTCCTGTCAGCGTACCACGGTGATTTGTTTTTAAAGAAAGATACCAGCACGACTTCCTGAGAATTTTAGCAATATTGTCACACCTCTTAAACACCTTCTCCGCCAGACTGCCATCTCAATGAACTCGCACTCATACTATTTTATTCTTGAAACTGTTCTCGTCAGCGTGGCTCTGCCGGGATGTCCTGGTCGTGGTCACGGCATTTTAGCCCGAAAAGCCAGCTTGAAAGATGTGATCACTGATAAGTATATAAGTCAATGATGCGATCACCTGTATTAGCATGAGATAGGTGTCGCTTAAGCGAATCAGGCAACGCTGACAAGAGACTGAAAAAAAAAAAAGATGTCGCGGTTGCCCTACTTTCAACTAGTCGACCTCTTTAATGCTCCCAAGGCTGTCTGAGAATGGGACATAAAGTATTGTCCGAGGTCATTAAGGGTTCTTTGGTGTCTCCAGTGACCAAAGTAGTTAAAACACACACACACACACAACAAAAAGTCAGTGAATCGTCCTTATCACTTAAAGGCTAAAGAGAAAAAAGAAAATAGCAAAAAAGTCTTCAAAACACAAAAAATTGGTTAAAAAACAAAGCACGTGAGATTATTCGCGGCCACTTTAAGTCCCTGCGAGGAAGAAAATCAATTTACTGATGCAAAGAGCTTGTGATGTTGCTCAGCAGTGTGCGCGCGTGCGTGCATGCGTGCATAACACTGTCAACTTGCTCCGCAAGGCTTCGAAAAGATGTCAAACCACATCTGTCACAGATAGGTCTTTTATGACTGGCGACAATAGTCTGGAAACGAGAGATAACTGTCCACACACACACACACAGACACCCTACACACAAAACTAGAGTCGGGTAGCTGGCTTAATGAGCACTTGATGTAAACGGTGTAAACATACGTGTGAATCTGACGAACAGTTGGTTGCGAAAATCTTTAGTTTTCATTTATTACATACAATTCTTCAGAACCGTGGAGAAAATCTTACAGTTTATCAATATCTGTTTAGTCAGGCTGTTTCGCTATGACCATACCCCCCTCCAAACAAAAAACAAAAAACAAAACAAAAACAAAGAACAAAAAAACAAACTTGGTAACCGGATGCCAGAAGAAAAGATGCCGGAGAGAAGAAAAAATATTAACACGAATTTTAAGCACATGATTCATTTTTCAGAAGAGTTAGGTGACAAGTGCCAAATAACTCGCTTGCTGATATCATGGCTCACAAATTCTGATTTCGAGAACCAATTCATTCAAACAATAAATTGGTGCTTGCAAAAAATAGCATTTTATTGCTGTTCAAAGCAAGGATTAATCGCCATCTCATTCGATCCATAGTTCTAAAATAGCTTTGAAAACGCAAGGTTTGTTTTTCAACCTTAGCAAACTCCAGTCGCTGGGGCAACTCCCAGTCCCACATGCAAACACTTCGGCGTGGATCTTACACTCCTGCTTCATAAAGTGCAAACACGCGACACAAAGTCAAACATAATGCCAGGCACTCACAAGAAGGTTCTGGGGTCTGCCGGCGTTTACCCATAAGCTTAAAACGCTTCTCCGCGTCCAAACACTGGTCTGAGTACGGCGAGATGCGCGTCGGGTGGAGTGGACGCGAAAGAGAACCGGGTGGGCGATGTGGGTCACGTGCCGTTACAAATTTCTTTCCAATACTCCGGCCTTTTGTCATCCGCGTGTATGGTGATTGATTTCCAGATAGGAGATATCAAATGACCCTTACCAGATAGCTCCGTTCTGTGAAAATTTAGACGAAATATTGAATCGCTGAATTCAGTTTTGAAATATGATTTGCGAAATTTGATGAATAAAAAAAAACGACGGTGATTTCAAGATCCTGAAATGTGACTGATGTCAAGGTCTGAAATGTGATGATACCAAGCTCTGAAATGTAATGTTGATTTCAAGATCTGAAACACGATACCCATACACACACATAGCCTGCCATTTATATACTAGACAGTTATCAGTACTTGCGTACTGGTGAAGGACAATGTGCACTTTTGCATCAGTCGAATGCTGGTGTGTTCACGATATACTGTACACATAATCATCCACCGAAGAGAAACAATGTTAGGTTCAACCGTGGAATCATGTCAATTAACAGACATAATTAATTCTTCGCATTTTACAAGGGTGCGTATGCAAAGCTCGGCCGTTGGAATTCTAAGTATCTGCGCAGCATTCCTGCCTGGCGGCGAAGAGGCTGAGTAAAGCTTCTAGTAATAGTCTTTCCCTCAATGAATGGTGAGACGGCCAAACGGGTCTGCAGTTATCCGTCTATTTAGACGAAGATGCCGCTGCTAAATGAATGGTTCTATGTGAGGGTGGCGGGGCCGGGATTTTCTTACGGAGGTGGGGATGGGTGGGAAAGGGGAGGTAATTTATTAGTGTTTACATCATGCGGGCAAATAACGTTTATACCAGTAGTTTTAATCGGATGTAAAGTCGAATAAAGGACTATATTTGGAAAATGTTTACGTGGTGGTCACAGGAAAAAATATCATAGCCACATGTGTGACACTAGCTGATTACAAAGGCTCTCAAGGCAGCTCATCCAACTTGACAAGGCTCGTAAACACAGATGACTGTGAAATATGTCAGCTGTCACGACTTTGGAACAATAGGTGTGTCTTAACACCTGGCACAAGGCAGACCACGATCACGCTCGACCGCTTGCCGCAATCGCATCCCCTCCCTTCACTCTGTGTGCCGCGGTCCAATAGCAGCAACAGCATCTGTTCCAACAGCGCCCGTTAATCCAAGGACTGATGCTCGCCCCTCCACATCTAGTCTTCCCCACCATCGGTTTCTTATTGGAGCCAGTGATGAGGTAGGAGCTGTTGTCTCTGACCTGCCCTATTACACACACTCCCAGGTAACAGCGCGCTCGGCTCAAAATGTAGCTAAATCCAGTTAGTAGTTAAATATTGATATCGGACTATTTTAAACTAAAATATATGCCAAAATACAGGTCGGTCTCTCTCTCTCTTTCATACACACACTTCAAACACATGAGCTGCTTGGAATGCGAAGTTACTGAATACAAGATACTGAACTGTGATCGCTTGCGTGCCTAGCTTGCTGATCAATCAACATGTACGACAGCCTCAGCTCCATACACATGTGTATAAGAATAGAAAGAGACAGAGGGTCCCGTGCCCTCTGAGCCATTTAGAAGACTCACAGTTCATATAGTGTGAGCTTACCGAGACCAGACAATATACTGTAGCCGAGATGTCGTCTATGATGTTGACGCTGACGAGCACCTCACTATTCTATGATAATGTCCTCATGACAATGACTAGCGATGTTCATCTGTAGTTGGGGTTTGCGCACTAGAAAGACCAAGCATAAAACATTCAGTCGGCAGGTCAATCACATTTTTGACAGATGGTTTACCTGCCAGTGATGACCTCATGCTAAAACCCTGCATTCTTCGTGTTCTTCTGTTATTCGATGGTAGTTAGGCGACTAAGCGACCCCAAACTGCACCGAGCATTTCTAACTCCCACCTCTCTCTCTCACACAAACACACAATCTGCTGAAAACGATTTTGAAAAGCAGTCGTCCAAATACAAACAAAAACGTTCATCTATTTTATGGTGTCACTGTATTTAATACTGGCTTCGCCTTACGTACATGGATAGTAATAACTGTCGAAGTCTCTCGCTCTCATTATCCAAGAGCCTAGCTGATGTGGTCAAACGGAAGTAGATATTATCTGGCGCAGCCTCACACTTTGCGTGTGCGTGCACTGACACAATTTTTCCAAGCTGCCCCTGAACGAAACCGAAACAGATTAGACAAACCGATACATCAGAAGAAATCGCAAGCACTGAGCGACACTCACGCCCACAAGTCGGAAAAAGCCAGCATCATCGACACCCCGCAAGAAACTATCACCGTCACTGTCATTGTCCGCCGACGGCTGACATCGTTGCAAAACGAAATGGCGACTTAACATCGTAAGAGTTTGTTAAAAGCGCGAAAAAGCAAAAGATGCTCGTCGGTTTAAAGATAAAGGGGTTCTAGGAAGAACCAATGAGAATTGTACAAAGTGCAACACCGAAGCAGGGTATGGAGTGTTTAATGCAAGACTTTAGTGAGCGCGTGAGAACGTGCAGACCGACCTGTGGTGACAGCAGCTCAAGGTGATCTTTTACTGGCGGCTTTGGAGAACTGTTCGAGATGTCTCCGCCTGCGAAGTTTTTTTTAAATGACTTTAATCGGTTATAGGCGATATCTAGTTGAAGAGTTAAGGAGGAATAAGTAAATGTCCATCCCTGATGATATTTTTTAGAGGGGCGATGATAGTGGTTCTTTAAATTTTGAATTTGCGGCAACTAAACTTGATCACTACTTACTGTATTAAAGGACTACTTCACTACATATTTTAGCTAACAATAGGTAGATTGTAGGCAGAAAAAACAGAAAAAAATGCTGAATATTTGATGTGATCTTTCTATCCTTAACCTTTAAGGATCTGGAAACAAATTTGCCTTACAAGGGCCAGCAACAGAGGGTCATTTTAACTTTGATGCCTGCCAGAAGTGAGTGGTTAGAGGCGGCGCTGAATGAATGTCACAGCAGTTTGGATTAGGGCTAGCGGTTAGACTTAGGGTTGGGGGTTGTTAGGGTTAGGGTATCGACTGAGCAAAGCAGACGAAGTGAAGTCACGCCAATATCCACAACTCCGTTCTGTCATTTTTGTTTTCCGTACCTTCCAAGTGCCGTATCGCACACACCTCTTTCCCAGATTTGAACCACAGCATTAAATTCCGCTGCTTGCACAGGCCGCTGTCACGTGGAAAGCTTGCAGTGGTGGCGCTTCACGCCAGACTAATACATAGCGGAACGTTGGACATGACTGAATCCACGGTGAAGCGGTCGGGGTGGGTTTTATTCCTTCTCTCAATGAGGCTACTCAACCGACACCTGCCAATCCAATCGTGACGTGCCGATGTCGTCATCTCCTGCACATGCGGCCGTGCTGATACCACTGTCGCCTCGCTAAGCTTGCTGGAGAGCTAGCCACATAAGCTCGTGACCATCGCTGTAGATGGTCGATAGTGTCACAGCGGTAAGCCAGGCAAGTGGCTTGAGTACTGGGGCCCGTGGTTGTCTTTTGAAAACCATGACAACAGGAAGTGGTTGCCCACTGTTGCTACTGCTGCTGCTAAGGCCTTCTCATCTTTTCTCTCGCTCTGGAAAATTAATCGCCTTCTGGTCTTATATCTCTCTTCCTCCGCTCCCTTCCATGCTGGGGTAGGGAACTGGTCGAATGGGTGTGGCAGCGCACTGGACTGTACCTGTTTCTAAGGAAGCATTATTATTCAAATGCCTCTTCAAATCAAAGCCTTCAAGTAGATGTATGTGCAACATTTCAGCACCGGTAGCGCGCGCTCTCTCTCTCTCAATTCTGTTGCAAACGATTTTGAAAGATGTCCAGACACTAAAACAAAAGCTACAGATCATCTAAAGTGTCGCGACTGTTTATTTCTCTGTGTGTGTGAGAGAGAGAGAGACTGCCTATAGACCTCAAAGATAGAAGAAAATCTTGACTGGGAAGATTGTAAACTATTCGCCCTAACATAGTGAATCAGTATTATTATTATTATGACATATATTTACAAAACAATATCACGTGACTCGGCCTATTCCAGGTAATATTGTGAAATATTTTGAATATTACCTGGACTATGCTGCAGCCACTTAAGCCTTTATGTATGGTATGGTTTCACTAAAAAATATCAACCTTAACAACTCAGAAAGAACTACTAAAAGAGTGTAATGTACAGCACTAAAGCAGTGCACAAAAGGATAATAGATTCTGTGAATCACAGCAAGATAGAATTCAGAGTTGATGAAATTTTACCTTTAACTAGGCATTGCAGGCATTTGAGCTCAATAAATTTTGTTTAAAAGCGAAAAGGGGAAGTCACTGTGCAGAAGCTCTGTATAAACTGCTCGTTAGCACCTGAGTTTACCCCTGCACAGGTAGGCTGTACCTCTTCAGCCTTCACCAGCTGACAGGTGAAAAGTGGAAGACAAGGGAGGAGATTTCCTCGCTGGTAATTTAAATTTTCATTTCGCTTGCGACACTCAAGCATAGAGAATGTTGTTTAGATGGATATGCAAGTGCACTTGAACAAAATGCCCTCTAGCAATTTCTGTGACAAGCTTGCCTTTCTTAATGAAGATATATGGATTAAATTGTCACTTTACTTGTGTTCTGCCCTTAAAATGGGTTAAAGGAAAAATTTTTAAAAATAAACAATGAAAAGAGTTATACCTTTGATTGAGGACTTTGAAAAGAATGTATCCTCTGTATTTTAATACATTTATATTTATTTAAGGATAAAAAGTATACTGATCGATAGCATTGTCCAGTACAACCATAGCTGCAGCACCAGAATTTAAATCATAAAATCACAAGATTTCTCTCCACTTAATTTGTATGGCAAAAGAGTCTAGTTCAAAGCGAAGATTTAATGGCAGAAAGAGCCATCTACAAAGTAAACTCACTAATAATGCACAGGAGAATGCATTGCTGTACTAAGATAACTATGCCTCATTAGAACCACGGAATTTATATTAAAAAAAAAATATCTGTATATATCATATGTGACTTAAGATGCATCCAATATGCATGTTGTCCTCTGACATTTATGCACATCTGATAAAATATGACTATAATATTCATAGTTTATGTACATAATCTGTAACATTCCACAATTTCATTTAGTTATAAATTCCACTTGAACAACTGGCATTCAGTTTCATATTCAGTTTACGGAACACATTTACCCTACATTTTTATAACTTTCTTTCAAAACAACTGACTTAAATTTTGTACCTGTTGAAAAATAATCTATGACAGACTGCTGGCAATCAAGAATTAGTTATAATAGTCGTAGGTATGCAACACTCAAAAAGAGTAATTAAATGTAGCTACCTCACTAAACAAATGGAAGATTGAAGAGAGAGTTCCTCCTATTTTCAAAGTAATTTCCCTTTGATTATTTATTTATAGTTAGATTTACTGTAGGGCACTAGGCAATTTATATATTATCCCTCAGCAGGATTTACAAATGTCTTGAGTTATAGGTGGCATTTTCAGGTTTATAGACATTTTCTCCCTGCACCTGGCATATCTACCACTTTGATCAAAACTTTAAGTTGCTAATGCTTAAAAATAATATATAAACTATAAATGGGAAATCATTTGTAGCTTAACTATGGTCAGGAAGGCACTATTGTCATCATACATTTATTTTTCACTTCGCAGGCATATCTATAACTTTCTGTAACAAGAAATAGTTAATGAATATGATGTGTTGTGAGTAGTGCTTGTGGAGACCTAGTCTACACAAATCTGACAAAGACTATCACCCACTCACTTGCTCAGGCACCCACATTCTATCGTGAAATTACAACCAAAGCCTCTGGCGTACAGAAGATCTGTAAATCGAGTTACTTGTCTGCAGCTCCAATTGATGCCCCAATAGAAAGAAACTGAATGCAACCAGAAAATGATGGAGGGATAAGCACAAGTCATGGCATTAGTTTTAATATGCTTACTGTGTCATGGGTCACATGATTCAAGGACCAAACAAGAAACTCTAGCAGTACAGACATTTTATGCCAGCAGTGATGAATTGGGTCCTCAGCTTCTTGAGGTTCTAGCTTGCTTTTATTTACATTCCTAACAGAAAGCCAGTCTCATCTCACAGCCATTAGGAATGAAGAACAAGAGGTTTGAGCTACAGACTGAGGACACTGAAACGCCTACAAAACTGTGAAGTGTGTTTTTTCCAATGTGTAAATTATACACAGTTTATTTGAGCAGCACAGATCTGCAGTTATCCTGTCTTCAGATGAACAAAACATCTTAAATATGATAGTACAGTCCTCATGTATCTGCATTGTCTGCAGTCACTTGACCATAATTGTAGCTTTCAAAGGAAAAATACAGCTTTCAAGTTTCCTAACTGCAATACAGCACTTTTTCACTGATTCTGAAGAGTGACACCAAAACATGGCACTTTCGTTAACATGACTAACGAGGCCATGCTTTCTTATAACCCGACTCCTTGGAAAATAGAAGAGGGAACGAATAAACACAATAAAGAAATAACTAACATCACAAATATATTTATTTTGTTATTAAGTGATAAAGATTAAATTTCTTTGACTGTTTGATTTTCTGGACTACCTTGGTGGTGGAGCCAGAAGATCATTCACACATTTATAATATGATTTGTAATTGTGTCTGAACTTCTATTATTAACTGAATGTCTACTCTCTTAAAATAAATATATATTAGCATCACATTGCTCACTACTGCGGCCATTTTTTTATACACTGCAGCTGTAATGATCTTTTATGCCTGAAATGGTGTTCATAGCTAGCCTGGCATGCACACCTCATAGATTGCATCAAAAACAGAGTGCCTCACGGGACACCTGCTAGCTACCAACTATGAGGAAAGCTAACTGACATGCTGGTATCAAATAGCTGCAACATCTGCTGCTTTACACATATACAATATGTGGTCAAATTCTTGGTAGTGCTCATGAGAAAATATTATTGCTTTGTCATAAAATAAAGAATGAATGATGTCCCCAAATATTACACCTGGAAGCCATAAACAAAACCAATTTTATTTTTAGGGTAAGGGGGTGGGGGTCATTATCACTTCCTTGTCCAAACCTGTTTATTAAAACTATATATTGAAGATTTAACGTACAGATTACATATTTTCATCCATCTTGCATTTACATAAAGAAACACAGTACTCAGAGTAAACAGTTTCAGAGACAGACACTTACCTGGTATGCATCAGGTATGTTGACAGACTCCCCAGTTTCTGCCACATAGCCAATTATTCCAGTACCCCACGGAACACGTATCTCCTCGTCTCTTTCACATATCTCTTCATATGTTGAGTCACTGCTAACATCAAACAGTTTGGACACTAGTGACCGCTCATTAGTCCCTTTTCCTTGTACCAAAAATAGCGAACACCGATCTGCATTGAGAAGTATAGAAAGATTCTGCAGGATCTTGTAGCATAAGCTTGTTACATCCAGATCATTACAGATATCGATCACCAACTCGTACATCAGTTCTTTCTCATCCAAAGCCTTCAGCTCACTCTTGGACCGCCGATGGGTCTTGCTGGAACGAGTCGGTGTGGAAGCTGGTGAGGGATCCAGAAAGGTGAGGGTCCCATCCACAGTGGAAATAATGGGTCGCAGCAGGCCACCCTTCTCGAAATTCCTGTGCAGAGATCTTACGCACAGGGGTGTTAGCCCCTGAACTAGGCTTGGAGTTAGAGCTGGTGTTACTGGATGTAGACAGGGTGTCACCAGCCACCCCAGCCCCCAGCCCACTGTGGGATAGGGCATGTGCGATTAGCCACCCGTCCACCATGCTCCTCCGGGCCTTTCGAGCAAAGTAGTCATGCACAAACTCTGGGTGCTCATCCAGCCACCTCTCCACCCGGTCATACTCCTCCCTCACCTCAAAGTCCCCTGAGGGCTCAGTGGTGGGGCTCATGGTCAGCCCCCCTGGCCCGGACCCCAACCCCATGCACCCAGGGGAGGACATCTTTGTCTGTGGATAGGTGCTGCGTCCACCCGTGCGCTTACTGGCAGTAACGGACATCCATGTCGTGGGCGACCCGGCACTGCTGTTGCCTCGTGCTAGGAGGCGAGTGGGCGGGGTGGTGGCGCTCTCACGGTTTGAATCCAGCGTGACGTTTTGTTGACTGGCAGCTTGGGGCAAGCTGCCGCACCGCACAATGAACTGAATTTAGACAGGACTAGAGGCTGTAATGAAAACTGCTATTGATTGCACGACACTGTGGAGCACTGCCCTGCTTTTAGTGCTTATGGGGAGGGATGGGTGGGTTGTGAAGGTAGAAAGGGAGGGGCGGGGGAGAAGAAGGGTGAGCGCGTGGCACCTGACCTGGGCGAGGTGAGAAAGGAAACGTTCAGAGAAAATGGGGAATAGGTGCTAACAGGGGGAAGGGGGCCAGCCGAGCACGTTTTTGCACTGATGCAAGAAACCGTCAATCCACCTCGACAACAAACAGCGAAGTGCACTGCGTTGTATTTCGCTGCACGTCAATCACCAGGCTGTCACCGTAGTGTGTGTGTGGCTGTTGCTGAAACTGCTGCAAGACGCAAAGAGGACTCGCCGCTTGTAGCAGCGAATATTGAACACTGTGTCCACAGGCTGACTGCAAGCAACGACTGCAGCTGCATTGGACTTCGCTGCTGCTACTGCTGCACTGACGTAGGTGCGTGGACAGCGGACAACACTACGTCTTGCTTGGCAGATCGAGTTGAACTGAAGCTCGTTGCAAGGGACGCGCAGCTGGAGAGATGCCCCCGCGCGCGACCGTACAGTGTTTACTGGCGGGCCCACACACTATCACTGCTATCCGTCTCGTTTGCCATCGAACGAACCACGCACAAGGCCGGTCAACACAAGAGCACGCGCTGGCTTTGTCGGCACTGTATGATACACTTCGCCGACACACCTATGAGCCACATCGAAGACGCAACAGTGCTGCAGACTGAGTACATGCTGCGCGCACCACACACACACTTCAGCTGACCGAAAAAAAAGTTGTTGGAGTTAACTCTCTTGCCATGATCTCTATGAAACAGCACACTGCTCTTCTAACCACACGTACCTCAGCACAGCCAAGTGGTGCATGCTGCAGTCTAGCAACTGTTTGTAGTAGTAGTAGTACTTCAGTGCCTTACAGTTTTCGGTTGTTCGTCTCCGGTTTCCCTCCTACCTCGCCTTCCCATTCAGCGTAGTGTCGGGCGTCCCCCGTCACGCGTATAGAAAACCTTTTGTCTGAAGTTTATAAAGTAGGCACCGCGTGATCTTCTCCTGTGCACCCAGTTCTACCAGTTTTTGACTGAGCATTTTTCCAGCGCGCAAACTGCAAACCTACTTTGCTTTTCGTATATCCGCTTCTGCTCGACTCAGATGTAACGTGATTTATCATTGGGTTAGTAGTGTCACGTGATATAAACACAGAATGCGCCGGTTTTGACAACATACCACGAACACCGCATCACTTCGCCCTGCCAGACGGCCTTTACAAGGAGTCTGTTGCAGCTGATACGGAAGACTGAAGCAGGGTAGAAAAGTTTGCTCCTGTTGTTAGTCCTGACTCTAGATAGGAACTTGCTGCTCGCACGCACCTCAGCTGATAAGCCCCGGCGGAAAATTGCATTAGGTCTGGTTATGAGGTACTTCACGAGTTACTCTAGCCTCGCACTAGAGTGCTGCCCCGTGGCGGGTTCCGGGCAATGGGGCGTCGTCTGCTGCTCGCCGCACATCATAAAAGTGTGATAGAATGCGCGGCTACAAGACTATGCGTCGAGTTTCTGTCAATTAGGCCTGTTGATGCACTTAGAGTAGGGGCTCCCGTGGCGCTGTGTTATGCAGCTTAGACTGCGAACTCTTTTGTTCGCAGTCATACATGTTTTATAAGACTCGATCAAATATGTATGGCTTTTGTCAAGCTGGACCATGACTTTGCAGGAGTCGCTCGTGAACAAAATGGAATGCGTTTTGGACTATGAAATGAAACGCTGGGGGTGGAGGTGTATGTTATATTTAAGCTAATGAACTGTAATACACATGAAGAATAAAGTCTGTACTTTTGATTTACTACTTTTTTTTTCTTTTTAACTCAGAGGTCGATAGCTTAGGACCAAATCTTACCACATATTTGTTGAAAATCTCGTTTAGAAGGAGGTTTATTGCGGTTGATATGTGACCTAGAGGCAATGCAGTGCATACTCTGAATGAGATTGGTGCAGTATTTTCTGAAGTGTCACCTGAGTCATCAGTGTCCTTGTTCCACCTTACATGATTCGAGGTCATGCCAGGCATAGATATGGTATGTTGCGACACCATATTCAGTGGAAGAGCACTTTTAGAGGTTTGCTCATATTCTATTTCGGAGACTAGGTTATGGGAGAATACTCACCAAAGGCGAGTGTTTAGCTTTCACTACTCCTTGAGGAGCATAGGGTTGCATCAACACCTTTCCGAAGGACCCGGTTCTGGGCAGCCCCCTTCAGCTGGGACCATGTGGTTCCGGCATCCTTTGCCTCGCTCTCTACTGATCTTCTCAAGTCTGTGTTGGCTTCCCAACTCTCCTCTTCCCTAATGATTCCAGACAAGTTCGTGCTAGCAATAGTGTCAGCTGGTGTGCGCAGGGTCTTATCCAGTCGCACTTGCGCTTTTCAGTGTCTTGGTTAGTGGGATTTTGGTTGTTTTTCCCCACAGGTTGGTATTGGAACCATCTAATTCTCAGGATATGGCGTAGGAATCGGTTAGTAAAGATCTCGGAGCTTGTTGTTGTTACTCTCCTGATTTTTTGTTGTAGAAGGATAATGCTCAGGAGTTCCAGATGGTGTTCATCCTTCCTTTTGCGTTGAATTTTGCTGACATGAGTGGACTGCTGGAACAAAATGAACTTGATTTTCTAGGCCTGCTCGTGTGGTTCTCAGACCTTAATGTAGCCTTTGCAGGACTTTCTTTCCAACTAACCCATGAAGTTTTATTTCCATAGTAACACGATAGATTGGTCAACCCTTCTATATAGAGAAGGGTAGTATCTTGTACACCCAACATTCCCATCATTTCGGTTCACCAATACTCAGTGCGAGGGGAAACCACAGTCCTATCAAGAGTACTTTAGGTACTTTGAGTCGTGTTGGCGGGATACGACAGATTGGATATCCACTTAATGTAATGAATAAGGAAGGACCAAAGAGGAACGGCTTTGAACACGCTTGACCAACAGTAGGAATCAAGTGATGTACTCTCCCTTTAAATAAATAACAGTGATCGCTATGACATCATCGGAGGATCGTTGCCAAACGGTTTTCTTTGATGTCGTAAATGACGTAGGCAGCAAAACCTCACATCTGTTCGACGACTCTAATGATGATAGCGATTACACCAACGGTCAAACACTGGCGGTGGGGAAAAAGCAGATGCTTTCACACGCACGTGTACACTTTAATCAAGCATTCTTGTAAGCACACGACCACGCGTGCAGCCACCTGCCAACGCATGCACACGGACTTGACCATAGACTGGCCACCTCCCCGGTCTCCATCCAACATTTATATTTATCTTTTTAATTTTTTTTTAATTTTTTTTTATCTTTGCGCGTCGTCTGTAATTTTCTGCAGTCGTCGCAAAACTTTTGTGGGAAGAAATCATTTATTATTGATGGCAAACTCGCCAACAATCAAAGTGAAACCCTTCAATGGTGAAGGCCGACTATACAGTAATTTGCTGAAGCAGTCAGCGCCTTGCGACACTCTGGGGGAGCTCTACCTTGGTCTGCTTGGTTTCAACATTCACGCTGAGGAAGAAGACCTTTAATGTAAGACGACTGCTAGGATCCCCTCAGTCCCTGTAGTCCATTCTGCCTTCTGCAATTTCTGTATATATTTTGGAAATATTGTCTTATAAAATCCGCGGTGCCAGTGCGTCTCGGGGAACCCATCATGCAACATAGGGCAAATATACATTTAATTTTCTTTTCGGTCTCTCTGGAAAATATTGTTTCTCTATTTCGTCAAGTATTATCTACAAGACAGATTTCTGAAATGAAGAAATTGTCTTTTGTTTTCATGTAGTTATTCATTCTCTCGTTTGCTTTGTAACAGGTAGATGTGCTGATTAGGTTCAGTATGTTAGTACCCTACACACCCAAAGCCCTCTCCCAGCCTATTAACCACAAATACTCTCATTGATGTGCAATGAAAGCTTGATACTTTGAACACGGGCTCGGACATTGATATAGCATAACTTGGTGGAACTTTCTAGTGTACACGAAACATTATGCTTAGGAGTAAACACAAAGATGGTGATAAGCTGATCAATAGTGTAAAGCGGCTTTACAGATTTGCCTTATCTTCCAAACATCATCAGCTTCATAGTCAAATCGAGCTAAGCATAAATAAAACATTACAAAACTGATATTGCAAGCAGAGAACTAGATATTTGGAGTGCTTTGTAAACAAATATAAAAAGCTGCATTGCTCTGGCAAACGAATAACAATGAAAATAGGAACACATGAGAACAAACATATTTTTGCTTGGAGTTTTTGCAAAGCTAAAAATACAAAGCAAACCAGAATAGTAAAAAAATTAGAAAAAAAAATATTGTCAGCTGATATCGGTTTCATCACTGTAAAATGTATGGTGACCCGGCACAGTTTCAGGAACCCTGACCTTGTTAGTAACAACAGGATAGTGTCTAAGGAATGCTGGGTAGTCGACTGTTCGGGGCAGAAGAACTGTTAAATGCATAAAGAGTTTTGTTCATTGTCTGTGGGGATTCCTTGCCATTCTTAATGATAACGCCCAGTCTCTGCCTTGGATCTGCCCGGAGCAGCGAGGGTAAAAAGAAGTGGGGGGAGGGGTAGAGGAGAGAAAGAGAGGAGGGAGACAGCAAGCAAGAAAGAAAGATGTCTGATTGGCTAGTCTGTCGCCGGATCTCACAGGCCGTAAAGACCGCGAGAGAGGAAGAAGAAAGCGAAGAGGGGTTAAAATAAAAAAAAAAAAAAACTGGAAAGAAAATTGTGCGTGAGACTGTAATAATCTGTGAATGTGAAAAACGCTGCACAACGGCGAGACGCCGGCGTGCTGCTCGTTCCTCGGAGGGGCTGGAGGTGCTCCAAGGACAATGCAGGTGGTAGCACACCTAGACGGGCCATCGCCACAGATATGGGGTCATATCCATGAAGGAAGGGTAAGTCGGTGTTTAGGGGCAAACTGGGGAAATCAAGGACAAATTTCTTCCGTCCGCGATTACGACGGACTGCTCAGACCCGCGGATATTGTTTTATGTTTCTTTACCTCAGAGAATCGTCTGCCTGCATTATAACTATGGTTACAGGGCTAAAGCATGACCTGGATACCGCTTTACGAAGACAAAGTCCTTGTTCTTGATTTACCCGGGACGACTTACCCTCGATTCATGAACAGGGCCCTTGAAAGCCGAGCGGTTGAAGAGTTGTTTAGCTTTTAAAGGTCTCTTGGGGTGTTCATCATATTTTAAAAAATAAACAAGTAAAGATGAGTGCAAAATACTACTTCCATAATCTGAACGAATTCCATTCGTCTGTTCTTCGTATAACAATGAATAAACATAGCTATGCACAGAAAGAGGTCAAGAAGAAGTTAGGGTCATAAAATGAGACAGTCGCGCTGTCAGCCCACGTGAAAGCTGAGACCATAATATTAATTAGGTTATGTGTACAAACGTGACGTCACAAGTTGAGCCTCTGTGTGCAAAAGGTAATGTTGAAAGATTTGTACCTCAAGAACAATAATATTAATCCAGATTTGGAGAAATGGTAGCAAGTACTTAGTTTTGCTCAGGCATAAGAATAAAAATTGCACCTCACTATCTCACTGAGAGAAATGTGAACTCTTATCTACGAGCGGTTTGGGCAGCTAAGAACATCTCCCGTCATAAAAAGTCCA
Organism: Pomacea canaliculata; assembly: GCF_003073045.1. Lineage (NCBI taxonomy): Eukaryota > Metazoa > Mollusca > Gastropoda > Architaenioglossa > Ampullariidae > Pomacea > Pomacea canaliculata. The sequence goes on from NC_037590.1 coordinate 9,806,194, forward strand.
CATTCAATTGATATCTTTCGTTTACTCATTCGGTCTCTCATTTCTTTCTTGTTTACTTTGTTTCCTCATTTTTCTTCCCCTCTCTCTTTCTCTCTCGTCTCACCTATAACTCTGGCACGCAAAAATGCACACGCGCGCAAGCGCTTGCTTCGTAAATAGACATGCAGCACTCGGCTAGTCACGCACGCGCATGATCACTTCGCGCTAAAAATGTTCGTTCTCTGACCGCTCGTGTCTTCCGGTCTCTCCACTCCTTCCCCTCCGTGGCGTGCAGCACCTCATCATCGTGACAGCACGGCGCAGCCCACCTTGTTGTCTGTCTCCCAAGGTTACTTTGCTCTTGACTGTCAGGTGCAAACCTCAGCTACCACCAACCTTCTCAACACATCAACCTGCGCTATTCTCGTTTGTGCTGTCGCCCCATGGGTCAGAGGTCAATGGGATCCACGTCAGTTAATAAAAATAACAATATTTTAAAGCTCACACGAGGCACATAATTGTGCTTAAGGTGACTTTAGTTTGTTTGTCACATCTGCTATCTATTTTATGTCACAAAATGTTGATAATTATTGAAATCTCGGCCATAAATATGTTCTCGCGTGACAGCCCTCCCACTAAGGGGAGGTAAACAGCGATGCTTTACTAAAAGACAATGAACATTGATAAGGACACCCGACAGTAGCGCAAACTCGTCGGTAACGAGGAATGAGGACTCTGATCGTCAAACGACCCTTAACGGTTCAATAGGTGAGTCAGGTAGCCACTCGGCCGCCGAGTGTTTTTTTTTTTTTTTTGTCTTTTTTTCCTGATGCTGTCACCTCAAATATTCCGGAACTGGAACCCGGCGGGCTGGGACTGGCAGACGGACTTTGGCAGGTGCCGGTCGATTCGAGACTAGCGGTTGGCCTTGGGGTGGGGGAGATGAAGTGTAACTGGCTTCCGACTGGGAGAAGGTAGGCGGGTTGTTTTTGTTCTTTCCGCTATCAAGATGCATGCCGTAACAGCAGAAAGAGGTCGCCACATCTCGGGTATCCCCTGGACATGTAGCCTACATGCTTCACCTTTTGATCGGTAATGTCTACTGCCACAGAGGAGTCTCTCGGGGTGAAGACAAGTGATTAAAAAAACTCGAAGTTGCTACCTCCAGTTGTGGATGCAGTCCCTGGATTCATGGTGGGAGGCGGTTGTGGTACGGGATTCAAACTCTTGGGGCAGTAGGTCATCGGGAGGATATGTGCCGACAAATCCAGGTAAGGGGTCGCAACGTTGTTCAAAGGACATTCATCATTGTGATACCCACTTAAGAAACAAACAAAAAGCAAAAACAAATCAGCATATAAATTAAAATTACATGGACACATACAATCCCTCATACAGACATAAACACATACATAAAACCGTAAAACGAGACCATATAAATGTCTACATATATAACACCAATCAAATAAAGGATTATTTAATGAAAAGCCAGAAGGAAGGAAAGAAGTTTTGTTTAGCTGCATTATCGTTTTGAACACGATCTATATTTTGGCACCACGGCCATTCCCTGCGCATGCGCAGTAAGTATACTGCGGTATCACGAGACTTCATCTGACCAATCTCGAGTAATGATACAAAAAGACTGCAATCTACAGAAATCCATCGCATCAGACGCGGAAACCGTGGTTTTCTACATAGGCGACGGTGCGTGCAAAGTTCGTCCAAACAAGTAGAGTTCCAGCCAGGAAACCCCGCATGGTGTTCCAAGAATTGAGTGTCGTTGGTGTCAATAACTGTCTGGCACGGAGAGCCGTGTGTCAGCAGGGCCCGGAGCCAGAGGGAGGATGGACGCACAAGAAGGTGCCGGGGCCCCCGATCATTACGACAACTTCTTCGGTGCCGCGCACGTGCGGGGAGTTCGATTTGCGTCCCCTGTGGGCGGCTGCTGACGTCATCACGACGAGCTAATTGGCGGACGAGGTCCCCCGACTTCAACTGCGCTTCTGTCTCTCCAGACGAGTCTGCAGCACCAAAACAAATATTTGCTGTCAAAAACGGGAGGAAACTACCCTGGACTGTGGCGACTTATCTGGCTTTGAGTTTTCGGCGAGTCGCCAGCAAGACCATCACCAAGATGGAGACAGCGTTTTGAAAGTCCTCCCGTTCGATCGGTGCAGCTGACAACAATCATCGCTAGCGCTCTTGTCGTTGAAAGAAAATGCTCAAAGACTGACACCTCAGGTATGTGGTACAGTATACCACAACAAACAAACACACACACGCACCCACACACACACATTAACCACGATATAACAATTATTATCAGTGTAGTAGGTCGTACAAATATCCCATGGCTACTTTACAAGAACACAAACAGACTTTGTGTAAGAACCATCAGGGCCAGTATACACATGAGGTCTTGAAAATGAGTTTCAAAGCGTCGGTCTCAAGTGACAAGTCGACTGTTTAGGTCAGACTTAGCCAAATCGACTTGCCACTTAAGTCAGCCGACTTGAGACTCATTTTCAAGGCCTCGCATACACACCAGGCACGAACTTGAAAAGACGACCCTGCGAACAATGCCGAGAGGCAGAAGAAAGCATACAGAAGAAATGGGCAGACAACATCCCGAATTTAGCTGGCCTGTCAGTCCGCTCATCCCAGCAAACTGGGGAAAACTGATAATGTTGGCGAGAATGGGCGGTAATATCATCATCAAGTGTCCCGACGGCTTGCGAGGGCTAAAGGGAAATCTAAGATAGTTTCAAACAAGGAGAACTATAACAGAACATATGCGATTCGATGTACGCCAAAAATATTTTTTTATTTTATTTTGTCGGATATTGACATTCACACACACACCAGAGAACACACAATACATACAACATAAGTTCATACTTATGTGTATGCATACATACTCCAGCAGAAACCTTTAGGGAGCAGCTTCTGTGTGTCCCAGACACAAGACAATCTCCATCTGACATCCCCTCTCCAGCCACCATCTTGACGGCCTTGACGTGCTGCAGTTAGTCGCATTTTTTCTCTTCTCTGTTCTTTGTTTTCTTGCTCCTTTTTAATCTGAGCCTACTCGGCTGTGGCAATCTGGAAACTGTTAAAAACATTGTTTTAGTAATTTCTCTGTCTCCGCACACGTCTGTGCATTTGCAACATGTATAACAAGAGAATAACGAGAGTCATTTAAAATCGCGGTCTTGCTTTCTGTCATGTTAGTCTGGGGAGGTCTGGGTGAGTAATGGCTTGTTTTGCAGTATTGTTGTCTGGACAGTCACTGCAAGTTGTCTTTGGCCATTCACTGCTTGCTCGACTACCTCCATTCGCGACTAGAGGACCTGTGGAAGGCTAGGCAGTGACGTCAGAGACCTTAGTCCAGAGGTCACTTCCTGTCATTTTCCAATCCTGGCATCTGTTAGACTCGCCTCTGTATTTATATTTTGCTTGCAGGAGAAAAATTCAAGAGTAAATAACGGAACATACCATCTATGTACATCAAAAATAAACTGCGAACTGCACAGACGCGTTACAGAAGAACCGTTCAAAAGAAAAAAAATATTCCACTGTGGCAAGCATCACACCGGTAAAAACTTATCGTGAAAGCTATGCATTGTGCTGTTCATCTTTTATGCTTTTCCTGGCACAGTTTTAGAGCAGCAAGGTAGACTGAATGCTTATATATGCTGTACTATTTTTGGTAAAATTGCATGTGATCGCTTTTAAGGTTCCAGAAGAAAACTTGTGATGCCTGAAACATCTGAAGATGCTCACACCATTGATTGCAGCTAAGCTCGTTTAAATAAAAGTAGCGATGAAAGGAAGTGTGTGTGTGAGAGAGATTGCGAGGGTTTGAACGGGAGAGGGAAGGGGGAGAATAAAACTCTCACAAAGTGTTCTACCCTCATTTTTACAACCTTTTTTAAAGGAGCACATGAGAGCTGTAAAACAACAACGACAAGTACGAAGTCTAAGGCATAAGTTGTTAAGAAAAGAGAGAGACAAAAGGAAACTTGGGAGAATGGAGTGGGTACACTTTTGTAATCTTGCAACGACGACAATAATTACACGTTTCACAAAATCCAGAAATAAAATAGAGTTGACATATATTCTTACGACGGAGAGCTGCAAAACTAAATCTTAAAATCCCTAATCTCTCGGACAAGAAAAAAAATCCACACGGTTTTCAAACAAAAAAATAAAAAAATATGTCCTGTGTTTGAAAAAAGCACTGGAATATTGTGAAACTGAACGTAAAATCTTCATACCAGATGCTTAAAATGCTTGGAATATTTTTCTTCTCCGCAACAGGACCACCCACTGATCGACCTCACCGCTGTGCCACTGCCGGAAAGCAGGCTGCGTGCGTCACACAGATAAAAAGAAGAACAGGTAATATGAAAAACTGCAATGGCAATGTCTGTTAAGCTTTCCTTCTGAAAGTATAAATGGCTTTTTACTCATCCAGAATGACTCCAGGCACGTTTCTGTGTGAGTCGTGTTGTACGGTCTTTTCAGCTTGCCGGCATGGGACCTTCGTGGAACTATTTGAAGCGACTTAATAGTTCAATAGTAAAACTTCTGTCACAATAAATACTCTTGTGATCAGATCCGGTCACAGGTATTTCTCAGGAATGTTGAGCCTGTTTATAGAGATGGGTGTTTGCGGTAATGCATTGTCTTCTTTATTCGTCCCTTTCAACATCTCTTCCACCCTTTGTGCGAGATTCCTATAATAGAAGCGTTTTCAAACCTGACTAAATGAAACCCAACCGACAGACAGATCGGTAGCGACTACTTTCTTTAGGTTGCATTGATGTGAACTCAGTTTTGTGACTGAATAATGAACAGATTTCCTTCTTTGAGTTATTATGTCCTCAGTTGATGAAGGTGATGTTCATCACGTTAAGTGGCAGTGGCGTTCTACATTGAATTTTAAACAATAACAATCTTGGAAGATTGACCAAAACAAGAAGAAAAACCAGCTACAAATAATAAAAAATATATCCTCCTCTAATTCAACTAGAAAATATGTATATTCCATGTAATTAGCAGGTTACTGTGTTCTTTCAATTTTACAATTATTCAACCTACACCAAACAATAAAATGGAAATAAATTTTGTTAATATGATAAGAGACACACACACGCACGCACTCACGCACAAACACACGTATACACATAAGCTAATAATATACTGCATACAATTGTTCTTTCCACTTTACTGAGCCAACACCTCGTCTGGTTTTGTCTTCTCCATTCAACACTCAAGCACGAAGAACGTCGAGAGAAGAGAATAACTTTCACCTAATGACATTTGAGGGTCTCACATTGTATATGGGTGCTTCTATTTCGGGAATTTCTTGTTTAAGAAATGTCTTCTTTTTTTATTTAACAGAACGCATTGTTTCCCTCCAAGGTAGCCTGGAAGCTAGAAAACGTGGAGACAGTTACCATGGTTATTGTATATCAAAGACCATAAATAGAACACAGTCTACCTTTCTTTTCGTGTGTGAAGAGAAGAGCGTGAGTGAGTGATAGGGAGATGGCAAATCTCTCTCCATCGACACCTCAAGGAGTGAGAGAGCGCGCGCGCGACATTTATGTTGTTGAAGCTGCTTTTTTAAAACATAAAGGTTTACGAAATATGTGAGAGAGGTGTTCAGATAGGAGAAAAAAAACAGGTAAGAAGAAAAATCGCGGTTGCTACCACGCTGGCGAAGAAAGAAAGAAAAAAAAAACTTCGTGTTTACATGGACGTCTTCAAAAGCTGGAGCTTGTCCGTTGTTCACATGTTCACTTGTAAAATGTTCGCTTTTTTGTTTAGTAAGCTTTAAAATTTAAAAAAAATTTTACCAAAGTGATCTACAGCTGAATTTGTTTCAATGTGGTCACTGTGTAGTGCACTGAATTTAATGAACAGGGAATCAGACATGCGCTGCATGTGAAAGACATGTTCACAATTTCGTACCCAGTCATGCACGGTGAACCTAATGGCCGTCGTTCACAGGATACCCGGCACCTTGGCTGTTTTTCTCTCCCTTGTCACCGGAATTCCCTCCATGAATGGGAAGAATTAACACGTTCCGCCTGGGCTGCCACAGCGGATGCTGTCTCCTGACTTCGCCTGAAGTAGTTCCGGAACATTCCATCATGGCGCTGATCCGCTGAAGCGGAAGCTTATGCGTGTTGGTGCAATTGGCCGATGGAGCAATCATTTTGTTCACCGATCCAGAACGTGTGCGCGTGCTGCTGCTGCACAGACCTGCGGGCAGTTATGAGCGGCTACCAGTTGCATCAGTATCACAGGGAGCGGCGCCATATCGCGTAGGGTTACTCCCCGAACGTCAGTCTGACGTGCACCCGGGGCTATTTCGGGTGGTTTCTGTAATTGTAACTCCTTCCACAAGCTGCAGTGTAGGATTTCCTGTATGGTGAGCTTGGTGTAAGTCGCAAGAGGTGAAAGTCAGAGCTTTTTGAAGCAAGAGATGTGCGTATAGATTCTCAAGAATTTTATTTTAAAAGGGATTTTTTTTTCTCGTTTGTCGGAGGCATGGAGTTCCCATTTGAGACTTTGTCGTACAAATCAATAACTGTGCTGAGTGTAACAAGAAGGGAATCGATAATTTTCTTTTTCTGAAAGCGCACGGAATGACCAAGAAAATAATTTAATCACACACATACAAGCACGTGCACACACAGGCACCCACACCCACTCACACACTATGACAACATCCTCAATCTCTCTTTCATACAAGCACACATATACACATGTCTGTCTGTCTGTCTGTCTGTCTGTCTGTCTGTCTGTCTGTCTGTCTGTTCATCTATTTATTTCTATAATATAAATATGTATCTAAACCTTTGATCGCAAGTAGTGATCTTCCATCCAACGTAAACACCAGTTACTAATAATGAAAAAAATGTACATAAACCATATGTCACTTATTCATTAGTCAAAAATCCGTCAAATTAGACAACAACCTCAATATTTTAATTTTACATCATTAATGTAATTTTTTCCTAGTTAAGTAGTTTTCCGTTTCCTTTCCTTGGATGGAAAGCTAGATGTAAAAAATAATAATTTCTCTTGTTTTGTAACCCTCGTAAATAAAGATTTGCCATCTATCAAAACGGTTACTGAATTTTCAAAAGCTGTTCTGTACCACCAAGAAGTTTACTGTTGAAAAATGACAACATTGTTATTACGAGATGAGTCGCAATGTTTATTTATTATGCCATATTGTGATTATGTCTGTTGATGCTAATGGGCTGTCTACAGACATTTACCATTACTGATGCTTTTAGTGTATAACCTATGTGATATACGAGCCAATAGGTATAGATTAGTGGTTATTGAAAGACATAAAAAGAAAGGCAATGAAGAGTTTTCTCTCTCATATATATATAATAGGTAAAATTCGGACACTACACCTTCAGACATACAAAGAAGGAGACAGGGGGACAAGAAGAAAGGGTTCAGGAAGACACCTAACAAGGAGGAAGCCAGCGGAGTTCAAGCTCAAGGTCAGATCAAAGAAGTCAACCGACGGTTGTCGCTGCCATAAGCCGTTATTACTCATCATTCCTCTTTCTTTCTTTTTTTTTTTTTATCAATGACGTCATTAAAAGGAACTGCCAGTGCCGCTCCACTGCAATCTCCATTAACGAGACCCACAATTTTCCGCAATGTCCTAAAGGCTTCCATCAATATGATTAGAGTCATTTCCATTGTGAAGTTGTCTGTGACCTCGACAGCAGCAGCCAGAGCAACGCCAGGGGCCGCCACAGGTAGGGAGCCTTGATGTCATGATCAAAGTAACCAACATTACACGCCGCACCTACGGAGATAGTGTATTGCTTTTCATCCTGTACTTCATTTGCTTGCAGCATCTGTGGATCATCTCTGACCCACATCCCCACCCCTACCCCACCTCCCCTCCATCCACGCACTTCCTTTTTTTTTTTACCCTCCCCCCGCATCTCGTTTCCTCTTCCCGTGCAGCCTTGCGGCTTCTGGCAGCAGTAAACGGTGCACTCGACTCAACTTTCATCGCCCGCAATAAAAAAAAAAAAAAAAATACAGGAAACATTAAAGTACTGACTGCGCTGTCTTTCATCTGAACGAACGATCGTTTTCTGTTTCTCCGTTTGTTTGTCAGTCTGTCTACAACTAATAAACGTTTATCTGTTAAGACTTACGGCGTTCAGGTGAGTGTAAATTTTCAAGCACATTTTTTTGAGAGAGAGAAAGAAAGAGTCTGTGTTCCTCTCTCTCTCTCACACACATTCACACATTTTGAGGCAAGGCTTTACACGATTTACCAGACGAATCTGCTAAGTTTACGATCACCTGGGGATTAATAACAGCCACAGACATTAACCAGTCCAGGTAAGCATGGGCAGGTGTGCGGCACCTCGCTAGGTGCTCGAGCTAAAGATTGAATAAAACACTAAGCACCTGCACGTAAGCGGTACTAAGAATGGTTGTGTACATATACAATATTCTACAAACTTCCACAGTGCTTATATTTTATGAGCATTGCAGATGACTGCTCAGCGTCAGTCAGGCGGCTGTGGTGCCTATATGCCACTGGCTTTGAGTGGATGTCGATCTCTCAAGCTCACCTGACATTTTTATATCCCAGCGATAGGTTTTCGATTTTACAAAACATCATATCCAACAATGTTACTCTTACAGCGCAGTTCGATCGACCTAACGAGACCATCCAAGCAGAGTTTTTAATCAATCAGTAAAAATAAAAAGTAAAAATGTTAAAGAGTAGTATTATATTTATTTATTTATTTTATTTAATACTTTTATTTCTTTTCTAGTAATTTAATTTCAGTAATACTAAGCTTTTTATGGCTAATAGATTTCTCAACTATTTTATATTTTAATATAATATTTTCTGGTAATTAACATTGAAAATGAATAAATGTTCAATTTAGGATCAATTTTGTTTAGCTTATATACTAAACTTTGTCTCGTTTTCTCCAGTCTAATGCTATTTCCATTTGAACACATAACTTAATATTTCTACCTCCAGCGGAGACATAACGAGCATGCCAAGCAATGGATGATTGTAAAAAAAAGTGTTTGTTTATTGTTTACAAGTTTGATGATGTACAGGGACGTCTTTATGTCGGTCATGTAAGGGAATCAGTGCTCGTTGCGGAATCCAAAGATGTGATGGATCGCTGTACACTTACTATTGTTATTATTACAAGTGTATATAGTGAAGACCTATTAGCTAAATAGTGAGCTTAGAAATATGTTAATTAGTCGCATATTCACGATACCACGATTTTGACCTCTTTCTGTGCATGGTTTAGCTCGAAAATCGCAGAGAATCATTCACCCAGATTTGGGGAATTACAATCTTTGCCCTCAAATATTGAGCACCTCGTCAGTCCACATCCCTCCGAGTAGTAGGATCACGAACTTGTATTACTGGACTGCTGGCAGATGATTTTTTTCCAGTTAACTGCTAAAACGAGGCATGAGACTACAAAGCTTCCGGTTTAGTCACATTCTTTGTTACGGCTCGCCGAGACTAACAGCGGATCACTTCGAAAGAGGCTAAGCGTTGGTCTTGGCAGACAGACAGCAATCCACCTATACAGATCCCATGGTATGATGGGGAGGATTAGGTCGGGAGTCGGCAAGGCTATTGATATGAAGGTTTCGGTAGGTAAGGTGTTGTCGTGAGCCCGCCACGCTGCTTAAATTCTTCAAACAAACGGCAGATTTCGTGTGAATATGTTGCAAAGGGACGCGATCTGTTGGCCCTGGACTTCCCTCCTCTGTTTAACTTTCACTCCCTTTCTAACCCTCCACGAATCTGCGGCCAGTTCTGGCGGGGGACAGACGGTGCAGCTCACAGCAGCACGTGCCGGCGTTGTGACAATATTTGCACAGGCCCAAGTCGCCCCACGGCGAGGACACGGCAAAATCGGATTGGCCGCGGGCACACTTTACAAAGCTTTAAATACTGTTGAAGTTCTGACATCGTCGTCAAGAAGCTTCCTCAAACATCGCTGTTGGCGTGTAAAAACGTCCTCGGCCTGGTTTCTTGTCGGTAAGCGATCTTCAATCTGGTGTCAATAAACTGGCTTTCTAAGAAGGGATGGGGGAAGGGGAGGGTGTGTGCAGAAACCCTTACCCCTACGTCGGTGACAGAAATTTCTTTGGGTACACAGACCTTAGCTGGATGTTAACAGTCACATAAACCGCTATTGGTGTTTTTCAGGAGGTTAAATGTTAATATCCACTAGTCACTGTGCACCCGAGGACTACAGACTTTCATAATCTTTGAGGTCTGCGTGTAGGACAGGTGTCCCCCGTAGGCTTTCCGTCACTAATACAGGATGTTCAGGTCAATAATTTTGTTTTTCTGTAAACGAAGTGTTTTAAAAAGTAAAATTCAAAACTCTACTTGTAAGCCGGAAATACATACGAAATTACACACCACCATATGCACCCTGGGGGTAATGAAAGCGACCACGATCCATACAGTCAAGAACAACATTTAGCCCACTATCACAGGTCAAGAGATCAGGTGACACTTATTTCACGACACACATGTCACAAATTCGTAAGTTCTTCCGGGTCACCATAAAACGAGTATTTCGTTCGACAGGATTCTAGCATCTATAGTTTCGCAATAATTGCTTTATATATTTTTGAGGATGTTTTGTCAAACGTGGGTATGTCTACCTCTATTAATAAAATATTCCACTTGGCCATGAAGGGATCGAAATCTCATCACAACTTCCCTGTGTGAGTAGTTTGGGATATAAACCTTCGATGTGAACATCTTAGCAATACGCGCATGACACACACACGGAAAGAAGGACAATTTATAAGGAGCTTACGAAGGAGTGGCTTCAAACCATTTTTGGACATCTGCCCTTTTCCTCCTTTAGAGCTGGGAGTGGAGTACAGAGGAATCAACTTTCCGTCATGTCACATTTTTCAGGTTTATTTCTGAAAACACCAAATGGTGGAGATCTTTGACCTGCGAAAGTCGGGAAACACTCTATAAGCTAAAAGTAAAAATAAGAAAACTTGGTCGATGCTTCTTCAGATTTTTATTTATTTATATTTTATTTGGTTGGTTGGTTAGTTGGAAACAGTCGCGTCCACAGGGACTGCTCGCCATCTGAACTGTACACGGCACCATCATCCCAAGACTCATATTGCCCGTGTGTGTGTGTGTGTTTGCGTGCGTGCGTGCGTGCGTTTTGTGATCAAAGTAGGGCTAACACACTAGTTCCGGCGGTCAAATATAATCGTCACGAGATCTTTAATCAGCCTCGGTCACGCAAAAAACTGTCAGAATGATGAAGCTAATAATCCGGGTCTGGTGTGGTAAGGTGCATTGGTAGTTTCACCATTTTACTGAGCAGAATGTTTGAATTTTCTAAATGTAAATATATGCAAATCAAGTCAGTAACTTGTTATTCTTATTTTGTAACATATATTTATTATTTGTTTCGTGCTATGTTCACAACAGCATCCAGCTGTGGACTGTACGCAGGGCAGATAACTCAATCTGCCAGGCCTTGCGAGAACTATCAGGAAAGACCGCGTGTGCCGCCATCAATGCCACTTATCTCCCTTGGGTGCAATCGTCTCTCATTTGCTACACCCTGTACCCCACTTGCTGACGTCACTTCCCTAGGTATGGATCGCCCATGTTAAGTTTTTAACGACGCAAGGGACCGGAAGTTGAGTATGACTCTGAAATGGAAGACCCTCGTGTGTGTTCGCTTCCATCTGAATGTCGGTATGAAAACGCTGGATGATGCTGGCTTCTGTGATCTCTGCTTTCTGGAACATTTGTCCCAGTGGAAACAGGTTTTGCTGCTTCTTGGGTCAGCTTCCACGTATATATAATATACTTCATATCAATTTCTATCTAAGTCTTTTTATCAATTTTTCTGTCTTTTTTTCCATTCCTAATATTTTGTATTAATTTTTATCGACATATTTTGTATGAATTTCTATTTTTTGTTCTAATTTTTCTATATATTATATTGTATCAGTTTTTAAGTATTGTCTCGAGACATTTGTACCATTTTTTATAAATATTATGTCTCAATTTTTCTCTATGTATTTTTTCCTCTCTCTCTCTATTTTACTATTTTAGAATTTTTTTTATTTTGGATCAATTTTTTCTATATCTTTCTAATTATTATTCTTCGTGAATTTGATAAAAAAATTTTCTCGACTTCTTTTAGCAGGAAAATAAACTAAATCATTAGGACACACTAGTCAATTAGCAATAACAGGTGAAAAAGTGCAGGTTACAAAGTTTCGAGAGTTATTTTGTTTACAAACCCAAGAAGACCATCAAACTTATAAATGTCTTAAGTCGGTTTTTGATCATCAAACTTTTCGTTAGATATCTGCCCCTTAATATACTTTGTGAGCAAATTAACTTTTGGTTTGTTCTTCTTAAGAATGTTATCAAGAATATCGAATTAAAAGATTCTAATTTTGTTATCGTTTTATTCTTAAAGAATTCGTTTGAAGACCACGTGAGATGTTTACACATGAGAAGGGAAAAAAGTATTTCCCGAACATTTAGACGTTTATCTATGTTCCCAAAATAATTTCCTAGTAAAGTTATTCCTCGGGGATAACCCAGCAGGTCAATATGATGTCGTGAAGCGTCTGGCCTTTTCACTTCCAGTAATTTATTATCTACCTCTTTCAGTCTGAGAAATCTGTTTATCTTTCCTTTCAGTCTGAGAAGTCTGCAAGAGAAGGAAGATTTGTGAGCGGCTCTTCTTTACTCCCCAGCTGGCGTCACTTGCATTCTTTTCACAAAATTTATTTTTACTAGACTTTCCGAACCTTCAACAAATAGATATTTGTTTCCTTGAAAGAAAGTCTCACTGCTGCACATAATCAAAACTTTCTTCTGCTGGAAGGTTTACGTTTTATCAGGAATCGATGAATTTTCCGGTGAAATCCGAACTTGGGAAGGAACTGGAAGCTAACAAGGTGTTTAGGTTTTTTTCCTTCTGTCTGGATTTAAAGCTCGTATAATCTAGGATCAGATGACTCCCTTCTTGTGTGTGTGTGACCTAAATGTCTAAATGTGTTGTGTGCTACAAAAGCAGTTGTGTCCTGAAGAGAGCAACTGAAACATATCTACAGTTCTGTCCAAGAAACGTGTGCAATGAAACAACAGTTAAAGGAGGTGGAGAGTGGTAGTAATGATGAGGAAGAGAAGGAGGAGGCTAAAAATGGGGAGCTGGAAGAATTAGAGAATGAAATGATAAAAACCAAAAGAAAGCTAGAAAAAAAAAGAAACGACTGGTAAAAAATTAAGTCTTCCCTTGACTGGTACCATCTGGCAAAAGTTGTTGGTCCTCCAGAACTGGTCATCAGGGAAAACAATTGGATGGTCACAGTTCCTGAGGATACTCGCTTTGCCCTCAAATATTTACCACCTTGTCAGTCCAAATCCCTCCGAGCAGTATGATGGGGAGGGATATTTTTAGTGGTGATGTGCAGGTCTTCATACTATGACCAGCACCAGACTGACTTATGTACTTTTAAAGGTGCTAAGATTTGTTTTCAAGGACCGATAAAAACAGGTACAAACTTTACTCTCTTGCTAAAATCATTTCTTACTTCGCGTCGTACAAAAAGGCGACAGCAAAAAGCAAAGAACATTAACACCAGTTTTGACACACCTTTTTGTGTTTTTTTCCTTTCTTGAAATTTGATCAGAGGTGCGCTTTGTTTGCAGCCGTTGAACGATGGACCACATTTTTCATTCAGATGAGATTTCAACGTTCAGCGAAACAAATATCCATTAGCAAAGAGCATTCTCACACCGCTTAGATAAAATGGTTCCCTGCTGGCAGTTTTTGGCAAAGTAATTTAAAAAACAACAATTGGATTGGAAGTGGCCAGCAGTTCCCGAAGGACGTCTTAGAGTACTTTGACGACGGTGTTGAAGAAAAAAGTTTGTTTCGTAAGAGACATTAGGAAGACTTTAGCGCTTGTACAGCGGTTTCTGAGTGTTGTCTGCGTTGTGCCCCCGTTTTCAAGGTACAATCCGCTCAAAACTGTTGGCTGAAGGCCAAGAAACGGTAATGTTTGTTATTCAGGTCAGAACTGAAAACACAGACTGCAATGGCGCTGTGAAAAAATGTTTGTTTGCTGACATCTCTTGTCCTCCAATACAGTGCAGAGACTACAAGGGAGACAAATGGAGATAGATGAAGGCTGGTTATTCACGGTAAAGTACAATGTATGCAAGTGTTTTCCCTTCCAGTCTCGTGCTGCTGTTCGACCATGCTGAATACACGGATGTTTAATGTAAAACATTGGCTGGTGTATGTGTAATGCTTCCTTCCATATGAAAATAATTTGCTGTTTATTTCCAGGCATGTCCACGTCAATGAGGTAAAATATTCTGTTTGTTTCTTACCAGTTCTAGTACGTAGACATTTTTTTCTGAAGGTGACAAACTGAGGTAAGAGAGAAGTTCGGCTGCTGGTGTTCCTCTAGTGAGGCTAAAGTAAAGTTGTGAATGTTACTCTTTTGAGCAGTGAAGCCATGATTTTGTTGTAAAGATTCAAGTTCCTAGGCCAGCCGCAAAAGACGAGAGAAATGATAACCTATAGATGTGAAGATGATGGTAACAAACCAAACTTACAGCTGAGATAAGGTAAAAGATGACACCACTGACCCTGTGGGAAAATAAAATTAATACAAAAACACTTTGCACAATATGTACAGCTGTATTGTACTTTTTATTTTCTGTTGCAGTTCATCATAGACCTGTTTAACTATCTCTCAATTTTCTTTAAAATAATGTCCGAATAGCACAAACAGCCAAGGAAGTAAGCCTCAGGACATTACTCACACAAAACCAACATGAGACCTACTGCAACTCATTACAAGCGTGTTTCTCAATTAAACAAAATTCTGAAAACTGACATGCATACAAAGTTTTAAAAGAATTGAAATTATTTTAGCCTCGAGGAGTAATTTTTTGTCCTTCGACCGTTGTGGCTGGTTAAAGAGTTTGACAAGCACTCTTCTCTCTCTTGAAAAAAAATCCGACTTAAGATCGCGAGGCTTGTCCCCAAAGATGCCGCCTAAGACGTCATTACAAGAGCTAAAACTGTTTTCTCGGGAGAAGAGTCGGCAAATATTGAATGGTATTCAAAACAGGAAAAGCTAATGGACGAAGACAGCCCCCAAGTGTGAGTAGGGGGAGGAGGTAGGGGAGGAGCGAGGGATGAGTAAGCAGGCGGCGGAAGGAGTCATCCTGTGTGTTCGTGAGCGCGGCCACTCGTGAGCACGTGTTTGTGTTTGTGCTGGCTTGCCGGTACAGACGTTTATCTAATGCAAAATTGCAGTAAAACTAAATAATATGCTAAATGGATGTAAAGGGCACTTCGCCAGAACTCGTTTTTTAATTAAATTTAATGATGTGCCTTTCAAGTGACATTTTTTTTAAATTTCTTTTGAGTGCAGACATTCTGCTAATATTTGAATTCGTTGGCTGGACTACAAAACTACATTCATTTCCACGGACACATTTTAAAAATCAAAACCAATAGCGTTTGTAATCATTAGTCCAAAAATAAATCTCATCTTCTGATAAATGACCTCCGGTCTTCCTGGTCGCTCCATGCGCAGGATTAAACATTTGCAGATTCCTCATCCTGCAGGCTCCCGTTAACGGGTTTCTAACGAGTTGAAACTTGCAGATGCTTTAACTACGCACACAAGGGGTAGGGGCAAGAAAATGATAGATTTCACTCTGTCATGTTTCTGATAAGGGAGGAAAAATATCATCAAATATTTCCCCTTCATTTACCACCACCCAACCAAATAACAACAAAACATGACCAATGGCGCCCACAGTCGTGAGCTGTTTTCAGTGATGTGACTGCACAGAAGGTTTAGTCACAATTTCCTATTCAGCCAGTCTTCTGTCATTTTTAACATTTAACTGCTCCTCTACGTTCATCAGGCTGTTTAAGTTCACTTTGGTTCATTTAAAAAGCCTTTTCCTCAGTTCGTGGCAGTTTTTCTTCTGGTAATACCTTTCATAAAATATAATTATTCAAAAACATTGTGCAAATCGATCAGTTTTTATTTTAATTTGTAGATGGAGTAGTGTTATTCCGTTCCTTGTTTTGGTTCCAAGGAAGAGGCTGGAAGTTCTGTACGGAAAATCGTCTTTAAATTGGAGCTTTGTCGTGTTGGATGTGTGATCACTTTTTGTTCACTTCTTACGGTTGTGCTCATTTGTGAACCTACCGACCCACACAACCGACATTGGAGTCCACAAAGGACTAGTTTCATCCATTTTTGTTATCTTTAGTGTGTTTGGCTGTTCGCAATGGCTTGTGAGTCTTGTTGTATGAGTTCACAAGCGAATTCAAACATGGACTGAGGTTTATTTTCCAATCGTTCTGACTTAAATAGAAAAGCATTCTTACTAGCATACCCGTAATTAGGTAATGTGTTTCTAACTTAAATTATTTACATTTTATACAGTCTGTCGAAAATTCACAAACACCTATCCTAGTTTCAATCCTGAGTTTTACAGACTTCAGCGAACAGATGCAACAAAATGTATTTAGAGTGAGCTGCTTACATCAGACAGGGAAACTGTGTGGTTATATTTTACAGAAAAAAGGACGGGAGTGTACTGTTTGTGAATAATCAGTGAGAGCAAGAATCTAGCAGAATGAGACACCTAACTGTTGTTACACTCTCTCCTAAGTACCTCACCTTACATGAACAGAAGACACGCAGGAAGACGGGAAAGGAGCAAATAGGAGGAAGGGGAGACAGCTCTCACAGGCATCAAGTGTTGCTAACACTTTTTGTTGCCTCCTAATGTTCTTACTTGTAGGCAAAGGCTTTTAACGAGTAAAAATATCATGTCTTTCAATGTTAACAGTTTTGTAAAGTCAGCCCGACAGGTTATTAACACACACATGTTGTGGGTGTGTGCTGATGTCTAAACACTTTTCCTGTTGTGGGAAAACATGGACCACTAATGGTACATAACAGCTGGCAGCCGAAGAATAGAGTCATGGAGTACATGACAAGAACCAAGAGAAACGGAAAGTGAATGACAGGGGAGATAACCAACCCTTCTTATTTTCTGTAGAGGAAAGAGTGCTCTCCCTGCCGTAACAAAACAGGTCGAGCAAAAATCGATGCATTTCCCTTTTGTAAAGAATTTTTTTCCTCGAGCCGCAGCAAAATCGATTCATTTCTGCTGTCACCATCAGCAACCAGATACAAACAGCAATATATGTCTCTACACTTGGTGACGTGTCGTAATCATGTGTGTCTTGCAATGTGTGTGCGCGCGCATACGTGCGAGTGTGTGCTCGTGCGGACTCGCGAAAACAGGATGTAACTTTCTCTTTGTAGCCACGTGAGTAGCTCGAAATTACTGCCGCAATTAGAGAAGAAAGAAATTACCAGACTTTGCAACACATTTTGCAGCAGATAACACTGCGTTTGATGAACGATGCGGCTATTTTTTTATTGAAACAAACAAAACAAATAAACAAACAAAAACAAACAGAAAAAAACCTAAAAAATAAACGAAAACAACAAAAAAGACAAAAAATAAGAAAACAAAAAACAACAACAACAACAAAACAAACAAGAAAAGAAACAAAAAAAAAAACACTTTTAATTGAAACGATTTTCAAAGCAGTTGTCGGGTGGTTCATTAGATGATGAGAGTTATATGTCATCTTTGCTTCACTCTCACTTCACTCTCCTTGTAAAGTTGCAGATGGCCTTGGTGTGCATGGGGTAGCCGGAGAGCCACGGATATGGGTGAACACATTCTGAAGAGGATATAACCAGACCATCTGATAAATTATCGATCTTTAGCGTCATCTCTAGTGATTATCTCGTATTTGACCACTTTGCCATTAGTTTCATCGTTAACATCTGAGATCATCACTTGGACAGAGACTGGTCATGCGAGCAGCCTTAAGGCTGTCAACACTAGTCCCAGGTTCATCGTCAAATCTCTAGAGAGAGAGAGCAAAGAACGAAGGACAAGAATGGCATCGCCAGTTCCAAGACTACTTTTAGGAAAGCATTCTACCGAAGAATATCAGTGACTGATGGAGGAGAGAAGGTTGTCATCTTCCTGTCAGAGAAGAGCTAGCAAACACTTGCATGTCGTGTGTGAGGGCAAGATAACGGAGGTCAGAGCACTCGATGATCAATGACAAGGGCTGGGTGTAGAGAGGTCAGAGGACAGTCCAGCACAGACTGCCATAGAGGACTAGGAAAGGCTGAGATGAACAGGAATCAATGACGACAGTCTGAGATCGGTCGCAAAGGTAGCTCTGGAACCACAGAAGGGACTGTGTATTGAATCCTAAAAGGGACCAGAACCCATCGACCAGAATGTCAAGGACAAGTGTATCAGACTTGGCAGACAAATCAAGGAGGACAAGCACCGAAACCAGACCGTTGTCACCGACACTGAGAAGGTCAGAAGCCAGACAAAGGAGAGCTGTCTCTGTGGAGTGACGGGGGCAGCAAGGAGGAGAAATTGGTGCGTAAGGTGTACACTCAGTTGGTCTCTAGCAGCTTATATAAAAGTGTCAGACTAGAAACAAAACAGTAGTTCCTAAGCTCATTAGTTTCGCGGCTTTAGAAAGGTGTGCAATTATGGTCTTGGGGCAGATTGATACTATTCCAGCGGAAAGGGAGGTATTGGATGATGTCAGTAATGGGCAGGAAAAAAGCTTTGCCAGACACCCAGAAAGAATCGTGGGCGGTGGAGTTAGCTCAATGATTTTCGTGGAGATCTTCATGATGAGTCGCTGCATGTAATTGAAGGTGACTGGTTGAAAGCATGTTAAGTGTGATCCAGAAAAAGATGAGGAAGAGGGGATAAAAGAAGTAGGATATTCGCGGAAGCGGATTGCCGAGTGGTTAGAACGCTGGCGTCCGAACTGAGAGCGCGATGGTTCAATGCCCGATTTGCGCAGCAAACTTGCTCCAGTCGACCCAGCTGGTGAGAATGGGTACCTGACTCCATAGAGGGTTGGGGAAGATAAAACAGAGGGAGAGGAGATGGGCACCGCGTTCATGCATAGCTGGCCCCGAGGAAAGTCCCCAACGACCTGAAAATGTTCGGGGAGGACCTTTACCTTTTTTACTTTTTGCTATTCTGACGTCAAGAGTTGGAAGACTGACAAACTCAAACTACATATATAAGTCATGACATGACTGAAGTACTGTTTATAGGCACTCGACAGAGTGTTTCTACTTTCCTCTCCCCTTGTATCCACGCTTCTAACGTATTGTTACCTTCTCTATATAGCCCCAGTTTCTGGCACGATGTAAACTCAAACAACCTGCCAGTCAACCTCCCCTCCTACCCAATTGTCTTGCACCTGATCCCCTTGACGATGAAAGTCTTGGAGTCATTCTGGACTCTATCCTCTACATCCAACTCAACATGGCCTCTCTGGCAACAAAATATTTCTTCATCTCCGACGTCTCTCCCCTGCCTGACATCGTCAAGCTAGTTGCCTCCCTTTCTTCTCTAGGGCCTGTGTAGCTTCAACTCCCTCTTTGCTGGCCTCCCTTTCCTCATCTTTCAACGTGTTCAGAGCGCTGGTGTTTGCCTGATCCCCACACCCCTTACTTCGCGGACTGCCTGTCACCTACAAAGTAAACTGTCTATAAATGTCTCCATCACTCTGTCCTCGTGATTATCTTTCTTCCTGCTTAAACATCCAGCCTCTGTTTCCAGCCATTCTTCAGCAGCTGATACACTCAGGCTCCACATTCCTCGCACCTTACTCTATCCTAGTGACCAGCGAACTTTTAGGAGCATTCTCCCCTTGCTCCGCCAGACTTCCTTTTTAAAGGGCAACACGAGACACTAGCAAAACTTGCTGAAAATATTGCATAGTGTCACAAAAGCATATTTCCGTGGTATTCTACACCATTCTGGTCTACAAGTAACATCGTGACACAGTCACAAACACACAATCAGTCGTATCCTTAACCAGCACAGTGCTAAAAACAACTGACACTGTGATGGCACCATTGATTTAAAACAGTTTTAAAAAAAAGAATTGAGGGTGATAAACGTATGCTTTCCGTTTTTAGTGGTAGATGAGAATGCCGATATTTGAAGGCTTATATTTTGAAAATTAAGCATAATTATGTACTCGTATTTGAGGAATTATTATTTTAAAATAAACTTTACTTGATCATAAAGAAAAAAACGTTGCACTCGTGTTGCCCTTTAAGTGATTTCAAGAGTCTGCTTACCACTATCTCTTTAAAATGGCTTTCGAACACTCCCCTGCGCTGTTTCGTGAAATTATTGTGCTGTACAAGTCTCGAAAACTAAACGTCTGGGCTAAGGTAACCGCTGGCGAACAATTCGTCTGCCATGGTAACTGATTCAGTTTGTTTCTACGTCACGAAGGAAAGTTTTTCAAACCGCTGACTGCAAGCTTTTTGCTGCTGTTTTTCCCTTCTCCCTCGAGGGAAGACGTTCATGCCACGTGACAAGACCAAGGAATGCCACACAGATACACAAGATTTTAAACAACTGTTTGACTTTCAAGCCAGACGGCGTCTGACATTAATTTTCTTACTTCCACCAGAGAAGAAAACAAAATCGATGTTTGCTCAGAACTGACATGGAACACATCCAAAGGACGGTTGACTTGGTCACGGTGGTCGACATTTAGCATCTTGGAATTGCTAGTCATGGAATTAAAAAGGAAGATTTTCACGGTATGAGTCGAGCATTTTTTTTTTGGTTTGACCATCGGCCCACATCAAGAGGGTAAAATCACATGACTTTGTTACATTGGTAATGTATTAAATAAAACCATATAGCATAAGTGTGTTATACATATTCAAAAGGGAAAAAAATCATAATCTTCAGTTGGTGGATGGATTAGCCCTGTAGGGATTTTGCTCTGAAACTATAGTGTCCACCACTGTGGTTTTCCGAGAGCCTTTAATTTCCCAACATGCCTGCTCTCGCGCCAACGAGTTATGTCCCTTAATGCGATACTTTGTCGTGTGATTACAGGGGGGCGCTGACAGCAGCGAACACCTGTCATCTAACTGTCGTCTACCGAGACTTTGTGCCAGACCTCTGGTGTCTTGGCGACCTGGAGAGTTCTTTGAGAGTAAGGAGGACGCGCACACGCTCTCACACACACACAGACACACACAAATTGGAAGGGAGTGGATCGACTCTTTCTCATCTGAGTCCACCATCCTCTCCAGCAACACTAATTGTCTACCATTTAATCAAGGGCGACCCCAAAAAAATCAAATGATGAAAGACAGACAGACAGACCCATAGTCCTATGATGACAGCCTGTGATCTGTTGGTCTGAGAAGAAATACTAGTGGTTAGAATAAGTGTTTTCCTCGCTCTTTCTTAATAGTAGCATAAATTATATATATATCTTTGCTGAAGTTAAGAAATATGCAATACTTCAAAAAGATGTTTTATTACTTCAGTTTCTGTATAATTTTTTGTTGCATGAGCTTGTTTTGTTATCTGAAAATCCTGGTAATGTTGGCTCCATTAAGCTGTCAGTGTTTAGTGTTCACTATCATAAGCAGACAGACAGACAAACAACGAAACACGCAGACAGACTGCGACCAAGGAAACCTGTTTTCTCAAAATGGCTTTTCCTGCGAAGAAAACTAATGAGCAAAAGTACCCCAACTGTTCTACTCCGTCCCACCCTCAGCCGACTGTCCTCGGAGACGTTGCTGACGTTGTCCTCCTCTGTCGCTGTCCGACGGGCGTCAGGCCCCGTAATGAGCACGTCATGGCTGACGTTGGAGAAAGCAGGACGAGGATAATTTCGCGCCATCGATCTCCACCCTGACCGGGCTTCGCCGCCGGAAGTGGTAGTCAGCACTCCAGCTGTCTGCTCCGCAGGGAAAGGGCGGTTACGCTTGGCGACTGTCGCGTCACTGCTCCGGAAAGATGGTGTAGACAGCCTTTTAGACCTCCTTCACTTCGCTTTGCAGCTTCCCTGGCTGAGTTCCACTTTCAGTCGAGATGGATGTGTCTTGGCGGTTGTTTTTTTTTTTGTGTTTGTTTCTGGGTATTAACTCACTGAGTGCAGAGTGTTGACTGCGCTAGACCGACCCTCAGACATTCGCAATCTGACTCCGGGGGACAATGGGTTTGAAGCTGATAAGGTTCTTGTCCTTGTTGATTCTGGTTGATTGCTGGTGTTTCACTCTGGTAATAGTCCTATCCTGATTAATTAATGATCGGCTGGTTATTGGCTTGTTTCACGATGATAATATTCTTAAGCAAGTTGACAATGGGGGTTTAAACACTAGAAATACGTATCATATCGAGAGCGAATAAACCTTTGCCGGTACCGAGATCTGAACCCACAACCCCACGGATTTTACCATTTTGGCTACGTGCATAAGTTTAACAGCAACATACGTCGAGGTTTTACTGGATGAATTTTTTTACATGATAAGAAAAGGAAAAGAAAAGAGCTGTTTGTTCTCTTTCTAAAATTAAATATTGACAGTTCAAATCCACACTTAATACCGTCCATTATGCTGCCTGAAATGACATCAGACGGAACAGACCAAGTGATATTTCGGGCTGATTTAATATAATAATCGAAGAAATTCGTTACGGAAAAAAGTCAAGCAGAGAGATAGTCTGTTAGTCTGTGGGTTGGTTTGTGCCAGCAACTAAGATCAAAAAGTTGATGTAGTCCGTAGGGAGAAAAGGTAGAATGACCCAAAATTACAGTTCGTTGATTTGAATTTAACAGCTTAAGCCTGTCACAGGTTTGTTTTTCGTTTAGTTGAGTTCTGAGAAAAACGACTGTTTCTCTCTTTCTCTCTTTTTATGAAAATTAGGTAAAGTACACCTTAGATGTTTACTGAAACTGTTCAGAAAACTCCGTCATTTCCTTCTTCAAGTGGCTGAAAGGACTCTCACGGTTGAAGAGATTTTGAGTGTTTCGTTCCGTGTGAAAACAGACAGACGATCTGTTTATTCTCCACCACAGAAAGCTTCAAAGCTTCTCCATACATTCCTTACATCAAACGAGAAAACTTCACAGGAATAGCTTATCAGAAGGACGACATGATGCTGTGTTGATGGAAGGTATAACAATACATCATGTTAGGTCTCACTTGCTTATTGTTCTTCAACGCCCACCCCTTCTCCCACCCCTCTCTACCCGTTACTTCTCTTTTTTAAAAATGATTCACAGCACACCAAGCCCTGCATCTCAAATGTTTTCTCTGACAGTTATAGCAAACTGTGAGCTTGAATAATTCTCAATTCTTTCATCCCTGATCGCTTCACTCCAACACCCTACCCCCATCTACCCTCAACCCTTCTCCCCCGATCTCTCCTCCATTCTGTGACTGCGGGGCCTGAGCTCGCTAGAAGGCGGGGTTGGAAGCAAGGGGGAGGGGCAGGGCAGGGCAGGGAGGAGAAGGGGCACACGAGGCGACGTGACCTGTCAGTGTGACCAGGTCACAAGCCGCCTTGACGACAGCAGAGGAGCCGCGGCAACGAGCGGTGCACGGGGGCTGATGAGAACATTGTAAAGGCGGGAATCCATCGGCTGCGGAGGATGGTCCATCTCTGGCCAGCTCTGACAGACACGAGAGACACCTTGAGAATGAAAGAGAGTTCTTCCTGTGTGTATGTGTGTGATTATGTGTGTGGATTGATGTAGTTTTATATGCAAGCTGAACACAAGTCAAATACAAATATTTTTGAAAACTGGTAATTCGATAAGCATAGTTGTTTCTCGCGGCAGTCCTACCGTCTGTGTGTAGAAACTCTAGCAGAGAAAGAAACAAACATCTGGTCGTAATTCGAAATTTAGCGCCTCGACATATTTTTCTCTCATCCCATTTCCTTGCTTCTCTTTCTCTCCCTCCCTCCCTTCCGGCCTTTTTCTGTTAAACACATAACATCTCCACATGTGTGGAGAGGGTCAGAGAAGGATAAGACAAGAAAACACAAGCAAATGCCAGCTTTCATCAGGTCTGTCGTCGTTCATTAGCGGGCGAGAATATTGCTGAGCACCACAAGGAGGCTTTGACTGCAGTCACCGCAGTGATGCAGTCTGGCGTGTACCAGGCAACATGGAAATGTCAGTCGGACACGAGTGTGTAGTCAGTTAGTTCTTCCACCTCCTTCACCACCACCACACACACTCAACCCCATTGTTTTTCTCCTCACTGTCCGGGCAGGCTGCGTCACGTGACTTTAAATAAATAAGTCACCGAGAAGTTGGCGCCTCGTTGTGGCGAAACCGTTAACAGACCTACTGGTGACTATGAGTTCCTCAACACACAAGATGTTTATAGTCTACAGCAGTGTACACACTCAAAACCTGAAAAATATTAATAAATGTGCAATTTATATACGAGCGAGTAATAACGCTCATGTAGGACATGTACTATAAGGACTCTGGTGAGTCAAAATGTACAAATGTGATGTGTCCTTATCATGACACATTTCCGGAGTTTAAAACACTTTAAATGTTATGTACATGTGTCTGGCTGCTCCATTTTAGTAAAAAATATAAAGTGTGCATGAATGGAACCCTTGGTTTTGAGAGGACGTGACTGTTACTGCCAGTCTGTACTTTCATTTTTTTCCCCTCATTTACAAATGTGAACTGGGAAAGAGTTATACGATTTTCTAGACATATTAAAGAGAGAAAATCACAAAAAAACATAATTTATAACAGTGCTTTCAGGTGTTTTATAGCTGTGTTCCTCAGTATATGTCTTATACACGAAAACAAATTATTTAGTAGTTATTAAAGTTGAAGGACCAACATAAGTCAGGCTTTCATTTACATTAAAAAAATTATTGTTAGGAATAAATTACGTTTTATGAATTAACTCAGTTCCATCAATTGATGATTTTAAAATGGGAAGGTAAAATTATGTTTTAATAATATTTGTTCTATCAGTTCCTGATCCTACAACAGGGAAGATAAAAGATAGATATCAAATGCTTGAAAGCACTAGAGTGCGTCTTCACATGAAGCATAGAAATAGAAGATCTTTTGCTTCTTGGATAAACTTCCAGCTGTAACTTGAAATCATCCATAGATATAATCCAGAATCAAACCATCTAATTCCATCCCCTGATCAGCACGTGAACAACGGGACTTATATGCGTGCTTCATGATGAATTTTGTTAATTTATTTTGCTGGTGTCCCTTTCTTTTTTCTTAACCTTGTCGTTTTCGTAGATGAAGCCCGGATTGAGAAGATATAGTCAGGACCAAAGACAGCGGACAATTTCAAGCTTTAAATTGAAATCGTATATATATATATCCCAATATATATTTATAAAAATCAAGGACGTCGAAACCTCTAATTCTGTCCCCTGATCTGCACGTGGACTTCGTGTCTGACTGGCATCACTCATGATGGCAGTTGTTAATTAACTGGTGGCTTTTTATTTTTTCAA
Source organism: Pomacea canaliculata (assembly GCF_003073045.1). NCBI lineage: Eukaryota > Metazoa > Mollusca > Gastropoda > Architaenioglossa > Ampullariidae > Pomacea > Pomacea canaliculata. The sequence goes on from NC_037590.1 coordinate 9,831,701, forward strand.
ATTTTCGCTTTGTTAAATTAAAGCCAGATTTGGAAGATTAAATCTGTAGTCCGAACAGTGGACAGCCAAGGCTGTGATAAACATCCAGACCCACTTTTTAAAGTTTTTTACGAAAAAATCTTTTTTTTTTCCTTTTTTTCTTTTTTTGTGCCAGTCTCAAGACTTCTGGTAATTCTATTTCCTGTCTCTCGTCAGACCCCGTCGCCAGGCATCTTGTTTTTATTCGCACGTGGCACATGAGTCCTCCACGTCTTACACACTCAGCAAATTTTTTATTCTTATGAGAAGAGAAATTCTGTGACAGTTTTGGACAGAAAAATTAGAGCGCGGCTAGACACTAAGGTTATGTGCAGCTGGCCAGGTATCGGAGTTTTTCAGTCCTTCCAAATTAGCTTTCCCACCGAGAAAGAAATGTTTACATGCATGCCATCTGTAAATCATGCGTTTTGGACATGTGGGCTTTCAGTTGACTTCAGTTCCCTCCATCTTACGTGAGAGAGTTCCCTCCAACAACAATGAGGCTTCAACGAGCTTTTATCTTCTTGCTTTTGCAGTTGCTCAGTGATTTCCGGCTCTTTGCTTGTCCTCACTGGCGTCTGTCAACATCTCACCCACGTACGTGTAAGCAGTTCCTGGAATTCGCCATTTTGACATCGCGGAATAATAAAAACATTGTCAAATATAAATGTATAATCGAAATTTAACCCCTGTCTCCACCTCTGAGAAAAGTTGTGCAATAATAAAATCTGCATAGCTGTACAATAAAGACATTTATTTCCCAGACTGTTAGAAGAAGGTCCTTTTCCATCAAGGTCCTTCTTCATGTTCCTAATAACCTCCCAGTGGAGCATAGGGCCTTTTCCACCCTGGTTACACGACTTTAATGAGGGAAAATGAGTTGCAAAAGGGGAAGGAGAGAGGGAGAGATGTCGATGAGACAGCAGCAGCGAGCCATTTACTGATGAAGAATGTCACAACAAAGAGGCGGCGATCGGGTGTAAACCCCAAGCATGGATGTGATAGCTCGGGGACACGACATGGTGCGTGTTCGTCGTGCCGGACAGGAAATGACAGGGCACCTAAGGACAGGACAAGCAGGACAGGGTGGGGTGGTTGTCGAGAGTGGTCAGGAAGGACAAATAGTGGTGGTGGGTGGGGGATGTGACAAGGTACTAAAGTAGTTACGAAGGGAAGGCCCCGAAAATTGAAAGAGATGTCTGAAGGTGTATTTCACAACTTGTTCGGGTGTGCGTGCGTGCGTGCGAGTGCTTTCGCGAATATGTGTGTATGTGAAGGAAAGAGAAAGAAGTAGAGAGCTGCAGTCGCAAGACCTGTGCCGCGCGCGTTGCCGCTCCTGCCTCTCTCCTCCCTCCGCCTCGCGGCACAGCTCCGCGCTCTGGCGGCATCAGCGGCAGGCTGCTGGCTGCTCTTGTTGCTAGGGAGGCGCCGACGGACTCCAGCGTTCTGCGCGTGGCTTGTGTTGGAGTCAGGACAGGTGAGTACTCTTCCTCTTCATCGTCGTCTTCGTCTTATGTTCAGCCCCAACATTTCCAATCAGGGCCTGAATCGCACAGCCATCAAGATACGAGAAGCGCACCTCTCGCTTCTCGCGAGATCTCGTTATCTCTGTTTTTTTTTTTTTTTTTTTGTTATCATTTTTCACCAGCTCTGAGAGTCTTCTTACGGGTATGGTCTCTATTTTGTATATGTATATGACCTCTGTATATGTAAGATTGTTCAAGTTTGTCTATGCTTTCAAAGGAATATCAACAGTTGCAACTGTCCTTTCTCACTTTTTTCTCTTTTTTTCTGCTTTCTCAAATTGCTAATTTACAGAAAATTGTAGAACTGATGGAATTTTTAAAAATTGATACTCGTATTAGTAATATTTCAAAAAAATGAAGAGAAGAGAAAGTAGAACCAATAATCAAACAGACAAGCCAAGATCATTGTTTTCCCCAACTTCTCTACTAAAGGGGAATTAAAGACAGAAAGAGAAGACGAACGTGTTAATAGAATGGGTTAGGTGAGATGAGGGTGAGTTTTCCTGTCTAATCGGTTGCCTGGTTGCCTGAGCACAGCTCACATCACTTCACGTGCATTCCTGTGAGCGCAGTTCTCCCAGAAAAAAAAAAGCAAATAAATGGGAGGAGGCGTGCTGCCGTTGGTATGCACAGCGAAGGAGGCTACTTTATTTCACCGATGCTATAAGGTGGAAGAAGGATGCGAACCTATAAACCTTTACTATCGACCAGGTTGTTGTAACTGAAAAGTTCTTGTTACATCTTCACATACGTCTGTCACTGGCGACACAGGCTTGGAATATAAAAAGGAAATAATTTAGTACTTGAAAACAGACCTCGTTATTTCCAGAGAGGAGAAATCGAACTCCAAAAACTCAAACACCTTCTCGTCTTTCCGCCTCACAACGCCAGCATTTTTCATTCGTCTGTCTAATCATTATTCTTCTGTTGTCTAATCCTGTCTTTCCTCTTCGCTGCTTGAACGCAAAACATTAGGATGGATCCGCACACTTTCTACTATCTGTTTCTTTCTCTGCTGCAGTCATCTTTTCCTCCTCTAAACTCCGTGATCACGTGATGGCGAGGGCTGTCCGAGGAGGTATAAATGACACCTCTACCCTTGAATAAAAGAGGGAAAAGTTCAATTCTGTTTACATTATCTAAAATACTGGCTGCTTGCCATGTTCCACATGTTCATGGGCGGGTAGGTGGAGAGAGAGAGATTGGATGTTCAGTTTTCGTTTAATTACTGCACTGAGTCACAGAAAGGCAAACACGTTGGAAAAAATGCTGAAGGCGGGTAAATTCTTAGTTTACCTGAGGTGGTGAAAGAGGTGGGAAGAACTAGAGAAAGAGAGAGAGCAAAGGTAAGAAGGTTATTGCTGGAGGCAGGTGAAATTACATTCTTCCCTCCTGGCCTTTTACGGGGTGTGTCGTCTGCGATGAGTACTTGGAACACTTGCCATCCTCCTGCTTCCTTTTCGTCCTTCTTTCATCTGCAGCTTCTCACTCTCCTAATGCACCGAGTAAACGGCGATCACCTGGATGCGGAATCTTTTTAATTATTAAAAATGTTGCCGGCGCTCTCAGAGACAGCTTTGTAAAGCTTTATTAATGAGTTGGCTCCAGCACAACACCAAAATCGCTATTTACTCAGGACTCAACACAATTTTATTTTGATCGTATCTAAAAGACAGATTCTCGCTTTCTTCCCGGCAAAATAAATTTGTGAGAAACTTGACTGTAGCCCTCAACACCAATAAAACATTCATAGTACCACCACAACTATTTCTTCCTCTTGTTTTAGGGTTTACCTTTATGAGTTCTTTTGGGGAGAGAAGCCAGTGGGTAGACTCTAGGAATTTATTTTATCGCCCCTTCCTGAACATGAAGGTCTCTAGAGAAATACAGAAATATAAATGAGATTCCATAAAAAAATTAACCGAAACGAAAAATGTGCTTTTTTCTAGATGGTGGAAATAGTCATGCATCATAGGCAGGGTTGATATTGCCATGTAAAATTTATCTGCCTGTCTGTCTTTTTTTTTGTCTTTTTGCTTGGTAACCCAGTCTTTCTTTCTGTCACTCCATGCGTGCTTGTGTGGCAGCTGTATTTTAGTCGCTCACAACATTGCCAGAATAACAAAATCTGCTCTTTGATCTTCACATACAGGCATGCATGCACTGTAAATACCTCCACCAAACAAAATTGCAGTTAACCATTCCGAAGGCATAAAGTGGGAAGTTACTAGCAGTTAGCCACTGCCGGTATTTACTATGAGCAGTTCTGACAGTTCCTTTCTTTGTTCATGTCAAACAACGCGGCGGGAATGTTGCTTTGATCGGAGGACACACGACCTGGAGGCACAGCCAAGCCTGGAGTGGCCCCCCGACTGTTTGGAAGCATGAGCAACATAGGGTGACAATAGAAAGACTAGCACCGAGCTGCGACAACCGGAAATCGGAATTGTGTTTGGCTTCGGACGCCATTTTGAAACGAATATGTGTCGGCACTAATGGAGTGGCAAATGCAGCCTGCCGCAAATACTCTTTTTTTCTTTTTTTTTTTTCTTCCTTCCTTCATTTTGATGGAGCAGCTCGCCTGGTTTTCGTTCCAACCAGAAGTGTGAGAAAAGCATTACTATACTTAAATAGCTGTCTGTAAGTTTGCAGGCGTTAGATGATTAGATGATTCAAACAACATGCCTGTAGAAACTAAAAATGTTTTAAAATGTTGGCAAAACTGTCTTTCCAAACGACTTTCTTTAGTACAACTCTCCAACCCATCCCTGATGCCTTCAGTACATTCCTCTTACACAGTTTATTTCTGTACCCTCAGGACAGCAAGCGATGGCAGATGGGCGCCACCCTTACAAAAAAACTGCTCACCAGAGCTCTAACACCTCACCCCATCCCCACGACCTTTTTCTTTAACTATACCTTTCAGCTCCAACGATGTACCGCGAGGTGCACTCATTTATTGGTCGCAGGTCACCAAGTCGCGGGTTCATCAAAATAATCCGAGGGAAGTGCCGGCGCCAAATGCCAGAGCCCTCCAGGGACCGCCATCATGTCGGCAGGGTCTCTGTTCTGCTGCGGTTCTCTCTGTCGGATTTTTTTCCACGATCTGACAAAAGCGTTAGTCACGACAAGATCACGCTCACGCTGGTGGCTGAAGACCATTCTAGAAAGCATCTTGACCTTGTACCTAGCAACATACACCCTGGTCTTGACATCTGCACATGTGGAGCAGCCTCATGTTGAGGTACTAGGCCGGAAGTGACCTCACATGTGGTGATCGTTGACCTCGTAGCTCTACGCCCTAGAAAAAACGAATAGTTGTTAACCCTTCAAGAAAAATCACCTGTCTGGACGGCAAGAGCGAGGACATAGCGTGTGCTTTGTTTATGAGTAAAGGAATGGAAACAACATAAAAAATGTTCGTAAAAACAATAAATAAACCACTGCTTTGGCTGTTAGTGTGTTAGTTCTTCGAAACCAAATTGCTTTATTCAAAAGTTGCTTAAAGAAACCAAAAAAGAAGAGAGAAAGAAGAAGGGGAGTGAGTGGTGGAGGTGTGGATACACACGGCCGTGTTTTGCTGTCTAATCTGTGAGCAGGTGCTTTCCGTTAAGTGGTTTACTTTCGCAAGAGGATTGTCTATGAGCGAAAGCAAGCTTTGTTACCCAACGAGTGCTTGCTTGTGCCGGGGTCGAATGGAAACAATTACAGCCTGTTTATTTTTTTTAAGACGGTCACCAGGGGTTGAAATAATGGTGCTAATGAATGTTTTCAAACCACTGTCGCTGGCTGTCCACGGAGCTAAAGAGCCTACAGCATCTGCTGGGGAAGAGGATATGGGAGGGTTTTTTTCTCTCTGGGTTTGTCTTTCACCGCAGGAAGACGTCTTTCACCTCTCGGCCGCACACAAACGATGATTAATTATAAAAAAATCCTACATATTTTATTTCCATTAGAAATTTTAAAGAAATATTTAAGACATCACTCCACAGAGTAAACAGAGTCTGGAGGATGACCCTTTGTGATCATCTGACCAATGTCCTCTTCACTCTCGTATACAACTTTCTTGAAGTCATTGGACGTCCTCATCACTAGAATAATACTGATAAAGTAGTATCATCCTCTACATCAAAATTACAAGCAACAAGCCATGATATTGTTGTTGCTTTTTAGTATACCGGTTCGGATCACGGGAAAGAGGATTTTTAGTTAAAAAATGAAATAACGATCGCAAGACACCCAGACAGTAAACAAAGTCTAATGTCTTGTCTGTCTCTCTAGGCAAGTAGACTTTGAGTGTCCCAACGACCCGAAAGAGAAGAAGGAAAAAAAAGAATTAGCGGTAACTAGAAGGGAAAAAAAATTGCAGTTTTTTTAACGAGATGGTGGAGAGGGCAGGAGAAGTGAGGACTGCCTGCTAGGAAACAACAGAGTATTTGTTCCCACAAGCCCAGCGTCTAGCGGGTCGTTTGCTCCATGCAGTGCCCTCCCATGAGGCACTTACTCAGAACTTCCCGTGAGTTCGGTAATCGGCCGGAATACTTTCCCTTGTAGCTGCTGTGAAAACTAGATGGCGCCGAGCAAAGGACTCTGAAGGGAAGGCGATTACTCTTGATGGGACCTCGAAATAAACTGTCAGCTGAGGCTTGTCACACCAAGCAATGGGACCTGGTGATTGATAGTAAATGAATGTGTGCATGGGGAGTGAGGGAATGAAGCAGTGAGGAAAAAATTTTTTTTTTTGGGCTGGTATTTCTTGTTAGAACCTGACATTAGTACAAAAACGATTTTAGTAATTATCATTCGACAACTATTTATATTTTGTAATGTCATTTAGACCGTACTGGAGCTTGTCTTTCTGTTTAGAAATTCGTAAACACTAACACGACATTTATTTTATTGAAATACTGTTTTTTATTTACATCACCAGCAGTGCAGCTAGTTTATTTGTAAACTGAAACCAGAGAGAAAATGTCCGTGATTCTTGCAGCGACTACCACACCACCTTGCGGTGGGTGTCTTGTGCCGGAGAATAATATCCTCCGTATTTTTGCGTGGATCCCTTTGCCAGCTCTGTGTTTGGACTCACTCTCATGGCACTGCTTCATAAATAAGCATTTTGTGTGACCTTAATGGAGTGCGCTGATCCTCCCTGCCAGCCCCTGGGCAGCCGTGTTTTTCTCGTTTTCTCTCGCGTCGCCATTTATATCGCGCGAAATCACATGCAGGTGTTACCAGATGGCCTTCTGTTGGCCTGTTAGGGGAGTCTTCTGGATCTGGTTATACACAAATGTGTTAAATGCGAAAGGATTTCAAGAGAGTCATCGCTTTCAAAGTTTAATTTCAAGTGACTTAGTGAACGCCTTTCTATTTAAAAATGTCTCCAAACCTAAACCAGTGTGACCGCAATCTTTTTTCAAGCTCTCTCTTAGGTTTAATTGTCCCAGATACAGAGGTAAATCAGTGAGAGGCAAGTGCAAGGTATGTGTTTCCAGATGAAAAGTTCACGTCTTGAAGTTTATCTTTTTATGTCTCCGTTTAAGTTTCATTCCTTAATGATTGCTTTTTTTTCCTTCCTTTTCTCTATCTTTACGGGCGCATTTATTTTTAATATGAAGTTCAGATTTATTTTTATCACCTCCTTCTTTCCCTACTTTTTCTCACTTTTTTGTGACTACAGCGAATTTTTTAAAAAATTTAAATGGTCTTCTTGCTGAAAAAGAAATTTATGGCAGTTTGTTAGCGTGACACAGAAACGTTTCCTGGGTAATTTTGGCGATCGTCCCTTCCTAAGCTATTTCAGTCGCTTTAAAAAGCTCTAATTGTCCGTTCAAGTTTATTGTATCTCGGTCTAATGCAAATAATACCTTCTTTCTTCCTTAAAACAGAAAAATTTCTCCTTCTTCTCCTCTTCCTTCTTTACTTTCTTCTCGTTCTTCTTCTTATCCATCTTCATCTGGTCACCCATTGTAAATATCAGCCCCCCCCCCCCTCTTGCTTTGCCATGATTTTCCTTACAATATACTCATTAATTGCCATGCTTAATTTATACCTTGGCTTGCCTGTCCCCCGCCTCACCTTGCCTGATCCTACCGTCCTGATACCTTGCCTACAATACCTTACCTTGCCTCGCCTTGCCTTGTCATGACTTGCCTGCTGCTACCTTGCCTCGTTCTGCCTTGCAGTGCCTTCCTCTGTCTCTCTTTCCGATAATTTCTGTTGAAAAGGAGTTAATGGCATCTTGTTAGCGTGACAAAGAAATGTCTGCTGGGTCATTCCGGGGATTCTCCTTTGTTAATCTACTTTAGCCGTTACAAAAAAACTGATTGTCCGCTCCTGCGCAGATCACGATGATGGAGTGGAATCAAACTCAGTAAACTACTGTACAGTGGGGGGCTAGTTCAGATGATTGCCTCAACACATAATAAGTCAGATTTATATGGTCAAGGGGAAAGGTTGAGCTTAGCTCGTCTCATTAATGTCCTGTACTTGTCCTCACCTGCAATTAACTCCCTTATCTTAATGATGTTTATGTCAGCCGCTCTATATCCTCTTCAATAATATATTTTTGTTTACTTTAAACCACGTTCCCTTGCTTTTGAATTTCCAAATCGTGAATGAAAAGCAAAGCTCTTTACTCGGGTAAATGTATACAAAAGATGTACTAGTTCTATTTTTGTTCATCAGTAATGTCCAGGTGTCGGCTTGAACAGGGATGTGAATTCTCGCCCTACAGGATCTCATTGTCAAAATAAACAATACGATAAAATAGTGATACAAAAATAACTAAATATTCCTGGATTAGTTTAATCGCTTACTAATCCATGTACCTTCATACAACCTTCCAGTGTTACCTGGACATGGACATTACACAGCAACTGTAAATAACTCCCATCGGTCACCAGGTATTGGGGTCTGTAACGGTCTCATCGTGGCAATGGAGTTTCTCTCTATTTCTGCAGACAAAAATCCCTTTTTGCCCTTGATTGAAAAGATAGCATCGGAAAAAAACCACTTTACACGTGCAGACCAGCAGATGGCGCCATAAACATTAAGCCGTTAGAAGGGTATTTCCGGTTTAATCTGCTATCACTGGTGCATAAAATTATTCTCCCCGGCTTTAGAAAAAAAAAAATCGCTGGAATACTCATAACTGCCCTTTGCGCAGAGTCGATTGAATTTAGATATTTTTACGATACTATCAGATGACATGTTCGTCAAAGCAAGATAATTCGTTAACCTTTTGTTCAAGTTTGAAATATGAAAGGTGGACTGCGACAAAGATGAACAACAAATGTAGACAAACAAACATCAGGTAGGCAGACTGACAGACTATTGCAGAATGTCATCGACAAATAAATCATTTCTCGGTATTTACTGTGTGTTTATATGGCAACACACTGAACAAGAATATTTTTGACGGTGCGGTTGTTGTTGTGGTGTGGCCTCCAGAGAGACTCCATTAGTCTTTGCTTTTTCAGACATTTTCTATAAAAAGGAAACTAGTTTGTGGGCCTAATTGTCTCCTAGCGCACAATAGAAGCAAAATTAAATGCAGAAAAATGTTCTTTTTTGTCTAAACTGACCGAATGCGTGTGCCGGAGTGAGTCAATTGTTCCGCTTTTCAGTTTCTAACGGACATTTCATAACGTTGTCGTTGCAGCTCCACGCATAAAAGCTATTTTTTTTTCTTTCTATCCGAGTGCTGCGGCTCCCCGAGCTGCATTCCACCTTTAATGAATCACATCCTTCCAGACATAATTGTCGGCTATTATGTTGGCCTGCTAGGTTGTATCTCGACATTGTTGCTACTCTGCCTTGGCCAGGATGCCACGTCTCGGGTTTATTCCGTGCGTTGCTGTAGAGGGAGTGAGTGATGGAAAGAGTAAAACAGAACGGTTGAAATGGTTGGAGGAATAAATGCTGGACTGCCCATTGCCCGCCAAACACCGCCAGCTAAGTGTATGTGGTAGTCTCATGCCTCGCTGGTCCAGCAGGAGCTGGAGATGGCATTGAAATGAGGAGGAAAATGACGATGATGGATCCTGTCTTATTTAGCCTTCCCAGACGCTTAGTGTGGGGTCGAGGTCAGAGGTTAGTCTGCAGATCAGACTCAACGTCATGTGAGCTGCTGTGGGGCGAGTTGTCGCTCAGACAGTTATCTACCGTAAGCAGGAGCCTCGTCTCGCCCCCGTGGCTTTCACGCTCTGTCGGATTTTGCTAGCATCCGCAAGAATTCGCTCCAAAAATAATGGATGGATCATGGATGGATAGAAAAAAATTAATAATTGAAGAACTTCTACTATGTGGCTTGGAAAGATCCACTATACGTCCAGAGTAGTGAAGATCCTCCCTTCATCATCTATTCTTGAACATTATAGTGAATATTTTCCTTTATATGAAATTACTCGACATTTTAATCCTGTTTGATGTTAGAGAAGGTCTGTTCGAACACAGATTTTAATATTTCCACCATAAAGATTAACTACACAAAGGCAAGGCTATCTGAATTCTTTTTGTCTCATTCTAATAAAATATTGAGTTTTTTATATTCCATTAGCACCGTGGAAGTATTGTTCGAATTTCATGCTTTGTAAGCAGTAAGGATTATTCCTGCCTAAAATATCTTGTAAACTTTTGACACGGTTTTGAATTTTTTTTTAATCGAACTTATTTCTTTTCGTTTTTAGATGTTTCATCAAAGTTTGACATTTCAGATTTTTCTTTTTTTGTCCCCTTTCATCATGTGACATGCGAAGTCTGCCGAAGTGGGGAAAGTCTTAATCTGTCGTCTGCTTGGGTTTTATTCTTCTTTCTATTTCTTCACGTACAGATGTGTGCATAGTTCCATGCACCATACGTTCTTGTGGCCCGGTAGCCAATGTCGTGGCGGGATTATGTCACGTGATACCTCGCTGGAACTGGGTCCGCACTCGGGGGAACAGTACAGAGAAAGTTCCATCGATTTAGTGACAGGCCGTTAAGTTATAAGCCCAACGGTATGTATTTCACTTCACTAGAGAGCTCTGAGAGTGCTCCTGCTTCTGACAGAATGATTGTTCTGAAAGAAAAATTGTGTGATGTTGTTGTTGTGCTATCTGGCAACCGGAACAATCTCTTACTCCGACTTATTCCATTTGACTTTGTTCTTATTCCTCCACCTGAACTTATAGTCCAGAGTTAACGATAGTTGCTCAGATATTTTAGAATCTTTCTAAAGTTTGGCATGTTTTATATTTCCTTTAAACAAGTAGGAAGTTAAAAAAAACTGTTTATATCCAGAAAACATTGTAATACGCACACAGTCACAGTAAAATGTCTACATGGGTTAGTTTGTGAGTACACGGACATCCAGTAAGCTCCATCCTTTTGTTTCCAGCTCGTTTGCTTGACACGCACGTGCAATGATTTTGTCTTGTCTCCTGGGAGGGGTCAGCAAGGACCGTGCTCTGTCACAGACACGACGGCCTGTACGCTGGAATTAGAAATGTTTGATAACCCTGTCTTCCTTATCAGCCAATCAAGCTTCGTCTGCCTCCTCCCCCATCCTCGAACAAAAAAATGTCTTGTCCTCCCGGGTCTGCTCCCCGCGGATCACCCATGCTTCACCTCGCTGATTTTTGTCTCGGAGTGTCTTCCCCTTCCCAGGCAATTCCATGGCGCGCGAGAGGACATTTGCATATCTGGCGCTATCGCTGCCCTTCAGCTTCTCTCCATCCCTTAGGGCTCTCTGTCTCTTCGATCTCTCGGCTAAAGGCCGGAACTGGCGGCGTGCGTCCGACTTGTTGTCTCAAATCTGGTTAGGTGGAGTGACCATAAAGTCACTGTATTCGTTACCCGATGTGCCCAAGTCAGAACCACTCCCCGCTGGACGTCGTTATAGTACCTGAGGGTGGACCATCCACTCGCTTTCTTGTCTCGTCCACCCAGAAGTTCTTAAAATGCCAAATGTTGGGTCTTACATTGTAATTAGCACAACACTGGACTTCAAATGTACCGGGCTTGTCCATTGAAGTCTTCGTGGTTTATTGAGTGAGATTATTTGCATTTTTGGAATCTACTATGTCCTTTTGTTGGATTTTATGTCAATCAAATAGAAAAGCTGTCGATAGGAAATTAATTTCAGTATGGCATAGAAGATCCGTATACCACATCACTCGCAGAGAAATAAAATGAAATGATTCTAAACAGAGATTAAGGCGGTCGAACTCTAAAACGCAAGGGAACTTTAAAATAAAGATTTAAGAATCTGAAATACGTATTGCAAGTAATGCAATTTCTTTTACCTGGTCATTTTCAGTGCATGATATTGTATTTTCCCGTATTTAACCCAGCATTAAAAGGAAATTCCAAAGAAAATTAAATTCTGTCTCGTAAATGAAAATAAGACATGGTAACACCCTGTACCATACCCTATCTCTTCATCTCTGTTAATGTTCTCTCGCTTTGTTAATATTGTAAAATAGCTTTTAATGACTGAGCATAAATGTTTTTGATTTTTTTTTAATTGCACACTTCTTAAGTTTTCTGAAAATCACCAATAAGCTGATATAGAAGTACAGGCAAACCAGCTAAACTAACAGTTTATACGTGAACAACAGACTAAGAGCTTGGAAATAACAGACAATACCAGTCACACAGAGAAAATAGTATCTGTTAAACAAAATATCATGTTAAACAAAAATTATCTGTCTACAAAACGCAGTAGATGAGGGTAACTGAAAGATGCACCTTTTCCAGGTAAAATTGAACCACAAGATTTTGTAGTTTCACACTTTCTACTGATACACAACGCCAACGAACAGATATCAGAGAGAAAGAGAAAGACTGGGAGGGTGAGAGAGAGAGAGGCACGCAAGCACACACAACCCACACACCATGCAATAATAAAGGACGCATTAGTCTCTAATATCATAATTTAATCACCATTGTATGCAATGGAGCGTGTCTACCCTAGAAAGAGCTATAAAGGGTAGCTGCAGCAGAAGAATTCAAGAAGATGGATGAGAATAACACCTCACATCTGAGATGTGGGGAAGGGAGAAGTTACTAGAAAACCGTGCTTAATGTTCTGTGAAACGCAGCCTCCAGACCCAGTCCTTAAAAGACAGGAAAACAACTCTCAGTCGTTGTTGGACATCGCAGCTTGGAGTGGACGTATAAAGGCGGCAATGAAATGGCGGTAGGCAGAGATAATTTGATATCAGCAGTCAGCTGCTGTAGACAGGGTGGCTGTCTAGGTTGTCTACCCCGCACCATGAACTTCACCTCGCAGTGGTCCAACATCATGCCGCCAGACAAGGCGAATGCGAGGTATTGAAGGTTTACTAGCTACGAAATAAAATAGAGTTGCCTGTTAAAGGTTTTGTCCATTTCTTTTATAGCTTTGGCACAATATTCCTGACATTTTCTTGCAGCCATTTATTGACCTAACTTTTGGAGACCAGTGAGCCGCAACATCGCGCATAAGTCATCGAAACATACGGTTGGTTTGCATTTCATAGCTCGTGAATCATGGCAGGGTTGTAAAAGAAAGAGAGCGCGCACAAAAGAAAAGCAAGCACCATAAAAAATATAATAAAACTGAAGCAAGCAAACATAAAAAGAAACCAACGAAAAAATAAAAGAAAGAAAATGACAAAAGAACTAAAAACAATGAAGAATGAATGATTAATAAACTAAAATAAACAAATAAAAAATAAAAAATGAAATATATAAAAAAAAGAAAAAATGAAAAGGAACGGAGAAACTTTAAAAAAAAATAAACAGCAATGAAAGCAAAACAGAAAAGGAACAAAAGATCTAAAAAAAAATCATGTCTTTTTTCTTTGTCTTCTCAATCAATGTTTTTCGAGGACAATATTATTATCATTTCAGAATGATGGGCAATTCAAGAAAATGATGAAAACCTTACACACACACACGGACATACCACCAGCAGCAGGGTTAGCAGCAAAGAGTTCGCAAATACACATATATGCCTTCTTCACGGGCTGTAAAAAAACATTCACAAAAATATTCCCCCAGAACATGTTTGAAAGGCTGGATTCAGCCATGTTTTGACATGCGCACAGCTTGCTTCAGCCTGGCTCACAGCAAAAAATAAAAACTTTGGTCTAGGTCACTTTGCCCTAGAGATGATGCCCCAGACGACACACAACAGACATTTATTTATCTGGGCCACCACTATAAAAGTGATATCTACAGCAATCACCAATCATTCCTACATCCTGCGAGGCACATCCTAGCACTCGGGTTCTGGGTGGAATAAACCGATTCGGATGCTCCCGATCAAAATATTGTGATAATGAAATAATTTAAACATTTACTTTAAAGAAACGGGTAAAAGATTTTTTCCAACAAACTGAATCACACCGCGTTCATCGATTACAAACATCGATCGAAAAGGCGAACAGTCATTGCAAAAGTTTTGCCTTGTCTGGACAAGGATTATAAACCGTCATTCTCGCCTGTCTGCAAAACACAGGCTCAACGATGCGGCAGTTTAGACGGTTTTTTTTTTCCCCCTGATAACGTTAGCCACCACTAGAGAGAGAGAGAGGAAGGAATGAAGAAAGAAAATTAAACGAAAAACAGGAAAAATGTGTGAGAAAAAAAAAGAAACAAGAAAAAATAAAGAAGACAAGGAAAAAAAAGGTGTGAAAACTAGAATTCCTCTGTCCTAAAATAAATTTGTTTACTCAGCATACAAATGTCACCATAACCATCTCCATCAACAGTCATTACTTACAAGCATGCACAGTTAAATCGCAAGCACGTGCACACAAACGCTCGTGCATCCACGTCAGCGCAGACGGATGCACCTGAGAACACGCATCCCACAGGCATTGCCGCAATTAATTTTAAAGAGGCGAGCAGGTGGATCTTCATGGCGTGTGGAAACTTGTACAAGCCTTAAATATTTCAGCTGCCGGCTCGTTAATGGAGGGAGTGGGGAATAGGATAGAAAGAATGTGAGAAACACCAATGTGTGTTTTATATACCTGTCAGGGATTTCAGGCCTAGAAAAATCCAAATTTCTGTGATGTTATGCACGGCACTTACTCAATACAGTTGACTAGCACCGAATGATGTCTGGAAATCATTGATCTTTTGACTGGCCGGATATGAAGACGACTTAAGGGCTTCTGGCAGCAAACAGGACAAAGCAAAGTGACAATGCTGGATATTGGAGGAAGCCAGAAAATGAAAATCTCTGTCTCTTCCCTTTTCTCCCGTGTGTGTGTGGTTTTTTTTTCCTAATATTCTTCCGCTGAATATTTCTTTATTCTAGAATTTTATCCTTTTTCTACGAAAACTCGATCAAATAAATGGATTTGAGTTATTGCAAGAACGGAACCTGAAAAACACCTTCAGCATCTTTCATGTTCACCAGATGGTGGATGGAAGCAGCGGAAGTCTGAGATGGTGAGCGCGTTGATTTGCTAAACTGATTCCTTTCCACTGCACTGTGAAATGTCTTCCTTTTCCCCCTTCAGCTGCACCTGCTAAAATCTCGTTTCAGTTCCGGTTGTGTCATCATACAGGCAGGGGAATAACTGGAGTTACATCTGGGGTAACCAGAAATTCCAAAAATTTCAATAGAAACACTGTGCATAATTAATTTTAAGAGGAGATCACAATAACCTGCTGTGCCTATTGTTCATTTCAAAGATGTGTTAAATATAGTTTTCTTTAGTACACTTACTGCAAACGGAAACAAGTCGGATTTTGTTCTCTGTGTCTAGAGCGCCTCTGAATTCTTCGGACAGGTACAACGTGTTGATGTCGGCTGTTATCCCCAACATACTTTACACGGTAGGCACGCTATCAACAAGCAACGTGGGGAATTCCGGTGTTGATGTGATGGGGACTCGCTGTGGGTGCGTATCAGTTACCAGTGTCTGTGTCTGTGAGAGACAAACTTGATGTTCCCTGCTGTTTTAAATAGGAATGGAAGGACTGTATTCTTATCAAGTACATGCAAAGGATGAAAAAAAAAACATTCTCGAGCTCCCAGTTTATTCACTGTGAGCGGAAACGGGAAAATCTACTGGCAAGAATTCGTCGTGACTATGTCGAGCATCACCGCCGCGGCCTCCGAATCACGCCGGCTGTAAGCTTGTCTAATCGAAGTAAAGCTTTTTCGTATTGTAATCCACAGACGGATCAATGAGAATTGTGATTATGTGTGGTTTATAAGATTATAAAGTTACATTAACTTAAAGGGTTAGGTTTAGGATTCGCGCCTTGTAAAAAAAATATTATTGGCTAATAATAAATATATATTAGGGGTGTTGAAGAGCATCGTCTCGGTAGGAACGAGTATAAACTCAAAAATGTGAACTAAATCGCAACCCCCGAGTTACAGGTTCTTCGCAATATCCCTAACCAGTGTAGTGGACTGACAGCGTGAATCGTAAAAACACAGACAGGACCTGCACTGCAAGTGTTAGTGCCAACGCCAGCCCGTGAACTGAAACATCATTAAATTTCAATGCTGGACTAGAATTTTCTGGCTGCCCTCACGAAGCTCCACTCGTCAGGCGTTGGTAACGGAAGAATCTAATGCATTGGAAGCAATAGGACATCTTCGTGCCTCTGCCTGTAGGCTTAAACGAAAGAAGCAGCCGTCGGCAACCAGACATGGACAGAAGAGGGAAAAAAGCGAGAAGAGCCTTTGCAGTGACAGAACCAACACAAAAAGACTAGCTTTAAAGGCCGTCTGCTGCTGAAAATTCGATAAACGGTAAGACAGATTGTCTCAGCCGTCCCAGTGTTGACGACTTTCAGAACCGCGTTGGACCTCTACCCTCTCGTCACTGAGAAAATCCCTGTCAGTGCCTAAGCAGGCAAACACCGTGAGCCGTGGAGAAAACGTACCAGACGACGTGATCCCGTAATCCCGGAATATAATCCACTTGATGTCGTATTAAATCCTGGATAAAGTTAAAACAAGCCTGGTAAGTAGTTGTTGTTTTTTTTTAGCAAGACGATGATGATGATGATGATGATGACCGATATCTCGGTTCAACTCTAGCACTCAATGAACAGAAAAGTGACAATGTAGATCAATAAGAAGAAAGAAAGTTTCAGCAAAGATTTAAAACATGGATTGGGTGGATCAAAGCGCAGCCTCTCTTTCGCACACACGGCAGAATGACGTAAGCGACGTGTGTTGGGGGAGGTGGTAGAAGAGGAAGGATGTCAGGAAGGTAGACGGGGAAGAGCACCGGACGCGTCACACCGGTCAGGAAGTCATTCACGTCGTAAACGTTTCAACCAGGAAGACGTAAACACCACGTAGGAGCCACGTAAGCACGACGTAGGAGCCACAGACAAGACAATAAGCGCAGGGGGGCAGCAAAGTCTCTGCACTATGTCCCTGGCTGCGTGCCGCCGGAGGTCCCGCCATTGATCATAACCGCCCGCGTGAAGAGAGAAGAAAGGCGGGCTCCGATCACCATCAGTCAGACGAGGAAGCAGCAGCGACGGGGCTGGGAAGGGGAGGTGGGAGAGCGGGGGGCGAGAGGGAGGGAGGGGAGAGAAGGGACAGATTCCAGCGCACTTTTTTTTTTCTTTTGGATAAACTTCAGTGCTGGATCGAGAAATGATGCGACCTCGATTATCTGACGCACCCGAGCCTTCTGCGTTGAACAATTTGCTGCTGACGTCAGGTGATCAAAGTGTTCGGACCGCTGCAATTTTTCTCCCATGTGGTGACAGGTTTCGGTTATTATCATCGATTCTTGGAAAGGAGGGACGGGTGAGGTGGAATTGGGGAATTTGTGTTGTACATCCAACAACTGTGTATATCACAGCAAAGCTTTGGGCCTTGTAAACAGGTACCGCATGCAGAAAGAAGTGTGAGTCCAAGAAGAGATCGGAATCCATGATTACAGTTCTCGCTGTATTTGTGACCGTGTTACACCATCAATAGGGGAGGGGAGGTTAGTGAAAGATGCTTAAAAAATTGAATAGTTTCATTTAGACGACTCAGACGAGTTCTTTCAACTGGTTCAGACCCACCGAAAAACTGAAAACTCTCTCTCTCATGTACACACACACATCAAACTTCTTGACAGTTCCTCCTCTTCTCATCATCCGCCCTTGATGTTTAGCTACGTCTTCACATTCTCACTGATAACTCTTTAATTCGTTTGCCTTCGCGCGCCGAGCTTTAACGATCCGGACACCATACAGTGGCGCACACACGATGAGGAGGACGTCTGGAGTTAATGTCCCCGAATATTTCCCGCCGCCTGCTTGTTGTAACGGTGCCTAATGGCATCCCCCCTCTCTCCCACAGCCCCATCCCTTGCCCTGGTGGTGCACAAAACATTATTCTCCTTCGTCACCAATCTTTGTTTCTTCCCGAGCGTCGTCTGGCCTCCTTATTATTCTGGCGAGACTGGGTGGCCTGTGTTCTGGAGTCCACCACTCGTCTTCACGTCCTGTTTTCGGAGGGTGTCGGGCACTAGGCCGCTTGACACGCTTCGCAAGTAAGTGGGACTCCTGGGAAAACAAATATTTGCCACCGTGCAGTGCCAGTTCCAGGATGGCACAGCTTTAGTCGACTGTGCAAATCAGCAGAATTTTTACCGAATAATCAGGTCGAAGTATCAGGCTGTTCAATGTTTGTGTTATCCTGGGAATGTATTCATGAAGCGCGTTTAACCAGCCTGTTACATCGGAGATAACAGCTCAAATCCTAACGTTAGTTAGTAGACCTAATAATAAAGTGACAAACGTGATGGTATAGAATTGGTTGGTACATAGTGTCTTTATTGAATTCATGAGATTAGCAGATAAAGAAAGAAAACTGAAACTATAGGAATCGACATGGTGCCCTTCAGAAGTTTTTTTCGTCACGTTGATCATTTTGTTTCCTATGAAAAAAATAATTCGTTGAGGAGTACTATTAGCTCGGAGTGAAACATTTTACTTTCCTTAGTTTCTTTTGTGTTTGTGTGAATGTGTGTGTGTGCACGTTTCTTCTTTCCTTCACTCTTGACCAACAAAAAAAGCCCAATCTCGCCATTTTAGGTGAATTCCCACTGAGCCGGTCTGCTAGGTAAGTTTTATTTCTCAAAAGCTCACGACTCGGGAGTTTTGTAAGTCGTGCTAACCTGCTGGTTCCCTAACCAAGTTAGGAGAATGTTATCTTGGGTACATTACTGATGATCTTGAACAACAAGCCTGGATGGTAGTGGTACATAATGGAGCTCGTGCAGTCGGGTGTGCTTGTACGCATGTGTGCACCCGTGTACGATTGAATGGGTGCGCAGTCAGGTAGACTTGATCGTTGCGGGCGAAAGGAGCTATTTTCGGGAATGGGAGTCAGTGTTCCTGAGTGCAGACATGTGTACCCTGACATTATTCAACCAATAGAGCGAGAGAAAAAAAAAAACATCCACAATATGTGGGTTGTGTCCTCCTGGTGGTCGGGGGAGTAACGACAGACAGCTGTTGGTTCATCTTTCATGGGCTGGCTGAGCCTGCATCCAGTCCGTCAATGCACAATGAGCCGAGGAAAGGACCACGTTGTGGGGATGTTGGATGGTGATGACGGATTGATGAGGTACGGACTTTTGAAGGAAGGAAGAGGCAAATGGCTACGCTCTGCCTCAGTCTTCAAACCTGAACACGCACTCATCCATTGACGACGACCGTCCGGCGAGCCCACACCCGACGTCTTCACCATGGACGTCACCGAGTCCCGCTGCTGAGTTCGGGGTGTCGGCGTTGTTCGCAAAAAGCGAAACAAGAAGACAGAAGCTTTAAATAAGGCGCTCCGATGATTTGTTTTTGCCGTATGGGAACACATTGCATACAAAGCGATGATCCGGTCGTGATGCTTCATGTTCAGTCCATGAGAACCAAGACAGGACAAAGTGAAGGCAATGAGCTCTGTCCCTCTGGCGGCGCCAAGCTTCGCAAAACGTACATTGGCAAAGTTTCGTCCCTTTATGTTGTGGCCGGCTTTGACAGGAACTGGTGCAAGCTCCTGAAGGTCCTGCATTCTTTCTTTCTTTTTATTTTCTTTCTCTTCTTCTTCGAACACTGACGTCGGGCTCCTGCAATATATTTTGATTCTCGTGCGTTATCTTGTCAGCTTAACGCTCCACAATCATTGTAGACAAAGTACCACATGGGACAGATGGGTAGTGCGCTAGAGCATTCCCCTTCCCCTCCCAACCCACCCCGTGCCGCTTACTCATCAGAGCTTGTATTCATGAAGCATTAAGCTTACCCGAGCAAATCGGCTTTCCTCGGGTAGAGGCTAAAACCAGTATTCATCACCTCTGGGTAGGCCTACCCAAACCTTTTCAGCGAGTTATTTATTGGATGAGGTCCCGGCCGATAACATAGATGCAGCCTGATGAAAATGGCAGAGATCATGTTGATCAAATCAAATAGAAGAGAACAAAGAATTTTTTCTCGAGACCTTATAAATAAGATGAGCAAATATGGTGGAAAAGAATTGTCTGGGAAATACTGTTTTTGTTGACTTCTTAATCTGAAACGAACAGAGGCCATAAAAATCGAATGAACATTTAGGTTGATTTTTTTTTCTCCTGATTAACTAAATCAATCAGGTCTTCTGTTTTTTTCCCCAGTGGATCATTTTGTTTCAAAACAAATCAACATTTTTGTTGTATAATAAGTGTACATCGGAAACTATTTGATCACAACGAATAAAGTTTCTTCCTTCTTTAATTTCTTCTCTTTTTTATTTTTGTAGTTTTTTTAGCTGAACGACGCATGAGCGCAATCTCACAACTTTATCGGGTGTTCCGGCTATGCCCGTCGGTTATTTAATTTCACCTTCTCTGTGGTTCATCGGATGTTTTGAAAATATTTTGTCCGTCAAGTTAACTTTGCCCGTTGATTTCCTAACCAAGTGAAAGGAAATTTACCTACTGGTAAAGTTGCCAATGCCCATGAATACTAGCTCTGAGAAGCGAACAGCGGTGAAGAGATGGGAATTGAACGCCGTACATCCGGTGAATCCCTTCAGGCTGACTGCCCCTACATCCGCTGCACTAGTAGACCTTTGGCCTATCTGAGTTCCAGAAATAGTTTTTTCTGCATAAGAATACAACCATAGCCTGACAACATAGCCTGACGCTGTAAGGAACTTGCTGATGTAACAAAGATGACATACTCACCTGTGGAAATTAAAGAAAAGAAAAATACTTTCTACAAAAGCTTTCTCACAGTCAGTCGCCTCTTTACCTGTTTTACCTTTTGTTGTCTAAATCTTCTTCCTCGTTGTCTCTGCTGTGTTCGCCAGCCCGTCTACCGGCGGCCTTCCGCTCATGTCTCGCGATCCTGCAGGAAATGACGACAAATTAATTTTTAAAATGCTTGACGTTTAATGACGCAATGTCTAAATTACGTCACTGCATTATTTGATTTTTTATTTATTATTGTTGTTGTTTCCTTGGATACACGGAAGTTCAGCGTGAGTCTAGGAAGATACAGGGAGAGTTTCGTGCACCTCTTACCGTTTGCATGGAAAAAAAAAAAAGAAATATGGCGCCGGGAGGAGGTTTGGCTGTGGGAGCTGAACTCGGTGCCAGCGCAGTGGCTGTATCATGGCGAGAGTGCTGAGTGGAGCGAACCATAAATAAAGAAGTGGGGTGAGGCAGGGAAAGTTCTGAAGCCGAAAAAAAGTTAGATTGGATGCTATAACAGAGCTCGTGGCCCCTAAGTGTTGTGCGCATGCTCACTTGACCTTTCCGGGAGGCGAGGAGACAACCCTAGTGCAGATCGCTCAGAGTTTCCTTGACATTCTTGGCTTGCATACGGTTTGCTATATGCATTCTGAAGTCTTATCTGGATCGCATCATCCCCCAAAAACAAGCTATTACTTTTCAGCAAAGGGGGAAGCAATCGCTCTTGGCTCCAAGTTATTCCCCTTTGTCGTATTCTTACGGCGTTCTTTGGTGACCACTTGGTTTCTTCTCACAATAGCGGTTAAGGAAGTAAATTATTTGTGTTTATGACCGACTGCTCTAAGCTAATATTCATCTCAATATAAAAATTGAAAAGTGGTAATAAAACTTATATATTCAAACAAAAATACGCCACTTATTCACTGAGCATTGAATAATTAAGCACAACTACAAACACACACATTCACAGGCACACACAAACACGCTCGTGCGCGCGCGCACTCACACACATACAGAGAAAAGGGGAGAGAAGTCTCGCACAAATCCACAAGTTATCTCTTCTTCCCCTCATTAAACTCAAATTTAAACGGAATTTCATCAGCCACATTTAACATAATTCTTCAGACGTGCTTTCTGTTCCCTAAACTTCTTTACCACCAGAGCCACAATCAGGTCAGCCCCTGCATTTTGAGAACGAAGTTACATCTGCTAGCATTTCTCTGGCGCTGGAACACAAGACCAAACAGAGGTAGGTTTCCTGGGCGTAGAATACCGGGTCTGCTAGTCATAATTAAATGTGTGGTGGACGTCTTACAATGGTTTTCTTGGAAGTTTTTTCTGCTCTTACCGGCGAGCTACATATGGTTCTAAGCTGATCACTTTGTTTTTCGAGGTATTTGCTGTTTGTACACCTGCCCAAGGACTTCTTATACTGGATTATTCTTCTTTCGTTCTCTCTTTCTTGTTTTACCTAAGATACAGCAGCCACTAATGTGTGGTTTGCATTAGCACACACACACTGATTACACACACACCACATACACACACATACCACACACACACACACAGGAGAGCAGATATAGCGAAGAGATAGGGACTGGATAATTACTCCCCAAATTGCAACTGAATACAGAATCCTAGTAAAACAATCTACTCCCGATAGAATGTTAAATTTGGTGATGAACCGGACTGAAAGTTGATCTCTACCAACACACCAATGTTAAAAAAGTCTTGCTTTGACAGAAACAGCTGAGGCTCCGATCTTTAGTTCTCGCCGTCAGCTCTGATCGTCTTCAAGATGTAACCCTTCATCTTTGTCTCCAGCTCGCCATAGACTGTCTCGCGGTGTGCGATGTCTTTCAAAATCAATGTTGCGCCATGCATAAACTGAAAAAACCCCAAACAACTATAACAAGTGTTGAGAGAGTTAGTGCCTGGAAAGACCTATTAATATTTCAGCATGATTGCCGCCATCTGACCCACATCAAAATTTCATATTTTAGAAGCAAACGACAAAGAAAATGGAAAGGAAAATTTCAGCACATGACCTGGTTATTTTACTGTAATAGTTGTTGCCCAGCTACATCTATAGATGTTTAAAGCTCACGTCCACTTTTGAATTGTCATGGCAACGCTGAATCCTAGGGAGCAGACGTGTTCTGGTGCGATCGACTGGCACAGTCAAGAAAAAAACAACCTCCCACGGAGTGTATTATCGAGATGCTGTATGTTATATAATGCGGAGGGCTTTTTTTTACATATCACATGATCTATAATATATGATATGGCCGAAAGCGACTTTTGTGACAGATAAAGTACAACAACAAAAACAAACGAGCAAGTGATTTATACATAATGAAATCAATTAACTCCCAAGCTAATGATTGTGTACTAGGGAAGACAGACAGACAGAATGAGGCAGTGGCCGCCGGAATGCAAAAACACAAAGTGTCGAAAGAGGAAGCCGGATTATTATTATGGGGAGTGAAAGTGAGGCCAAGAGCCGAACGGTGCCCTAAGGAAGATCTGGTGTAAGTGCCAAAGTGTGTCGTAAACTTTGGAATCGCTCGCTTCAGGCCATCGAGGTGATCGCCTGTGTGCAGTTACTTCCCTTACACGACGGCTGCATCGTGACGAATGGCGTTTGCCAGGCAGAGTTACAGTTCTTGTAACACCAGGGGCTGAGAAAGGGGAAAGACGGTTGAGAAGACAAACAACACGCCGGGTGTCTTCTTCTCTTTTCTCCTACCCTTTCCTTCTCCAAATCCCCACTTTCTTCTCTCCCCCTCATTCTCTTCCGTACCTCCTCTCTCTCTCATCCTTCAGTTCATAATTTGTCCAGTTATCAACGTCTTCGTCACACTGAGTGTTGCCAGCTATCAGTGTGTTTGTTGTCTCGTCTCTCCTGTACCTCCTTTCTCTCTCTCTCATACCTCCTAGCTAGTTATCAGTGTATTATGTCCGCAGATGTTTGTCTGTGTGGAGTGCATGATTCATGTAATAACCTGCACGAGTTCTTGGCACGAATAGAATATTTGCACGTGAAGGCCAGTTTCTCTCCGCCTCCCGCTCGTCCCTGCACGGCACCATACTGCATGCATCCTGCTGACGACCGGCCGAAGAAATGATCAATGCTTATTTTGCCCCAGACACATTAATATCTGCCATCTTGCCTGGGCTTGTGTAGCTCCGACATCAAGGGACGGAATAAGTAGCCGAGCCACTTGTGTGTACCTTTTGTCACACAAAGACATCGGCCCTTGCCAACGGAAGCCAACGCTTAGTGAGATTTACGACATCTGTATCCAGCACGCCAGCCATTACTGGACCAACACTGCGAGCAACATCAGCAACCCCATCCCCCGCCTTCCTGTCTTCCACTCCCCCTCCCACTTCTACCCTTCCGCGACGGTCCGAATATATCATGGAGAAGTGCTGGAGGTGTGGAATGCTTTTAAGAAATCTCCTTACGGTTTGGTGTAGGTAGCTCAAGGTTTGTCTTTTGTGGCGATTGAACAAAATAATGATGGTCTGAGCCACACAACAGTTGGTGTTTGTTCCTTTGTCTACTGGTTCCTTTGTCGAGAAGAGGATAAAATTCGAGCAGAATTACTGTGACGAAAATAACAACAAAATTGAGCATTATGCCGTTGCTAAGAATATCACCAAAACTGAACAGAATGCGTTCGCTGAGAATAGATTTTAGCAGCGTAAGTATTTTCAACACCATGGCTTTTAATTTTAAGCACTGTTTTCAAACTACTGCTATTTTCAGATCATTGGTTTACATAGTAAATATCGATGGCAGTAGATAGCACCCAACTTTACAAGGCTAAACGTCCTGCATCATGTTGCTATTAGGATCAACTAAAGAAATTTGTAATTTATAAAATTAACATTTCAAATTATTTGCACTGTACAAATGTACAATGTTTAATTCATGCTGTACAAGCTCATAGTCGTCTCCATCATGTGTATGATTGTCAAACTTGGAGCTTGCTCATTGAGACCGGGAGATGGATCCAGATGTTCCAAACTTAATATTTCAGGGTTCTTCCAATCTCTCACAAGGAACACTAAGAATACAAGCTCGTGTGCAAAGCAATCGCCACCCTGGTCCCCAGAAACCTCAGCTCGCCACCTTCAATCATAGAAATGCAATTCGTTTACAAATTTTGCTCACAGTAAAAGTAGCTGTCGATTTTTTTCTGCATAATGTTGTTTTTTTTTGGATGCATTATAGTTATATTTCTATTTTCTGTCCATTTTCATTTTGAAGAAATGTGGTGGAACTGCACACAGCAGAAGGAGGATCACCTAAGTCGAGCCCACTTGCTTGCTCCTCCTTGTCCCGATGTTAAGACTGTCTTGTTTTTTAAGTATCTATTTAAATACAATATGACAGAATCCTTATAATCCAGAAGATTCTTCAGCCCTGCTTACCTCCAACTTTCTCACCTATAGCATTCTCTCACAGAAGGTTTACATTGCATTTAACCTTTTATCAGCAAAAACGCAAGTTGTGACATTTCCTCAACAACTATTCTTCTGGTAGTTTTCAGTCTGCTATCAGAAATGACATAGCTCATATTTGTAGAATACTTCATGTTTAATTGACTCAGCTCTTCAGCTGCACTGTTCATATGGGCAAACAAGCTCCAACAGAAAAACCATAGAGAGAGTAAAACAAGTATTATCACTGACCTTTGAGAGAAAGTGCACTCGGATCGTTCAGTCATTATTACCGTCTGATCATGGCTGGAGAAAGGGATAATAAAATCAGCTTTCTTTTAACGACTAAACTATTCTCAAGACACTGACAAATGATAACTTTAACCCTAAAATAAAATTATGCCATAGCGTTTCACCGAGACATCGTAATCCGAGAACTTATCTCAGAGACAATGGAAAGGGACAAATCACCCCCTGGGGCATAATCATCGTGTATTTTGGTGATCACCATAGGGACGGCAGGTTAGAGGCTCACCGGAATGTCGCAGGGTTCAGTCAGGACACGAGTAGGGTTCAACACTACAATAGTGACAGTCCACAGGCCTCGGGGGACTGAAGTTTCTGTTGGAGAAAATGGACGTAAAGGTTGATTTTGGTCGATATTCTTTCCACGCGGTGCTTTGGGCATTATTTCTGATGAATTTTTTTTCTCTTACTCCCATGGGAAGTGAAAAAAAAAGCAAGAAAAAGAAAAAGGAAAAGAATAAAATCAAGTAAAGAGAAGCAAATAAAAACGTGTTCTGTCTCCCTCGCTCGCTCCTGAAGAGTGTATCAGATTTCAGGGAAATTTCTTTCTCGGCACAGACACTCAAGTGGACTTGAATTAGTTCTCCAGGCAGCAGAAAAATGGGTCTTGTCTTGCTTCCATATTTCAGAAGTGCCTATTTATGGCCATACTTTTCCATTTACACTTTTCTGGTATCTATTTGTGTCTGTAGTCTTCGATTTACTAAGACTGTTTTCTTCCCACATTTCTAGAAAGTGTCTACGTCTGTTTTTCCGTTTGATTAAAAGAAAGAGCCTGAGGAAGTGTTATTTCGTATTTATCAGGGCAAGTACTAGTTGTTTCTGTAGAATTTTGTATTTTTACGAAGAGCATCCAAAGAATGGTCATCCACCTTATTTATAGCCTCCCCTTGTTGGTTAGTGGATTTGGCTATTAAGTTCTTTATTGATAGCCTCCCCTGAGTATTAGGTCTACTCGCGTCAAAGAACGCGAAAAGAACAAGAAGAAGAGTATAAAAATAATAAAGAAGAATATTAGGAAGATAAAGCATAATAAAAAGAATATCAAGAAGAGACGCAACCGGCACAGTCCGCATCTAGAAGCATTTACTTGCTCCGACAATAACCCATCGGGTGTCCTCGTCTGTATTAGTGAGATTTCGACAGCGTCGGGGAAATCCCCTTCTGATGATGGCGCTGGTATCGGCAGCTGTCCTGCAGGTCCTTTATTAATGTGTCTGCGCTGATAGAGGGCATGGCCTGGAGATCGCATGGCAACGCCTCTCTGGTGGTCGTTGCCCTCTGATCGTAGTATCTTCGGTGTGGTGACCTTTCCCAACCCTCCAGCTAAAGGCACTGCAAGGTGCATGGCGAGGATTTTGCTCCCGGAGATGACATCACAGCAGGCTTCTCCATTGCCGAAGATGAAGAACGTCTGAGATCCATGACTGTCATTTCACGCCTCGACATCAAAGTATATTCGAAGGAACGAGAAGGATGTTGTCAGAAAAAAAAATATGAACTGTCGGTAGGAGACTAATATATGAGACTGCTGGACTCCCTCAGGTCGTTGACCAAAAGGTCAAAGACAAGGCAGTTTTTATCTCTCTCGGTGACTGCGCATGCGCCTAATTAACAATATCCTGCAGATGTTCACAGCTCTGCTAATGTTTGTTTTGTTTGCGCACCCTTAGCAGCCGCAATGCCCCCTCTCTCTCTTCAAGACCATTTTGCTTTCCTTCTGGCTTTCCACTCGTTTTTCTTTTTCTTTATTCTTTGCAAGTGTGTCTGCAATAAACGCAGCTTATTGCTGTAAGTAAATATTCTGTGAATTTTCATTGTGAACTCTGAACTTTGCCTTGAGTGGCCGTTTTGGTGGTGACCGAAGTGGGGCATCAAGCTAATGGAGTCTTGACTGCGGCGTGAACTATTACACAAAGTATAGAAGAATGATTGTGAAGCAAATAGATGTATCGATTGAGATACATTTTACGTCAAGATCGATGTTTGTCTAGCTTCCGAGAGCACCGAAGCAGATTTCAGGCTAACAATTTGTTCGCGGACACTGCTCGAAGATCAGAACGAAGGAATAAAGAAAGAAAAGAATACAGAAAGATACAGAAAAAAGACTAAAGGACAAGAAGCAAAGACAAAGAGAGAAGGAGACAAAGAAAGCAAAATTGAAGAAAGAAAGAAATAAAAAAGAAAAAGACAGACTGAAGAGGGAAAAACAATGATAGAAAAAGGGAAAAAATGAAGAGTGAAAAAAAAACAGTTAAGAAAAGAGACGGGTTGGCTGGAGGAGGGAAGAAAGAGTCAGACAGTGATTTGCCATGCTGGTAATAACTCTTAATGTTCACATTCCGGAGACAATCACTCACAGACCTTCTTCTGTGATGCTGTTTCCTGAAGACAGCAGACGATGTCGTCACGGCTTTCAGCGTGGTCGGATCGATACCACTGTCTCCCTGACGTTATTGGCAACCCCGCCACAAAACTGATCAAAATTTACCTCACACCGGGGTCACCTCGACTCGGTGTCTGGTTTCCTTGGCAACGTCTCCTTCACACTCCATTACCTTTTACCGTGTCTCTGGGCTTCCCCACCCCTCTCCTCTGTCCTGCTCGTCTCCCCTTTTGACTGGATTATCTTATCTTTTTTTTCCCTCCCGCCTTTCTCTTTTTCACTTACCCAAGCTCCTTTTGTTGTGCGTAAAAACCGTTAATGAGTTTTCTTTTTAAAGGATGCCCACTGGGCGCGGTAACTGCCGACAGTGGAAGTCGAAGACGAAAGGACAAGATGGCGGAGTCTATTAACCTGCGACGGCGCGATAGCTTACCTAAGATCAGGGCCTTGCCACCTTCCATTTTCGTTTAAAAGGAAGACCTCCTTAATCACTCCTTCCACGCTGGAATTAAATGTGTTTGAGTGTGCGCGCGCATGAATGCGTGTTTGTTTATTATCCTTCGTAGTCTACACTATTCGGGAAGAAAGTGCGTAACACGTGGTCTGCGCGCTAAATATTGTAGTCTTCATTTCCTTCTTTAAAGTTTCAAAAAATAAATAAATCCATGCTAACTAGAATCCCACATTTCCTTGGCATCCATTGTGGTCAAGGGTTTTTTTTTTTTTTTTTTTTTACTCCTTTCTGTAGTTTTATATTTCCAATGAAATTGCTTTCAAAATCCATTTAATCTCAGCTTACATTTTCCTGATTTGTTTTTAAATCCGAGGGTTTAAATACTGGGTCTTCATAATATAACTCACCCAGCCTCTCTTGATTGACTATTTGACTAAGCTTGTATGGTTACCATGGTTTCCTGATAGACCAGTTTTCCCTTATTTCTCGTGCATTGTCTATGTAATTGTCCTCAGGTAAAATACAATGGTTAGTCGATCATTTTTCCGGACGTTCGTGTTATGCATTATTGCATTTATATTGAACTGTAGAGCTCCCTCTCCCACTGGTTACCCTTCTACACTGTCAACGGCATTTTGAAGGTAATACTTTAGCAAATATAAATGGCAATTAAATGTGTTTGGTTGTTCCTACATTTGTTTGACACCGTCTTTGCTTCTCAGCAATGGCAGACGTTTAGAATTCGATGTAAAATCGGTTTTACAGTCTTGGAAAAGACATTGAATTCACTTGTGCTGTATTAACTGCCCTGTTAATAACATTTAGTTGTACGTGTCACATAGTAATATTAAGAGAAAATTTAGGAAGATATGAAACCAAATGTTTTGCTGTATTATTCGCTATTCAGTTCAACACGACACAGAAGTCAGTCCGAATTTTCACTGATGCTCTGCTCACCTTTTAAAAATTTCGCTCGTGGAGAAAAAAAAAAGTTAACTACAGGCAAACAAAAAAACATGGGATTGAGAACGGGAGGCTAGGGAGAAAATGAGGTGAGGACTCAATTTGGAGCTTGTTCCACTGACGCAGCAGTTGGCGGTTCTCAGCTACAGTTACGTACCTTTAATTTTCTCGAGAGTTTATTTATTTCCTTCCTTTTTTTTTGTCTTTCTTTTGTTTTTTGGATTCGTATTTTATTTCTTTGGTGCTAACCCTCGGCCACTACATTGTTTCCCAAGGGAAGTCACTCGTCAGCTGAGCGAGAACGAAAGCGAGATACGGGATGGGAACAGGGGATACAGGCGGGGAGTTGGGGTTGGGAAGACAGAAATGTCGAGGTGATGAATGAAGATAAAAAAGATTCACTTCGCGAGAAGGCGGGGAGACCGTCAATAATTGGTAAATCGATAAATGATGGCGCTGGGCTTCGGGGAGATAACTTCGCAGCGAATATGTTACAACGTTGTTTAACGCTTCCTCGCCGAGGAAGCCATCGCTCTGGACGAGTGAGGGGCAAAGGTCACTCTTAGGCTTCTCCTCGACCCTTTACCACCCCGACGTCTACAAGCGAGGAGTAACATTAGTAACTTGTAGACTGCCGTGCACGTGTGCTTTGTGTGCGTGTGTGTGCTACTTTCTCTCTCTCTCACACACACAAACATTATACATACCTTCTCTCTGTATTTCTCGATACTACTCTCTTCTTGACAAACACACTGACGCGTACCCACACATGTGTCCGAGAACGCACGCACACACACATTCACACACAACCGCTCAAAGACTCAGAAGACAAGGAATCGCGTGAAAGTTAATATTCTCATTAAATATGAAAGACTCGTCAGAAGGGACGTGAAGCACGAGACGAGACAGTCCACAATCCGTTGACGTCCTCAAGTGCTCAAGAGGCCGAGCTTCAGCGAGAGACAGTCGTAAGCACAGGACTTAGGCAAGTCTGTCTCCGCCATGTCTGGTGCCTCCACGGGTCGAAGAAAACAGATTCTTTCTCCTACTCCTGTTCCTATTCTATTACCACAGCTTCTCCTATTCCCTTTCTTATTCTATTCTTGCCTCTCTTACTTCTGTTGGTACTCTTGCTTCTGTCGCAATTTTTCGGCTGACCATTTTGTTTACCACCTCTGAGTTTTCAGTATTTCCGTCTTCTACGTACCATTTATCCACGAACTTGTATTACTGGACTGCTGGCAGACGATTTTGTCCAGTTAACTACTAAAACGAGGCATGAGACTACAAAGCTTCCGGTTTAGTCACATACTTTAAGGCACACCGAGACTAACAGCGGAGAACTGCGCAAAAGGCGAATCGTTGGTCTTGGCAGACAGCAATCCACCTACACAAGTCCATGATTTATCCATTTACAATTATATATATTTATCTTTCTTTATTCTTGAAACGGCTCTCAAATTCTCCTCTTCTCGTGTATATACCTTCAATCTGATGGCGAAGATTGCTCTGCGCGTTCAATGTAATTATTTAAGTATAACTCCTTTCTACGTAGCTTTCATTTAATTTCCATTCATTCGATTTATGACATGGCAGCCAAAGGAGACGGCAATTTTTTATTTCGCTCTTCTCCGCACCTTGCACTGAAGACCAGCACGTGCAGCCCGTGGAGGAGGAAAGCTGAGAGGGTCTGTCACAGACACACGTTGGTGCCGGACTGGCATGTGGTGAGCTGTGGGGTGGAACAGGAGCAGCCAAAAGCTAACATTGACGTGGCTTTCAGCGGTTTCCGGAATTCCGGGTTAAAAAAGTTGAGAAAAAGGAAAAGCGAAGGAAAACATTTCCTGCCATCAAATGGCTGTTGGAAAGTGAGTAGAGTGTGCCTTCATGTTATTTCTGCAGGAAGCACGCCGGGTACCTCTGTGTGTGCCTGTGTGTGTTTGTGTGTGTGGGTGTTTGTGTGTGTGTGGGTGTTTGTGTGTCTGTGTGGATGTTTGTGTGTGGGTGTGTGTGTTTTCCACGTTTCCACTATAAAAACGCTAAGCCGGGTAGAAAGTGCAGAGTGGGGCTAAGTTATTAATTTTTCCCGGTGGCAGATGTCATTATGACGTCATATCCGGCAAACTCAGTCTCAAACGCATTAGCTAGATTACATCTGAACAAACACGGAAACGCTCAGAATGATGAACCATTGCTTCCTTCTCTCTTTTTCTCAACAAGGACACGTCTGTGAGTCTGGATGACATAAGAAACTAGTAGCAAGAGAACTGCCTGCCACTTCAGTTTTTTCGTCGGTTCTTTCGGGGTTTTAAGTAAACAAATAACAATTCAAGAATTCCGTTAATGCTGTTACTAATAAAGTGTCGTCACTTTCTACTGTCTGTAGCTTTTTCTATAGATGAAGAAGCAGCAATTTAAATATGATGATGATGATGATGATGCACCATTGCACAAAGCACAACACACATGAGTATTCCATGACCCTTTCCTTTTCGTTTTTAGAGTGGGGAGGGGATGAGATGTTGCTGAACACTAGCCCCCTTGTCAGCGCCGCAGTCAGGAAGTGGAGTAAAAAGTGGAAGAGAAGCCGGAGTAGTTGAGGTCTTGCGGTCTTCGATGAACATCGGTCGCTCTCTTCCCAGTCAGAACGTCCCTTGAAACTGGCAGGACGACGTGCGAGACAGAGAGACGGAGACAGAGACAAAGTTATTGGCGCCTCGCGCACATTTCCTGCAGCACTCAAAGAAACCCATTACCTGCGTTCCCAAGCCTCCATTTTTCATATAAAAAACATAGTTTCCGTTCGGTAACATTCCCTGGAGGTGACTGGCTGTTGTCTGGGCAGTCGGCACGCCCCCACCTACGAGGATCCCACTCCCTCCCCCATCCTACACACATCCACACACACGCACGTCACACTCATCCACGTCTAACCAGTCGTCAGTCAACGCTCAAATATCAGTTCATCGCTAGATGACTAGAGTCCCTTACCCATAGACAAGTATGTTCCTTTCGTCCTTCTGGCTGATCCTGCAGATGGCTGAACGTATCCATGATGACACCATGTCCAGAGAGAGAACGTGGAAACGAGAAATCAACTGGTCTCCACGATGAAACGATGTCCAGTGAATGTGAATGTGAAATCTGAGTTTACCGTTGATCAGAAACAAAGAGCTCACTGAAAAAGCTGAATTAGTGTTGACCCTGCAAATCAAATTCTTGGTCTAGAGGGCGTGCTCTCGTCCAGGTTTTTAAACGGAAATATAAGAAATTTAATTATTTTAGTCCTTGTTACTCCTCGAGGACCATAGGGCGCAACAATACCTCTCCAGCGGACCTGGTTGTGGGCAGCCCCCTAAGTTGGGTCCATGAGATTCCGATATCCTAAGAAATTTAAGTCTTATTTTATTACTTTTTTTTCATTGCCCTATTTACATGATGCTTTTGTGCAGTCTTCTAGTCGATAATCGATTCTTGAGTAATAGTTACTACTTAAAAAAACATAAATGCTATATATTTCACCGATTATGCTTGTGGATATCAGCTTGCTTTAAGCACCAACGTGCAATAAATAAATACTTTTGTCTCATTGACTTGAAAGTAGAAGAAAAAACGGAACGCACATTAATTAAATACAGAACTTCGAAATGTTTCCCTTTTAAGATTGTCCTTTCTTCTCTGCTTCAAGCTCCTAACCAAATTTATTCAGACCCGTTTGTCCATGCGGCTGGTGAAGGGAAGCAGACGACAGACTTTAGTTGCAGGCAGGCGGGTGGAGAGGGGTGTGGGTGACAGAAGCGGGGGTGGAGGCGATAGTTAGCGCTCTGTTGACGCACTTCCTGGCACCCGGCAATCGATGACGTGGCGGTCTGTAAAGGATGTGTCGGCAGTTATCGTTGCGTGCCTCCACACTTGATGAGCCTTTTATTTGGCTACAAGCTGGACGTGAGCGGACATGCTGACAGGGAGACGCTTGCTGTCCACAGCGAGACTTCAGGTCTGCTCCCATGTTGCGCCATTCCATCAGTAAGCAAGAGCAACTGCGCTGGCGACAGGACCAGAAGACTAGGTGCGAGGGGTTAACTGGAGGGGATATGGGTAACGGGATGTATAGCTGGCGTTAGTTGGATATCACTTTGAATAAAGGGTTGGATGGTAGGAAGGGCACACAAACGGCTGTGGGTAAAAGGATGGATGCACGGGTAGATAAGAGAAAAATAAATGGTAAACAAGGTAAATGGATGAGTCGGTGGGTAAGTGAATGGATGGAAGAACCGATGGATAGTGCACATTAATGAATGAAATGATGAACGGATCAATCGCTGGCTGTCAATGGATCGCTAGGGTAAACATGGATGGAGTGTTGATGCGATGAATGGTAAAATAATTAAGTAGAAAGAGAAAGAAGGCAAATAAAACCGAGATGGTTGAGAAACAACAGGCTAGGTAACGGAGAGAAAGGGAGAAGGAGATCAACTGTTTGTACGGCTCCCTTAGGTGGCGGGAAGGGTTCTGCGTGTAATATCAGTCCTTTGTGTCCTTTCACTTCCCTTCCAGAATGTTCATTGAATTCTTTGGAGAAAACACGGTCCCTGAGACGCTCGTATATTAATTGCCATGCCAGACAAGCGGAGTGACTCCCATGGTATGACTGTCAAGGGTGTTAATCACGCCATGCAGACCAAAGAGTTAGTGCCATCGCATTGCCTGGCAACTGTTTTCATCTAACAAAAGCACTGATACCAAACTAAGCCAGCAGTCCAACATTATTACCCTCCACTAATAGAAAAAAACCATCTCACTGTTAAGTCACGAGAGAAACTTGTTTCCACATTGTCGGTCGAGGATGCGTGTTCTGAGAGAAGCAGGTCGAGTTCTCCCGGAACTGAAAGAAAAGTGGGTTGTGGTGTCTTTGCGTAAACTAGCCTCCTGCATGCAAGGAATAGACTATAAACATCTCTGAGTATTTATGCATGATCTTGACAGTAAGTCTTGGATAAAGAAGATTTCAATATGTCGAAAAGTGTGAATCTTTAGCGGAATCCAACTACATGTATTTAGTTTTGTCGAAATTTCCGACCGATATCTAACGTCTGCAAACCTAAAAATACGTTGAAAGGAGAAAATAAAGACTGACTGAATGTTTATTTGAAGTAAGTGGAAGGGGAAGGGATGCGGTCAACGCTCCACATGATTGGTGGTTATTTTTAAACAAGATGCGCACGCATCGCGTCCTGTCCATGTAGGTGTCGCCGCCGTCGCGTCGACAGTAATTTCGCTAGAAAAAGCCTGGCCTTTGACAAAGACAGCTCACAAATATTGACTCTTTTATATCAGCAACTGCCAGAGCAAGCACTGATCGGGAGACGATGAGTACACACTGCATCGAACCCGGGCTTTGCTCGATGGCGTCTGTGCCCACAGTTTGGAGCGCCACCTAGGTCTCATTAAACACGTCTGGCTGCCGCCAGCAGAGAAAAAAAAACTAAGGGCAAAAAAAGTTTGCGTATAGGGTGGGGAAGTGAGGAAAAAGAGAGACGAGAAGAAAATTCTCGAATTGTAAATTCTTCTGGAGCGGGAAATCTCCATGTGGTGGTTTGCCTTACAGGGATGCTGCAAGGAAAGGGTTACAGTTTAGAAGAAAAAAAAAAACCAAACCCGTCAGCCAGACACTAAGTCGCCAGACATATTGCACACAAAAAAAATCCAAAGTTGTTGAAGTACATTCCATGGAAATGTGGGTTAAATTAAACTCTTCGGGAGAGATGCGAGTAGACTTGGCCTCCTCGTTAGTGTAACGATAATAAACAAATAAATAACACCACCACCTGCGATGCGTTTCTTTTCGCTAAATAATTATCGATTTTCAGAATAGATATCTGATGAGTATCCTTTATTTGACGTGTACAGTAAAAGTGTTGATAAAAAAACTGGTTACAACTCTTACTGAGTACAGACTGTCTGAAGGAGATTTTCTGGCCATATCTTTTCCCTGGTACCAACTCAGAGCGGTTATGATGGTTCGTTGGTGCTGATCATCGATGAAGGAGGTTGACGCAGAGGTTCAGTTCTCTCCCTATCGGCCTGTCTTGAGTGGTGGTGAGCAGGTCCTGCATGGAACGACCAGTTCTTCTTTTGTCCACCTCCAAGTCGTCTTCTCTAAGGTAGACTGGAGATAGTCACCTGACTGAACCAGACCAGATTGTTCCACTTCACAGTTGCAAGAAGGGTGTACCTGGTTCCCTACTGGGGTGGCGACTGTGCTCCGTACAAAGAAATTGGGTTTTCTCTCCTTGTATGAGATTTGCGGCAGACTCCTCCGGCACTTGGTCCCGAATGCTTGTATTCTCCTCTCCGTTTCGGCGACCAGAGTCCACTTTCAGCGACCATACACCAGTCTGTGCTTGCTAGCAAACTTGACATCGCTGCTTTGCCAAATCCTGTCCGGCCTGGCCATGACTGCTAACAAGATTCCGATCCTGATGCGGATGTCCCCGTGGAGCTGCCATCTTTGCCAAACTGTTCACTTCCATTCATGTAAATCTCTGCTTTGTCGCAATAGTAGGTTTTTCAGCAGGACCTTGGTCGCCACCTGGATTTTATCTAGTATGAATTCGTGCTTTCTCTCGGTCTGTTGGTGAGGTCCTGATTTATTGATAGAGGCAGCATCGACACAGCTCAGTGGTGTCGATGTCATCTGCAAAGGTTACATCCGGGCTTTCTACCGATGGAACTGGTCTAACGGTTGAGAAGGGTTTCACGCATGATCTTCTTCAAAACAAAGAGACGATAAGGGACACCCTTGACTGACCCCACTGTAAAAGTTCTCCTTTTGTTATCCAGTAGAACCGCGCTTTATTTTTTTTTACAACGGTTTGGTAACGTGAACGAAGTCATCTTCGATGCTGAATGTTTGCATGACATGCCATGGCTCCTCGTGCCAGACTCTGTTCAATGTCTTTTCAAAATCGATGGCGTTGTGAAAGACATCCTTCTGGCGTTGTAAATGTTTTTCTATCAAGATGCGACAAGTCAAGATCTGATCAGCTGTGTTTATGCCTGGTTGGACCAGCTCGCAGCTTCTCGGCGGTGATGTTGGTTCTGGATTACTTCCAGCATGAGTTTGGTTGTGTGGTTGATTAGCTTTATGGTTTTGAACATCTAGTTCTGTTTGCTTATTCCTTTATTGGAAAGTTATGACACAGTTGCGTCCATTCTTTGCACTCTCAGATTCTTTGGAGGTTTTCCCACCCTGTTTGAGCAGGTCAGCTAGGACATAATTATAGTCAAAGTCAGGTGACTTACCTCCTTTGAGGTTCTCCTGAGCTTCCTTCATTCCCTTCCTGAAGTCGCAGTTCACAGCTGTGTACTTGGAAGCTGCTTCGGGCTGCTTTTTCATATTCTATCTTCAAGGCATTTCTTTGATCACAGAGATCTAGGATATCACTGGTAAGCAA
This sequence comes from Pomacea canaliculata, assembly GCF_003073045.1. Taxonomy (NCBI): domain Eukaryota; kingdom Metazoa; phylum Mollusca; class Gastropoda; order Architaenioglossa; family Ampullariidae; genus Pomacea; species Pomacea canaliculata. The sequence continues at coordinate 9,868,444 of NC_037590.1, forward strand.
GGGTTTTTTCTTCTTCTTTCTATCCAGTACTTTTAAAGTAGCACCAGCGGGGTATATCACAGTCCATCACATACATCACAGTCCATCGTGTTCAGCGCTGTAAATTAAACTCCAAATTATTCCTTAAAGATTTCCGCAATATTTGGGTCTTTCCAAGTGAAAGTGAATTTGGTTTTTGGTTGGGTGGCGTTTCGCCTTCAGCTTCCATCTCAGGCTCTGTAAGATAAGGCTAGGGTCGCTTCCTGTGTTGACGCCTGGGTGAGACCTCATTTTAGCCTACTAATCGAAACAGAAGCAGCAGCGAGAAATTACATCGGAATTTCTTGAACTACCGTAATATGGAAAAGAATCAAATCCAAAATTCAAAAATTCGTGTACAAGTTAAAATCAAAAACATAAAAGAAAACCTCCGCGGTACGAAAGTTGACCAAAAAAAAAGTATTAGCAAAACAAACCAAAGCAAACACAAAAAATAAACTAAATAAATAATAATAAATAAAACAGCAGTGCTCTCAACAACTAAAACAAATAAACAGAATAAGACAAAAGCCAAGCAAACACAGCTCTCCTTCTTCAGGTCTCCAAGATAATGTTTATGTTAATCCCATAAGCCTTAGGGTATACTGTAGGTTCTGTATATCGGGTGCCTGCAGCAGGTCACCAGCTTACACCCGTACCCGAGAGGCTGTGCCCCTTGCAAACACAGGTGTTAGAACTAGAAGATGGGGAGGGCTATGACCGAAACCTCACCCCCGCCCCCGTTCAAGTACTTTCGGGTGAAAGCAAATCTCGCGCAGCTGCAGGTGTCTGCCACATGTCCAGCCAGATGTAGGCACCGCCTTCCACCTACACCCAGACCTTTGGTCCTTCACACGGGGCATGCCACCCCGCTACTACAGCACATCGGTAGCAATAACCACGCCGACTACGACGGCGACAAGCCAAAGATGATGATGATAATCTTTAGTGACTAATAAAAGTGAGATCACCTAAGCTGTTTATTTATATACACGCACATATCCAATTCAACATTCTTCTCTCCCCCTTTCATTTATTTTGTATTGTTTACGTCATTTTCTTCCTCCTTCTAAAGTCGCTGTCTGTCTTTCCATTAATCTATCCATCCCAGCTACACACACAGAGAAACATGTTGGCATGTACTCGGCACGAAACAGGAAATGCAAGCAACCAAAATGGTGACAGCTGGAAGAAGGACATCGTCGCCATCATCATTATCATCATCATCATTGTCGCCATCATCATCATTATCATCATCATTATTGTCGTCATCATCATTATCATCATTATCATCCACTAAAAACCTCGCGTTACTTCTTTCACAAAACTAAAAGCCAAACACCACATTTCAAAGCCCCCTGTATCAAAGGAAAAGCTGGAGTGAGGGTTGGGAAGGTAGGAAGGGAGGAGGGGTAAGAATAAATCGGAAATCGCTGACGTAGACAATACCGTTGTCAGGACCGTTTCCTCCTGTGCTCGTAGCCTGTTGAATGCCATCGTGTATTTTGGCATCACTTTGCCGAGGGCCCTGGCTCAGGCAGCTCCGCAGCGAACGTTTTGTACTTGAGGAGGAACAGTGCTGCAGTCTCTAGTCTGCGAGCCCCTTGCTTCGGTGTTCCTATAACGGATTATACACCTCTAGCCACCGCGTCCAAGTGGTAGAAAATACCCAATCTATTCGAACATCTTCTAAGCACAGCTGTCGTATCTGCTGGTCCCTCCTGATTTGGGAGGTCACTCTTGTTAAAACGAGGCTCAGCAGCAGTCTTGGGAGTCAAACGAGTGTTTCGACTGTCTGGGTGAGCTGGTGGGAAACAAAGATTTTTTTTTTCTCCGAGTGTTATCAGCCATCAGATTAGTTCAATCAGGTCTGTATTTTCTGGTTGAACCCCAGAAATTTTGCCATAACAAACAGCCAGAAGGCAAGAGCAATAGCATGAAACACGAGCATGGAGTGTACGGAGGCTGTTTGCAGTCAACCTGATAAAGCTTGCTCACGTCACTAACCAATATTGAGTGAAGAAGAGGAGAAGAGAGAAGTTCTTATTTACTTTTCTTCTATCGTGCAGTGGGTGAGCAGGATGAAGGAGTGGCTGTTGGTGCTGCTGCTGTTGGGGTTGGCCTTCAGCGACGCGAGAACTGCACTTGAGGTATGTTATCAGCTCTGTCCTCTTCGATAACCGTACCCTTCTATATGTGCTATACAGTCCTAGCTGAACTATACTTTCTTAACTACACTATACCTTCTTCGCTACTTTGCGAAAACATGATGACTTTTTGTTCTATAGAAACATATTCGCGTTTTGTAACCCTGTTTGTTTACATTAAACCTGTTCACATTCTGAGCACCGATTTTCGTTCTCTAAACTTACCTGTCAAAGTACGAAGCTGGGGAGAGAAAAAAAATTGGCTTCAGACCAGTGAAGAGTGTTGACATTCCTGACTCAGAATTTTATATCGTCATAGACTGTGTTTGTATCGTTATTTTTCTTTTCAATGCTGTTACTCTGATAACACATTACTTCCATTCACACAGGCAGATAAGGCTGACGACACAGCGAATGGCGGCGAGGACTATTCTGAAGAACGGGTGGATGTGGCCCGGGTAGAAAACTCTGAGGAACGAACAAGTAAGTCACACATAACTCACGCCATGTGCCCGTCAAAGACACGTGTATCGAAACACATTTATAACCACGGAGACTAGATGTTTGCCCTTGATTTCCCCTGGAGCCATAGTTGTGAAGCGAGAGTAAGAAGTATCCCCAGGGGAAAATTGGGAACGAAAAAAAGGCGTCTTGTTTTTGAAGTCATAAAACAACATCCAGACCCCGAGGGCAATATTTGATGTTACTTTACCTCAGTTTGCCTTTATAACTAGGGTTCCATGGGTCAAACAACATCTGGAGTCTGGATACTGCTTTATGACTTTAGAAACAAGAATATTGTCCTAGAGTTCCTCATGTTGCCCAAGGGCAAAGACTTACCCTCACTTCATACCTACCGTCCCTGGACAACATCTGGTCCTAGCTTCATGAATACTGCTCCAATTCCTGTGTCTCGAGGTTTCGTGCACAGAACTGTCAAAATTACACGTATACCATTAACAGCTGTGTTCATGATGTGTTTTCGTTTTTGTGTTAGTCTCTTTGTAAGAACAAACAATCTCTCACAAGAAATAACTTCGTGAGTATAACTTTCCTATATATTTCTTCTGGAAGGTAGGTTAGATTATCTAGAGAATAATAACAGCCTTGTTTAAAAAATGGAGTAAATTTGTGGGGTTTGTTTTTTTAGGTTTCTCTTTTTGATGCATACTTTGTAAGGAAAAGGAGTGATTGAAAATGTGATGTTTAAGGATTTGGCAAAACTCGTTTATACAGAATGTGTCCATATGCTTATAGGGGGATGAATAAACGGATTGATAGATGAATGAATGTGTGTGTGTTGAGAGAGAGAGGGGGTTTAAGGCTAGCCGTAGTCGCAATTCTGTACAGACAGGGATTACATGAAGTCCCGGATGTCTTAACTGTCTTTGCGAGGGGATTGCCGCAGAATCCAATATTGCTCCATCCATCCCCAGCTAAAGCCATCGCCACATCTTGCCGGCCAAGGAGAGATTTTGCAGAATGCAAATGGAAGATGAATAGACATAGATTTTTTAACCCACGAAGGACAAGGAGGTGGAAAGTCCTAAAAAACAGATCACAAAAGTCTATGAAATCATTTTCCCTTGTGTCTGAGAAGCAGTGACCTTTCCGTCACATTTAAATAAGCCTTAAATAACTTTTTTGGAAGGATGGAAAAAAAATGAGACTACACGGATTTATCAAACCCCAAATCACAGTGTCTTGAACATTGAACCGAATTTATTCTTCCCATCTTCCCACAGTATGGCGTCCCCGCCAAATAATGTTAATACTTCCTGCGCCCTTAAAGCCCCTCCCGTCTTGACGTCAGTCAGGCACGAGAGAACTCCTTCAGGCAGCAAAATTACCAACAATTTCACTAGAGTTTTCTTCCTTGTAGTATAATATCTGAGGCAGCCTTGTACATCAAAATAATTTTTTAAATCGCCAAAAGAGATGGGCCCTGGAGACGTTGATAAAAGACAAGACATCATCAAAGAATGCGCACACCACTCTCTGATAATGAATAAGTCGTGGATTCACTCTATTTTTAAGACTTAATTACTGATGGGAAATGCGTGGATCAGCTGAAAACCTGAAGTCATGATTTCAATCCCGCAATCCTCCGTGTCTGAGCAATCCCTTGAGCTAAAATCGAAATATCGTAATTATAGATTAAAACGAATGCCATGGTAACCCTTCACTTGAGCATGCGCTGCAAAACTTTGTCATCGACGATGTCAGTGACATCCCTCGCCTGAAAATTCACTAAAGAATTTGTAACAGATTGATGCCATTAACAGTAAACTATATTTTCATGTTTGCTGAGATTTTTAACCTTGCGGGGCTTCGTCCACAGACCCCTGTTCGGACAAAGAATGCAAGCGAGGAGAGATTTGCATCCTGGACTCCAAGCTCACCCCCAAGTGTGTGTGCATCCCTACCTGCGTGACACCGGATCCCAGTGACGACAGGTTTCAGGTAACTTGCTTGGGTGCACATCTGAACATTATTCACAACAACAACTTGATAATGTAGAACACGACAAAAGGGATTTTTTTTAACCCCAAAGATTCAGTGTTTTTGTGCTGACTAAATGTGTTCTAATCTCTCTCTCCCCTCTCTGCGCGCGCGAATGAAATGAAACAAAAAATTTCAGGTGACCCATTTCTTCGATTATTCTAATTATTAATTCGATAGTCCTTGAGAAAAATTTATATAACTATATTGATAATCAGTTTCACGACAATTACAATGATCTTTCGATGATTACTTTGTGAATCATTTCCATGATTACTCAGGGGATCATTTCGATGATTTCTTTTGATGATCGTTTCGATATGCCGTCTGATTCAGGTATGCAGCAAGCGCAACATCACCTACCACTCCGAGTGCGCCCTGGACCGTGACCACTGCTTGTGCCGACGTCAGCAGAAAGGATGTTCAATCCCTGGCGCCACCAAGATTCGCCTCGACTACTACGGTCCTTGCCAACGTGAGACACGTAGACGTGTTTATTTACCTCTGACATTTGTTTGTACTGATAGCTGTATACGGTTGACTGTTCACAGACCTGTATTGCATCTGTCTTATTAACCTGTGCACTGATCACTCTTACAGAGAACTACCGCCATCTGCCCCGCTAATTATGTACTGTTCACTGTTCACATATCTGACATACCCTATTCTGATAATTGTACAGACCTAGTCTTTCCTACTAATCTACATAGGTTCAATGTTCACAGAGCTGACGCCGTGCTATGAACGGGAGCTGAAGGAGTTTCCTGTGCGCATGCGCGAATGGCTCTACGTCATCATGCAACAACTGGTGAGCGTTAACGTGTAGCAACACACGTCATCACCTGACTTCTCTTTCATCGCTGTGCCTGTCATCTTACTATCTTCTTGGATTTCTTTTTTCTCTTTGAAGAACACACAGAATCGATCGTACAAGCAAAACAGACAGACTAATCGTAAATATGAAAAGGAAAGAAAAAATGATGAGTATAATGGAAAAAAGAAGAAAATAAAGAGTAAGGTTGTCAGTCAGACTTGCGAAACACATTCCCTCTAGGTCCCAAACGCCTCGCTACCACGTGACAACAGTTAAGTTTTCAGTGAACACTAACCCAATTCTGTGGTCAGGCCCAGCGGGCGGAGATCCCCGACTACCTGGAGCTGCTGGAGGAGGCGCGCCACGAGGCCAACCATTCGCACGCCGTCATCTGGAAGTTCTGTGACCTGGACGTCGATCCACAGGACAGGTGAGAGGTCATTCTCCGCGGTCACTGCCATTTGGCGATATATCTAACCCTTGTGACCTTTAGGTGGTGTCCATGGGCACGGAAAAATTACCGGTTAAGGTGCGGGGTTGAAATAGGTCAATGGTGAAAGACACGCACACAATGAAAGGAGCGGCTATAACTCGGAAATGCTTCCTTATTTATCAATTTTAAATAATATTTAATATTTAAATACCACACGTTTTTTTTTCTTTCAATTATCAATTAACTAGCTTCATCTTCGAGAAAGGATGAATGGTTTTTAGCCATGTTTGCTATTTCTATCCTCGCTTGCATCGAACGCTCACTCCACCCTGTGATTTAGAAGTTTTGGTTCATTGATTACAGATTCGTAACACGACGGGAACTGCAGTACACCATCCAGTCCCTGAAGGCGATGGAGCATTGTCTGCTGCCCTTCCTGGACAAGTGCGACATCGACAGCGACAGTCAGATCACACTATGGGAATGGGGCCGTTGTCTCGGCATTGATGAGGGTACGCTAATTGGTGGTTAGCTAGAGTTCCGTGTTTTATTCATTTGTATCTATTTCGGTATGAAATCTTGTCTTTATTAACCAATAATAAAATAGACAAAGATGTGTAAGAAGAAGTCAGTGCCAGACACTTGAAGAGAGAGAGAGAACTTAAGACGAGGACAGCATGACATTTTGTCAGCCTTACAGGGAGGAATAAAATGCAGACAGACAAAATGCCAGCACCACAAACAAAACGGAAAAGTGAGACAGCTTTACGGACCTGCTCCTTCCACCTTGTATTTTGTCTTTTTCTATTTTTTTTTTTTTTCATTTTTCCAAGTCTGGTTGTCATTTCGTTAAGACTTATGAGCTAGGATATTCCAACTTACGTCTTGCCAGCCAGGATTCCGACAGCGGTCTTGTTACTTTTGCTGAACGATTTATGGTTTGGCTTGGAAGTGATAGTTGGGGGATGGGCGTGGGTGGGTTTGAGGTAGAAGTAATCAAAAAAAAAAAGGAAAATCTTTGTATTTTTCAGAAAGTTATTGACTCTTCTGCGCTGTACTTGCGAGACTTTTTTCTTACGGCAGTTGTTGACATTCATCTGTTGCAGCCAAGATTATAGATGAATGCAAGGCTATCCGCAGAGCAGCTAAGCGCCAAGAAGATTGATGTCAGCAGCAAGGACATTATCCATGAACATGTCATTCTCCGATGACACAAGCTCTCAACGTATGTGAAAACGATGGCATTTCTCCTGTGGATCTCAGTTAATCGACTTGTAAAGATATATAAACGATCTTCGTGGTCAGAAAACACACAGACAAGCATAACATAAGGTACAAACACGCAAGACACAGACATGCACTATACATATGCGCATATGCACGAGCTTAAGTGCACGCTAGCGGACGTTTGTGTTCAATGTACACGTGAAGTCATCAACAAAAGTGTTGCTAGGGAACAGCGATGTGAGGGTCTTCCTGCAGTCATTCTAGCACCATAGCCACGTAAGTGCAATACGGTAGTTCAGATACTATGTTGTCATAACCACTCACGGTCCTGCAAGCTCTTGCATAACCCCTCTCCACCTGACCTTGCTTGCTGGCTGATTTACATATCTCTTAGATGACAGGCTGAGTCCGATGAGGTAGGTTCACGTTTAGTTTAGTTTCCCTACAGACATAGGTAACGCTCGTAGTATAGAGAACCTTAGCAAGTTACCTGTCGAACGCTAGATGATGCTCGTGACACGTGAATAACATGTGAGGTCTTCCAGAAGCATTACTACAAGTGTACCCCAGCACTTCTGGCCGATTCAAAATTATGGCGTGCCATCAAAGAACGATAACTGTGTCGCCTGGAAAGGAAAACTGATGATCTGGTCGAAGTTACGGCGCGATGAGAGAACACCACCTCGCAAAGAGAGCCCAGGGGTGGACATCTTGTCTTTTATCAACGCCCTCGAGCGCACAGTAGCAACCGGAAAGTGGATCTGAACGCAGGTTCAGCAAGAAGGTTGATAGGTAGGGTGGGGTGAAAGTGTGAGAATGACTTTTACAGGTCACTGGGATAGCTTTTTCGTGATCTTTTGCTTGTTTTTTTTTAATTTTACACATATACATATGTATCTCGGAAGATTTAACACATCGAATATTCTAGATTTTTTACCTGTGGTAGAGCTATATTTTGTTGCTCACCTTCCGCTTTTCTGCCTCTTGCTGTATCTTACTCCATCATTAATCTGTGCAGGCGACAGCAGTTGTGTCATGCAACTGCTTGAGATCTGCTGGAACTGACCGCAGCCGATAGTAATGTTGTCTCTCCATCCTCCCTCTAACCTTTTTATAAATAAAATAAAATTTGATGTTATCATAGGGTCATCACTTTTTTTAAAACCAGATCTTTAATGTCGAGCTGTATTTTTTGAAACAGACTCTACGATTGGATGTCAATGGTAACGTCATCATTGTGGTAGTTGTTTGTTTCGTACAACGGAAACCATGCTTTTATGTTCTTTATGACGTCATCACTGGTGTTTGCAATATGCAGGGTGACGTGCTGTCGTGTGTGACCTGCGGCACTGATTTCCATGGTGCTAATCACTTGGCTGCGGCTCACTGCCATAGAAACTGCCTCTGGAGCTGTGTACATCTGCTGCCAGTGACCACAGTGCGCCTGTACTTCGGAATGTGAATCAGACGGACACTTGTTTGTTTATTTGTGTTTAATGCCCAGCAACTAGGGCTATAGCACGGCAAATCAGACGGACACGTCCTTAGCCATATCAATAGTCCTATAAAGGAAGTGAGTCGAAGTCGCGAACACCAACATTTGGGAAGAACGGGAGCCGGGGGGTACACAGGCAGTTCGTATCTTTTCCTGTACATAAAATGCTCACAAGACCTGTTTACCCCTATAAAGCGTAAAAGGAAATTTCCGTATGCAAGCGGCCCAGACCCTTGTAGGGACATCGATGCAAGTGGAAAGAGTTTAACCTGCTTGGTGTCTGTTGCCCTCGGCTGTGTATTGACAAAACAAGAGCGCGCAACTTTTTATCATTTTCTAAAGAAATTTTAGACCTACAAAAAAATTCCCTTTGGACCATTTTGTACAAAACCGAAAATCATAACCCTTGCTAGTAAGAGCTTAGTATTGTATGTCCACTGACAAGAACGGATAGTCAAAGGCGCCGGACGTCCTGTTGTTCTCTTCAAGTACAGACTGCACTTGTGGTCACTGGCATGTACACAGTTGCAAACTTGTGTATGTTGCTGATTCCAGCCACTTAAAACAAGCATTTAAATGTTATGACAAGATATTCTTCTATGACCGATTTCTATTTTTCACTCTAAGCTGTTTTGTAGAAAATGGTGTGAAAATAAACAATGTAAATCTGTGACGCACCAACGAGCGTTCGGGTCTCTTTTTGTTTCTCAAACGAGAAAAGGAAGATAAGATACCTCTGTTGCTTAGAGTATAAATTGTTCTTCAAAGGACAGGTGATTGAAATCACTGCAGTTTCAGTCGGTCCCTGCAGTCCCAAGGAGCACCAGCAGTAAGGACACATGGGAATTTCTGTTGTCAGGCGTAGATTAAAAGCTAACTCCAGTCCAAAACATTTTCTCCCAGATGACTGGGCTTAGTTCCAATTCCTCTCCTCCTTTCTCGATCTCACTTCTTATATGCATTGTGAAAAGCAGACAAGACCTTATTTCTTACAACGTCAACAAAAAAACAAAAAACAAAAAAAAGGCTCGTTGCTATGGCAAGCACCTCGTTAGCAAGAGCTTGAGGCTCTTACACTGGATGCAGCCTTCAACGACATCAGAAACTTAAATTTCACTCTCCCACCCCCACCTAAAAAAAATCCTTTAAATCACAAGGTATTTTCGTGACAACTTAATAATGGGGCTGCATTCTGTCAGCAACTTCCATGCTTGTCTCGGAGTAGCTTTTAATATAAATGGTTTCCGGGTCCCATTGGTTCTACACTGTCACAATTTTACTGTTTACCTTTATAAAACGCGTACGATCAATCCAGTCTGTCCATGACACCATCTGGACAGACGACTAACGAAACAGTTGCTGCGAACTCTGTGGGCGTGAAGCAGTAACAACATACTCTCAAGAGAGAGAGAAACAACCCGGTACAAATATGTTTATGGAGGACGGCCATGCTGACATCGGAGACATAGGGGTGGAGTCATGGAATTCGAGTCTTTAAACAAAGGTATTGGGTATAATTCCATTAAACACAGGAAAGGGAAGCCGAACATTTCAATTTCAATGCTCGAATTCCTCGACAGTTCCAATGGCGATAAGGCTTTTTTTTTTTTTTTTTATGTGTGATGAAGAGACAGAGAGCCGTGTAGATGCTTAAGATATAGCGATAAATTTGGTAGGGGTGGGGATGGAACCCGTCGCTCATCCACATCCATGACCTCATCGGGAAGGATTACAAAACGGTTTGAGCTGAGCGAAGAGGGGGTCCTGTCACACCAAGGGCGTGTATAGGTGGACTGCTGTCTGTCTGCCAAGACCAACCACTCGCGAATTTGATCGCTGTTAGTGACTAAACCGAAAGCTTTGTCTCATGCCTCGTTTTAGCAGCTAACTGCAAAAATAGTCTGTCAGCAGTCCAGGGATATTAGTTCGTGGTCGCACTGTGGAACTAGAAGTCTTTGACCTGGAGGCCAGAAATAGGGTTACATCGGAGAAAGATGTATGGTGTGCCTCGTGGGTGTCTGGCTGTTGGTATATTTTTCTTCGGATTTTGATGTTGATGTGGTACGTGTTTGTGTGCGTGCAGAGGATCTGGCTGACAGTAAATGATTCAACTGGAAGGGGTTTTTTCTAGAGATTTCTAGCAGGGCAAACCACAACCAGCCAATTAACTGGTGTGGGCCACACCAACCTTCTACCTAAAGTCCGGGCCAAAGAGTAAGATACGAAGGGTCGCAACCCGTCAGGTTCCGTAACTCAGGATACCATCCCTCCTCCAATACTACTACTCCTGCTGCTGCTGGTGGTTGTTCTGCACGGTAACGCAAGGGAACTAAACGAGCCCAAGGAGAAGAGAAGCCGGAAGAGAGTAGGTTTGGGTTTGTTCCAAGTCAAAACAGAAACGGCCAGAGGGTAGACGGTAGCAAAGAAACAGCAGTGTACTGATAAATGTTTTGGTGGAACGAAATAAGGGTTAAAGGACCTATGACACAGGGCAGTGAGAAGAGGGCGGGCCACTGTCACATCAGAATAAATGTCCATTCCCAGCGGTAGAAGCGGGTCCCTCGGTGACAAATTGTAGCCCAATTTGTTTTTCTTAATGACACTTAAAGTCATGATTTCTGTATGCACATCTTACTGTCAAAGGAAATGGATTTATCACAGGATGACAGTTCAAAAGCATTTCACCCTCACTCTTTCACACAAACACAAATTATAAACCAGGAATGCCAAATCACTTTAAAAATCACATTTTCAATCACTCCCTTCCCTCAACAGAAGCATGCATAACAAAGAAAAGCTGGATTACATTACACCATTTTAAAAAGCAAAATCTGTTTTCTATATAACCTAACCTACCTCCCAGAAAAGAACAGAATAACACTTTAGAAAGTCACCCCATTTTAATGATAGCATATGCTTTCAGACCAACTGGACTAATCCTTTACCATACCAATGACAATTCAAGTACATGCTTGGGTTACCATTCAACACACAAAATGGGGAGAAACATTTTTAACCAACTAAAAAGTCAACATTCCGTGTACTACAGGTGACCCTGCACAGTAACATCAAAATATTCCTTAGCAGACCATTAAGCAAATTTAACACATACTATTCACAGCATCCTTATGGACATTTACAGTTGATGGCTGAGGTTTCGATTAGGAAATTATGGAATCTGCAATCCTCTTCCTTGCTCACCAAAGAACCAGATAACCTTGCAAAATATAAGCATGGTCTCATTCCTACATTTAAAATAAAAAGGAATAATCTGCCAGTTCTAATTGCATCAAGAAAATAAAAGCTTGAGTAGGAATGCACAAAGAAAAAAATCTTACAACCCTGTGAAATATTTATAAATAACTTAATGCACTGGCTTTGGAAATGAAGTCTGCAGAATTCTTCCCCCCCTCCCCCGATCTTCACACTGCCTAGTAACAAACATGCTACTGCCACTCGCTCAGCAGATCAACAAGATATACAATATCTGTACATACCAAATAGATCTCTGTACATAATGAGGTTACATCAAAAGTCCCACTTTGTGAATGCAGATTTTGAGACAAGTCATGAAATGAAGACTTCTGTCATCATGGATCATTCATCATTCATGAGTCTTTCATGGGTAAGTAACCATTGGCCTGGTAGTAATGGTAAGGAGGAGCAAGTAAAAGTTGACCAGGTTTCCTTCTCCCTACAGAGAATCTTATGAACAGGCACACAAGTATAGCACTGAAAATTTTACTAGTGTATTTAAAAATCCAACCAAAAAAAAAATACAAACAAGAAACAAGAAAAAAAAACTTTTATATGACAAATGGTCGTTTAACTGAATGGCTGTTCTTTTATGACTGGATGCTTTATGAAGTTGCGAGCCTTCAGTGAGTACTGAATAACACGTCTGAAGAAAGCAGTCAGTATTCCAAACACACGTGTTGAGAGATGAATTCATGATATGAGCACTAAGCATGAGCAAGGCTTGAAGCTTGTATAACCCCAGCAACACACCTCAAGACTGAAGATGAGACTTGCTGCAAAAGAGTGCTCGAACTGCTGCTCATCTGTTCCTTAAAGCATCATTCATGTCACACCTTAAGCATGCACCAATTTTTAAATCAAGTCCAGCCCCACAAAAGGTGTAGAATATTCATTAATTTCATTTTCAGCTCAGTTTCAGAGTGCGTTTTTGGCATGTTCTTGCATGAACAATACCTCCAAAGATACAATGTTAGAGTTTTACGCCATGCCAGCAACTAAGACTGCTTCATGGCGGGTTCAAAAAATACAAAGAAACTTAATGCTCAACTATGTTAAAAAAAAAAAATGCAATAAAATTTCCTTAAACTTGTTAGAAAGTTTAAACCAAACTAGCCTCCAGAACTTTAATTCTTTTTTTAAAAAAACCCACTTTTAGTACAAGTGAATGGCATCCTAAAATAGCCAGCTAACTAGTGTTTATTTCAATTATCAGCTAACTAGTGCTTATTTCAACAATGTCTTCCACAACAAAGTTTTTTTATGTTTTATATGCTGGAAGCAGTCATCTTTGTGAGCTGGACAACTGGCTGTAGCAGGCTTGATTGGTGCACCCCAAAAGCGAAGCACAGATCCAAACACAAGTCTAGGATTACAAGTCACTCAGGACATGTAATCCCAGAGCAGTCATTAGACCTGGTACCTGTTCTTGACTGTTGAGCCTGTTTTAACAATAGCATCTGTGTGTGCCTGCAACACAAGGACAGCAAGGCTTGTGGATATATGGATGTCCTTTCCATCATGCATGAAAATACGGGAGTTGAGCTAACAACTGAATCCCTCACAACACAAGCACCTACCATTGTAAAATCTGAAGAAAAGCTTAAAAGAAATCAGAATGCCAAAGTAAAGCAATAGATGAAATAAATGAATAAAGCATGCAGGTCAAGAACCACAAATAGTGAAAACGTATCTTTAAGTTTTTTCGCATGAACACATAGTGGTTTGCAGTAGTTCTTGTGTTTCTGGTGGTCTGAATAGTCAAGTGGCAAAAGTTAGTGTGGTTCAAAAATGTGATCTGGCACAAAACTTTGCTGAAGACTGTACTTCAAGGAACCTAGTAAGTCATAACCAGCTCACTAATGTGAAGGAGTGGACTGATCATACTGTCAGCAGCTGTACCTATCCATGTGCTCTCCCCCCCACCAACTGAGCAACCAAGACCAGTCAAAGGAATGGAAAAATTTTTCAGAAAAAGAAAGCAATGTTGGAAAAAAAAATCTATCCTCTTCCACTGGTATTCATTCTTTTTGCCAGTTAAGGGATAAAACTCGCTTTAGATATGTTCAGGTAAGTGCTTTTGCCCATTTGAACACAAAAATTAAACATGCAGTTTAGTCTACAGTTCACCACAATTAGCCTGCAGATTGCGTAATACATGGAAAGGCAATACTGTTAATGTTTTACAAGGCACCTTATAACTGATGAAAAAATTGTAAAATAAGATTTCGAATGCATAACATTTAAAAACCATTGTATTTTTTCAACTCTACTAATATCCTCAAGACTCTGAAGTAATGGCTATTTCTGCCAAAGCACAATCTAATGTTCTCACTAAATTTGCAACACAGCTACATCGCCCTAACTTATGATAAAATGTACACCAAAATCAGATATTCTTACCTGATAACCTAAAGGTATCTTTGGTGGAATTTTCAGCCTCTCTTTTAATGTTTTCCTGAAAAAGGGAAATGGCATGAAAAACTTTTTTTAAAAAACCTTCACATCTTACTGCAGTAAAACCTCTCTATTACGACTTGCCTAAAATCCACCAAAATGTGTAACTGAGGGATCATAAGAAGAAGATCAACCAGTCTGCTTTCATTCCAGAAGCCACAACTTCAAGCAATGTTGTTCTCTTTACCTGCATACATTAGCTCATTGTGGTTCATTCATGAATTTTTTCCCAAAGTCACATTTTCAAAGAAATAAAATTCTCTTGGCCATTTGTGCTTTACTGCTATGCCTTGCAGATATTACTTTCAAGAATATAAATGGTGTATTTTGTCTACCATGGGGCATGTGTATAGATCCATTGCTTTTACCTGAAGATTCCCCTATAAATCTTCAGTCAAGCATAACAATAAAGAATAAGTATGACTAAGCAAAAGCAAAAGCAACAAAACTGCAAGATATGGTTTTCAAGATATGGTTTTAGCATTCAAAAAACCAAACTTTATAGGTGCTTGGAGTCCAAGAAAAGAAATGTCAATGAAGAAAGCTTGAGTCATAATAGGAAGTCTTAATATGGAGGTTTTACTGCATACCTTACTTTCATAAGAATTAAACTTTCTCCACATGGGGATATGACGTCTAGCAATTCAATTATTAAGTATATTTTAAACAGCTTTGTAATAATGCAATATGTTGGATTGTAACAGTTCTGTATTCCTTATAATGCTTACTGACCTTATGATATTTAAACTTTATGTATGAATCTAGATTCATGTTATCTTCTTCATACAGAATGTTACTACAGGAAAAATATTGGTCATACCCAGTTATTAACATCTGCAAACATAACACAGTCTCCATGTGACATCATTTAAGGCCTTACCCAATTTTCATGATGGAATCTGGCCGATTACAATCTCTTGTCCACAGACCCAACTTGTCCCCCTTCGTTCTTATGCTGACCACTGCTCCACATATGTCATCACTTTGTTCATCAAATGCCTCACCAATCAGACAAAGTAACTGGAAAAAAAAAATCAATAGATTATAAACTGCTAACTTTTCAACACTCTATAAACTAAGCAAGCTAAGACTTAAGACGGACATGGCAAGAGTATTGTCTATCACTTGAAACTTGCCTGTCAGATACGGTTAGAACCACATTGTTGGCTACTACACTGTCAATGCAGTGGTTTTGCTAAGCACCCTTCGGTGCTCCCCCAAAAAAGTTAAAAATAGTATTTCTACAGATAATTACTTCTATATCACAAAGCCAGGGTCAAATAAGTATGTTGATATTATGGGCCACAACCCATCAAGAACTGTAACGTACAGGATCTTATATCTTGTGACATCGGTTGCAATGATATGGCACATAAAGGTGGCTGTAGCGAAAAATAGATCAAAGGAAAAGAAGGCTTTATGGGGAAATGCAGACAAGAATGAAGGATGGTAAAGATAGAAAATAAAAAAGATAAAATAGCAGCTAAGGAAAGAGAAAGGTTGTCAAAAAAGTATACAGATAAAAGGATCAGCAAGAAAAAAAAAAAAAAAGTCAATGAAAAAGAAAATGGGCTCTGTCACCCAGGAAGAGAAAGGCTGAAAATCTAGGCCATGGGGCTCACTGTCAGAAACCAGTAACAGCAGTTGTGTTTAATATGCAGTGGATTGTCATGAAGAAAAGTGAGATGCAAAATCAAGTTGAAATTTACATACAAAAGTAGAGGGGGAAGGTGAACTTACTGTTTCAAGCCAAAAGTTGTCAAGATCTGTATGCCTCTGCTGCTTATTAAGATTTATTAGCCAACGCCCGCCACGCTTGTTCTGGTCATCTTCCCACTTTGGCTGAATTCCATCCTAGATACAAAAACATCCCCAGCTTAATGAACTTGATGTCAATCTGAGATCTATTAGGAAATGTATGTCCCCACAAGAAATAATAACCCAAACCTGTTTTCATTGTCAAGACATTCACAAATATACTATTAAACAAGATTTTTTAAAAGTCTTTCATAACTTGATAATTATCTGTTCCCTTTCTTACTGAACTCACTGTTGCTTCTCATGTGCCTTTTTAATTTTTTTCCCTTTAGACTGAGCATTTTCATCTTGGTAACAAAGAAAATTATGTATGCAAAAATTACATAAATTATTAATCCTTTATATGTGTAAATATGTGGAATATGTAAAAATGCAAATTATAATATACAGATAACTTGTAATTTATGCAAAAGGTTTCAGAAAGAATACTTGTAATTTTTAAAAAAGTGAAAATTCATTTTATTAGTAAAAGAATTCATATTTTGCGTGAAATTTTATTTTCTTCACACTTGCAATTGAATTATTTTTCTCATTTCAGACATTTCGACTTAGACATGCCATATTTGCTGGTGATATCCGACACACTCATGCCTCTTTCATACTTTGAAATCATTTCCTTTTTCAATGCAATTGTTGGATGCCTCCTTTTCATTACCTTGCTACTATTGCTCTTAATCTTTTTTTGGAGCCATGATTGAGGGCTAAATCACTAAAGAAAAGGATGCGCACAGATAAAGATAACGAACGACCTATTGTAGCTGTGTCTTAAGCGGGAATAATGCTGGTCACACACGTGGCTGTTCGGTATCCAAATTTTCTTCGGTATCCGCAGCAAATTTTTAACAAACTTTTTGGTTGTTATCCGAAATGTTCGCTAGCCGAGGTTTCACTGTATTTATTTTTAATTTAACTGAAACTTCTGAATTATTTTTTTACAAAATTGTAAAATGTGTTATTTCAAATTTGCTTAGTTTGTGAGGGTATGGGGTTGTTTTTACTGGTGTTCTTAAAATGCCTTTTAAATTATACATTAACCTCTACAGAAATAATCTGGTTATGTTCTGTGCTCTAACATTTACACGGTTTTCACAGATAAAAAAGGAACATTTGTAATTCTTAAAGGTCTTGAATGTTAAAAAGGTATTACTTATTTGGAACAAGTACCTTAAAGACAGAATAATCACATCCAGATGGCAGCTTGCTGGCTTTCTGAATATGATTGTACAATCTGAAAAGCAACAAATATCTACAAGTTAACAAGAAATAAAAACAGTTGAAGACAAAGATTTTGATATAACCTTACAATGTTGCTACAAATACAAATGTTAAATATATATATATCTAAAGGAAGTCTTGTGCAGCAATTGGGGAGTGAAATGCTATAGCCCTCTCTTATCAGTATTTGTGAGGCAGGCCTCCAGTTGCCGACTGGGTGGAGATGCACACTTTTGGGTTTGGATGCTGTTGCTCTAACCCCAATGTCCCCAATAACTGGAGGTAAAATACTATTAATCTAAGCTAGTGTCACTGACATTTGATAAAGAATGAATTGCTAGTTTTCATATCTTTATTATACAATGTCTTACACACCGCACAGTAAAGTCATGTAAATCACAAATAAAAGCACACAACCCACCCATCCCTGAAAAAACTTACGCCCAAAAATCTTCCACGGTGTCAAATGTGGTCACAAGGCGGAGGTTATCACACCAGTCACGTGCCTTGTCGCTTTTAAAAAACCACATCGCCCAGCGGTTTTGAAGAGGATGCTTTATGAGCATCTCAGGGGTGATACTAAGGTCTTCACTGTCCACCTCCTCTGCATCTTGCTGCAAAAGAAAGATCTAAAAATACACTCCCCATCTGCATATTTTGGAGTTTTTAACGTTACTATAAAAATTTCTCTAAAAGCAAAGCTTTAATTTTGAAATGTTAATGTATTTTTGTCAGTATAAAATAACTAAAATTACCTGAATAATATCTGCTGAAGACTCCATTCTAATAAAAATATAACCTTGAAGGTGGCAACACTACAAGCAAATATTACTAAGTATTGGAAAATTTCTATAGCCCATTCCATCCTGCGTGTGAAGGGAAGCTCAACGTACTGTGCATGTAAGACTATGAATAGCTAACCACATAACAAAGAAACAACGATTGGTAGGATATTACCAAGGCACAACGTGGGCAAAGTTCTTAAGGAGTAAGTAAAAGAGTCTGCTACATTATGAAAGATGTTTCTTAAAGATGTGGGTTCTGAGTCTGGAGTTCAAAGCTTTGAATACAGACACAACCTGAAGAAAAAGGGGTAAAGAATTTCAAACGGTCAGGCAAGAGAAGGAATATCTACTGGATGTGACTGTTTGTGTTTAACGCCATGCCAGCAACTAAGACTGTATCACCGCTACACCCATTGGATGTGGACCACAGAGAGGAGTTCAGCACAACTGAACTAAAGAGACCATGGCAGCAAGGCATCAGTAGTTCAGACATGAAAACTGAGGCCATGAAGACAACAGTAGCAAAACTATGTGATTTTAGGCTGATCCTATGAAGCCATAAGGTGATAAAACAATGACTAAAGACGGTCCCTTTTTCTCATCAAGTGCATAATAAAGGACAAGTTTGATTCAAAAGCAAAAATCATACAGAAACAAAACTACCCATCTAAATTTTCCGGAATCAGAAAATTCTATCAATCAATAACTTATCATAGGGTGGAGTGCATTAGTTACAACACTAACATCGCGATCTTATAAAAATATTTTCAGATCTTCCTCAGGTTCCCAAAAGTTTTAATTTATAACCCTATTGGTCTAAAGCGATACTGTTACCTAATAAAGTCTAGTGTCCTGTGGAATCACGCTGCCTGTTGAGGCAACGTGAACAAAGAGAGACAAAACAATATAAGGAAACGTTCATTACTTTGTAAAATAAGCTAAAAAAATAAACACTCTTTTAAAAGATAAATTGTGATAAATATTTAGCTGTTTATCACTTTGTAGGGAAAACCCCGTAAGTTCGTGGCATGAATGAAACCGTTCAATCTGTCAAGTTGGGATCTGTTAGAGTGACGCCGTCTTCATTCTGCTTGTAACATCGTATTGTATGACAGAAAGACTTGAAATTGTCTTTTATTTAAATATGTAAATTGTAAGGAAAATGTGTTTTATATAATCATCACAAAGTCTTTTACGGGTTTCTCACCTCCTTCGTAGGATCTTCGGTACTCGAGGCCATGTTTCTGAACTAGAATGGCTGACGGTCACGTGACATACCGGCCTGCTACAACGAGGCTATACACGGTCTTCGCGTTTTTTACTGTGCGCGCTACGTGCTAGCTGTTAAAAAGGGAGAAACTAAATTCTTATAAATTCAGTATTTTATGTCAGTTTAGAAGATGATCAATTATTATTTCTGTTTTCTTACTTTTCTCTTATTTTTTAGTTTCCAGATGTACGTGGAGGTCGGCCCGGTGGCGCTGCGGTTAGCTCCTGACAGTGTTGGGTTTCATGGGTTCAGTTCTCAGCTCGGGCACGCTATTCTTTTCTGTATGTGGCATCTGTTTATACGGTTGGCTGCCTTGCCTTACACATGTACTTGCTGGCTCGGCGGGAAACACCTACTCAAACGTATGCGCATGCACACGCTATAGAAACAGCTTGGTTAGAAGGGTCCGGTTTCTTTTTTATTGTTTGTAGCATATCCTATCTTGATTTTATTTGGTATACATTTTCATTTATATACATACACGAGTACGCTCACTATCTCTACATGTATCTGCAGGAAATCGGTGAATCATTAGCCTTTGCAACTTGTCTTGCCATCTTCTTGAGTTTCTTAAAAAGAGTGAAAAATGATAGAGATTTCATGAGGTGGGGTCTGCAAATGTATTTAAGTTCTGCATCCTACCACCTCACACATAAGAGATCAAATGCTGATGACAAGAAAGCCCTGGTAGTTTACAGGTGACAGTTGATGGTAGTGGGGGTTGAGGAGGGGGAAAACTGACAAAAAAGCTTCATGAGACCACCATGCATGTCTCGCAGGAAAGCAGGTAGTAAAACCAAGTATTAAAAAAGACAGGACAGGACAAACTGAGAAAGCAACAAAATTAAAAGTATGATGCAGGATGTGTTTGTCAAAGTTAATGTAATATAACTTAATAACATTTTTGTGAGATTGATCACTTTTATTGTTAAAAGAGCAGCTGACAATCCCTACAATTTTATAAACAAATAAGTACAATGGAGGATGAGCCAGTAGATCAGTTGCCCATCACTATAGTGAATTTTAGAATGGGCTTGGTATATCAAAGAACAGAATGAGACTGACCCAAAACTTTATAGGCTGACAACTTTACCTTAAGACACAAAGTTAAGAATGATGATGACCAACTTTATTAATCATAGTGTGCAGTTATACTCGGGACGTGTGCTCAAATACAAAACTAAAACAATAAAACAAATGCTAGTTACAATATAATGATGAGGACAAGATAAGGATAAAGTTGTGCCTCATAGAATACTTTAGACAAAAAAACATGCAATTTTGCATTTATACCTTTCTAAAGACGTTCCTACATTATTACACATCCATGCACACACACACAACTGATTTCATCTCTGGGAGAGCAGCTGGACTGCTGAGGGTTCAAGTATCTGTTACTTCTGCATACAGACATAGTGTACCATTTACCCGAGTTTAACAAATTTTCCTGCTAGTACATGTTATGGTATGTACAAAATGCAAGATGCCATATTAACAATTTGCTGATCACTGCCTGACAACTATTACCTTAGAAACATATATTGACAGTGCTGTTCAAGCTATTCTGATTAAGAGCAGACTGCAAAACCAAGCATCAAGCAATGCAACAAATTCTGTCCACTTTGTGCCTGGCAGTCTCTCTTGGGTTCAGTCTTGTGTTATTGGAGTACTGTGCCAATTAATATGGCACAATTGTGTCAAGTATATTATTATTATTGAACTAATGGAAATGCAGACAAGCTTGCACCACTTTATTGCTGCTAGGTGTTAGCGAGTTATCAAAGAAATAAATTTTTTGAGTCATTGGTCATGGCTTCAATCTAGAAATTTGAAGACATTTGGTCTCTTGCTTGTGCAGCTGGTACTTGGAAGAAAAGCAGATGGCGCTGATCAATTTCCAAATCATGTTCAGTCCTGTCATTGTAGATTTGTACTGTGCAACTGTCAAGACAGTGGTTTTACTTTATCTGGGGAATTTCATTGGTTTTCCATGCTTTGTGAGCTCTTTCGCAGTTCAATTGACTTGTCAACATTTGCATGAAAAACTTGCTTAACAAGTATTTTGATACCATTTACATTTTTATTTATATATTATCTTATGCTTGATAAATGTTTCAAAAGTAATTTCCCCCCCCCACATATTTTCTTATAATGAAGGGTGTAGGCAACGTAATAGTGACATTTCCAAAATACCAAGTTTAGATCACAAACTTATAGTCTGGTATATACAGTTTGCAGACATGGCAGGACCTATATAACCATAAAAAAGTATCTCTCGATGAAGCTGCCATTGTTGCCTTCAATAAAACTATTGGTGACAAGTCAAGGTAAATTGACCTTTTTCCCCTCAAGGCAGCTGAGGTCCTATTACTTAACAGAGGTTATTGCACAACTTAGCTTTAAAATTCTCTACTCAAGCTGTAAAAGAAAACTTATAATCTTGTAGTTTAAAAAATAAATGCGCATTTTTTATGTCATATCCTTTCAAAATCAAATGTTAGAAATCTCGCTTTGTCGGCTTAAAATTTTCATTAGCAGTAACAGGTTATATAAGAAATGGAAAAAAAAAAAAGAGTCATTAAAGAAAAGATTAATGTTGACTTTATTTGATGGTACTCTCCCTCTCCCATGCTAAAAATGGATAATCATATGCAGCAAATAAAGTGAAAATCATTTGTCAGAATAGGCAATCTGAAATGATTAGTAATAAAATCTCTTAGTGCCATTTCTTACACAGCTTGCAGCAAAGTTTGAAGCATACCCATGCATAGTTTCTCTGTTTGGTAAAAAAGCACTGATTTTTTAATTCACGCAAACCATTTGTTCCCGAACGCTGACAAAAGGTATCCTGTTGTCCCCCATAAAAATAATTGCCAAACATTTTTCACTGCTAGGAACTTTTTAGCGAGTAAGATAAATTTGCAGCTCTATGGTCACCACTGAGGTGATAAAACACAAGAAACCTCACCAAAAGTGTAAATTTAGTGAATGGGTACAATACAAAACCCAATGCTTTAGTCTGTAAGATAACTACACAGAGCAGATAAGTCCTTGAGCATGTCTCTCTCATTCCAAACAAATATGTCCATAAATATAAAAAAGCTGTTGCTTAGTTTATTTAATCCTCATCATCATCATCATCCACCTCCTCCTCATCATCGTCGTCGTCGTCATCCCCCTCGTCGTCGTCATCGTCATCTTCATCATCATCATCCTCATCTTCATCCTGCAAAAGGATGTAAAAACTTTTATTTATCAAGGACAGAAACATTAACACCCAACTTAAAGGATGAATCATGCTACTTTTAGCCTCACAAAAAAAATATGGCAGTTATTAAGTAATAAAATTCCAAACATGATTTTAAAAAGACAAAAACTCTCCCCATCAAGGGGAAGTATAGATAGACAAAATGCAAAAACATAAATACAAAATCTGCATTGCAGGGAAATAATTACATAAAAGATGAAAGTGCATAAATGGTGAGCATTAAGCTTTTGAAACTTTACCTATAAGTAATTTGTAAGCTATGCATGTAAAACCCACAGACAACAGGTAAATCAAATGATCAGGATTACATACATCACTATCCTCATTGTCTTCATCACTGTCATCTTTCTTCTCTATTTTTGTCTTTTTTTGTGCTGGCCCTTCTTTCTCTGAAAAAGTAAGTTTACCCAATTAAATGATCCACTAATGCTTCAAATGACAACAAATAAGTAGTGGAGGGAGGAGAAACCTTCCAAAAAAAAATCCATAGCATAGAGTTTAGAGCTTGTAATCTATTGTAGATTTAACTGGTAGCCAGCAATAAGAATGAAGAAGAGGTGTGACATGTTCAGATTTTCGAGTTTGGAAAACGAGACCAGAGGCACACTTCTGGACTTTCTGAAGTCATTGAGATACTGTGGACAGCCAGCAAGAAAGAAGTTGCTGTAGCTTAGACAGAGCAAAAAAGCAGATGAGAATTTTGATGGTTGAGAAGAGCAAAGTATGGCGAATGGAGCTGATCTTCCGGAGCTCATAGTATGCAAAATGACAGATGTGAGAAACATGCTTATCAAGAGACGTGTCAGCAGACATTATGTCTTAGACGATAGTAACTTTTTTTTATCTAAAGCAATTATCAACGCAGAGTTCTGTAAATGACCGTGTGTTGATAAATAACATGACCTTAAGTATGGGTATGTTTAGTTTCCCTCTGAGTAATGACCTAAGCTATAACAAAGGAAATCAAAGAAAAGCTTTTTTTAACTTAATTATTCTTTAAAAGTATGATTTTAGAAACAAATTTACTTTACAAAGAAATTATCTTTGTTGCCAGAAAATGCTCCATAACCATCATGTTTCAAATTATAAATAACTTAGCAAAGGTTTAAAATTTTAAAAAAAATTTAGGACACCTGCTTCATTTCCATTCAGTCATCATGATGCATCTTTTATATGCACTTACGTTTATTTTCTTTCTTTCGTTTCTGTGCTTCGACTTTTTCAACTCTTTTCCGAGCAAAAAGCACTACCAAAGTATCTCCTCTTATCTGCTTGACTTGAGCCTTTTCATGGGCTGCTTTAGCCAGTTCCTCATTTTCAAACCTTGCAAAAGCAAACCTGAATGAAAAGAGAAACAATTTTATATTTAAACAAAACAAATGATATAAAACTTGCTGTGAGACCAATATCCTGATGGATAAATTCTGATAACAATTCATTCAATAATGACTGAAATTACCCAACTGGTAACATATAACGAACAGCTACAACATAAAGTCATTTCCTTCGCAATAAAAAGGCTGCTTTATCCAGAACAGCTACACCCTCTACCTCTTTAATCTTGCCAGTAAAGCATCACAGCCATTGCCATCTATGTATAATTATGTTTCACATCCTCAGGAATTGGCTGGATTTGACATTTTGGATCATTGTATTATCCTCCTTCAACTTTTTCATTTCCTGCACAGTCATTCTAGGTTGGTTCCACTCCTATCTGTTTCCTTGCACCTAGTCATTTAGTGTCCAGAACTTCACATTAAAGCCTGCTGCTGTGCAATATGGAGTGCCTTAGGGTTCTGTCAATGGGCATCAACATGTTTACTCCCTTTGTCTAGCCATGTAGTCCTATGATTCACTTCTGGGATGCCACATGTATGCTGAGAACACAGCTTCTGACATCTAGACCACCTTGCCAACTTCAATGGCTGTTCGCCCCTCAGCAAATCTGTCAAACGCTAGATCTTGAACAAATTAAAGCTAACGATGAAAAATCTGGTCATCCAGACACCCTCTGAAAATGTGTTTAGACATCTGCCTATCCACATAACTCTCTGGATCTACCACTTCTTCCCCAGTCAGAAATCTGTCAATCAGGAATCATTAACTAAGTTTGCAAGTCTATCTTGCAAAGGATAAGCCTGATCAGACATCTGATCTTTGATACTTCCCCCAAGCATCCTACAATACTATAGGCTTGACTGTGCGCATGGCTTTTTCCTGCCACCTGCCTGCTTGACAAGCTGCAGAGAGCTCACAACTATGTTTTCACGATATTCCACAAGCAGAAGGCTATTATGTGACCTAATTTCTGTGCGACCTGTAAAGTTTGAGCTTCGATCAAATTCAAGATTGCCATATTTTGCTATTGTTTTGTTCAATACCTTGCCTCAATCTATCTCTGCTGGTGTCCCCCTACCAGCCTGGCAGGTCAGTTCACTCTGTCCAGACTGGTCTTCTGTTCCATTTATCAGGCTGGGATTCCACCATCACTCACCACTTTCTCCAACTCCAGTTTCTAAAATTTCTATCTCTTTGTTCAGCAGGAATGCTTTCTGGTCTGGACTAAATCCTTTTTTTTTTTAAAAAAAATAACGTTATTTGTCGATCATGTTCCTTTCTCCACCATACTCTTATCTCCCTGTTTTTCACGTTTTTGGCAGTCTTAACTGTGCATGTATTTTGCTGTCCTCTACCATATCATAAAGCTTAAAACAAAAATTTCTAAGAGAAAATTGTTAATATGGTGAAATACATCCATGACAAATTACTGGTTGTCTCTAGGAGGGGATGTGGGTCGCAATATGGAATGTTTTAATGAGGTGGTTTTATAAACCTGGTAACAGAAATGCATAAAAATGGCATACCCTAATGGGAGATGATCCTTCTTCCTAATAGGCAAAGTGATTTCAACTGCCCTGGGGAAAATTTTTTGCAAGTCAGCAACTGTTGTGTCCTTGCCAAATCCAGTAATGTACAGCCGTAGAGGATCAATGTCCGCTGAAAAAATGAAAGATATAGAATTACTTCTTATAAACATACTCTTATTAAAACTAGGTTAACCCTTTAGCTGCTTCCAAAAATGCCTATGCGTTAGAGTGCCCACTGACAATATCTGGTCGTGGAATATTCTATTTTTAAAAGAGAAACTGGAGCGATGGCTATGTAACAGTTGGCAGATAGGTGATTTCCCCTATTTAAAGTACCAGGTCTGACACCATGCTTGGTTTAATTTGTGTTTGATCAGGCTGGATAATGGGTAATCCTCTCTAGAGTTTTCCAACCGCAAGAGTCAATGCAAATTGTACGCATGCTGTAATCAAAGAACGCGCTGGAACCCACAGGCGTGGGAGACCCAGACAGACATGGAGAACAGTGCACAGAGACACAGCTGGAATGACATGGTCCCAACTGGAAAGGGACGCCCAGAACCAGGTCTGATGGTGGGATGTAGTTGTGGTCCTATGAGCACTGGGGGCGAATAGGATCAAGAGAGAGATTGGTCTCCCTTATTAGAAAAATCACTTCTATGCATTTACAGAGCTCCAGATCATTTTTTTGTTTTGTAAATTATGACCAAAAAATCCTCGAAATTCCCTAGCACAGGCATGTACATGTTCCTCATTAGTGAATGGCAGTC
The DNA here is from genome assembly GCF_003073045.1 of Pomacea canaliculata. NCBI lineage: Eukaryota > Metazoa > Mollusca > Gastropoda > Architaenioglossa > Ampullariidae > Pomacea > Pomacea canaliculata. Next base: position 9,894,785 of record NC_037590.1, read on the forward strand.
AAAGGGCTACTGGTAACAGCATGAAATTTCTACATTATATGAAAGTATTTACAACGGCTTGCTTTTAAGAACATTCCAACAGCATTTAACTCTCCTCACCCATGGTCGACTGTGATTAAGGAAAAACAGTGAAATTACACACCCAACATCAATCAAAGAACAAACCTGGTTCTTTCTTTGTGGCAGGCTTGTGCGAACTCTTTTGCCCAACGTAGTCAACAAACAGTGCTGTGTCCTTCAATTTTGCTGTTTGCAAAAGCTTATAATTCTTTTCAGCAAGCTCCTCTGATGCAAATTCCAGGAATGCATATCTGTCATTAGAAAAATAACATCTACATTTATAATACTGTTTACCAAAGCCCAAACGACCTCTGACAAGGAAACCAGATTAAGTCTTAATCCTCTGTCGATTACTGAAGCTATATCATTTGAGTTTTCTGTACTACATTACCAAATCTAATAATTTCATTAAGCTGCATTCATTTCCTACCCTATCCTTTGCCTTTGCTTGTTTTTCACTCGAATGTTGACACGGAATCTGACATTCTTGATGTCCGCTGACAAGCTTTTAATTTCTGACATGCCAACATCAGCAGGAAGATTTTTCACAAACAGCATCCTGTTGTCAATATTTGCTGAAAATGAAAACAAGTCTATCTAAACATCATTTATGAAAAACAAGCTTTATGATAATCTCTGATATCTGATGGTATTTTTTTAAAAAACAATACTGAAAATTACGCAATACTTATCAAAACAATTTAAGACTTGGGAAATGATTGTACCTTGCCTGTCTTTATCCTCTTCCATAACTGCAACAGGAAAAAATATGCTTGTTTTTAAATCACACCACATTTAAGCATTCTCAGTAAATCATACTCCTTTTTCTAAAATTAAGTCTCGCTCAATTTATAGCCAAACATAATTGATGAAATTAGAGTTCTCTACAAGATTTTAGAAAACCTGCAATCAAGCAAGCTTCTAACTGTAGGAGAGCAAGCAATCATGAGAATATTTAAGGATCTTTTCCTTTAAATTGTTGAAAGAAAGCTAAACACACCTGAAGAGCTACTGTGAGCTTCTTGAGATGCAGATTGCTGGCTTTTGGAAGTCTCCTGTTTCTGTTTAACCACAGCTTCCTGCTGCTTTTGTTTAGTAGGGCTGCCTTGCTTTTCAACTGTTTGAGACTTTTCCTGCTTTTTTGCTGGAGTCTGCTGTGTCTTTACTATGCTCACCTCTTTTGCACCCTGAGCAGTACTTTCTGTTTCTTTAGTAGATGCTTTCTGCTTTTGTCCTTTGGGTTTACCTGGTGTGTCTTTCCTAATGGCCTGAATAGTCTTGAGAATAGCATCTGTTTAACAAATATTATGGATTTAAAATACATTTTAGTACTATTAACAAATAATCAGAAAGGTCACTAGCTGTAGCCCTGCCTATTAAAAATAAAAACATGTAACCTGCACATTTTGTCAAAATGCAGAATACATTCTCGAACAAAAGTTTTTATAAAACTATGTGATGAGACAACACCTGCAGCAGCACAAAAAAGCGACCCTTCCCCCTCGGTCCCCATCCCCCCACTGCGAAATCACAGTTAAGATAAGACAAGACTTTATTTGTCCCAGAGGGCAATTCTGGTGCAGCTCGAGTAAAATTAAAATTCATACACAATTGCATGCACAAAACTATTCATGTCTCATTCATAACCCATTCAAAAGTCGCACGGCTGAAACAACAAAAGACAGCCGCAGTCTGTCTGTTCTGCATGCAGGCACACAAAATCGGCGGCCCGACGGGAGCCGGACAATTTCTGTCAACAGAGCATGCCTGTCATCACGAAGGATGGCAGACACCTTTAGAAGAGCCAGTCTATTATACAGAGCCTAGGTGAAAGCACTTTAGATTTTACACTGTAGTTAACTTCGACTTTCAGGTAAATGCCTATGAAGTTGCAAATGCAAGCTCAGTATTTACCTTCTATTAATAATGAAGGAACTGAATCACATGAGAAAAGGCAAGAATGTGTAAATGGTCTCATCACTTTCCACTCAAATGAAGCTCTATGCACAAACAGGTACTGCTACTACCTATTCAGCTTATTTTTGGTCATTATACATAAAAGCGCAACCAATCAGCTAGTAGAATCAACTAGCAGGTGAAAGGTTCCCATATTGCAGAAATCTTTCTTTCCACCTGGAACCTACTTCATGATCCAATGTTGAATTATGGTTTAAAACTGGACTAAAACTAAAAAAAAAAAGATTCTTCTGAACAAGTCTCACACAGGAAAAGAAAGCTCTATTAAAAGAAGGCTTAACCTTTTCTTTTTGAGAATTTATTCCAAAACATACCTTCATCCACTTCTTCATCATCACTGTCATCTTCTTCATCATCACTGTCATCTTCTTCATCATCACTGTCATCTTCTTCATCATCACTGTCATCTTCGTCCTCATCACTATCATCATCTTCATCCTCATCGATTTTGGTTTCTGTTCCTTTCCCCTTTGGTGTTTTGTCAACACTTTTCTGTTGCTTGCTTACAACAGCTGCTGTTTTCTTGATGGCTGTTCCCTTAGCTTTTGCTGCTGCTTCAGAAGCTATCTTCTGCAACTTTCCCTTTGGTTCTGAAAACATGACAGTTGCACTTTTTTGTGACTGATTATACGTATTCTTTACATTTTGATTCAGGTTGATAAATGAAATGCTGGGGTTTTTGTTTTTAGAAAAATGCAAGTTTTTTTATAGTCCATAACAAATGCTGCCCATTGTTCGTTTTTTAAAACACTAGTGCAACATACAGGGTTTCCAGGGATGGTGCCAAGTAAGGACCTTATAAAGATCTTTCATGCGTTTGTAAGTGACAGTCATCAATGCTTAAGTTTTTCTCATGCATAGAGGTATTATTTATGAATATTTAATCTTCTCTATGTTCTGAAATACGTATTACTATTCTAGTAATAAATAATGAAAGAGTTAATTTTGATGCCTATCAGCCATATTAAGATGACTTAAAAAGCCTTTAGCTCGCTGATAACATACATTGTTAATGTTAATATAGTAGAATATAGTAGGTGTAATTCTGACGAAATTCCGATGTATCTCTTGGTTGCGTCAATTTATGACGCCATAAAATGACGCTAGAGAAGGAACGGGTCGGTAGGTCAACCTGTTACAATGAGTCGGTATGTCAACCTGTTGCACCGGTCGGTAGGTCAACCTGTTCCATTAATGTTCCAAGTTTTCTAGAAATCTAAGTAATAATAATTGCAAGACCTGAAACCCACTCTTCAGAGTAATACAAAAGTCAGTTCATGAGAGAAATAGAGCTATGCACATTACTAGAAGATCAAGGCTCTGGTTCGAGAAAGAGATAAGTAAAATAAATTTGTGGATTTATTTATGAGAGGCATGAAAAATAAATCTGGTTATATTTTATCGATATAAGGACTTGTAAGGACCACATGGCAAATATAAGGACTTATAAGGCCTAATGGCGAAAATTCTCTATGTAAGGATAGGTAAGGACCCTGCGAACACTGAACACAATGGTTAAAAGCACTACGAAATGGCTTTGTAATTTGATACTCTTACAAGTATTTGTAAGTTAGTTATGACAATCTGCTAAAACCTAAACAAGCAGTTCAGCTAAATGCTAGATTAGGCCCTCATAAAATATACAAAGGAGGATTAATGAAATACCTTCTTCAACATCACTGTCATCATCATCGTCATCCATGTCTTCATCGTCATCGTCATCATCCATATCTTCATCAAAATCATCTTCATCATCGTCTTCATCAAAATCATCATCATCATCATCATCGTCTCGTCATCATCATCATCCTCCTCTCTTCTTGCACCTGTGTCACTTTTTTGGATTTTGCCACTGCAGCTGAAGATGGAGTCTTCTTTGAAGCAGGTGTCTGTATTTTTGACTGTTGGGGTGTTTTGTTTGCAGGTGTTATAGCCTTCCACCTGGGCAGGTTAGCAGTAACAGGGGTATTTCTCTTGCTTCTTCTTAGCTCCAGCTTTGGCAACTGAAGTACCTTTTCAACAAGCACCCAATCTTAGTATCCACTTGCAAGGAAAAGCCAAAACCACAGGTGATGGTAAGAAAAATTTTAGGATACAAGAAAAAATGCCAAAACAAGTACTTTTTTATCTAGCATGTGTGAACATGCTGGCCCTTGTTCAGCAAGCTTGTTTTCCAAACATATTTGTACTGCAAATGGCTTAACGGGTATTTTTAGTCTCTAATACCAATGATCAAAACAAATATAAGACACATACCTTGTTTTCCCTTTGCTCCTGGAGTCTGGAAATAAAGCAAAAAGAAAAATAGTATTCATATCTTAAGCTCAGTCTTTATTAATAGATGTGCTAAGCTGTTATGATGCATATGAAGCGCTTAAAATAAAACACACAGCATCCAAAGTACTTAATTATATTTACCCCATCTCCTTTTCCATTTTGAAACAGCTTCATTGCAAGTCCTTTGGCGAGATCCTTATGATAATAAAATAATGCAGCAAATGTACTCCAAGTAACAAAACCCACTTTACTGAACTAATGAATTAAGCACGCAGGATACCAATTACAATAAATGAAAGAAATAAGAACAGTGGACTATTGAGCATCAATGCATAAGCATGCACAACAGATTTACTTTCAGTTCCTTGCCATCTATCCTTTAAAATGTTTTTCAAAAACTTTATGAGCTTAAAGTTGTTACTGCCCGTTTATCTGCACATGCAACAAAGAATTCCCCTCCCCTATGTCCTTAGATATACAAAAGACATGGTCATTATTAATCACCTCAGTTTTATTCGTCTTTTGGTTCGGAGTCTTTGATGGTGGTGCACTCTTCGGGGTTCTACCGGGAGTCTTCGGCCCTCTCTTAGGTTGCGGCGTCTGCACAAATGAATATTTAAAATTAGAATGACTTGAAACGAAAACAAAAATATTAAGTGCATTTGATTAAAAGTGATTTTGTGGAAGTTATTTTATTTTTATGGGCAATGATGTTATGCTTCATGGGTGCTATCCTCTTTCAACAACGTTAACAATGTGATTCTTGCTTGAACACATGATTGTTGAGAAGCATCATCGACTGTCTAGTCTCGTAGTTAAACTTCTTTTTGCTAAAAAAAAAAAAAAAATAGTTAACTAGAACCTTCTATTCTTATGTTGCAAAGCAGAAGACAATCATAAGAGTTTAGAGTCAACGTTTAACTTTTTGTTGATCCAAACAATTTTTAAGATGAACTTGGACTAATCTTTTACCTAGCAGTCACAATCTTTAGCATAAATATGTTATAAATCCTGGCGAAATTTAAAAATGATGCACGATTATATTTACAAGTGAATTACCTTTGACGCTGATTTCTGTCCCATTTTGGAAGAAGTACCTCAGGTCTGTAAAAGCACGAACAACGGTTAAAGTTGAACACGTGCGACTGAACGGGAAAATGAAATGAACACTGTCTAAAATCTTGTATCGAGCCCTCGATTCGTATTGTTTCTTCAGTGTACCTGAAAATTCGTGAGTGATTTAAACAGAATAGTAAAATTCTATAGGAATGTTATATTCTTTTCCTTAATTAATTCATCTAAACTTTTTAACTACGAAACTACATCACGAGGTTGGTAGTGTAGCCTCGTTCTAGTAGTTGACTGAAAAAAATCATTAAGGGTTGAAAAGTGCTAATTGGTAATTGCCAAAGTATATACAAGTATGGTCCACTATAGTTTTACAACTCCAATAAGACATGGTACATATATTTAAGTGTAAACAAATTATAAGGTCTTTTCCGTTATTGTGGTCTTACACGCCACAAAAGTCCCCGTCCTCATCGGTCACAGTCCCCGTCTACATCGGCGGCAAATTCGTTGTATCCAGACACTTAATGTGACAGAAGGAGCAGATGTAAAAAATGGAAAAAAGCTGCGGCAGAAGCACCACAATGAGTATACCGTAACCCAAGTAGAAAAAGTGGAGACCCTGAAAAAGGAATTTTTACAATGTCCTGAAGGAGAACAATTAATTACCTAAAAGAGAAAAATGAGCTGCTAAGAAGTTAAATTATGTTCAGCAACGTCCACCACCCTATCACAGTAAGTTCTGAATAAAGAATGAAAAGTACAAATTGTCTTTGTTTCTAAGTACACCGTACCTAGTAACGTATGTGCAATTTCTAGATGCATTTCATTATCGCTGGAAGCAGCTGATGTCTGCCTTCATCCACATCATGGTATTCACACACATATATGTATATATATCCACTGAAATGATTTCCTCTTCGACGATGCCTCTGTTAAGGAATTTATAAAATTGTGTAAAATACAATTAAGCTGCTATCATGATGTACTATAGGCATATCCTCAACTACCTGCATGCATGTCTAAATTATCCCTTTAGCAACCCTGTGGCTCCTTCAGTTTAATTCTACTCTAGTGGAGGAAGGCACCCGATGGTATTTCTTTTCCATGTCGGTCAAATGTCCAGTGTCCCTAAAGGGCTCCAGAACTCTATTGATCAACTGATGTGCAGAAAAAATGGTGAAAAGTTGGAGGTATCGTATTGTCTCGTAAATAATAATTAAACAAAAAAGTTTTGCCGGAAAACGTGTGCATGCATCGTCAGGGAACCTCCATGTACATCTCTTATAAGGGAACACAAGTCAAACGAATTAATTCGTTCGCAGAATAGTCACCATCCTGATCGGTCCCCAGGAACCTCTATACTTGCTAGAGTCAAGAGATGGAAGATAGTTTTTGGTTCTGACATGTCCCTCCACATGACACACTGCCCAAGAGAGTCCTCCAGATATGGGTGAATGGGAGGACATCGACAAGGCAAATATAAAACGGGTGGCTGAATAACGTTAAGAAGTAGACAGGCATCAGTTGGATGACTTACTGAAAGATCGATCACATGATATAGGCCCGACTGGCGGGCCTACGCCAAATTTGCTGCAACTCATGATGCCCACCCAACGACTGGAAACAGGCAGTGGCGGAAGGAAGAGAGAACCAGATCAACACCTACACGATGCAATGGCACTTCTCCCGCACACGAAGAAGCTTAGCCTGCTGACGCCCAGCCCTGCGGACAGGTGTCTGAATCTTCCTATCCGTTTAATCCAAAGGTCCATGTTTCGCATTCGCACAGTTAATGGAGACAACTAAGGCTATAGCTATAAGTTTCGCTGTTTATACTCATTGCTGTCCCAGATCTTGTTTAGCGTCTCCTGGGTCCGTTTGCTTTGCTCGGGCGCATATACCACAAAACTGCAGTCCTTAGAGATTGCTCTCATCTGCTTGAAACTCTGTACCTTCTCAACCTACACGCCATTCAAATGGAACTCTGCATACCCATGTCGGATGGTCGATTCGGGGGGACAACAGTTATTAGCGCATATGACACCAATACACAGTGAGGATTCGCTGTCCTGTGTGCAGATCTTGTCTAAGGCCCGCTGTTCTTTCTCTATATCAGTGGTTCTTAACCGGGGTTCTATCGAACCCTAGGGATTCGGTGAGTCGGTCTCAGCACACCCGCAATTCGTGATGACACTAAAGAAGGGTTCGGTGAATGTGCATATGAAACTTGTGGGTTCGGTACCTCAAACAAGGTTAAGAACCACTGCTCTGTATAGATGACTCAGTTCCCCCTCCCCTATCCGCCTGTACTTGTTCAAAAGTGTTCGGTGTTCACCATCACTTTTAAATTTGCTCTTGTCAATGCTTTTAGATTGCGTGATGTATGGAGCCTAAAATAATGATCTTATAAATATATGTGTGTATGGTCTTGAATAGCTACTATGCACATCTGTACTACATACCTGTGCATATCTGTGCTTATATACAATATTGTATGGTGACTATTTTGATGAATATTTGTGTCAATTTCTTTGCATCAATAAAGGATTATATAATGGTTTGATGCATACCAGTATTTATACTTTAAAAGTCTAGTGGTGAGTATGTGTGCTAACGATATGGATAATATATTGCGTATTATCATGTTCTGTCATTCACCCCATGAAATCAGACCATTAAATCATTAAAGAATATTAATTGTATCTTATCGTATCGTACATGTCCCGTCCATCCCATTTGCGCGAGTCTGTCATATTGCGAGGAGTTATAATGACATTACGGTCATTTGACGTTTCACCTAAACAGAAAGCAGCTGGGAGGGCGAGGGAGGAGAGATTGTAGGGTGAACTAATCAATTACGCAGTTAATTCACTATCGTAATCTATTTTTCTTTCACTGCACAGCCCACATCGTACCACAACTAAGTAGATAAATATGATCATTGAAATTTTGTCTTCGTCACATACTGCACTTCTGATGGCCGATGCTAAAAATGCGTTCCTCATAACAGGTGACGATAACGGGTCATTTCGCCCCAAGACTATATATATCGCCCAACAGCCTGAAGACGAACAGCCGCCTATTTGAAACAGTGCCATATTTTTTTTTTCACTGATTCCCTAACCCTCTGCAAAAAATAATAATGTGGAGTTATGTAGCACATTTCTCAACTACAGAGTAGAAGCAATAACCAAAAAGTCAAAATACAACTCCAAAATAAAATGATGGCAAAATCTTTAATTTTAAAAATCGTTTGAAGAGAAAATCGCGTTTATACGCCATTGAAAGATATGTTCTCTGCATGCGTAGTGGCGAGCGGCCATTTTTGTTTAGCAAAATGGTGGTTGAGCCTATATATATTCGAATGATAATGTTTAAAATAGGCAGCGTAGCTTGCAAATGTATCTGTTTGAACAACTTATTTTTTTAAGACAATAATTTATTTATCCCAGCTGGCAATTAGAGTAACTTTGATAGTTCTGGTAATAATTGACGTTAATAACTTGTCATAGTCTATTCGTCTTTTTGGCCTAGTACGATTCGCCTTTCCGTGGTGACTCCCTAAGGCGTCTCAAGCGTTTCTTGGTGTTTTCTGACAAGGATTTTACACTATTGTTTCTTAATCAATCACATATAGCATAATACAATCAATTATTGAAATATTATTTAGCTCAATTCGGATACTTTGAGCAGCGTTTCGTCATTCTATAGGTTGTTCAGGCCGGAAACCTATTTTGCTGCAATTTTTTAAAACAGCTTATTGACATCTTAAGGATTATCACATTGTGGCGAGCTGCTATACCATTTAGTGAGATGGCACTGTAGAATCTTTTAATTTGTGCTGCTCCACATTTTTAAGGACAGTACAGTTATTATCTATTATGGCCATTGGAAAAATGTACATGAAATTACCTGACGCGTTGAATCACACACGCACATTCTCAAACACAGAATACAATCAGAAAGCAAACATTCTGGAAATGTCAATGATTTTGGTTGTTTCTGCAACTGATGCGTCATATTTTATATTAGCATTTATGAAAGTGATCTTGAGTGATCTTGTAGTTAAATATGTTTAAAAGATCGTCGCTCATTTAGAAAAGCTTTTCTCGTGAGTTGCGTATAATAATTGAATAGTTTTATTTAAAGGTCAAGTGTTGCCGAAAATCTGTAATGATTAATGAGATAAGTAACGCAAAAGAAAAATCAATAAAGTTTGCTCCGTAAAAACTTTATAATTTTGCTATACGGCGTTAATATGCAGCCATATGCGTACAGTAACGGTAGCTAGCTTTGCTTGAAGGTCTTTTTAAGCGCATTCTGTACATCATCGGGCCCATTTCTACGAACGGTGTCAGACGCTACGCTTCGCAATCAAAGATGCCTTCCAAGACAGCCAAGAAAAATAAGGTTTGGATAGACAACGTGGTGTTCTGTTACATGTTTCCTATCAAGGATAAAGAAAAATTAATAGTTAGGTTCGCCGATTATTTAAAACGTGTGCTATCGAATTTTTTTTCCCCTTGAAAGTAACACGTGGTGCACAGCGCTTGGTAGGAATTAACAAATAGACGGATAAAACAGTATTCTGGTGTGATTATATTGTTATTTACCATTGGATTTTTTTGCAGGTATTTTGAGCTAATTTTTCCGTTTATAATTCCAAAACGTTTCTTTCAAAGTGTAATTAAAGAAATAGGTCACCACGTGCTCTTCTCCTACCACGTGTTTCCGCGTTGTGGCCAGTCTCATCCCAAGCCATTGTTCCGTTGCATCTTTGCGACCTGATGCTTTGGCACGCGACATTTAAATCGAAATGATTTTTATTACTAGCAAAGCCAAACGCTTTTTTTTTTTGTTCCGGTGAACCATGCTTAACGCATTTACTAAGAAATTTTCGTTTTCACGGGGTAGTCATTGCTGTTTTGCACTTTTGTACGAAAGATTTTACTGATGACCTCTTCCCTTTTTCAGCTATTGCTTCTGTCTGTGCAGCATATTTGATAGCTGGTTGCGCCTCAAAGATGACCTGGCATCATGCTTTCCATATAACACTTGGTGGTGTGTACGAATGGGAAAAGATAATCCTGGTCACGGGATGGCTGGCAATCGGTGGTGAAAGAGAAATGTGCGCTAAACTTTGGCAAATCAGCAGGTCTGGCCGCAGACCCTGCGTAAAAATTGACACGTATTGGGATGATAATTAACTTCTCTTCCGGGGAGAAGTTGCTGTGATGAGGGATAGGTCCTGGCCGCAGGACCAGGTGAGTGGCAAATGGCATATTTGGCGAATGGCTGTTTCCTTGCGTCGGCAAGGAGGCGTTGCCATTCGGGCAAAAGGCGTAGAGGTTGTCAGCAGCAGCCTTGTGCTGGTCTGGGAGCTAGAGGCAGCGCCCATGCTGTAACAGTATACCCAGCAGACTAAGTGCTGACAACTTCTGGTCCCTTCTTGACCCATTGATCCAGACTGCCTGCCTGCCAGCTTGCACTGCTGACTGCTGCGGCCATGGTAAGCTGCGTGTGTGGAAAGTTGGGATCAATAAATAACCATGCCGGTTGTGAATGTTCTCAGCTCAACAGATTTTAGTATAGTTAAAAACCATGCTTTAGTCATCTTTTTTTCAGCAGGAGACATGTTCTGAAACATGTAACAGGCTTACTTGATTATACTCAACAGGGGGGACAGGTTTCTGCGAAAGCCAAGGCACCAGAAATTGTTCAGCCAGAATCCGAAGAGAGTTCCGAAGAATCCAGTGATGAGGTGCTTTTTCAATCTTTTGCTTGCTATTGGATAACTTAAGGTGCCTTGTGTGCTTAAGCGACAAATACTCAAATGCCTGTAAGAAATTATGCTTTAGTAGAATAGTTTCAGTGTGCCACTAAAAGTGTAGAGGCTTATTTAATGATGTTAGACAAGATTGGAGGGTTGTCCGCAGTAATATAGTCTTGTGTACGCTGCAGTTATTGCTGTTGGTCTGTGATGCTTATTGATGACGAGTCAGATGCAAAGATACTGGTGACAATATACGAGGCATTTGTCTGAGACCACATTCTGTAATGAAACTGTTGATTGCACCCTCTTGAAACTAGCTTAAGGCTTATGTGTTCTCCTCCGGATTTTGATGAAATATTGAAAAGGGCCACCGCCAACAACCACTTAGGATTTTGCCCCTGCGGCCTTTCTGGAACTTCAAGGCTTTATCTTTACGCATCTTAGGCGCAAGTGTAAACTCAGTTCTTTTATATGGAACAAACAAACACGACTGACCTATATCCACAAATGTCTGCCACATCCTCAAAATCAAATGGCCAGACAAGATCTTTAATGCAGACCTGTCGGAGGAAACCAACCAAAAAACCTGGCAGCCAAGACATCAAGAAGACGAAGTACGGCTCGATCAGCAACACCTTTCAATATCAGGCCAAAAATTAACAAGACAATGGCTGGAACCCATAGGAGAGGCTCTGGGTTGGGAGATCCTTACAGACCCGTGTCCAAGTGCGTGTAGTTGTGGTTCTATGCTCTACTAGGGAGATTAGAAAAAGAAGACAAATGCATGTGACTACATTATGCTTTAGTTAAAAATAGTTTCAGTGGCTCACTTTAAGTGTAGAGGCTTTTTTGTTTATGATTTTCTGGGACAATGTCAGCCAAGATATGCATTGTGTATGCTGCACAGTTATTGTTGTTGGTCTGTGATGATTTATTGATGACGAGTCAGATGCATAGATACTGGTGACACAATATACGAGGCATTTGTCTGAGACCACATGCAGTTATATATAAATGGTAATTAAAACCTTATTTTGATACATAATCATGGTTATGTTCTCCCTGATTTTAAACTTTTAGGCTCCTGAGCCTGTCAAAGTACCAGCAAAGAGCAAGCCACAACCTGCAAAGCAGCCAGCTGCAAGCGACAGTGACAGTGAAGGCATGCATGTCTTTAATATTTTTTAAAAATTAGCTTAATTGATCATGATTCCAGTTTTCAAAAGTATTATTTGTAGTAGTTTAAATTATGTTTTGCTGGCCTGTAATGAGGAATTTTTTCCTATATTTTATACTGCTGAAATAAGGAACTTGACTGAGACCACAGTACTCTAGAAAACCTAAAAGCTACTGCCAAGATGCCAGTAGCTGCCCTAAAAGATAATTTATTGCTTAAGTATAAAAGAGAAATGTAAGTCAGTGATTTTTTTTTTAAAGCTTTAATTTTGAAGGTTACATTGTTTGCAGAAAGTGATGATGACGATGATGAAGATGCAAAACCAGCAGGAAAGCCTCAGCTTGGGAAAAAAGCCCAGGTGAAAAAAGATAGTGATGATGAAGATGAGTCCAAACCTGCAAGAAGGGTAAAACTTCAAAAGCTGCACCAGCTAAAGAAGCTGAGAGTGAAGAAGAGAGTGACGAGAGCGATGAAGATGGTAAATAGTCTTTCCATAAATATGCTGTGCGTTCCTTTTTTATGGTCAGATATGTACTATACCAGGGCTTCTATTAAGGCTAAATTCTTTGGGGTCCCAGGGACCCCTTCAGATTTTTAAGGGGTCACTGTTCTTTGCCCAAATTTGAAGGGGACCCCATTGACGTAAATTGAAGGGGTCCTCCAAACTTTTAATGCGTACTGTACGCAATTTTTTGCGTAAGCAGAAGCACTGCTATACAATGTAAATACGACATCTGAAAAAAATTATTTTTCTTTCAGCTGAACCTGTGGTTTTTATAACCAATGCAAAGAAACTTGAAGATGGAGCTGTAAAAAAATTTCTGAAGAAGAAAGGATTAGCAGTGAAGGAAATCCGTCGCTTGGATAAAAAGTAAGTGCATAAGTATATGATTGTGCCTTATTACAGAGTATGTGTGAGGTCAATTGGTAAAACTACTTGCATAAGACTACTTGTCACACAGCTTAGTATGCATTCACTTTTCAGTAGTTAATTCTCAATATTTGTACTCCTGGTTTTAGGACAATTGCTGTTGACCTACTTCAAACTGGTGATGTATCCAAAGCTGTGGCATTGTCTGGTCAAGCTCTAGGAGGACAGGTCTTGGAAATCCAGTCTTCTCTAGAAAGTCCAAAAAGTGATGGTATGTGAGATCGTTCCCTGTAGGAACATGTGTGACTAACTTATGCTTTTGTGGACCGCTTAAAAGATTTATATTTTTTGAACAATGTCAGCCAAGAAAAAGGCTTGTCTTTGTAGGTCTAGTCTATTGTGTACGCTGCACAGTTGTTGCTGTTGGTCTGTGATGATTTATTGATGACGAGTCAGATGCATAGATACTGGTGACACAATATACGAGGCATTTATCTGAGACCACATGTTCTTCATAAGTTCTAGAATCGACAGCATCCAATTTTGCAAAATTAAAATGATATAAGCTTTAATAAGCCTTTGCTTAAAAAAATAGTGTCTATGTAAATGCTTGGCATTCTTGATCAGTGATACTATATTTTTTTAAATAGAACATTATGGAGTGGTCAACTAAATGTTTTCTTTCTTTTCTTTTTTTTTTTTTTAGTGAAAAAGGCGACAAAAAGACCAGCCTCAGACGGTATGACATTTTGTATATAATGTACTTGAACTTTTGGATTATTTTGGTAATCTCCGAAAGTAACAGGGTATATCAAGAAATGATAATGAGTTTGCTATTGGATCATGAACAAGAAATTGCAAAATGTACATGCCTTGGTAGGATTGTTTGATCACTTAGTGTGTCGTTGATTTGTTTTATAGATGAGGATGAGGACGATGACGAAGATGAAGATGAGGATGAAGATGATGACAGTGAGAGTCCTGCCAAAAAAGTTGGGAATGAGGCCAAAAAGCAAAAACTTGAATCTTCAAGTATGTATAATGACGAAGTGAAAAGTTTGATTTTGTACTGCTCCTGAATTGCAATGTTTAACTGATTGGTGCTAAAAAAGTAAACCATTTTAATTATTTAAATTTAAGATTTTGATGTCGTGTCGTGTGCACAAATTTAAGGCACCTCATTGTTTAATCTGCAGGTGTTTTCACAGCATTTATTGGAGGCTTGAAGGCTGAGACAACAGATGCAACGGTTAAAAAGTTTTTGAAAAAAAATGGTGTTCAAGCTAAAGAAGTTCGCAAACCAGCAAACAAAAGGTAAAAACAGTACGTTTCTTAAAGGTTTTGTAATGGGTGAGTAAATCTAATGTTATTTTATGTAACTTAAACTTTTTGTTTTGTAGGTTTGGGTATGTGGATGTTGAGACGCGGGAAGACTTAGAAGCAGTGGTAGCACTTTCTGGTGAAACGCTTGAGGGGGAAGTACTCCGCATAGAAGAAGCCAAGCCTAAGGGTTCCAGTCCAGACAAAAGCAAGCAAAGTGGTGATCAGACACCTAGTTGGCAGCGAAAAAGTTCAGGTAAATACTCATCATGACACTGTGAAATGAGTACAGAGAAATTCTTGAATTTGATTGTCAAGATAATTTAATATAATGTAACATTAATCCAATTGCACTAGAATCTACATCACAACAGAGTTGGGTACACCCGAGTGGTTTGTTAAAGGATGATAATAGTATTTTTATGGAGCTAGCAAAATTTTAATGGAAATTGCATCAAACATTTCTGTATCAGTCTTGGCTGATGCGGTTCAATTTAGTGTCAAATAGATTAGCCATCAACTGTCTCCAACAATCATTGAGCCATTGCTACTTTAAAATAAAAATAAACTACTGAGGACTAGTTTGGACTTCTTTGACTTCTTAGTGTTATATTCCCTGAAAAAACTGTTAACCATCCAACTATACTGGTCCCTAAGTTTTGTAACTTTGGTGAAAACCGAAATACAGTTTGATGGACAAATGTTATGCAGCAGTTCATTAGTTATGATGTGTAACTTGCCCTTACCTCAGTTTCCCTGCTCAGATCAGTTTTTAATGTGTACTCAAGCCTACATCTGCTATTGATGTTTTCCCTAAACCAAAATATACATTTACAAATAAAACTAGCTCTTAATACTGTAATAATAAACGAAATGTTAAATATCCCAGCCATAGTTTAAATTAAATAACAAGGCACAACTACTTTATTCTATGTTTGTTGGCAATGATGACTGGAACTTGCCCTCTCTGAACTCAATAACCCTGCTGAGATCAGTTTCCAATGTGTACTCAAGTTCTGAGCCGGCAAACTAGCTGTGCAAAGTTTTTTTTTATAAGACTAAAATTTTGGGAAGAATACTATGTGATATATTCACATTTTAGCAATGGAGGGGAGATTGGTTGTCCCTATCCAAAATATACACTTACTAAATAAACACTAGCTAATGAAATAATGGACCAAATGTGAAATATCCCGGCCATAGCTTAGTAAGCAAGGAACTACTATCATTTAGTCAAAGAAAGTTAGGTTAACCAAATACCAAAAAAAAAAACACCTGAAATATGTAAGTTCATCTAAAAACAACTAATAAAGTTTAAATTGCTTAAATGCTTAAATTGTTTAAGCTCTTAATACTGTAATAATAAACAGAATATTAAATATCCCAGCCATAGTTTAAATTAAATAAGCAAGGCACAACTACCATTTATGCTAATAATCATGTTGTTTGGCAATGATGACTGGAACTTGCCCTCTCTGAACTCAATATCCCTGCTGAGATCAGTTTCCAATGTGTACTCAAGTTCTGAGCTGACAAACTGCTTTGTGAATTTTTTTTTACTACAATTTTGTGAAGAATCCTATATATATATATTCACGACTTAGCAATGGACAGGAGCAAGTTTAAAGTATGTTTGTATACATTTATTGAGATTGTAAAAAGATTAACAATGTCTTTTTGGTTTTAACAGATGATGACTGCACACTTTTTGTAAAAAACATTCCAAGCAGTGTTGATGAAGATCAGCTCCGTGAGTTTTTCAGTGAGGCCACAGAAGTTAGATTGCCTCAGAAAGATGGCAGTCATAAAGGGTAGGCATAAGATTTTTTCTTGGTATTGCCAGCAGTAGTAATTTCTAGTCACCAAAAAGCCATGTCATTTTGGATGATTACAATGCTGCTTTAATTAGACCAGTAACTGCTGCTTTAGATAGACCAATAATTGCTGAAAAGTTTGCCATTTTTTTAAATATAGATATAGCATCCATGTGTTTTTCCATGTGTTTTAGGTTTGCATACATTGTGTTTGCTGATTCGGAGACAGCTGATTCGGTCTTGTCAGACAAGCAGGGGGCTGACCTTGAAGGCAATGCATTGTATTTAGACCGCACAGGATCCAAGAGTTCATTCACACCCCGTGACAGGCAGAGTAGAGACAGCTATTGGAGGGAGAGGAGATGGTGCTCGCAAACCTTCAGGTAGGTTTCAGTAACAAGTTAAGCAAAAATCCATATTTTTTTCTATCAAATTAATTGGGACAAATGTATTGCATAACTATGGTGAACTGTTTCTTTCAAGTCCATTATATTGTATTTTACAGGAGAACGTGGTGAGAGCTCTGTGCTATTTGTGAAGAACTTAAGCTACAATGTTGATGAAGAGGCCCTCAAGGATGCATTTCCAGATGCAGTTGGAGCACGTGTGGCTAGGTTTCCTGATACTGGAAAGCATAGAGGGTAAGGTTTCTGTGGACTAGTGACGAATCTTGACTAATGCCTTAGTGTTCACCTGTTCAGGAAATTGTGTTCAGTTACTTTGTCCCGTAAGTACCATTATTTTTCTTCCGGAATCGTTAATAAAAAATGTACCTGTTGCAGGTTTGGGTTTGTGGACTTCAGCAGTCCCCAGGCTGCAGCTAAGGCATTCGATGAAAAACAAAGCTCAGAGATTGATGGTAGACAGATCCTACTTGACTTCTCATCACCACAAGGTACATACACTAAAGGTTTCTTTAAATATTCAGCTTTTAATTGTTGTAACGATGAGCAAGTGCTTAATTGGATTGGTGGAAAATATTAAGCTATTATCCCTTTCAAAGAAAACACCTACATTGGCTGCTTCTGTAGAATTTAAGCATCTCAGAAGTGCAGATCACACATTTATTTACATTTTTTAACAGGAGGTGGCAGAGGAGGTGGCCGTGGCGGCCGAGGTGGTTATGGAGACCGAAGGGGAGGAGGAGGAGGATTTGGCGGGCGTGGTGGTGGTCGGGGACGTGGCGGTCGTGGAGGCTTTAACGACCGAGGAGGAAGAGGTGGCCGCGGTGGCTTCAGAGGTGGCCGTGGAGGTACATATCTTTTCTTGGATATGTTCCCTGTTATTTTAAAAAAGAATTGACCTACTGTGAGGTGAGCTAGTTTTGCTTTGGAAAGATGTCTTTACAAATGTCTTGTTTTTCTGTATTTTTAGGTGGCGGCGGCTATGGTGAACCACAGAATAAGAAAAAGAGATTCAATGACTCGGACAGCGATTGAAGAAGTGCTACCAGAGAAAAAGAGAATGTGTAGAGCATGACAAATGGAAGATGTAAGAGTGTATGTAGATGGGTGTTTTATGTATGCATGCATAATTTTAGTTTGAAGGTTTTAAGTTTGACTGCTAATAATAGTGGTTAGGCAGCGAGAAAAACGTGGTATTGTAATATGTTGTATGAACAATTTGTGCCATTTCCGTCGAGCACAAAAGGGCTGGAGTTCAAGTTCTTGCTTTGGCTGCTGTTGTCGTTAATATTTTCTTGTCAAAATAAAAGTTTGTAAAAACATTTATGTGCAAACATTCTGTCTGTATGCATGGTTACTCAAATCGATAGCATACAAAATCCTGTTATACGACAGAAATTTAAGCACACGTCGCGACTGCAACTGGACTTAGCCAGAAAGCTTGCAAATATGATTACTAACTGGCATAAACATGTAGTAGTTATAAATTGCAAACAAGCAGGATTTTTTTTGTCAGCTTTCACGTCTGTCATGTACTCAAAACGACAGGTATAGGTCAAATGAAAAGCCGATGACCCGTAAGAGACCTAGAAGTAAATGCTTGTTAAAACGCCACTAAAACTTTGACCATTCGCATTTCTAAGGGTGGGTTGCTACGCACGCTAAGAACTATTGCTGTTGCCAATCATTACAATGACTTGAGATGTTAGTCCAGTTTCCAGCACGTCTTATTTCTTGTCAAGTTTCCTCCCCTTTCAAGTGTTCCGAATGAAAAATGTTGACAGAAAACACGAACGCCTGTACCCATTCACGCGGGAAAAATCACTGGCACGAAAAAGTGACCGTACATCTTATAAATTTTTACAGACACCAAAGACTTCGGTTTCATATGCAATCTAAATGATAGTTATCATCAACGCTGCAAGTTATTAATGTTCCTCCCCCCTACCCCCTGCTGTCATCACCCATGAACTAGATATTGCATTCTTTATTCGGTGTTTGCAAATGTGTAAAGCCTTCGCACTATATTTTGGGAGGGCCTCCTATGTGTGGGTCAAGGGGGACACGGGTATCGACGTTGAAAGTCAGCACGAAATGTACCCGAGGGCAGCACTGGGGTCGCGTGTGAGAGAAAACTGCCGGTGATGACCGCGGTGTGCCTTCGATTGATCGCGCTACTTCCAATCTCACTCCCCCTCCACGCCCCCGTAACTGACAGTTTGTGACGCGAGACAGATTGAAGCACACGATAATTAGTGGGTTGCAAAGGACTACGTTAATGAGCTAGGCGGCTAAAAATAGATTGCATACCGTATTCTCATCACTGAAGCTCCTTCCGTTTTCGACTCTGGTTCTTTCGGATTGTGAGTCAGTCGTTCTGTTTAAGGCCAACACTTGCTCTCTCGGTGAAAATCGCTGGAGATAAAATATAAAACATCACCAAAACACTGTTCGGTCTTACAGTCTTACAGCAGTACCAACTACACAAAAGCACAGCTGTTAAAACCAACTACGACCGCTGCTGAAAAAGCACAACAAACACCAGATGTGCAACATCGACGTTTTTTTTCACAAACTTGCCTACAAGTAACATCGTGTTACAGTCACACAGGTGTATCACCAACTTCCAGTACATGTCTGTGGTCCTTTTTTTGTCCAGTCCAATGCTCAAAACTGACAGTGTGAGGGCATTATTGATGTACGTGCAGCATTTACAATAGAATTGAGGGTGACAAACGTATGAAGGATATCTAAATATGTGTAGAATTATTTTTTAATGGTAAAACGTCATTGTCAGCAGTCAGTTACAATTATAAAGTAAAAATGTAATGCTGGAAATTAACCACCTAACAAATTACAGGAGTGTATCTTAGACAAACATTTGAAATGGGTTTATATTTTAGTGACAATGCATGGAAAATTTACTCAAATGCGCCTACTTGGTAAAAAAGAATCAACAACGTAGACTGCAATGAACCTGATCGTTAGAAATAAGATTATGATCTGGAGGAGCTTTACCTACCAGTATGTCAAATAAATTTGGTTTAGACCTTTTTTTTTTTAACTTCAGTTGAAGCAAATAAAGTTGAAATCCGCAGAGCTGTATTAAAAATTCAGCCGTTTCATTATCTTGGGTAAAAAATAACATACTGAAGATGACAATCCAAGCGATGTTGCTTTATTTGACTAGGGTTGCTGAAGTGACTGATACAAATACTATTTGTACACAACACCACTCTCCTCCGTAGCGGGTATTTTTCTTCTGTCATCGAAGTAGCAGGTGAGAATGCCGATGTTTGAATGCTTACATTTTAAAAATTAAACATAGTTATGTACTCGTATTTTGGGGATGATTGTTTTAAAATAAACTTAACCTGATCATAATGAAAAACATGTTTCACTCGTGTCGGCATTTAATTTATTAGCGATTGGGAGATGTAGGGGAGGAGGGGTAGGGGAGTTGATAGTAGCGGGATCGCAGTATTGAAATGCTCGATAATAGTATATCAAGGGCTGTAACCAATGAAATTTCATTATTTATAATCGTAAAAATTTCCTCAAAAAAAAAAAAAAAAAAAACAAAAAAAAAAGCTAATGGCGTACATCTCAAACCAGGTAACGAGTGCATAGGATAATGTTTACAGAATAATAAATAAAAAATGTGGTGGAGAAGAAATTTACCAACCGCCGACTGAAGCTTCAGACGTTGTCAGTGCAATTTTAAACGTTGCCTGGCGTATAGTTTCCGGTAATTAAAGCTCAAAACATGAAAGTTCACACAGTCGTAGAGTACACCTGTACCCTTTCTTCATGCACGAACCCATAAAACTGCGATCTCCCAGATTTTTTTTTGTTTGTTGCAATAATCAGTTAAGTAGATAACGCTTACAGGTGGTAATCAGGTTTTCTAAAAGTTTCGCTTTTGTACCTAAACGTTCTGCCAAGCATTTAATAAGTTCTAAATGAAAATGAGCTGAAAAATTGGCAAAAAAGAAAAAAGAAAAAAGTGCAAACTATTAGCAGAATAATGGTCTGAAGGTAAAGCTGTCAACTTGTAACAGGCTTAGTAGTGGCGGAGCAACCAAGAAGCAGTTAAATGGCGATCTCTCCATTGCAAGATGGTATCAACAAATAGCGGCAAAGAGGCAAGTGTCAGAGTAACAACAGTATGTTTCTTTTAAGTTGCAGCTTAATGCATTCTTTTCTCACACATGATAGATACTGCATACACTTAATGTTCAAATGTTTGATATAATTAAAATCTAATACTTTTATTGCTATGTAATGCAATCTTTTACAGACGTAATGTTTTCCAAGATCGAGAATGAGGTTGTTTAAGCAGTACGAATTCACCAGAATCCTATTTAATTTATTTTATTTAACACAATACCGCCTGTCAGATGTATCCTTTTAAGGCATCTTTTGCTTATGATCATAGACACTGATTCGTGACCTCGTAAAGAATTATGAAATGTTTATTTTGAACACAAGGTGTCCGAGTCCTATTTGTTTTTTAATGATTCTAAGCATTTGGAAACATATTAAAATTATTTTTGAGTCACCACAATGTTTTTTTGGCAATCGGGTGCAGCTCACATCTTTTCTCGGTGGGGCGACGTCATGAGATCACGTGACAGTGAAAGAGACTGTCTTGAAGCAGCGAAGAGTCCTGGTTTTTTTATTTTTATACCCTATTAGTTTAATCTTTTTACTGGCTAAGGGGGCGACACGAACGTACAAAATGATCTTTGTTTTGAGGGGGCGTCATAGTAAACAGGTTGATTTTACCGCTGCTTTAAGGGTATCTACCAATTTTCAGAGGTGTGTGTTTGTTGTACCTAGTTATGAAGCAATGTTTCTTTCTAGGGTAGGACCTCCGATTTTCAAAATTTTCCAGACGGGTACCACTTTCAAATATACACACTAGTCTAGGACTTAGTCATAGTGCTCGCATGCCACCCGTCGTACCACAGCTTGAAAACCTCGGGTCTACAGCAACAACACACGAAGTGTACGGGACGACGTGTTAGCGAGGGCCAAAGAGCTCCGCAAGTTTATGTTTTCGTCTCACAAGCACCTTAAAACGCCCTTAGTGAGAGCATTTGTAATTGAGATATCCAGTACAGGCAGCAACTGCAAGTGCTTTTGTTGTTGTGTATTTTTTTTGGCATTTTGTGACTCCAAATTTTGGGGACCAAGGCAGAGAGGGGTGTAAAATTCTCTATGAGAGGAGCTTCAAATACTACGTCCTGTGTAATCAAAGCTCTCATTAACATCCTCTTCGACAAAGGCAAAGCTGTTAGATGTGCGACGCGAGGCACGTGAGATAGGCGGAACGACTTTGTGTTTCTGACATTAAAGAGGTCCCTGCAGACCGCTCCCGAACAGACCTTGCATCTCCTGTGGTGGCAGGCAGCTATGGAAACGGACGAGGACGATTTTACCGTGGTGATTATGTATGCATGGCTTGTATCTCCTTTAATGCTGATTAAACATCAACAACCAACCAGTTAGTATGCATGTATGTGTGTGTATATTTGTCTTGCGCGTACGAGAGTAAAGGAGCAAACTAGTATCAACTGGTATTCCGTGAAGTTAAAATAATAGTTCAAAGCCTTAGTAGAATAAAGTAAATAATAAAATCAGCTTTTGTGTAAGATTGTTATAATTACAGAAAAGACATCTCCACTCCAAGCAGAAGAAGTAGTCTTCAAGTACATCATCCATTCCAGCTACAGCGTCTTTATAGATTCTGGTCACATTCTGATACTTGGAAGCTTTGTGTCCACTTTGTGTCTGTCCTAAACATCACTAGAACCAGTCAACCCAACCATGAAAGCCCAGTTTCAGACTTCCATCTATCTCACCAATTAACTCTCTGAATCCTGGACTTTTTAACAAACAGGCAACAGCGAGTTTTTGTTAACGGTCTTCTCTCAGATCCTGATGTCACCTGTACAGGTTCCCTTTACGGCTGCTGCTTGTCTCCACTACTGTTCATACTGTGTAGTAACAGTTGTAGAAACATTAAATTAGGATAGGAGCTGTCTTATAAAATTTGCTGATGACACTTGCTGTCACTTGTATAATAATGAACATGTTCACAGTGGCGCTCTTGATGGAAGAACATTTGCACGAGGTGAGTTCTTCTAGGCTAGTACCTACGTGAATAAATGCACGTGTCGAGTTCTTTGAAGCTCACGCGAGACCTTCCAAACCGGAAGAACATTGGCGACCAAAAAAAGAAAAAGTCCCGCTAAATGGAGGACGCTTACCAACAAGATGAGTACAGTTTGGGAGCAGACAGCATTGACATTGAAGACCAATGTTAATATCTAATAAAAGTAAATGCAGATACCCTTTAAAACGCCTTCATTCAAGAAGCGTCATTCTCCGGGTGGAGAAGAGAGAAGCTTCTTATTTATTGCACTTCCTGTCTTCGCAGATAAAGATCTCTGTTTTCTTAGAAAAATAGGTTTTACATTTCATTTTATAGATATACATAGTAAACATTCACACAAATATCTGATGTTTCCTAACTCAGTGACACAGTTTGATTATATGTATACATATATCCTTGAGATCTTTAACATGAACAGAGCTTATTGAAACACCAAGAAAAACAAAGAAAAATGTCGAATGTCCGTGCAAGCATTTAAATCGAAGAATTTAGTTCCTCCCTTTCCGGTTTCATCAAGAGGATCAATCCTATCGCTTTCAAGACTTTACAACTCAATAATCTGTTGCAACATCTTTTGAATAGCACAACAGACTGATCTTGACTACTCTTGGCTACAAGAAAGAATAGGTGGAAAGTCACGTGCAGACAGGAACTGAAGTAATGCTAATTAGTTGATCTCAATTTCCGACTTCATCAAATCACAGACCTCATCTGTAACATCAAACACTGTCTCTACGCCATCAAGTAATATTTCCAGCAGGAATCCATATATCAAAGCACAAACTACCGACCTTCACATAGTCCTTCGTCGACTTCATAAACATGTTAACAACATCTCTTTCATCCTCTTATTTTATTTTCGGATTCCATGTATTTCCCACCCTAGGCTATACACTCTCTATTGCACGCTGCCTTTGGTGTTTGGGAGAACCCATGGGATGCGTTCCGAATACCGATGCCGCAACAGTCTCTGACTATTTTTAACCACACTCACACACAGCCCCTTAATTAGGATCGTCCTTTATTGTTTTTTAACACCGTTTCAGGACATTTACATTCCACCCCCTCCAAGTCCGTCGCACGAAATCACTGGCAATTAATATTACAGGACTAAACTGATATAATGGTGTTGGACTACATTTTTTTTTAAAAATCAGACATGACTAAACTCCTTGCGAAAGATTTTTTTTTTTTATTTAAAGAGTTTCTGAAAAACGTATCCAGAGGTTCAGTGGGATCTGTTAGACAAACTTGTATTTAGAAGAGGAATAAGCTAGGGAAGCGGGTAGCCAAGTGAACTGGTGTCTGAACCTTAAAAAAAGGACAGAAGAGGACTTTTATTTTAACCAATCCAGACGAGCAGGATATCCCTCACACTGCACTCGATGCACACAGAAAGTCTATGACATACTTGCCATCATGCCTACAGTCGTCTGGGATGGACAGAACTCTCTGGGTCAGGTTTCTCGTAGAGAACTCGTAGAAATTCCGCACTTGCGGACTTGCTTCAAGAATCTCGCTGCAACCCAGGTGATGACTAAAAGAAATATGTCGACGGTTTTTGAGTATTATCTACTTAAAAAAATAAATAGTCATAAACCAACGCAGTAACATGCTTACAGTTAAACCTGCCGTCAACCACAACCAGCCACTGGTGCCAGGAACATGGCTGCCTGCCTGGGTGGTTGTCGCCGCAGCAGTTTCAGCAAGAAAAATGTTTTATCCGAACGGGTGCTCCTGGTGAGACATTCACCTGAGCTCGCATGCGCACCGAAGGACCCACACGTGCAAGTGCGGCCGTTCTGCCGCCATTCAGGCTATCGTTCGTCCGTGCACACACGCTGCAAGACGAAACCTGTCAGACGGTTTGGTGATAAACCCCAGGGGCAAGCAGGGAAATATACTGAGAGTTCGCGAGGGTTCCGAAGCTACATTTGTGTTCCCTGCCTAAATGGGCGCCTTCCAAATAGCCCTCCCCCTCCCCTGCCTCCAGGGGGTAGGGTGAGGTAAGACTGACGGAAGGGAAAGAGAGTGGGGGGGGGGCATCTCGCCCGCAGCCCTCCGAATGCGCGTGCGATGGCTGACATGTAAATGAATTATAATTATTGCGTTGGGATGCTCACGCGGACACCATTTGCTTTGATATTCGGAAATCCCAGATCTGAATGACTCCCACCTCTCCATGGACATCCTCCCTCCCCCTCCCCACGTTCATGTTGCATCTGACATCGTTGCCGACCACGGTCGTTTCCTCATGATGTCACCTTCCTCACGCACACACCCCTACCCCTGCCAGTGCACAAGGCTTAAAATGAGCTTTATTTGTGCCTCCTCACGCTTTGCATCTTGGTCCAACACCTGTATTTTTTTTCCTTCTTTCCGTTATCAGCTGCAACGGTGAACGCACAACTGTGTTGAAAGGAAAGTTTAAAAAAGTAGGTGCGAATGCGATGTTTCAAACACTGCTGCCACAGGTACACCATCGTGAAGGAGGGAGTATTCTGTGAGGAGAAAGAAACCAAAAACATCGACCCAGGAGTCAGACGGGGTTCTGGCAAGGAGAGATGATATTTCCGATGTTGCAGGGTGAAAAGCTATCAGGATGAAGAGGCTTTCTCTTTAAAAACACTGGGATGAGCAGGATGCAGATGAGTACGGAAATGGCTCACACAACTATCGCGCCACAGACGCAAAAGAGGTGTGTACATCCCTTTTCGTTTTTTTATTTTGAGAAAAATTCATCGTTCTTGAATTAAAAAAAAAGCAACGAGACTGTTTACGAGTAGTGTGTCTATTTCTTGATTATCAGAAGATACAACATGCGACTTGCTTTCGAATGTCTTCTTTATCTTACTCATTAAAATACAGTCTTATAGGGGTGTACACTCTAAAAGAGTGAATTACCAAAACAGTCCATCCTGTTTACATGCCTGAATAAATATATTCACAGGTATGCATATACAGAATGTCCCAACTTACAGGTTCCGTTGGAGGCAGTCTGTACGTGTGTTGGTAAGTCGGGACTGGGACATGTGATTACAGTCCGGTACATGTTGAATAGCTCTCCTTTCGGGTACCGACATAAATAATAGTTTTCGGTTGGTTTTAATGTCTTTGACAATTTTTATGTACATGAAATAAAGTTTATGATAGTTTATAATTACAGTACAGCCACTGAACAGTTCACTTGTTACATGATATTGTCTTCGTTATTGAAAATTGTACCGATAATAAAACGATTTATCAGGTAGGAACGAGCAACATCAGCCATTTTCTCACCTCGCTCCACTCTTTTTTTCACTCCATTTTTTTTAACGTGAGCATTACCAGCCGCATCACCATTGCTTTTGGTCTTAACACCCGACTTGTTAGAATGCTCATTAAAGAGAAAAACTTCTGAAAACAATTAGAAAATCACAAAGTTTTCTGGAGAACGCACAAGTAAGAATCAATCACGGTGAGAGACGGAGAGAGTTAATGTTTATGCCATGCTTACCCTTCCCTCCTGCTGTCTGTGGACATGCGAACTATCTTTGAAGACAACCCTTACGAACTACTTTTGAGCTTGAGAACAACTTTGTTCGTATTTACAGACGTTTGTAGCTGGAATGTTCGTAAGTAGGCGACTAACTGTATTTACATTTCATCCAAACGGTTCATTGCTAGGACATAAGACTTTATAACATTCAGATATGTACAAATGTTTATTTTGGTAACAGAAAGGTGCGCAGCAATGGAATACATCGTTAAATGTATCTGCTATAAATCATGAATGAATTTACTAACTATAATCTTCTACGATATGTCTTCTTTTTTTAAAAAAGCAAGCACAAGACCCAAGGACCAGAATCTGGATAGTCATCGATTTGTCGTCGGCAATGCTCCACACAGTTATCTGCTTTATCATCTCTCGCAGCAATTTTACCTTCGCTGCCAGTGCCACATCTTTCACTTTTTATTTTTCACACCTGTCTTGTCTGAAAGCACGGGAATGCAATTTTTAATTGGCAACGATACATCATCATTTTCGCAAGGCCACACCTCCCAGGAGCAAAAGTCTATGGGCGAGGATCAGGCAGCGGTGGATCTGATGATCCGTTTCCCAGGCGAGGGGATGACGCCATAGCACGGCCCACTAATTTCCCTCTACCCCACTCCCCCTAACCCACCCCCTAAAATACCTCTCTCTGCATCCTTTTATGAGTTCCAGCAAAACGTTTGCAAACACCCTCGGGAGACAAACACTGCTGGGGGGAAAGATAACATGGTAACCACTGGCAGCGGATTTCTTTTTCTCCATTCACAGTGCCACGGTGGGATTGGTTTGACACCACAGCTTTGTGAAGTGTGTCTCAATGAAAGGTTTGCTGCTGCTTTTGATACCTACGTGGGCGCGTGCGTGCTTGTGTGTGTGTGGTAATGATGTGCTTAGTTTTTGTCTGAGACCCCATAATTAACGCGTTGGCGGTTAAACTGCTGTACTGGGAGCTTGATAAATGTTGCAAAGATGGAGTGTTGCACTCCATTACAGTTCCAGGAACTGACGAATCGGTTGGAACGGTAAACTTCGTCTCGCCGCAGCCTCACAAATACATTTTTGTTTTGTTTTCAACGTGTTGCAGACGGGAGCGCCTGGAGCGATCGTTCACGGCCTGACACTTCTTGGAGCTCGAGGTCATAGTGCATGCTTGAACTTGTAAATCCGTTTTTTCCAACAGTGAACTCTCGTGTGCGCATGCACATACAACGTCACAGATAACGGATCCCAACGTATCTGCAGAATCTTGGTTTCAATACCTGTACAGGTGAGTGGATTCTTTGCAGGTTTGCTGTCGATTCTTTATTTATGAAAAGTTTGCTTAGTTGTTTGTGCCTGTATGAACAAAACTGCAGACGCTTAAATGTAGCCATTTCTTTTTTATTTTCATGACGAGAGGAAGTCGTATTAAGCTAATGACCCTCTAAAACTGATCTGGCTTTAAGTTTTGACACTACTTCTGACTGCTCTTAGTGCTACATTAAGACAAAATGAGGCCAAGGAGGGCATACAATTATCATCGCACGTGTTCTTCGTGCTCACAGGTCAACCTATGCCCCTCCCACAACACACGCAAACGGAGAGAAGAGATAAATAATGTAATACAGACACATACTTTCAGAAGACCTGAATGCATATCGTCCACTCCCTTGCACCGTTTTCCTTTTTTTTTTTCTCTCTATCCGTTATCAGCAACATCACCACCACAGATGAATGTAAAACGCAGTTGTGGAGGTAGACGCGATGTAAGAATGAGAAGTTCCGGGTGGACCAGGCTGGCTGGCTTCATAAACTGTTCAGCGTCAACAGTTTTAGTGGATTTGTAGAAAGACAGTAATTGTACGCAGTTGAAACATGGGCTGTTTGGACCAGGATATATTTGTACTCATGTTTCACTCACAGAAATCTGTTTCACTTGTCGAAAGCAGAGCTACAGGCGAGGGCCAAAGTCACGGTACTACACACATTTTTCTTGTCAAGAATCAGACTTGAATTTCTGTTCACTGCTTTTTGAAAGATATGACCGCTAACACTTTTAAATGTTGCATGAGTATCATTTTTTTGTTTAGTTTGATGCTCGTGGGTTCAAGTTCGGGGACTTGGTCTTTAGTATGTCATTTGCTATCTCAATCAGGTCACATCTAACAATGCCACCCGGCTTCTTAATCGTCGGATGTCTCTTCTTGGCGACTTTGTGGGTGGGAACATCTCGGAGCGGCGAGATTCGCCCCATCGCAAATATGACCCACATCACCTGGCAACGCCCCGGTGACTTGACCCTGGGGGTCATTCTCTCTCTCAGCGTCGCCGACCCACACACCTCCTGCGGCCGGAGGCTGCGCCGCCCGTCTGCTCTTCACCGCCTTGAGTCGCTGGTGTTTGCAGTAGATGAGATCAACAGGAGGACCGACCTCCTGCCAAACATCACCCTCGGTTTCGTCATCATGGACGACTGCTCGCTGGAGACCGTGGCGCTGCTGAGGGCGCTGCACTTCATCCAGAAGCCGCCCCCGCGATTGCTGCCAGGTGGAGACATGGAGGAAACAGGGGCTTTGCACACCTTCCGGTCTTTTCCGGTGGTAGGGGTGATCGGGGCCGAGCTTAGCGCCAGCTCCATGCAAATGGCCAGCCTGCTGTCCCCTTTTCACATACCACAGCTCAGCTACGCCTCCTCCAGCCCTCATCTCAGTGACAAGCAGCGGTACAAGTTCTTTTCCCGCCTAGTACCGTCCGATCGTCAGCAGGCGTTGCTGATCACCGACATCCTGGAGCAGTTCAACTGGACCTACCTGACCATACTGTACTCCTACAGCGTCTACGGCCAGTCGGGGCTAAAGCATCTCTTGTCCGCCTTATCCGAAAAGAAGAATTACTGCGTGGCCACGTCCATCATGATCGAGAGCAACTTCAAAGACGAAGACTTCGACGCGGTCATCGAAGACCTGCTGAAGATCAAGCGCTCAAGGGTGGTGGTCATCTTTGCTCTGGAAGGACTTTCCATCCTACGGGCGGCTCAGCGCAAGGGGGTGAAAGGTGATTTCGTGTGGATAGCCAGCGACGCGGTTTTGCCGAACGTGCAGGACTTCAAGGGAATCGAAGATGCCTCCTTGGGCATCCTGCTGGTGGGATTCTCGTCCAACCCAGTTGCCAGGTTCGAGAACGCGTTAGAACACTACACGCTGAACTCTCGGACGGAGAACCCTTGGTTTCATCTCTTCTACCAGCAAATGTTTGACTGTTCTACGGAGCTGGATTCTTCGCCAACGAACAGAACCTGCGACCGCGACTTGCCCATCTCTGCGTCCCCCGCCTACGCTCGCAGCACCACCGTCTCGCGCGTCTTCGACGCAGTCTACGCCTATGCGCATGCGCTTCACGCGCTGACCAAAGACTGTCACCTGGCACCGCACGAGGCCAGCAGTTGTTTCACGAGCGAGCAGCTCTTCGAGACCTTAAGATCCAACACAACCGCCTTTGTAGGTGAGAGCGATGTTCCGGTCGGCTTCGATTCTCTGGGGGACGGGCCACCGATCTACCAGGTGAAAAATCTTCGCGTGGACAATGGCAAGTACAGTTTTGTGACCGTTGGGGAGTGGGATGGCCGCTTCAGATACTTTGACAAGGACCACATTATGTGGCATCCTGGTCTGCTAGAGCCCGGAGACGAAACTCCCAAGTCGTACTGCAGGTAAGAGAACAGAGAGTGAGTGTTGTGGGACCCCCGAGGTGGCTGACACCTGTACATTTTATTCTTTCCTCGCTCTCTCCACTTCATCTCAACGGGTACTTGAACTACAGCAAACAAAATAAAATGTCAAATGATGCTTATCAGCAATATTGCGGATAAAATTAAAAACACCCATTCTCATATAGAGACAGTTACTCCATACGAATGCAATAAAGTCGAATCAACAAAGTGTTTCTGGTATTGAAGCAGGCTATGTAAGCCATCTTGCAACCAGAGCGGAAAAACTATGAATATTTTACTGGGATTTTCCCATCGGGGACGCTTTTCTAGCAATGACATTGTCCGTTAATGTAGGAGGTCGACATGGTAATTTAGACCCTTTCCAGCAGTTTTATTAACATTAACTACATCGATAAATGGTCCTAGACGCAACAGGGGCCATTGTTACTGCATAAAGTTTAATCATAAATGTCACGAAGTGGCCTGACATTTGTCTCCACTCTCTTGCTTTCTTTTTCTTTCTTTTCTTTCTTTATTTTTTGTTTGTTATTTGTTATTTGTTATTTTTAGTTTCAATTTTTATTTCTTTTATTTGCATATTTTCCTTGTTTTATTTGTTTTGTTTATACATTTTGATTTTTGTTCTCTTAAAATTTGTATATTTGTTTTTGTTGTTTTTTTTTTAATATTTTTTTTCCTTTTTTTTCTTGAAATCAGTCTTGAAAGTGTGTGGAAGCTTTATCAAAGTAAAAGAATCTGTGGAATATCTGGAATGCAGCGAGCAGTGCGGGGTAGGGCAGCAGGCCATGCGGTCGTGGCCAGTGTGCTGCTGGACATGCGAGCCTTGCCGAGAGAACGAGCGCACAGTCGTGCGTGACGACCTTCCCATCTGCCAGCTCTGCCCCATCAACCCCGACACCGGCAACTTCACCTGGCCCGACGAGGCCACGCGCACGCGCTGCGACCCCATCCCTCCGACCTTCACCTCCTTCCGCACGCTAGCGGCGTGGTGATCCTGGTGCTGGACCTGCTGGTGCTGGCGCTGACCCTCACCTCCAGCGCCCTCTACGTGCGCCAGCGCGCCACGCGCCTCATCAAGGCCAGCAGCCGGGAGCTTAGCGGCCTGATGCTGGGCGGTCACGTGGTCGCCTGCCTGCTGGTGCCGGTCTTCGTGGTGGAGCCCTCGGCCGCCTCCTGTCTGCTGGGTCACACCGGCTTCCACCTCTGCCTGACGCTAGTCTACGCTCCGCTGCTGGTCAAGACCAACCGCATCTACCGCATCTTCATGCTGGGGAGGAGAACGACGAAGAAGCCGCCTTTCGTCAGCTCGTTGGCACAGATAATCGCATCTGTCACCATCGTCGTGATGCATGTAAGTGGCCAGCTTCAAGGTGGAGCGAAGTTTACAGCACACCTTGTGTGTAAGATAACTTGGTAAGGTGCTCACTATGGCACTCGCCAGGTACACTTGCTAAGTACACAAAGTGCTCGTGCATGACTGCTTTATTTTGTTAGTTTTAAATACTGTTTTATAAATTCCTGTTTAATCTTTTCCGCTAGCATCATTTTTCTTTTTGTTGTTGTATATTCCGTTCTGCATTTTTTCTAAATTTTTGTTTCTACATTTCTGTTGCTCGCCTAATACCCATCCTATGTTTGCAGTTGGTGCTGGTCGTGGCCTGGGTATCGACAGACCCACCCAGAGTCCTGACGCGCATGCCCAACTTGAACCGGAAGTACGTTGAGCGTGTGTGCGAGGTGTCGGAGCGAGGCTTCATCCTGTCCACCGTCTTCAACCTGCTGCTGATGGCGGCGTGCGTCGTGCACTCCATCTTCACGCGCCACCTGCCGGCGAACTTCAACGAGGCCAAGTTCATCGCCTTCTGCATCTACACCATCGTGGTGCTGTGGCTGTCCTTCCTGCCCACCTACTTCGTGGTGGACACTAGCGAGGTGCGAACCCTGTGCTTGACCCTGGCGCTGCTGGTCAACGTCATTTCCTGCCAGTGCTTCCTGTTCCTCACCAAGCTGTACGCCGTGTACCGGCTTCCGGTCTCCGCGCAGCACGTGCAGTCAGGGTCATCAGAATCAGACAAACGCACCGAGGCCACGTTCCTGAGGGAGCCGAACCACGCAGCCATAGTGCCCTCGAAGCTGTGAAAATCCTGTCCAAGATATTCACGTGACTATGGTGGGTCAATTAGCTGGTTGTTGTTTTCTTTACTGACGGCTGTGTCAGGGGAACCCAGTCGGGCTTACAGCCACGTGTCATGTGCAGAGAGAAATGACCTGAGCCGGAAATGACCTGCAAACTGAATTTACAACTTCAAGTCTCACTTTTTTGTTACTCCAAAATGCGAGGACAGTTATCTTCAGCGAATCCCAAGTAAGCGTTGCAGAATAATTAGTGAAAAACAAATGAGAAATACTGGCTGTCGACAAACGAGTGATTTGTGACAGCTACAAAGTATTTTCCGTTAAATTTTTAATTAATGCTGGTTGCTGTTTTACCAAATCGTGGTAGCTTCATCCGAGAGGTTCAGTGCCAGACAATAACAATGAATGAACAGTTTCGGTGTCATTATCACATCAAACGACTGCTCCGCTGACGAATACAACTGATTGGGAAAAAACCTCGGTTGTTAAGGGCACTGACAGCGGTCTACAAATTTATCAGATGGATTTCTGCTGTCGGAGCCTTTCAAGCGGCATTATGCCCTTTATTATATTATCCACGTTGACATCATTAGGTTAATGAAGATGTTAACTTGGAAAATGCACTCGACATACGTGTACAAAGACTATTAGCCTGTGTATGGAGTGCGAAAGACAAATTCTTATCAGCATTTTTGGACTCGATATTGCGAGGTGTACTTTTTATTTATTGGGGTAACTAGAGGTTCATGTATAACTTTTTGAGGCACATTTTGGGAAGAATAACTGGTTTGTTTACGACCGACAAACACTCCGCTGAAACATCTTCGTGTCTGAAAGTGATTTTTGAAACTTTTCATGGGCATGCCACTCCCTCACCGTGAGGACATTAACTGCAGCAGGGGGCCACACGATTTTGCTGGCAAAATCCAATATGCAGAAGTGGTGTTGCCCCTCCTCTTCATCACATCATCGTCATTGATCGTGTTATCAATAATTCCACTGGCAGCCTTTCCCGCTGATGTGTAGTCCGCCAGAGGACATGTTGAGATCCGGGTTTTATTTTTGAGACTAAAAAGCTAGACCACGGATTGCTAGCAGGTAATCAGTTCCGTCATGTCATTAACACTGTTTATAACCACCAGCTGATGTCTTGGCTCTTGGACTGTGTCTTCATTTCCATTTTAAGCGCACTGAGTTCACTTCCTAGAGCGGAGAACTGCGCTAGAAAAAGGCCAACACTGTATTCTCGTCATACACTTATTATTATCTACATCTGAGCGTTTCCATTCACTTATTCACATATTCATATCTGGAGTTTTTAACAATTATTTAACTCCTTACTCTGTTTGTGTGTAGTATATCCGTATTTGTACTTTAATGTTGTATGTTGTGCAGATCGTGTCATCAGGCCGGAAGTTGCATGTATGATGCTTTGATATTTCTTGCAGGATAGTCATCGAAACCTTTCTTCGTGCTATCCACTCCCTCACCCACATCCTTTTCTTCACTCTCTGCTTGCTCAAGTAGAGTAAATGCGGGAGCACCAGGGGTTATCGAATAAATCTTTTCGCCTCGGTTGTCTGCCATATTGCTTGATACCCATGATCCTCTGCACGGATGACGTCACCATGCATGCCCGCTTCTCGTGGCCTTGTTACCCTGCGAGAGCAGAAGAGTGTTACAGTGTTACATGTGTAATCCTTGAAAACATTGCAGCATGAGAATCGCCCTGAAGAATATCCTATCATTATTACTAAGCTCTGTTTTTACAATTATCGCTCATCGACGACTGGTGGAGTGATTTATAGAAGGAATAAATAAATTAAGGAAAAAAGAGGAGTCGAACTGAAACCTAAGTAACAGTACAGTGCTACAATAACAACTCGATACTTCCGCGCTTCTACAAAATACCATAGATACTGAATACTCCCAGACATCACTTTAAAAGGGATATAACATGATCATGTGTGTGTGTGAGAGAGAGAGAGGAGAGAGAGAGAGGGAGAGTGTTTGTGTTTTCTGTGTTTTCGTTCATGTTTTGTACCTGCGAGTTCAGTGCCGTACCCAGGTAATAGTTTGAACAGGTTGTATCTATCTGTTATGCACTCTCCCTGTAAGAGGAGTCTGATAATGTGATAAATAAAACATCTGTATTCATGTTTTATTTTATTTTCCAGTGAGCGATCACGTGTGTGTGTACATTGCACATTACATACTGACTGACGTTCACACAAAACTCTGGGTGGGTCTGTGATACACAGACCACTGACATCATATCACACAGTATATGATAAATATATTTCAATAGATACAATATTATATTTTTAGTCTAAAGAACATTCTTAACTGAAGAAACAGAAAATAGATGCTATATTATTTTATGCTGTCTATTGCTCATTGCACCTAAACATTTTTATTGGCGTCAACTTTTCAAACCTCGAATGTGACCACAACTCATGATATTGAGATTAGGGAAATCTGTAACCATTTAAAAAAAATTTTTTTTCTCACGAATACAATATGCAAGAGAGCGAGGTGATCACCGAGGCATAAATGGTCTTTTTACTAGTTTATTTTGGGACACATTTGACAGTACTGAACGCATTTCCGTAAAAGTTCCCCAGATGTAGATTATTTCTCCAACAGATGGCGGCAAGGTGACGAGTTAGAACTGTGTTATCTTTCATGAGTCATTCTCATATTATTTGGTCAACATTGAGTAATATTGTGTGCACTTTTCTCTAGTTGTGCCCCTGGTCACTTAGTCAATCATCGTGTACCTTGTGGCTTATCTTATTCCACATTTTAGTTGCATGCATGCTTTTACCAGCTATCTGCAAGTCACCTGTCTCATTTAATCGAACAAAATTTTGTAGGACTTTCACAATTCGCTCATTTATCTTTTAATTTGAAAGGTGATTCTCCAAGATTGATTCTTACATGTTATTGAGAGGCTGAGAGTAAAGAAAGTTTGCCCAGGTACTTCCTCTCGGATTCTACCCCCGGTTCACGGAATTTACTGTTTTGTTTTCTGTTTTTTATTTCTATTGATAAGACTGGTACTGTAGCGGACCTAGGTCCCCTCTGAGGGCTGAAAGTTTGGCTGGTGAGCGGTCAAACGATACAACAGGCTCCGTGTAGTCGCAGGCTGGGTTAATGAGAGTCCGGGAGACAAAGGAATTGCTGTTCGGGTTTCACGAAGCCATGGAGTTGGACGGATCAAAACATTTCACTGGTAATGGGAGCTGGGGCCAGAGGTATGCACGTGTGTAGGCACTAGCAGCAGGGTTAATGATTGATGCTGGTTAGAATGTGCATGATCAAGATACATCTCTTTAGCTGGTTGCTTCGTGGTAACCATCCGCTTAGCCACGATTCATGCAGTCGGCCCCTGGAGTGTTTTGCTCGCAGGCTGAGAAGAGACTGACAGAGTTGTTGTCTCGGAGGCAAAATTAATTCCCTTTGATGCCAACCCAGTGCAGGGACTAACTCGACTTCCACCCTCCGACCTTGTGTGTGTGTTGGTGTCTGTGTGTGTGCGGGGGACGGGGAAGAAAGGTCCATATATTTTTAGGGGATTATTTCGAATATTTCTCTCTGCATAAAGTATAATATAATCGGTCAGAGGAGGTAACTTTTTAGTGAAAGTGAAAGGCGCGGTAACAACCTCTCAGCAACATTCTCGAAACTCATACATTTGTATGCAATAAATGTAGTTCAGTCCTGTTACATGTCACTTCTGATGAAGTAACTTCTTTCTTCTCAGCTTCCTGCAATATTTCTAGCAAGGAAACTCACTTGCGAAGTAGGAAGGGTGTGGATACCCTGGATACCAGCTCCCTTTACAGGACGAAAAGAACAGTTATACACAAGAAGCTGTTTCACACATCGCAAATTGCTCGCATCCCCCTACATACCCACGTACCATCACCCACCCCACCCCGACCTTCATTTCCGTCTTGTTAATCAGTCCATCGTCACTTTTATTATGAGGGTGCATGAAACAGCTGTTCACAGAAAACAAGCAAAGTATTTATGTCAGAGTAGACGCGCTTGAGGAAAACATGGTTTGAAACATTTCCCAGTAACACTCAGTTGCTTCTTGTGTGTTTCAAATACTCCCAGTACTTAATATCCTTGTCCTGTAGACACGACATATCGTTGTTCCATCTTTTCGTCGCCGTGAAAATGTGAGCGACAAATCCACAGCCGCTGATTGGTTGACGGTAAAGTACCACGTGACACGTGTACCATGTGAATAACAAATTCAGTCCGAATCCATCCATCTCATCTTTCCAAGCAAAACACATCCGGATGTAATCCCCAGACTGCACCGCGATGCTTTCCCAAGGACGAATTGTTTAGAAAGACGGAGAGAAGATGAGGAGTAAACATGAAGACATTTTATAGCCGCCATCACTCTCTCACCAGACCTTGACCTCGTGGAGGTTGTTTCCCTTGACTCGCGACTGTAAATTTGATGCACTCGGTGAGGTTGTTGAGGAAACGAACACATGGGGTTCTTTGTCCTAAAAATGAGCCATCTTTTTTTAAATGCCCTGAGTGGAGACAGGAGAAAAGCAGCTGATGGGATTGGCAAGGGAAGGAAGCAGGTGCAATGCGCGTTGATGTAATGACGGAGGTTATTTTCTCACAGAGTGATCTCCCAGGACAGTGTTCGATCGTTTGAATTTACTTCCATCTCACAGCTCTGGTTGTGTTTGTTATTCTACATGATTAACTGACAGGCGTGGTTTATTAACTGTCATGTTTATTAAATGATTACAGCTTTCAATTTTTTTTTCAAGAACAGAATTAATGTTTCTCTTTCCCCGTCGTTAAAAAACCGTACTCTTTCCAATAAACCACCCATAATGCAACGCAAAGGTTTTTTTTTTTTTTTAAGCGATACCATTACCGTTAACACACTGGTTGAAGCCGTCGACTACCGTCTTTATGGCAGTTTTATTCATTGAATGAAGTTAATGCTTCTGACACTGGGAAAGGGAGATTATTTCCTACGTGACAAGAAATAGGAGGTGTTCTATACTAATCATTGACTGGTGCTGATGAAAAGAGCGACACTTTTTACAGATGGCGCTTGCGAAAGGGTAGAGCAGCACGAATGCCTGATAGTGTCTAGTATTATACAGTAGACAGCCTGGGTCTAGTATGCGAAACGCACACTGAGTTCTTCTGGACAGGGGAGGTAAATGCCATAATAGTTTGCTCTTGTCGTCGTCGAACAGAGCTGAGATAAGCCATCTGCCTATCCCTATATAATTAGCGGGCATTATTTTATCATACTCATCACAATCATGATCATCATTATCATCATGTTAAACGGAAATTACTATCTTTTCTCTCTCTCATCTCTAATTTTCGACGCCATGTTGTCTTTGGTCGACCTTTTTTGTGTCTGGCTATGTGCTGCAAGAATTGCTATTTGAACGAGTTTTTCTTTTCAAGACACAAAAAATATGTCCACCTTCGTTTTGCATTTGTAATCGTTGTCGTATTTCTTTTGATTATAAATTGTTCACGCGCATGGAAGGATGAATTTCAAGTAAGTATTTTATGACTGTAGACATTTAATAAATTGCAGAAAAGCTTCAGAAAAGTAAAGTGTTATTACCTGCTGACCCTGGTGAGAAGGATCAGATGTACAGTCTTCGTGTTGAGTCGGTTATAAGTCTTCAAATCGCGGTTGTGCCATTCTGCAGTAATCTTGCTACTCGTAATATTCATTAACAAAAACCAACAATAAAATAAATCCAACGTGAAACACGAAAGGGTTGACAATACCTCATTAGAGTTGAAATAAAAAAACTAAAGAAGTTAGAGAAAACAAAGCACGCAAACATCGACAATTTACAAAAACTACGAAGATACCGCGGCAGATCACTCAAATACTGAGAGTATCGCCTTATGAGTACCAAAATGGCAGCTAGTGACCTTCAAGTAGAGCCAGCCAGGGTCTAGATATTATTTTCAAACTGTGGAGAAAAAGCTTGCATCTCATCTCAGTGTGGGAGGATTTTCAGATTCTATTTTAAATTTCGTCTCGGGACACGCACCTCGTCTCTGGGTGTGTCATGTATTCACCTTGAGGGCTTTCAGGTGTGTTGTAAGAGAGAAAGAAGAGCAAAAAAGTTTTATTCCTGATAGAAACATGGTAAAATGATTCTAAATAGGTTGCAATTTTTTCCGATGCATCTTCTGCAAAAAGAAACAGAAGCACAGCCAGCCAGTTCCATGGAGTGAATTATCAAAAGACAGAATGGCGAGGTGCAGGGGAGTCTGCTGACACGAAAGCACAGAACAGCTTGAAGGTTTGTCTGGAAACAGAACCCACAGGTCTACACAAAGCTTGTGGGGAGAAACATGATGAGTGTTAGTCTAGCTTCTTCATCATCAGACACTCGCCACCTCTCGGACCACCACCCTGACCGCAAAGCGCGTGATGCATCATCCCAGGCAACGCTTGGCTTGGGTCCAGGGGATGAAAAGGAACCTTTATCCCTCCCAAGTCATCAATTTTCAACACAGTGTTAAGGATTCTTGGTATGACATTTTTGGCGAGGACAAACACATTTTCAGTAACACATTTATGTGTCTGTGTATCTAAACATATTTTAGTAATATAAATGATAACATTGCACGAAGAAAATGTGAAATAATGTCAAAATGTTTTCTTGATTTAGAGAAACGTTCGTGAATCACTGGAAATGTTACTGAAAGTGACGCCCAACGCGCACTCATTCAGCAAAACATTAAACATCAGTTAATCGTCTTGAGATCTCGCGAACACCCACACACAAGCCTCAACAGTTAACTCATTCAGGACCTTTCTGTGAGCCTGACCCACTCGACCTCACAGCCCTAGAGGACCTCATTACTTCTGTGAAAAAGCAAGCGATTGGCTTTAATCTAGGACTCCATGTTGACTCTTTACCCGGAGGACAAAGGTCAAAGGTATGAAAGGACATAATGGCCAAGATAACTATTCTTCAAACAAGTGTAATGTTATTAACGAGAAACCGTGTGGTGTAAAGCCGACTTGCCGATTTTTTTTTTCTATTCCCGGACACCAAAAACAGGGAGAACTTCACAGAATTTAGCCACTGAAATTATTATTTTTGCATGGCTTTTCTTGCTTCATAATTTGACACCCAGGTGTTTTTCATCAGGACTGGACAGAGAAAAGTGTGTAAACACTACGATTTCAATCCCCAACTCTTTAAAATTTATTTCTCGACAACCTCCCGAAGAACAAGAAGTTGGAGAAGAAGAAGGATAGTGAGGAGG
Organism: Pomacea canaliculata; assembly: GCF_003073045.1. NCBI lineage: Eukaryota > Metazoa > Mollusca > Gastropoda > Architaenioglossa > Ampullariidae > Pomacea > Pomacea canaliculata. Next base: position 9,934,401 of record NC_037590.1, read on the forward strand.
AAGGAGATAAAAAAGAAAATACTGAATACGACTTAGTTACGTGTTATGTAAATACGACAGTAGAGGGCGCTGCTGGCACAAAGTGTAGGGGAGGACGTCCTATCGGCAGACCAATGATGTACAATTGTACATATTTCTAGGTGCAAAGCAGTGACCCAAAAGGGCGTTGGAAAGAATGACAACATCTGTCCTTTGAGACCACTTAGAAACTGCAATTAATTCCTGTCAATGAAAATGATATTTAGCTGACGCACCCAAGATTACTGCTGTCAGCAAATAGTAAAGACATTTTAAGGGGAGCGCCGAGGCGAATAATAAATAAATATAATAAGAACACAGAGGATAGTGTAAATAGTGAAGGTGGAGATGAGAGAAGGAAGAAAGAAACAAAGAAAGAAAAAGAAAGACTGAGAGAAAGATTAGAGATCTAAGATAATATAACACATGAATGATGATAGCCTTGGACACTTCACTAGCCATACACACACATAAAAAATAACTTGATTACAGCTTGTAACAATTTTAAAACAGCCTAATTATTTCAATGGACCAGCAAGGTAGATAACTCTCATTGTGTTCGATTAGGAAATGAGCTTCTAAAACATGGATAATTTGCGACTGGAAGTAATAATTAATGGCGACATACATGTTGAAGAAATTTTTAAAAAATAATAACGCCTTGTTATTTAATTTAAAATGTGTTTGGGTATCTTTCTCCTTCTCCCCATCTCTTATACGTGCACGCGCACATACACTCACACGCACACGCGCCTTCACGTGTGTATATATATATACAATAGCTTCTTTTCTTCTTGCAAGTTCATCAGAAATTCATAACACCATCGAACTGCATATATACAAAAATAGAGATAAAAAAGGGAAATAATTGCAATTGTTCTTGCCAATTTAAATGCCTAAGTACAAACGAAACGTCGCTGTGGTCTTCAAGTAGGTAATTATCCTTCGACAAACGAGAACAAAACCCGGACGATGGGGATGTGGGGTGTCAGGGTAGTGTTTATTTTGCTACACGAACATTTACGACCTTTTTCATTGTAACGATTTTCAGATACAAAATGTCTTGCGGGATAAGAACACGAGCGGCGTACATCAAACAACGGGTGTCACGTGCCAGTGATAATCAGCACCGGGGATGGAGACAACCCTCTTCGTGTCCTACTGTGCTCGTGGCCACACAGACAGAAGCAACAGTTCAAATTCGATGAACGAGATTTCAAACACGGGAGAGACAGAAGAACTGCTCATGCTCCAACTCTCAGGTGTAAAGTTTTGTAGGTGCACGAAGATCACCCTTGACCTGCTTGCTGGCCTCCCACGTGATTATCAGAAGGGTTAGTCGTCCGGTTTTCTTTCAGGTGCATATCCTTCTCTGGAACAAAGTGCACGGCGTACAGCTTGGGAAGGAAGAGGAAGACCTGACAGGAAATGACGTTGAGCAACATGGCGAATCCAAGCGACATCGTCTTGACGACGTTGCTGTCGGAGATGAAGTAGGTGGGCAGGAAGGACAGCCACAGCAGCCCGGTGGTGTAGACGGAGAAGGTGATGAACTTGGCTTCGTTGAAGTTGGCCGGCAGGCGGCGCGTTTTGATGGCGTGCACGCCGCACGCCGCCATGATGGAGAGGTTGAGGACCAAGGAGACGAGGAAGCCACTCTGTGGGGAGGAACACTTCCTCTCCACAAACCTCACGCTCAGACTCGGCATCGTGGTGCTGGCGGTCGGGAGGTTCAGCCCCATCCACACGCACATCACAAGGAACTGCGGACAAGCAGACAAACGGTTATTTTGCGACCAGGCAGCTACAGAAACAAAATAAGCACATTAGCCAACGGACAAACCGTCAGGCCATATTTTTTGAAAACGGTTAAAGTAAAACAGATATCAAGATAAAACAGTTAATAACACGAAAGAATGGGATTATTTATTTTCTTTTGTGCGTTTGTATCCAGGATCCAATTTCTATCAGGAAATTTCTTGATTCAAGAAACAAAGCCATGTTGTGTCTACACCTCTCGTGTTTTCATTTCTAATTAACGGAGTCATTATTGTGTTTGCTGTCCACTCGGAAGACACCTCGCTTTAATTTACTGAAATTGTGGCCCGTTAGTAATTTTCCTGCCTCTTGTATGGTCCAAGGGATGCAACTACTACTACGCTCTTCTTGGTAACAATTCTTCAAGAGTTTCTCCCCTTGCTCCAGCCTTTACCTAAAATATTTTTTATTTGGCTTGTACTGACTTGAACTCAAATTGGCTGTCCGATACAGATCAGTTGTCACATGTGTGCAATTTTCACGATCAATTTCACACAATCTGAAATCTTTGTGGAGATATTATTTACTTTTTATTTTAAAATATAATCTTGGTTGTCTGGTTGTTGGCATTTTACACTGTCCGTAGGTGCAGTACGTCGATGTGGTCCACCCAAAATTTTATTAAAAAAATCTGTCAGACTGCGTGCAAGTAAAAAACTTCAACATTACTTACTTAGACTTCTCTCATCACTTCTGAGGTAATGTCGTCCTCTTTCACCCTTTGATAAATACATTTCGTAACCTTTCTCTCCCCTGGTGGAATAATACAATAATATTAATGTCATCTTTTCTCATCGCACAATAATTATTAGGCCCTTTATGAAACGCGATCAAGGGAAATGCTGAAGCTTCCAGGCAAATAATTTATAGAACTGTGAGCAGCAAGGCGAAGTCCTTCACTGAAGTTTGTTCACTTCTGTCCATGATGGACATTGTCAGGAGATCGTCCTTATGACTAATGTGACACAGGGATGGGTGAATACATGAGTTGTGATTTTCCCACCTGTGAAGCGACGAGGACAGCAGCGATGACTACCTGAGCCCTGGAGCCAATGAACAGAGGTTTTTTAGTGATCGCCTTGCCAGGCATGAAGATCCGGTAAATTCTGTTGGTCTTCACCAGGAGGGGACCATAGGACCAAGTGAAGGACAGGTGGAATCCCCAGTAGACATGACGCAGGTCGCAGAAGTGGGTTCAAGGACAAAGTTCACCACTAGGAAGCAGGTGATGACGTGACCGCACAGCATCATGAGCGACAACTCTCGACTACTGGCTTTAATCAGCCTCGAGTGCCTGTTCTTGAGGTACACGGCGCAGACGGTGCAGGTGACGAGGAAGACAATGAGATCGCAGGCCAGTAGTAGCTGCCCCTCCAGGCGCGAGAAGTGGACGAAGGTGGCAGGTATCGGCAGACATCTGGTCCGTGTCTCAGCATCTGGCCAGGTGAAGTTTTCAGCAGTAGGACATACCTGTGGAGGCAAGACAAGGCAGTCGTTTTGACATTTCAAAACATAATCACAAGATACAGCCTGAGTATCACTGAGACTGCGCTGTTGATGACAGAATACACAACACAACACAGAACTGAACACAATCACAGGCATAACTTAACACAATATAACAAAATACAGCACAGAGTACAGTTCACAATACAAATACGCTGACAGCCCAGGTCACGTGCCCACCTCGCACTTGGGAAGGTTGAGGAGGATCGTCCTCTCGTTGTCCCGACGGCTCACAGTACCAGCAGCACGAGGGCTGGGTCGTGACGGCCTGGTAACCCACAGAACATGGATGACTGCACACAGAGGATGGAACAGCCCAACCAAACTTGTGTAGGAGGGCAGAGTTCCATCGAACCTTGTTCTGGAATCAGAAAGCAAAGGGAATGACAAGCGACAGTGAAATTTGTTCGTTCTTAACTCCCTTAGAAGCGTCACCTGTATGCTAATGGTATACTCGATCTTGTCCACACGAATAAAGACATGCTAGGAATATTATTGTTACTCAGAATAGTATATCTACCACAGCGCTTGTGAGATCTTTATTCTGTTAATGATGGATTTTAAGTGCAGTGTCTAAGTCAGATATTTGTGGAGGAAGTGCGACTTCATTACATCATGTGATCCTATGTTTCACATCACAAATGAGGCAAACACATCGAATATTGAAAGTCAGATATGGTCTCTGGGATGATCTAGTCTTTCCACTTCCTGCCAATAGCATACAACACTTAAATAATAAACGTGTGAAGGGCCTTTGGTAAAAATACCCCAAATACCCGACTTTACCCGAAAAATACTGTAATATTTTCCTTGAAAGAGGCAAACCGCCCAGTAAATTAATCTGAATAGTTAATGTGAATAGGCTTTCTTATGCAGATGAATGTACACACTTTAAGCTAGAAGTTCAGGCTTGTACAGCTTTCCATCCTGAATCTTGTCTTCCGATGGAACAAACACAAAGAGTGAAGGAGGGAGCGTGGAAACGAATCAGTCAGTTCTAAGCAAATACAAAGTCTCCTTGCGTCACGCCCTGTATCAGGAAAATGTTCCATTTGTACAACCTCATATTTCTCTTCCTCTCAGATTATCGAGCGATGCCACTCGAAGAAAATAAGATTTATTCTTTTTCCTCCGCATGACACTTTTCCTGGTGGTATCAGCGCAAAATGGTTTACACCTTCCTTAATCTTCAAACACTAATTTGTCATAAGAAATGTCATCTCAGATTTTTATGATTCTAGCTACATCTATTTAATGCATTTGTCCCCCTTTATTTCTTCAGACTTCATATGCACATTACGTTTAAATTAATCGTTCTAAACTATTACATATTCAACAACAGGTATAAAGTATTCATTTGGAAAGTAAGGAAAGAAACAATAATCATGAAAAAAAATATATCAAAGGCGGCAAACACCAGAAAACGGACAGATTAGGGAACCATAGAGCGAGTAACATATTGCTCGAGAAAAAAAAAAAAGAAGAAACAAAAACCGCATAATTATAACAAACTTTCATATTGAACATATTTCCTACCTTCTATGTTGACTAAGAAAATGTTATTTGAAAAACAGAAAATGAAATCATGAAATGAAAGAAAAATCAAAAGGAAATAAAGAACCCAATCAATGAGATTGAAACAAATGAACAAACAAACGAACGAAAAAAAATAATAATAAACAGTTAGAACAAAACGAAATGGAAGGAAGACAGAATAAACAACCAATTGTGTAAAATACACAAATTTTTAGAAATGAGCACCAACCTTGTCAAAGAAGCCAAAGGACTGATTAACGGTGTCCCACACGCCCACCACGTGCTGATGCATCGCTTCGTCTCCCAGTACAGGTTGCGGATCTCGTAGTTGCCCTGCAGGTTGCCATACTTATCAAAGCTGATGTTCACCGATTCACCTTGAAACTTTAACAGTGCGGAGAGCATCTCGCAGCTGCTCAGACGTGAAGCACGTGCTGGGTGATGACGTGGCGTTGGAGCAGTTCCTCGTCACCAGATGGAGCGCGTGCGCCAACGCGTACACGGCGTTCATCGAAAGCGAGGCTGTGGCCTCGGTCTTGTACTTCGTTGAGTTTACGATCATCAAGCTGTCGTTGCATGACGAAGAATCGCAGTCGAAGAGGTCGGCGAAGAACTCCTTGAACCACGGGTTCCGGGCGCCGCTGGACAGGTTCATGAGTTGGAACTCCTTCTCGAAGCGGTCCACGGGGGAGGAAACAAAGTTAACGGACAACAGCCCAGAGGCCACCGTCCCTGCGGCCTCAAAGTCGGAGGGGTTCATAGCGATGGAATCGCCGCCCACCCAGGTGAAATTGTCGTTGAAATTCTTTCGCTTGAGGGCCTCGAAGAGACGCTTGGCCTGTGCTTGGGTTGTGAACAGGACCACCACCACGGCCTGCTTCTTATCCATTAGCTTGTTGATCACCTCGTCGTAGTCGGTGTCGTTGAAGTTGTCTCTGATCTCGGCTGTGGTCGCCGTGCAGTAGCCGATGTCATCCATGTTCTTCTGGATGGCTTTGTACCCTTCGGATCCATAACTGCCCCCAGCGTACAGCACCGACACGTACCGCCATTCAAAGACTTTCAGTATGTTGACAATAGCCTTTGCCTGCACAAGGGAGGAAAAAATATATGATAAGACTTTATTTATCCCTGAGGGCAATTAGTAAGCAATGGTTAGAACCACACACTAGAACAACATCACCAATCAGCCACACCATCATAGATTCATACCCGCCACACCAAAAGACCCTCATTCAATCACAGTCCAAAGCCTCCTTTCACCATAATTCGTTCACAGTCTGCAGCGTTCAGAAGTCGCAAGGCCAAAGTAACAAAGGACTTCCTCATCACCATCATCATGATGTAAAATAAAAAAACAAACAAACAAAAAAACAAAAAAACAACAACCACGGTTTCTATTTTTGCAATGCATTTTCAGCTCACAGACAGAAACTCTGAAGCACTGTTCTCAAACTGACGAACAGAGGAAAAATGAATAAATCTGCTGTTTCCCACTCGTATTATTAGTCAACTAGCAGCAAAAGACGATAAACAAAAACCTCATTGACAAGTCATCTGCACGCTGACGTCAGAGCGCGTGCGTTGTGCAAACAGCCTTCCATTGTGCGCGTGCCCTGCCCCAGGCTCCCTCATCACGATAGAAGCGGTTACGAGGCTGAAATCTCCATACATGAGCACAGTCGTGTATTATTTTATAGACATCCGTGATAAACGGTTCTTGTCAGATGACTTCTGGCCACGAACAACTTTCCTCGAACAGTTAAAAACATCCAGCTGTTGAAAAGTGTTTAAAATTTTGTCGTTTTCCGCCTCTCAACCTACAATTTCAAAGTAAATTAACCTTGTGAGTGTTCGGGTTTCCTCCTTTTTCCTTCTGACCTTTCTGGAAAATCCTTCGTCACAAAGATCACAATATTTTCGTGATTGTTCAATCTCAAGCCATAACTGTGAGCGTGCAGGAGCAGAGTGGTCTTAACAACAGTCCGAGCATCATGAAGGAAATTAAAAACATTTCCTTCTTTTGTTCTTTCTTCTTCACTTGCCCCGCATAAAATGAATAACTGCAACATCCCTCTAACATCCTTGTTTTATCTTTTCTTTGCCACCTTTTTTCCTTTCCGCTGCACCACCCTCTTCTACACTTAAGGCCAATAGTATAACATCTCTCTCCATCCTTGTTTTATCTTTTCTTTGCCACCATCCGCTGTCACTGCTCTGTCTCAATAGTCGTAACAAGTCTGATGGCAAAGGACTCAGATGAACCTTCCAGACGTTTACGATAAAACAAGCGCAACCTTTGAACCATTAAAGGCTTTCCTTATCGCAGGAAAAAGACTTTCTTTGTTTTTTGAAAAGGACTACACTAAATAAACAGCAAGAGAAGTTAGGTCTGTGATTTTGAAATAGAAAATTATGATACAAGACAAACCAGTAAATTAGACATTGAGATGAGCAGAACATTGCAGGGAAGGAAGGGGACTAGGCGGGTGAGATGGTCAGACTGGAGACAGGAAAAAAGATGTCGATAGAGACACAAGAGACTCAGTTGTAAAAATGTTCAAGTATCAGTTACTAATTGTGCTCGAATCTTCAGATGTTTTAATGGAAGATCATTGTTAAAGCCTGGTGATAATGCTATGCTTAGGCACGTGAATGTGTTGTGTGTTGTCTCTGTGTTGTTTGTATTATGCAGTGTGTGTGAGAGAGAGAGAGAGAGAGAAAAGGAAGAGACAGATATTCAATAGACTGTTAGAGAGACAGAGAGAGAATGTAATAGTAAAACTATGATAAAATATCATCTATTAACATGAAATGTCATATGCTTTAAAAAAAATGTTGCAGCCGTCGTTAGAAATGTTTATTCAAGACATGAGGTGCAGTACAAAATATGTAATTATTTTATCTGGTACATGTCTTAGCTACAGTTACTTCTGTGCTTCTTCGTTGAATAATTACACAATCTCTAATTTTAATGCATGGGTTTTCTTATATCAGCTAAAGGACACCAAGATTCTCTCTAAAATTTGTAGAAGGAAATGTCAAAGGACACACACCACGATGTGTGTAAAAGAGAGAAAGAATTGGCTGAAGGGATGACTAAGTAAACACAACTACAGGCAATCACCCGTATTCGTTGTCTTTGTCAGTCTACATGCACAAGGTCTCCTACCACTTCGCATCAACCCTGTGATATTTCAGACAACATTTATTGACAGAAGGACCTTGGTATTCTGTGACAAATCAGTTGACTTAGAGTGGCTAAAAAAGCAAACTGGACTCTGCTTGTAGGAAATGCCAGAAAAGAGATAACAAAAGTAAATGGCCATTGGGTCATGAGCAGGCCAATCTCATGTTGTTTGTTGTTGACATTCCGTCTTCGTCGTTTCCTAAGACTTGCAGGAGTTCTTGCTGCTTGTTTCAGAAGGTGATGGCTATTGTATGATATTAACATTGAAAGGTATCTGAGACATTGAATAAAGGTCACATACACCAAAATCCCAATCATACACTCTTGTACAATATATATATAAAATATAAATATAAATGGATGCTCAGAATGGTGCCAACGGCTGTGCCAGCCTCACCTGCATGGTGTCGGAGGGCACGGTGCGGGAGAAGAAGTCGTACTTGCTCTTGTCGTCCAGCAAGGGGCTGGAGGAGGCGTAGCTGAGCTGCGGCACCCGGAAGACGGACAGGGTGTCGGCCACTTGTATCGTGTTGCTGCTGCTCTCAGCCGCAATCACCGCCACGCAGTCGATACCCGGAAATTCACCCGATGCTGCAGTGGCACTGGGCTCTTGGATGAAGTGTAGCGACCTAGGAACCCGGTGATCATGACACCCGTGAACAACTCACTCTATCACTCTCTGTCTTTCTGTCTCTTCGTCTATTAAAAAGGAACAATCTCAGTCCTGCTATTTCAAGAAATTACATTTTTATGCAATTGTCGTAAAGAAAAATCCATTTATTTGTTCAGCCAAGACAATTCTTGATGATTATTATCCTTGGCGCATGCAACCTTCAATGATGGTCTAGTGGGTGTGGAATATAATGACCTTTTACTTTTTTGAATGAAGGTTTACTTTCATCATTTGTTTCGTTCAAGAGGAAGAGAAAGTTGCGGGTTGGAGACCTATTCACATGACTAGAAAATCTTCCCCTGCTGCCTTACATATATCATGCCCTAGGCACTATGACCCACTATGGTCTCTAGGCTATCGTAGTTTGACCTTTACTTGCTTTAAAAAAAATATAAGAAAAAAATCAAGTTCAAACTGAGTGAATGAATATTGCCTACCGGGCCAAAGCAGTCAGTTGATTGTTGCAGTCGTCCACGATGGTGAAGCCTAGCGTGATGTTGGGCAAGATGTCCTGTCGTCTGTTGATCTCCTCGACGGCAAAGACGATGGCCTCCAGACGCTGCAGGGCGCCCAGCTCGCGGATCTTGTTGGAGCAGAGCTGGGTGGCATTGTAAGCGTGCAGCGACATGATGACCCCGAGGGTCAGGTCACCTGGCTGCGTGAAGTTGACCCAGGGCAACTCTGGCACAGACCTAATCCCTCCGCCATCAGCAACCCCGACAGAGGACAATGTCCACAAGAGGAAGAGGAGAAGGCAGAGAGGTCGATCAACGCGAGGGCAACAGCGTTCTCTGGAAGCTGAGAATCCCTCGTCGTCCACCTCTCGATGGGACCCTTCTTCTGATGATGTAAAGTGGTCTTCACTTGTCTGGACAGAATGCAATTCCAGATCGAGTGCAGAGAGAAGGTGACGCCTCCACTGTAAAGACGACAGATTCTTCTGCGTTGTCTTGACATGTCCAAATATATTAGTAATGATGGTAATGAGAATAATGTCACAGTGCGGCCAACCTGTCCAGACCTCCTCTCTGAGTGTGCTGTCTTCTGTTTCTGCGCTACAGGCTCAACAGCTTCACCTTAGAGATGACAGAAAAGTACTGAGATATTGTGACAGACGTCTAACAAAAACTGACGCCGATGAATGAGGAAACATAAAAGAAAGACGAGAAGTATAATAACTCAGACAGACATGTCAGCTGGCTTAAACTGATACTGGAGCAGGAAGCTTTTCTTATTCAAACTGTTTGCAGTTTCGGCCCACGCCTGGCACATTGTTTACTTATTTGTGTACAAATAGAAATATCAACACTAATTTTAGAGTTCATAAGAATCATGGTCAGTTCTTCAAAGAAAGTATCAACATTTTTTTCTGATTCGAAAGTTGTTGGGAATTTTCAGGACCATATAAAGTTCATGTAAAGACCAGGAAGGTCCGGGTCTCTCATTTTACACTGAAGTTAATTCATCTTTTTAATCACTGACAGTGAGCTCCCTTTCAGTGTTTCAATCTTAGTCAGATTTTCACGCCCATTCTCAGCTGTTAGAACTGTTTTTACTTCCTCATCAACATCATGTTCACAGACGGCTGTTTCACAAAAACAACAACAAAATCCCTTGAAACTATTTACCTATTTACAAAGGTCACTCTGGGTCGCTGACTTCACATCGTGAATAATTAACAACTGTAACGATAACAGAGTTTCAAGTGAGACATACAGGAAAGTGAAAGAACTAACTGATTGACTGAAAGCAAAAGGAAAAAACATCTAAGGCATGTTAATGACAGATAAATTAAAGACAGTCACTTTGCAAGCATTTTGATGAAGCAGTAACACCAGGGGCAAAACTTGATGATGTTATTAAACTTGTCAACTTGATTGTCTGTTTGGAGTTTTTCTTCCCATGGCGACTGTAAAACATTAATTACAAAGAGCAAAATTCAAAGAGACTTCTAATTAATTCTGGCCATTATTTCCATGACAATGACCACTGGTCTGGTGAACATTCACTTCAAAGAGCATTTCTCTGTTCATCGACAGATGCTTTCAGCATCAAGTGATGAAGGAGATACAGGGCTTTGTCTAGTCTGTCAACTGTTGTCTCGAGTGCCTTCACTTCGGACATTTTCCTTTGTCTGTCTTTCCATCTGTCTTTGTCCCTCAGTATTTTATCGCATCTAACAGTCTCTGACAGTTATAAGACAATTTTACGCTTTGCTAATGATGTAGAATTTTATTCAGATCTTTTGTATACCGCTTTTTTCCAAATGGAAATTCGTTTTTTAAAACAGTTTACAATCATAAGAAAGTTTGTTTGTTGGTCAAGTTACAACAGTGAGGCATGCTCGTGCATCTGTCTATCTCTCTCTCACATATACATATCTACATCCAGAGATGGCGAGGTTGCTGTCACAATCGTGATCTGACAGGAACTATACACAAAAGCTTTTTTCATCTTTACAATGTGCGAATCTTTCCATCTTCCGGGCAAAAGCGAGGCGAAGGAAAAGCCGAAGGAAAATTATGCGATTCGATTCATTCAAGTGTCTGAGGTTCCGGCCTTGTGCCTGAATTATACACAAATATTTAGCTCGTAGCCATGGCCACATCTTTTAGTCAGGAATAATATTTTAACAGTATGTAATAAACGATTTTTCTCACTGGGGTAAAGCATCTGATGCAATTATGTAATATGTCGGATAATTCTAATGTGCGGGCAGTTCCCCAAGAAACTGAAGGTTAATAAAGACTTTTGCTGTACAGTAAGTAAAAGAGAAGAATCAGTTTTGTTTCAAACCAAGCTAATGAATGATTTTTGAGGTATTTGATGCTTCAATTCCTACTTTTTGTATTCTGTATACTCAGTTAAATATAACTAATCTCAACACGATCACGCCAGCTCTGACATCTGTAATCAATCAGCCGGTCTTATTCACTTCACAATACCTTCATTCATCCATGCAAACCCAAAACTGATACTGACCTTTAGAAACCCAGACAGTTCCTACCCCTATGTACCCCTAAAGTATAAAGTATCACAGTAGTCGGAGAGGGAAGGAGAGAAAGATGAGAGAGAGAAGGATACAGTACTCGGTCTCCAGACCTACCTGCTCCCACCCAAGATTCCTCATTTCCACTAATTTCTATTTTCAATAGCATTTTGCCCTTTCTCAGTAACAACACCATCCGCACACATTTTTCGCAGTTTGTGTGAGTAGTTGTCAATCTTCTGTCTTTTGAGAATGCTGACAGGTGAAGGTCTCATGTGATAAAACTGTAGGCAAACTTCATTCAAACCTGCACGATTACGATTGTCAAAGTGGTCTCCTGATGATTAGCCAAGATGTCCTTCCCACTAATTTGGTCCCTCGTGTCTGTTCACTGAGGTACTAACACTCCAAGATTATCCTACAGAAAATCTGAAGGTTTTGTGACAGGGCCTCAGGAGAGAGAAAACTGTGTCTGTGCAACATTGTGTTAGTGCTGAGCCCAACCAACTTGAAATTAAATGATCTTGAGCATGATCTCTGGGAACTGAAAGAAGTCTACAAACTTAAAGAAATAATAATAATAAAAAAAACTGAAACTTTATCTGTGACTCAGAAACTGTCTGAGGCGGGATGGGAGGAAGGAAGATGATCAGAAAGGCGGATCCAACAGAAAAAAAGTTCATTCTCTACGGACTTCCTCTCTGTGCGGAACAAAGACTGTTGGATCACGAGATACAGTCCTCAGCCCGTTCCGGTTTAATCGTGTGCATCGGTAAAACGTCAATAACGGCTGAATGCGCTGTTTCTAGCACAAAGAGATACAAAAATAATAAAAAAAGTAAGTAACCACAATGGCACGATCATTTTTTTTAAAGAAAGAAATTCCCAAAGAGCACAAGACTTGAGAAAAGTCAGCTGGGACACAAGAGACGGGCTGTTAGAGTGTACGACCACTTGAGGAAATTATTTATTTTTGGTGGGGAGTCAGGACAAATTTGTAATTAATAAGTCTAGGGACCTGGCTGCCATGCTCTCCAGTCGACCGTTAGCACTGTTTCTCGCGATTGACTGAAGCAGACTATAAAGGCGCTTTTAAAATCGTATAGTTTGCGATTACCGAGACTGTAAGGAGTACTGCTGTAGCCGAGACAACATGAGAGGGCAGTATGGCAGTTGGTGAGCTAAGCATATAGCTCTGTTATAAATTCGTTGCTATGATATGCATTACCTTGAATTCCAATGACTTTAGGAAGTAAAAATTGTCTACACAAAAAGACAGTTGAAAGCTCAGTCAAATAGCATGCTCATCATGTATGTTGGAGTATTCACAGATGGCGTATGACAGTTACGATACATATATATAATTATATTAAATATGTCATCCTGAGATCCTCTGTTCGACACTGTATGTGTGAGCTCAGCAGAGAGTGCTCATCAGACCAAAACTGTGTTGAACTTCCTTTTTGTGAATGACTGATTTCTCTATAACTGACAACATGAGGTTGTACACTGTACAGTCTCTGTAGCCGACCCTGGAAGTGAACAATCGGTTCAGGATGATGTGATAGAAAGTGAGATACTTTACTCCACCATTTAGTGTATTTAAGTTCAAACATACATTTTGCCTTAAAACAGCGGAATTACAAAACACCATCATCAAGACTTTTCCACATTTTTCAAAATCCATCCAAAGTTTGGCTTTGCACGGAGTGTCCAGGCACAGTGAAATAATAGTCTCTACTATTGGATGATTTGACTGCCACTCCCTCCACTTTATGTGTGTCACCTGCGTAAAATTGTTTTCCTTTGTATTTGAACCGGTGGGCAGTTGGTGTGGCACTCATCATGCTTTCATCACCTGGGTCCTAGGACATTAGCACGGACTCACTAACAGGTTGTTGCTTTAATTACTTTTGACACAGAAAAGAGAGTGATGTAACTTTTGGAGGCAAGTCTTTCACCAGATTTTTATTTTTAATTGATATTTCGTTGCTGTGTTTCCCATGTATAATTATCTGGACGTTTTGCTTTTTCTGTAGTTTGTTGTGAAAAACTTCGTTTGCAAATTGTGCGTGTTTAAATGACAATATGGTTATGTTAAGTTTTAGATATCGAGCTAACTTTGTATTTTTATAAGGTGAATTATTTGTCCAAACTTTTAATGGCTAACATTTTTTATTGCAGTTCTGTGCTGTTTGTTCCCGATCTCGTATTTCACAACCACGTGACTGTCTGGTCCTCAAGAATAGCAAAGAACCACATCACGTGACTAGCTGAGTCTGGTCCTCAAAATTAGGAAGAAAATGACTGCAGTGTTGCTTTTTGAGTTTTAGTTTTAGCCAGTAACATTGTAATGTGCATCTTTGCAGAGAGGTATACACAAACGTATATACATTGGTAAGCACGTATAATACTATTACACACCATTCATTATCAAGAGAGAGAGTGCAAGGCTGTAGGTGATCACAGCGCTTTCTCTCTCTCTCACACACACACACACACGAAGTTACAATGAAATCGTTGAAGTGGTTGAAAGAAAGACGAAAATTGAAAAAAGATCTTCACGCTCTAACAACCTAATAGCTTGCAGCGTTCTGCAGTTTTGAAGCCAAGAATGAACTTTCTGAAAAAGATTATGGAATCAATACTGTCACAGCACTGACCGTGGATCAGCCCGTCACCACCACCACCAACCACCACCACCACCACACCACCACCACCACCACCACCACCACCACCACCACCACCACCACCACCTCTCTTTATTTTAAGAACTCCACTTTGGAAGCACTTGAGATATCCATCCTGGGTAACCTTTACTTCCAAGCTCACACTCTCCTGTCAATTCATTTGCAGCTTTAAGCTTTATGAAAAATGTGGATCTGATTTCTGTTTTATGTTTGCTTTTTATTTTGTTGCTGTTGCCGCAGCTAGCTGGCTTATGTTACATTCATATAATGAATGCACGGTCTGCCATGTTTTGTACAAAATATGAATCACATTCTGGGAAGTCTACTTTGTGGACATAAAAATAGAAATAGTTTTATTATGGTGGATAAAAAAAATATTTCAACATATGACTGAAGTGGAAAATCACAGCAGGATAACAAATAAGCTAAAATTAATAAAAGCAAAAGAAAGGAAAATCATAATTTTTTAAAAGGAGCTGATAAAGAAGACACCGGCAGGTTCATCTTTTGTTGACAAATAACAAACATATTTACACTCTTTGTGCCCCTTTTTTATGTCCATTTCTGCAAGTGGAATGTTTCACAACTTAATCTTGACTAATTAATAACTTATTAGACACTGGAGGATTCAGTGAAAGGAAAAACTGAACAGAAGAAGCTCAGCTGCATAATTTAAATTCTGGGATTAGAATGTTGTAAGCAGAAATAAAAGGTTAAACTGAGAAATATCCAAAGATCTTCACTGTTTGGCAAGTGAGGAAATAATGAAGTGTTTAGGTCTCAGGGAAAGCAAACAAGAACACAATCCCCCGTACTCCTGTAAAGTGCACTATACATAAATATAAATAAATAAATTTAAAAAGAGTTAGGTTCTATACTTTACATAAAAACTAGCAACGACGGCATAAGAATAGATATTTTCATAAAATTATAATAACTTGTAAGCTGTTCTTACTGCCACTGTGGATGCAAGCCTTGATGATGAGGTGACGTGTCCTGTACACATATACAGGCGCAGCGGCGGTTACTGCAGCGGCAGGCGATGGAGATGTGGTCGTGGCTGTTGTTGCGCTCACATCAGCACCTTTCTCAATCGACCTCCAGTGGCAGAGAGGTGGCCGAGACTTGAATGAGACGAAATTAATTGGCTTGCTCCATGAAGGGCAACTGAAGAGAGATTGTTCTCCCCTCCTCCCCACCCAGCAAAGGTGGAGGGTGCTCACACACCGTGGTGCTGCTCAATGGACGGTGCTCACACACTGTGGTGCAACAGCAAAGAGAATAAAAAAAAAAAAAAAAAATCCAAACTTTTCATTCCTCGCAAAAGGATAAGTGAAGTCGGTGAGATAAGCTCTTGGAACTCAGTCTCCGCGACCTAGATGCTCGTTTTACTCAGCTTTGTTGACTAAATTAAGACATGGATTGTAAAGAAAAACGGATGTTATCAAATAAACTGTGGATCATCAGGTTCTGACAGGCGGAACTGAGGACACGCCCTGCGGCGTGCACGTGTGTCCAGTCTACTCAGAACGTGAAGACAGCGCGTGGTAAACATTCTCACTGCCGCCCTGCTTGTGCATCGTGTTCACACGATATCGCATGTTCACTAAATCGTCACAATTACTAGGAAATGAGCACTCTTACCGTTACAAATATTACTGGACAGAGAGATTAAAAAGACGAAGAAAAATAAAATAGGAAAATAGAAAAAAAAAGAATAAAACGAATGAATGATTGTATGAAAAAAATGAGGAAAGAGAATAATTTAACAAAAATTAAAAAAAAGGGATATAGTGTGTATGGAAGAAGAAAAAAGAAAGGAAAGAAGGATGAAATGAATGAGGGAAAAAAAAGCAGAAAAGGACAAAGACAACGATGATGCAAACGACACTAATCAATGAAACACTAGTTTTATTTTCCGAACCACCCGAGAGGAATGTGAAGAAATGTGAAGAAAATTAGTTCCTTGCCTCGACAAGGTAAACTTTTATATTTGTTGAATTTGATTCGATGTTAAACATTGCAAGTTAACGGTAAACGGATTAACAGGCTTTCCTTCTAAACTCTCCAGGAAATGATTTTATTGTTGGCGCTAATAGAAAACAAAGTAGAAGCCTGTTGACAGGTCACTGTCTCTTGCTGAAATCCTCGCGTGGACATCGCGTGTATCACTACTGTTCTCTTCTCCACTCCCTCTCACTATGTTCCCCCTTTCCCCAACCGTCTGTGGACTCAGGTATTCAATTCCAACAGCTGGATCGACTGGGGGGAAAGGTCATGCACCACACGGGTATCGAACCGGCGCACCCCTGGGACGCCAGCACTCTAAGCACCTATTGACTGTTTATTTCTGTACCTTGTAAACAAGTATTTGTTTTCACCGCCACTGCAAGACACTTAAGGGAAGGCTGACTAACAGACTTTAGGTCGATGAGCAAACATGCGTAAACATGCAACATATATATAGCAATATATAAATATATTGTAATGTTACTAGCAGAAACGTGATGGGTGTGCACGTGTAAAAACAGCTGAATTGACAATATTCGGGTGGTGGCAAGAAATACCTGAACCGAAATGTCAGAGTTCACTTCGCTCAGGTAGACAATGAAATAATGCTAGAGTGTGTCTCCACGCACCCACGCGCGCGCACACATCATCATTAGTGTGTGTGGCCAGCAAGCACCAGAACCGTTTACTTAGCGCACGTGCGTTCTCGCGTTTCTCCACACTGCTTGGTGGTGATGAGGGTGCTCGAGTTATCGTCCTTTCTCAGCCGCCAGTCGGGTACAGTCACAGGGTATCGACCTGATCCCGCTCATCGCCGGGTACACTGTATTCTCAGGCTTCACGGTGAGCTATGGAGCACATCCTGGGCAGTGGATTAAATTTCTAAAATAACAAAAATAATAATACAGACCTTTTGGATCCACAACCCATCACAACTTGTTTCTCGCCAACTCTTTGTTACCTGGCAGTACACCATTAGCATCGGGGTGGGCAGGGTTACATGGTCATTGAAAGTAGCAAGGCATGTTTCATTTTTAGCTATAGAACCACTTTAATAAAAGACAAATTTTAATGTACATATATAGAAAAATATGTTTTCGCTAAAATAGTGATCGCATGATATAAGTACTTAAAAATGTGTGATGGTGTCCTGGTGGTCTTCGCGAACAAGTTCTCTCCGGCAGACCCATGCTCCCTCTCACCACCTTTTGAGTCATAAGCAAGTGCTAATCTCAATGATCAATCTGATATCGATGATCAGTCTTACCTTAATGGTCAAATAACATCGATGATCAATCTAACCTCAACGACCAATCTGTGGGGCAAGTAGCCAAATTCAGGCTAACGAGAAAATAAAGATCTGACTAATGTATCGAAAATATTTCATGTTCACAGGAAGGGGTGGTGGGTAGGTGTTGAGGGGTAACCTAAAATAATGTCTGCTGGGAAAGCGAAATTAATATCCTGCAGGTTAATCCCTCCCTAAAGGCGCAGCCGCCATTGACTTGGTTGAAACAGTTTAGGTCAGGAATTAACGACCACACACCTGCGCTCACCTGGCGGCACCAAATTAAACAAGATCACCTGGTCTTATTCACATCACCTGGTGTCAGCCAAAGCACATAGTGCCCCCACAATCCACCAACTCCTCCCGTGAGATCAATGCGCGAAGTACGGCCTGTAGCTGAGTAAACAAGACTACACCGGCGCCTAGGTAGGCCGAGGTTCTAAAGGTGATCACCGTGGTAACCTTACTCAAACAGCAAGATTGTTAGATAAGGATGGAAGGAAGCAAAGAAAAAAGAAGTAAGAAGTAAAGAAAGGAACAAAGTAAGAAACAAAGGAAGAACGATTGGAAAAAAAAAAATAAATGAAACATTTCAAAATAATGATGATGATTGTTTACCTGTGCTGGAATTTCAAGTAGTCGTTGGCCGCAACAAAATGTAAAAATGTGTTCGAAGGAAAGTCGCTTGCTAAAGGTTATGAGCAGTGAGCTAAGGGTGTGAGTCTTTACAGTCCTCCTGTCAAGATCATTAATAATACTGCAGAATAAATGACTTTCGTTTTCCTCTTACCTGGCTCAGCAGGTCATCGTGTTCTCTTCCTTTGCTCGTCTGTCGTCCTTTCAGACAATGTCGCTCAGGTGTGTCGACAGTAACGCCAGAAGAGCTCTTGATAGCCTCCCTTGGCAATTGGCAAGTTCACGTGACCACAATTGTCATATTTTTAAACTACAGTTTTTTTTAATTATTATTTTTATCTTTGCTTAAGGAAGGAGAGAAAATTCAGCCAAGGAACTAAAATCGTATCGACTAGGAAGAAATTCCTCTAACATTTAAAACTGCACGCTTCTCGAGATTTCTCTTATCAATTTTTATCAACACATTTTCAACAGAAAATGTCTGGCTTCATTGAAAAAGCTGAAGAATAGAATTGTCCAAGCTGCAAGACGAAGCTGGAAATACTTGTGAAAGAGAGAGAGAGAGCACGAATACCATGACACCACCCCTTTAAAAAAAGGTTTTATTTTGTAACAAATTAGAAGTTTTTTATACACACACTCGATTGATAAGCCATGTGGTAGCTTTAGGTGGGACATAAAGATGTTCCACAATTAAAAACTACAATTGACCAAGCGTCCACAGCCAGAGAACCCTTAAGAAAATAAAACAACGCCTTGCTCACACACTTTTAGAGGGTTGGTTTGTAAAGCAGGCGACCTGAGGCGACCAGAGAGGACTAAGAGAGGGCTAAGATAGGGCTAAGAAAGGGGCTAAGATGGGGCTATTGTCGCCTCTTTGTCCAGACTCAGGAGAGTTGGGTCTGACGGTTGGACAGAGAGAAAACATCCGAGGTCGGCGGTACTTACTCGCAAGGGGATGAGAGAAAAAGCTTATCTTCTCCACCCGAGTTAGTTACAGGTCATGGGTGGGGAGGAGAGAAATAGTCTTCCTTTCTGTTTATACTGTCTAGCTGATGATTTGTTGAAGGATGTTGATTGTGTATTTGTCAAATAGCAGACCTGGCTTAGCAGCACATGGTCGGAGTTCTTCAAGGTGGAGGTCAGCTTTCTGTCAACCTCAAGGGACTTAAGCCAGAAGGCAAAGACTAGGGAGAAATTTAGGACACTAGGGTAAGAGAACCTTGACACACTCGGCCAGTTAGCGATAACGGACATCCCCCAAGTCCTATTTATTGAGGCCAAGATAATAATCAAAGCCAAGGACAAGATTGCAACAGAATCCAGCTATAGATGCCAAGAACCGTCCACAAGTTAGAGAAGATCAGGTGACCTATCATGAGACTGAGGACAAGGCTAGTCCCAGACTCAGATCCAGAATACAAAGTTCCGCACATGGGAGAGTACTTTGTGTGCCCCTCCGACACGGTCTCAGTGACCGTGACCAACTGTATTCTTTCGAGCACAGCAAAGCCGAAGGCCAGAGGCAATGTCTGATGACTCACCGACAAAGGAAAAGCTCTTTGGATATCTGCGGTGGGTCCAGCGAACGGCAGACTTCCTCAAACCTTTGTAATCACCGTCTAAATGTTCAAAAAAAAAAAAAAGAAGCTTAAAAAGAAGATTAGCTTTTCAGGAGGTGTTTGTTTCGTAACCAGCATGGTTTCAAAAAACGCAAAATATCGTCAAACTCTTGTCCATGCCTTGAAACTTAGCTTCACTTGGAACTTGAAATCTCTTTATACAATAGTGTTTGTAGTTTTCCTTTGATGTCCTGCGACACATATTTCTCCTACATTGAAATTTACGCATTTAGGGCAAGTTTAAACAAAAAAGTATGTTTAAAAACTGTTTTAAGACAATGTGTTTTCCGTTGCGTGCGTCCTTGTATGTGTTATTATTCTTAATCTTGTTCTTTGTGTTTATATTTGTTTCCCATTGAACATACAGGTGAAAAAGAGCTTCTATAAATAAACTTTATTAGTATTATTATTAAACATCTGAGAATAAATCCAAATGAACAATAAATTAATACTCTTGACAAGTTTAAGTTACCCAGGATTTTTCTTTTGCAACCAACAAAAAGTGGAGCTCGACTTAATCAAGCAAAACAAAATCTTTAGGTTTAATAAAAAGTCACAGTAAAGCGCGTGCATGCAATAACCACATTGTTAGAGTCGTAGCTGCGTGATAAACATCTAGTCGGGTGCAATTGCTTTCTAGCAACTGATAAAACTTATTGCAAACGTGTGCGATGTGCTTTCTGTGCATGGCGATGTTTGTAGACGTGTTTCTAGACAATACGAAAATCGCCATCCCCCCTAGACATGGGGATAAGGCAGCCTTCACCGAGATTTTCCCAGTCTTTAGAGAAAAAAATTACAGCTGTCTAGATTTTTGTTTATCTCGCAGCTGTGCTATTGATCACGTGATCGAGAGTTTCCACGCACGACGCTGGGACCCGGCTTGAAGTGGACTCGCGAGAAAAAAGATTTTTTTGCATTCCTTTCAGCACAGAGCAGGTTCTAAGAGCGTCCATCAAGCTGCAAATGTTGTTCCCGAAGCATGAATTGATTTGCACTTTTGTCGTGTGAGTAAAGCGAGGTAATCAGGCTCTCGTAGCAACAAAGGGGAGTAAACGCCAATGCCTGTGTTGCGTGTGACGTCACAGCCACGGCGAGCCAATGGTCACGAGCGGCAGGCTTTTTGGGTTCTTTTCAGATTTCTTATGTATCTTGACTTAACAAAAATGCTTGAAATTTGGAATTCAAATATACATAGATGGTTATACTTCCGCCAAGTTGAAGTGTAACAGTTTTTCTGACTAAAATAAACTGTAAAACATGGCGGACTAAAAACTACATACTGTACAAAACATTGGAAGGGCCACCTTCATATTTTCTACATTTTTATTAATCGTGTTTGTAGCAGTAATTCCTTCAAAATCTTCTTTTTTTAGCGAATTTGTTGTGAGAATGAACAGTCAGCTTGAATTTGATGTTAATCCAGTTTGGCCTTGTGCGTGTTTAGTGCAGTAGTCAAGTAAAAAAGTCATCGAAGATGAATGCAACTGCAACATACTCATATGACAAAGCGAAATTGAACAGTAGAAAACATGCATTGTGTACGTGAAAGCCTGTCCATTGTCAACACAGCTCAGTAATTTTAGAGCCGTGCGAGGGTTTGTGGCAGGCTTCTATGCGCCTATTCACTCATGCTTCACAGACAACGATTATCGGTCAAGGAAGGTCATTGCATGGCTACAGGAGGCATAGGTGTTCGAGAAATTAGGATTGGGATTGGGAGTTTCTCACTCTTTCATTCAACTCTACGATGTCTCTGGAAGTGTTGCAGAGCGAAGACACTCAGGACGCTCGGTCGACTCCCAGACAATAGGACAGGTTCATTATTCTTTTGGCTTTAAACCAGAGAGCAGCCGCTGTCAACACACTAAGGGGACCGTTGCAAGCCGCCAACGTAACTGTTAGAACCCAGATGGTTCACAACCGGTTCAGAGAGAGCCTGAATAGAATTAGAATCCCGTTTTGGGGTACACGTTATTCTGGATGTCTCACCTGTCCAGGAATGATACATAGAGGAGTGTACCAGAGTACTCTGAATATAGAAATCGTTGTAAACGCACAACACACTACACCAACAGCACATCACCAACATTATAATACAGAGCGTTGCTCCCACACCACCTTATAAAACACAATACAACACCCACCTGCAAAACACAAACTGCAAATGTTCGTTGTATATATACATTTTAATTGTAATCACTGTAACACCGTAAGCATTATGAAGCGGTGTACCTCATAGTAGGAAACTTAAAGTGTGAAAGCAAGTGCCAACAATCCCATGGTAATAATGTTCAAAAGAGAAAAAAAACCCAAGTAAAGCCGAGTGGACAGATCACTCGCTGGCGAACGTGAGACATTTGTGTGCCGACGTCCAATGTTCGCTACCTGCGTGACAGCTGGAGTAGCCAGCTGTAAAATAAAACACTGGAGTAACCAGCTGTATCTGACACAAGCTGTCGTACCCTTGCCAGAACCTTCACCGACGATTTATAGATACATGCATTTATAAACTGTCAATGTTCGTCAATAAATAGGTTGATCATCAATAGATACTGAAGCTGTAGAAACGTTACAAGATTTTGTTGCCAAACCCAACCCTAACCTTTCCCTACACTCCATGATACTCGTTCTGCAATTTTCGGTTCTTTGATTATCTTCCTGTCTTATTTGTTTGTCTTTATACCTTATTTAATCACTGACCAGATTTCGATCACATTATGATTGTTTGTATTGTTCTTGGTCTGAAGATTATCCCATTTCTTTATTTGCAAAGCCTAAAAAAAATCCTCCATCAGTTCCTTCTCATTGCTTTTTTTTGAATATACTATTATTAAAACACCAACAAATCGTTTGCCCTATTCTTCATACTATAAAATACACCAAGTGCGCTAAGTATCACTGCATCCAATATCACCAGTGGTTTGTATCGTACAACAATATCATGTGGAAAAACTTTCAAATTTGGTGGGAAAGGAAACGATAAATGCTTACTTTGCATATACAATGGCATGTTAAAATATATAAAAACGCAAAATAACAGTCTGAACTGTAACAAACGTCCAATACATTCACACATTATTGCTTATCCGTACAAGAAAAGAAAAAGCGGTAATACCATGTTGTCAAACTCACATACAAAGATTTTCAAGGACTGCTTCACACTGTAAACTCCAAAGTCCTACATCCAAAGCGAAAGCTGTTTCCGAGATCGCCAAAAGCAAGTTTAAAGGTTGCAAGAGATGCAGAAGACAGGTCCTGTTCTCCAAACTTGCTCTCTCGTGCTTTGCGCGATTTTTTCAGCAAATTTTCTAACTTCTAGTTCAAAAGCCATGCCATACATCTAGTTTTTGTATCGGTACTTCATATACTTTATGTTGTGCTAGAATAAATGTAACCAAAAATAACACAAAAAACAACGAATGTCCCTTGTTAGCCGAACTAGACGTGTGGGGTCAGCTCCTGAAGGTGGCGTGGCGAGTCATTACCACCGTGGTCAAGCTCTTCAGCATTTCCTCCATCTGGCCTTGACTCGTCCAGATGTGGTGCACAATTTTATTTTGTAAAGTTGGAATCACTAACAGTACATTAAAGCAGGCGAAATTTTAGTTTTAGGATTGCACTAAAACAACTAAAACACTAAAACTAACAGTATTCCCTTTCCTGCGCTGGTTTACAAAATGTTTGTTTATATAATACAAGCGTTATCTTTTTTATTTATTTATTTTGCTACAGGAGTCTACTGTGTAAAACAAAAATAAAGAATTTTAAGAATGTCGAGTCTTCTTTCTCCCTTCTTACGCTATGTCCAAAGTGGCAGGATACATGTACCCTGCTGGCATTTCAGTATAGGTAAGAATACCAACAGTGAAGTGTTTGTAATCAAAATTTGTTTTTAGTTTTTTTTAAACAGTTTCTGATCATCCAGGGCTGACCACGTGACCAGTAAAGCAGGTTTTGGTGACGAAAGTTATCTGACAGTGTCTAATCCAATCTTGCAAAGAAAGATGTGTGGGTGGGATGAAGGACTGGTAACCTAACGAAAAAGATGCTTAGATGTTGTCACATGAACTGGAGCGAAATATCGCCGAGTACTGTACATCATTGTTTGTAATTAGCCAATTAAAAAACAGAAGATAATAACTACGATATGTCAAGTCATCCACGATATCTTGTGTAACGCACTCGACGAGGAACTAAGGTCAGATTTCCTTTTTTTATTTTTAAGTACAAAGCTTTTGGCTAAACAGTAAAATGTCCTAACCTTTACCAAAAACATAAG